>NC_055972.1:33218731-33956836 GCF_018492685.1 Alosa sapidissima
GATTTTCAAAAGTCAGGTATCGTTGGAATCCTTGGACCAAGCCGAGTTCAACGCAGCCTATGACGTCATTTTCCGCCATGATGGATTTTCCGCCATTTTGGATTTCATCAAAAACACTTAAAATGTATCAGGGGTCACATACTTTTCTCTGATTCCCACCAAATTTTACACAGATCATCTTCAGACCAAGCCTCACAAAAGTTATCACTTTTCGTCTTCGGAAGTATTAACGTTTGCCCATAACAGCCAATCAAAATTTGCGGCCAAGCCACCAAACAGGAACCCATCAGGAGGACGCTCTAGAAATTTGGTGACCTTTGACCTCTAGGGGGCGCTGTAAATCAGTAACATGCCTTTTGGACTGTAGCTGCTGTTGTGCCTAGAATTACAATGTACTAGTGGTGTCTGGTAATACTGTGGAAGATCCTTATGTCGACAGATGGCAATTCCTGACATCAACATAACTGATTTGGCCGCCATATTGGATTTAATCAAAACCACTATCAAATTTCCCTAGGTCACAAATTTCATCGGATCCTCACCAAAATTGGCACAGACCATCTTCAGACCATGCCTTATCAGTGCTTTGATTTCCATAACAATTGACGGAAGCGTTTGCCCGTAGCAGCCAATCAAAATTGGTGGCAGGAACACACAGGAAAACAGGAAGTGAGCTCATATCTCAGCAATCGTTGCATGTATCAAAACCAAACTTGGTACATGGACTCATGACCCCATCAGGTGAATGCCGAAGAAATTTTGTGACCTTTGACCTCTGAGGGCTGACCTAATTGGGAGAACACACAACCAATCTGGTAACCTTTGACCGCTAGGGGGCGCTGTAATTAGCAAAACCTTTTTTTGCCCGTAGCTGTTGAGGTGTATTATTCTGCCATGGAAGTCTATGGCAGCCCATAAAACCGTCTATTAAAAAGTTGTGAAGTTTGGCACACTGATTAGAGACAGTCCTGTGATAAATTTCATCAAGTTTTAAGTCGGCACCACATACACTCTAGCACAGAGGTGGGCAAACTGCGGCCCGCGGGCCGGATCCGGCCCGCCAAGCACTTTCATCCGGCCCGCCGAGCATTTCATTTAGTTATCAGGCTGCTCGCTATTTTTTTTCCTGCGATAGAGACGACGTTGGTTAGCTTTACTGCAAACTGCTTTTCACTCTCCTTAGATAACGTTTACAATGTCAATGTCAAAACATCATGTTAAATAGAGATAAAATCATGTTAAACTAAGTTAACTCTTAGTTATCTCCTTTGCAGCAGATCTAACGTGAACATTATGCAATCCATTTAATTGGGAACGCGTCTGCACTCACGAGAGGGAGAGAGAGCCGCAGGTTCCAGCTGGCTTGTGATTGTTGATAATTGATATCTCCTTCTTATAAGAAAGTTTTAAAAGGAAATCATGAAGGCAACAGTAGTTCCCACTACTGACCATTTAAAAACTGTGAGAGGGCCCAGCTGTAGGTACAGCACTAGCCATAGCGGAGCAGACAGAAGATCATTGAGAAACGTGAATTAAAGCGACTGTCTTAAAGCGACAGTGCACAATTTATACATTTGTTAAACAGCATAAAATTAGCAGTATTTTTAAGCAATTCATCTTTTAAAACAAATACTTTTCATACTAAATTATAGGCTATAAAACATGTATTTTTTAATGTGTGTGTCGTTGGGGGGGGGGGGGGGGGGGTTGTTGTGCGGCCCGCTGGCCAATTTTCAAAACCCAATGTGGCCCTTGAGCCAAAAAGTTTGCCCACCCCTGCTCTAGCACCACCAAGTTGGATGTGCGTTCACGCACCTAACCTTTGACCTATCGCTCTGAGTTTTCAAAAACCAGGTGTTGTTGGTGTCCTTGGACTAAGCTGAGTTCAATGCACCCTATGATGTCAATTTCCGCCATTATGGATTTTCCGCTATATTGAATTTTATCAAAAACACTTAAAAGTTTTCATAGGTCACAAATTTTGTCCGATTGACTCCAAACTTGATGCACATCATCTTTAGAGCATGTCTCACAAATGCATTGCTTTTTGTCTTTCAAACTAAAACCATTTGGCCATAATAGCCAATCGAAATTTGATGCGAAGCCGCCAAACAGGAAGTGAGCTCATATTTCAGCAACCCATTCATCTATCATAACCAAACTTAGTCCATGGTCTCAGGACCCAATCAGGGGGACGCTCAAGAAATCTGGTGACCTTTGACCTCTAGGGGGCGCTGTAATTAAGAAACATCAGTTGTAGCAGCAGTTGTGCTTAGAATTAAAACGCACTAGTGGTGTCTGCTAATACTGTTGGAGGTTCTTAGGCCGACCCAAGCCAACTTGTGATGTCATCATAATTGATTCGGCCGCCATATTGGATTTAATCAAAAACACATACAAGTTTTCACAGGCCACAAATTTCAGCAAATCCTCACCAAAATTGGCAGAGACCATCTTCATACCATGCCTTATCAGTGCATTGCTTTCTGGAACAATTGACAGAAGCATTCAGCTGTAACAGCCAATCAAAATTTGCGGCGAAGCCGCCAAACAGGAAGAGAGCTCATATCTCAGCAACCCTGCCATGTATCATAACCAAACTTACTACATAGATTCATGCCCCCATTAGGAGGACGCTCAAAAATGTGTTGACCTTTGACCTGTAGTGGGTGCTGCGATTAGCAATATTGCATTTTGATCTGTAGTTGCTGATGTGATCTTTTATTTTTGGATGTGAAACTGATGACAACATGTTCCATCCAGTTCATTCTAATGCGTGCGTGGAAGGGCGGGGCAGGACGGGGTGGGACGGGCAGGGGTGATTAGGTGGGGGGGCTGGCTGGCGGAGGCAGTGGCAATACTCAGCTCTGTTTCAGCCCTACAAAATCAGTTATGTTTGATGTGACACTTGTTGAAAGTGTTGATCGCGAGTGTCTGCTGAGTTCTATCTTGTCGCCGTGGTTACTCCGGCCTATTCTGCTTGGCCCCCTCATTGCTGCTTGCAGCTATATTTATCTTTATTATTATTATTATTATCATACTTCAACTTCAAAATTGATTCCATAAAGATTTTTTTTTTAAATAACTAAATCTTTATGGAGTGTCTATTTACACCCCTGGTACGAATAGCAAAACAACAAAAAGACGTTGCTCACGTGCACAAAAAAAAATTCTGAAAGGTTTCGGCACTAATATCTGTTCAAATTAAGTTTTAGATTGAAAAGTTGTGTTTTATTTTCATAATCTTCGTTCAGTGAACACATACAACCATCAGTTTATTAGTTTACAGACATTTCGTGAATATGACGCTCAGGGGGTCGTTTCTAGAAAGCATCGTTTGCTAACTTGCGTCGCAACCTTGGTAGTTCGCTCCATCGTTCTTGGATTTGGTGTTTTTAGAAAGGGTAGTTCGAACTCTCAATCGCAAACAAGGACGCAAAGTTTGGTCATTTGAACTACTGCCCCTAGGCAGTCGCACTTGTGTCGTTCCTTGGTAGTTCCTGTTGGTGTCCGGAGCGCCTAACCAAAAATCACAACCGCCTAACCAAAATTTGCAAAGTGGATGTTTATCTCGTGACTCAATGATTGATATATCCTGTAGCTTAATTTTGATTAAGACACTGCTCCCCTACTTGGCTCATTCTTGCTATTTATGTTAATTAAAGTATTGCCTTGCTTTTAGTATTATAATCTTCACAGTCCCTAACAACAGCAGTGTTAAATGGTGTAGTGGCTAAAGCAGATGACTTATTATCCCAACGTTGTAGGTTCGATTTTCTTATGATGTGAGATTGTCCTCTTGCTTCTCGCTACCTGCAGGTGAACTAGAACTGACACGTAGATTCAATTGTTTTTGACTGATGTATTGTACCTATGGTCTCTCGATGTAGAATAACTATACATAAATATGTATGGTCAAAACCTATTGTTGCGTCTCGTAGGCCTACTCTTACTCAGAGATGAAAAGAAGAGATAGGATGCGAACTCCGGCCGAGCGCGCAGTGCACCAACGCGCTGCCGTCAAGCCACGAGACAGTTGATAACCTATGGGATACCCAGATATTTGTCCAGGCTATATATTTTTTCCAACACATAGATATTTAACACAAATAATGACTCATATTGGTCTGCTTAAGTTAACTGTTTTATATGCTTGCAATAGGTTTAGGTTTTGGCTGATGGCAATGACAATGCCAGCATTAATCACTCGGTTTAGATTAGAAACATGTCAACATAGGCCGTGACAGAACATTTCTAGGGGGTGGGGTATTACACGTTGCCACTGTTTCCACCAATTATATGTATCGCTGCATCATCAACAACGTTGTTGGAACTACGGTGTTCGAACGTCGGAGGTAGCGAATTGCGACACAGGTACGATGCTTTCTGGAAACAAGTGTAACAGTGTCGTTGTTTGGTCGCAAATTGCGTCGTACCATGGTGGTTGAGCAACGTTGTTGCTAACTTTTCTAGAAACGACCCCCAGGCCTATAAACTAAGTTTACCTGCAAACACCCCTCTAGTTGTGGTGCTAAGTACTAAGTAGATAGTGCAGTGGTCACAGACATGGTTTACTACGTGGGAGACCGGGGTTCCATTCCTGCATGATGTGTTTTGGCAGAGTGAGTGCGCACACGTACCAACGTCTCAAACGGACGCAAACGGATTGCAACAATTAGCTAGTTCATGCACCAGGGTGTAAATAGCATACATTACTATATAGGCTAGTGACAATGGCCCCAATTTTTTAGATACCCCTACCGGAGGTAGAATTAAACCCAACAATGTTTTTCCTCATCTCTAAGGTCTCCCATATATGAAATGGATTCTTGGCAAAAAATATTTTACTGCTAAGATTGTTAAATTAACAGATATTGTTATACACCCCAAAACCAAAAAAGGACTAAAATATAGCCTGTCCGTATTGGAGTTAAGGCATATAAATTAGTGCAGATCAATTACACAAGCTCTGAGACCTTTGAAACTTGGCATGTTTATAGTCAGGAAGTTGCTTTACCTACTAGAAAAGACTGGATGTGAATATCTTGATGTATGGAATGAGTAGAGACATGTAAACATACACCTAAAATAAGCGGACATGCAAAAAATTGATATCTATGCAGAATGTTTTCATTTACTTTGTGGCTGCTTTGCCAGGGATTATCATAGAAACACATATGATGGCTTGTTGGAAAGGTGGGGTTGTACTGAATCCAACAATACCAAATATGTAAATATAGTATGACGAATTAGGGTGTTCTGTCACTCAATGTATGAGGTGTCCAAAATGAAATAAAACGGAACACTGGCAAAATACAGTCTCAAGTCCAAATCACATTATCAGTGGTGAGAAGAATGTTGACAAATTCATTGTTACTGCAAGGTAAGTTACATAAGGTAAGTGCTGCTCTATATTTACATTTAATAATGATACATTTCATATGTCCCAGTATTAAACAATTCATATGAAACACAGATCCAATTGAATCAGGTTAACATTGGGATGGAACACCTTTATTAAAATATTTATATTCACTTGAATTTTGTTTTGGTCATGTCATTACTGAATAATGGAAAATAATATTGTTAGCTTTTGTCTGTCCAGACCAGCAGTGGACAGTAGAGCCTACACTGCTTAAGAAAAAAGATCCCTATGTACAAAACCCCACAGTAGAAGGCCTCCAACGCATACTTACCCTTGCTCAGCAGAGAGTGAGATGGTGATGTCCATAAAACTCTGGCTCCATATACAGATGATATTTCCTCCAAAAATGTCATATCATGTAGAGTGAATACTGCAGTAAGACAAATATCAGTGAGCAGCAGCAAGTTGCAAATGTTGAGAGTGAGAGCACATCTGCACCAAGAAGGCTGAGTAGGGTTGATACAACATAATTTCAAATATGGAGAGATTGTTTCATTTGTGGGAAGGCCAGCTCTAGATCAGAACCTCTGACAGCCATTTCGACTGGTACAGGCGCAATGTAAATTATAGGCCAAATAGAATTGCGTATACAATGGAATGGAAAAGAGCCATACAAGTAAAAGCTTTGTCTCCTCCAAGTGACAAGCATATTATACACAATGGTGGCTTACATTACAATAACAAACATCCTTGACTAGTTTATTGACATCGAGTTGACTACAGTATGTGGCTTAATCCACAGATGTGGTGGAACGTTCCGCGGACGTCTGCTGTAGGGTGTGGGAGTGTTCGCTGCTCATTCGCTGAACGTTCCCTCATTCCGGGAATGTCCGCAAAACATTATTTGAACCATGAATATTTGGTTCTTGGAATGTCTGTGGAATGGTTTGATTTGGGAGAAATATCAGCGTACGGCGGGACTATGCGCGTATTGATTCAATGTCATTATTTATGCTATTTATGTGTGATCATTTATGTTTACCTCATGCCATCACCTGATTGTGCAATCATCCATTCACAATAGCTGCGTCCTCCACCGCGATAATTAAATAATCAGCTGGATATTTATGCCGAGTTATACCTAGTACTTTCACGTTTACGGTGTCTTTCTTCATGATAATCTAGCCTAACTAAACCGTTTTCAATGGGCATATCCCGTCATGTTATTGTTCAAAACACCAGCAACAGATGGCTAAACTGTTTCAACCATATTGTTTAAAATCAAAACAATACTCTTTTTCTGTAAAAATCATTTTTAGCATTTTTATCTTTTGGTTTCACTCTTCTTTTTTACATGATTATGTGTATGCTTTCATATATCAATTGGCGCAAAAAAGTGGGTATGCGCTATATGCGGCACATAGGGGCGCAGCACCATGGGGGTGCCAAAGCAATGGTAAAAAAAATTATATATATTTGGTACTTTCTATTGTAGCTACTACTATGCGTTTCTAAATCATTTCAAAATGTACTCAATGTTATATAACATTTTAGAGGACTAACAGGCTAGAATAGGCGCCCTATCTCATAAGATTCCATGATAGAATTTTGACATAGAAGAGGGAGTGTGGGGGTGCCGTGAGCGCTGAGCGAGCAGGTAGGCCTACGAGTAGTGAGTTGCCGTCTATGAAAAAAAAAATGGATACAATAAAAAGCTGTCGGCGGCTAAAATTAGAAAAAGAAAGAGAGAAAAGGAGATGGCATGTCAAGGAATGCGACAGCAGTTAAATAAGTGGATGGTGAAATGCAACAGGTAGGATTTAAAGTGTGATGTCTGTGCTTGGAGGCTTCATGTTAACAGACTAACCAGCGTTTGCTAAGCATATGCCGATTGAAACATAGCCTATTCCATTCAGATAGCTAGGTGGCTACCATGCTCATACTGCACTTTTAATGGCAAACTGCAAACAGAAATGTCACGCTAGCAACTACTCATTAAATGTTTCCATATCCTAACAATGGGCTCCTTGTAATAACTTAATATTGTGTTCTCAATGTGGCGCAAACAAACAAGGCTAGAATTGGATCAGCCTTATCCTTTGATAGATAGATAGATAGATAGATACTTTATTGATCCCCAAGGGGAAATTCAGGTTTCAACAGCTGGCAAAAGGACGTTATGAGAACCGTTTACTCTTTTAAAGTGGCAATGCACCATTTATCAATAGGCTACTTCATCAAATTGGCAGCATTTCTTTAAATAAAAATAATATTTAATACACACAAATAGTGTAAATGATTGGCCTTTTGTTTTACTGTAGTTGTTTGTGTGTGTGTTTTTTTTTTTTTTTTGGGGGGGGGGGGGGGGGGGGGCAATATTGTTGTTGCATACCCCTATAACCTTCTTGCCCCCCCCCCCCCCCCCCCCAAATATAACTCAATAAACAGTTGATCACAAAAAAAATCATGATATAATCATAATAAATCATAATCATAATAAACACAGCAACTGACTTTCAATGCATGCCGGAAAGCAAATAGGCCAAAAGCTAAATTATTAAGTGTTGCAACCTCAACATGGTTCTGGGAACGTTCCTTAATAGATAAAAAATGTATCCTTCATATAACCAGTAGGGCGGTGATAGTGTAGTGTAGTAAGCTGGGCTAGCGTGCAGTAGCCTGAAAGTTGTTGGTTCAATTCCCAGCTTCCACCGTTGTGCCCTTGAGCAAGGCACTTAACCCCAAGTTGCTCAGTGGACAATGTAATCCCTTGTAATATAGTTGACATATGTAAGTCACTTTGGTCAAAAAAGTGTCTGCTAAATGTAATGTTAGAACCAATAACCATCAGGAAACATTCCCAAAAGGTTCCCTGACAGTTGCACAAAACTATACCTTTAGAGAACGTTCTGGGAACGTCAGTTAAAGGACAAAAAATGTATCCTTAATATAACCATCAGGGAACATTCCCAAAAGGTTCCCTGACAAAACTATACCTTTAGGGAATGTTCTGGGGATGTTCTTTAATTGATAAAAAAAATCTATCCCTAATGTAACCATCAGGGAACGTTCCCAAAACTGCTGTAAGGGGACGTTGTGGGAATGTTATCTGAAGGCTGCACAACACAATACATTTAGAGGACGTTCCCAGAATGCCTTTTAGAGGTTTATTTTTGTGTTACCTTTAGGGAACGTTTTAGGGAACATTCCTGGAATGTTACGTGTTTGCTGGGCTGTTTTCTTATGGTTTGTGTGGCCTACAAGGAGAAACCCTTTTGCTTAGAATAGGGGAGAGCCAGGAGGAGATAATTAAATTGAATTTAACATAAACAGAGAGCATAATCAAGATTATTCTGTGCATCGGTGTTGTATTAATACCATAAACATGACTTGCCCAGATGGATGGAGAGTCAGGCGGACGGCTGGACAGGGACGGAGGTTCAGGCCAGGGGCACCTTAGTACCACCCGAGGCCCCTGGGCTATATGTTTTTAAGTCCCCCCCCACCCCCAACCGCAAATATTAATTATGATTAAATGATACCCGGCCCGCGATCTGACCCGACACATAGCGTGCGCTTTTGGTTAATAACATGCAGTGTAGCCTATGTAAAACCTTTACATAAACAGGAACAGAAAGCCCTCGAATTACGTCAGCCTACCCATGACATCGCTTATCAAAAAGGCTAGCCTACTGCACGAAAACAAGCGTTGAACTTTTACAACACTGGCTGTAGGCTAAGTTAAAAGATGGGTACACATATGGACGTTTAAAAGCTTTTCAAAAGTGCATGTGTTTGTCGTGTCGGAGGGTTCCCCAGGAGTTTTTTTGAAATTCTGTCTACTTAACACACCAGTTTAATGCAGTTTGGGAGGGACAGAAATACTTTTAGCCTACAGAACAAGCTGGCTCATGTGACGTGAACATGGCTACCTTATGCATTATCACTACACTACATGGAGACATATCTCACGTTAACAATGGAGAAAACATAACATAGACTATTATATGTGCGAATGGGTTAGCACAAACTTAGCTTTTGGTGAACGGAGATGCAGATCACTAATTAATTTCTTTGCGCCACAGCCCATGTTCTGCGTTCACTCCAATGAGACAAGTGAAATACATGTTTTTAAAGCCGTTTCATTTCCAGGCTATTTGCTACGATATTTACCTGCTATGCCTTCTGTTTTCATGGACAGTTACAGGAATCCACGTCATTTGTTTATCGTTGCTTCAATCCTACCCACGTTATCTCCAGAGTCTGTATGATGAGTTTGTCAGTCAGTTTCAGCCTCTCCTCTAGCTCCTCTACACTCGTTGGGATTTATTACGTTTTGTTACATTTTGTTACACTTTAGAATTGGAGAAGACAAAGGGGGCCTCTGCATGGATGTAATTGTAGAGCAGTACGATGTGCTCAATTATTTAGGCTAGCTCCAGAGTAGGCTAATGACACCGTGAATACGGACACACCGTTTATTATTATTGATTATCATTATTATTATTAGGATGCCCCTCATTGGTCGAGGCCCCTGGGCTTAAGCCCAGGTAAGCCCCTGCATTAAGGCGCCAGTGGGCGGGCGGTCCGGTAGTCAGCCGGTCAGGGCTGCAGGTGGCACGTCGATCGACTCTGCCATAGGGACTGGAGCCGGAGTCGGGACTGGAGCCAGAGTCAGACCGGAGCTGGAACCGGAGTCGGGACAGAAAGAAAGACTTGGGTGTTAGACAAGAAAATCAGATCATGTTTGGCACAGATTTATTGGACTTGTTTGGTGCATATGCCTCTGAGGTGTAGCTTTACTTGTTTCATACTTCAGCAATACCGTCTTCAGGCTAATGACATTTCCTCTGTAATTCAGAGACTTAGGGCCCTATCATGACATTCTAAAGCGCATCGTCACTCGTCAAAAGTTTATTCAAATTTAGTAGGATGTCCAGTTAACATTGGGAGGGGTTTCGTTATCAAAAGTGGAGCGCATGGCGCAACAAGGTGTTCCTAGGTTTTTTAATCAGTCATATGGGTGGGTTTGGGGCGTAACATCATTTAAACCAATGAGAATGACATCTGTCATTCCCTTTAACGGCGCAAAGCGCGATATGTCAAATAAATGCATCGGTATTTTGGCATTCAACGGCGCATTTGAAGGAGGCTGCTTGCGAGACCGTATGGAATAGTCATTCCTAAACCATGCTTTACTAAAACCTAGCATAGCCTTCACGCATTTGCACTCGTCTATTATTTGAACTCATTGGCAAAGTGAAACTAACTTCACCAAGGTGTCAGTCAACGACAAGACAGTTATATGCAGTTACTTTCACTATTGACTGACAATGGGTTACCATTGAAAACATAGGCTGGAAAAAGCAACACTTAAACTAATATTGCTCAAATGACTGAATAAAACAACATTTATCCTGCAGAGGAGTTGCTTTTTTTTCCCTAAGAAACTACAGGATCTTAGCTTTCTAAAGATGTCCAGCATTTGATGGTAGGCCAAAAGAACACACACTGCCCTCGGCAGTGCAGTGTTGGGTGGGCCTACCATCTACCATCATCCTACCTCTCTAAAAAGAGAGACTGGCACTCTTGCACTCTAGTAACATTTTGTGTGGTCCAGGTACTGTTGCATAAAAAATGTCATTCACAGGACTTCTTTTACTTTTATACTTTAAGTAAATTTCCACGCCTGTACTTTGTTACTTTTACTTGAGTAAAGAAGTTAAATCAGTACTTTTACTCTTACCAGATTATAACACAAGTATTTGTACTTCTACTTGAGTACGGAGAGTGAGTACTTTTGCCATCTCTGGCTATACTAAACTACACTTTACTATACTACACTAAACTGCACTGCACTGCACTGCACTACATACTATACTACACTACCTTGAACACTACACTACACTACACTACACTACACTATACTATTAAGATACTAAGTAATACCATTACTGGCACGGTTCTTAGGTTCATAGCTTCACTGATAACAACCTTGTTGTTTGGTGCTGGGGTATATTAGATTAAGTACTTAATCTGAATCCCTATCTGTCCTCCCTACATTCCTGCCCCTCCCCCATTTCTGTGCAAGATGGCTTCCCCCCTTTTGAGCTAGCTAGACACTCACTTAAATGTGTTTGTGATTAAGGCCTTGGGCTCCATAAACAGCCTTGTGACAATGTCAGTTATGAATGGCACTATATAAATAACAACATCAATAAATACAATTGTATTGATTGCATGTCTATATAAAGGATAATTTATAATCTGCTGGTCAGTACAGGAAAATAGATCCCGACTGAAAATCATAAAGTCCTCTGTACATTTTGCCTATACTGACTGGCAAAATATACATTATACCACTTATTGTGGGCCTAGCAGGAAGCTGTGGAGGCACCCATTGTGTTTCTACCTTTTTATATTGGGGGTCAAGTAGAGAAGCTGTGTAACATTCCCATAGCAACAATGTTTAGCTATTTAGCTAGCTGCTATGCCTGTATGCTGTACTTCCGCACCATGGTGTGCGCGTCTTTGTCATGTTCTCGCACTCCAGCGCATGCTGCTGCTATGAGGAGCCCCGCCCCGCTGCACTCCAGCCGCATCCATCGCCGTCGACCAGGCCCAGACCTGATCTCGGGAGAGTCAACAGCAGCACTCCAGGTCATCGTCAAAGAGCTCTGCACAACCTCGCTCCTGACTGCCCTGGTCAGTCGCAGCCTGAGGCAGCTTCCACCCCAGCACCAGTGCAAGATGGCCCTCCCTGGTCTGAGTGTGACAACTCTCACACACCATGCCCTATCCAGTAGTAGCTTGTAAAAGATGCATTTCCCCTTCATAAGCCCACATGTCGCAATGCCACTCAGCTGCTCAGGGAGCCCTGGCATGCACAACATCTTTCTCCACATCCTGCCCCGCACAGTGCCGAGAGGCTACATGCTGCAGTCTGCACACCTCCCACCACGCTTTACAGTGCCTCTAGCCATGGTCTTCCCTCCTCACCGCACTGTGGCTTTGACACAGGAGACCAGCGGGTCGGCGGTGATGCAATTCATCTAGTCTCCAAAGAGAACACACACAAGGGTTCCTATGGGACAAACACAAGCGGCTCACAATGGACAACAATGCACTAGCACTAGCTCCCTAGACTCAGACGTGCCCCTGGGCCAGGTGAGCTGCCGACGCTTTGTGTTGCATGACTGTGGTGCCGAGTACGAGTACTTTCACTTTGGTTTTCGAAAAAAAAACATCCTAAGTTCTCCTAAGCAATGGCACCTATGGGTTTTGGGCATATATGCATCTGTTGTCACGTGCAAAACATTAGCCTGGTACGTAAAACACCAGTGTGAACCAGCTGTCCAGATACCACCCGCACCAGTCAGAGTGGCGCCTTTACCCTTAGGTTGTGGCAAGCATATGGAGCCATACACAGGTTGACCTGTTTGCATCGATTGCATAGACTGAAGGTGTGCCTGCAAGTCATGAAGGTAGGCTTGGAAACTGCCAGTTCAAATCCATGCTTTCTATTCCTTCATGCAAAATGATTTTGTTATGTGCACCAAGTGAACTCGACTGAAAGAGAATAGGGTTATGAATATAACCTTGGTTCTTTACAGGAGAACACAAGAAGAATGAATCTTTTCTAGCCTGATTGCCTCCTGTACCAGGCCAAATTGATTGCTTCAGAACCGTTTCAATTTCGTAAACAATAATAAAGCTTCTACTGTATGTTTAGTTCTAGAATACTTCTTGTGGTACAGGAACTTAACGTTAACTTGGTGTTAAAAACAAAATGTCTAGCTTGTATTTTCAACTGATTAGATATGAACAGAAGTTATCAGTTACCCGAGCCTAATAATACACGCAAGAACAATTGATGTAAAGCTTTTGCTGGAGGTTACATATCCCGATCTGTATCCTAACCTTATCTCATTGACACCGTCTGTGTTTACTATCGGATGGCTCATCATTAAGGCTTACCATAGCCAGGAAGCGTAACGTACAACTACTGTTTAAGCGGTAAAGTCCGAAAACTATGCTCATACAGTTTAAATGAATATAGTTACAGTGCATGAAAATGCACTGTACTGTTCTTCCTAGGCTTCTTATTATTATTCCGCTTACCACTTTTTCCGCACGCAATTTCTCTTGAACAGTTTAACTTAGAAACTTCATTCAAACTTTGTAACGTAGGTCTTCAAACAGATCGGGTTGCCATGTCTTTTCAACATTGAAACTTTTATACTTTTTAAACTATTAAAGAAAAACTTAACATTGCCGATTATGACATCATAATACGGCCATTAAGCAATTAGAATCCTATGGCAGGTGTTCAGGCCACCTGCAGCCTCAGGCTTTAAGCATACAATCTGGGTCAATTAAGACTACACATCCTATTCAACTGTTTCCTCTGCCCAAAATTGTTTCAAAATAAAAGTCCTCACTACAATAATCCACTGTTAAACAATGTAACCCATTAAACTACTGAACTTTTTACATTCAACTTTTAAACAGTCTACTTTTAAACTATTATTAAACTATCTATTAAACTAGCTGTCTATGAACAACTTTTAACTTGTCATCAACTATGTCAACACTTGTCATCAACTATGACTCCTACCCACTGTAGCTAGTTAGCATGGTTAGCATGGTTAGCATGTTAGCATTGTTAGCATTTTTAGCAAAACTGATAAAAATGTTTAGCTAGGTTAGCTAAGTCATATGGTTAGCATACTTAGCATGTTAGCATTGTTAGCATGCTAGTTAGCATAACTAATAAAAATGATTAGCTAGGTTAGCTAAGTCACATGGTTAGCATACTTAGCATGTTAGCATTGTTGGCATGTTAGTTAGCATAACTACTAAAAATGATTAGCTAGGTTAGCTAAGTCACATGGTTAACATAGTTAGCATGTTAGCATTGCTAGCATAGTTAGCAAAACTGCTAGAAAACGTTAGTTAAGTTAGCTAAGTAGCATGGTTAGCATAGTTAACATTGCTAGCATGTTTAGCAAAACTGCTAGAAAATGTTAGCTAAGTTAGCTAAGTAGCATGGTTAGCATGTTAGCATTGCTAGCACTGCTATAAAACATTAGCTAAGTAGCATGGTTAGCATAGTTAAAAATCTTAGCATAACTGCTAGCAAACATTAGAGCCATTCCAACTTTCAGTTATCGTCAAATATCTACCTATACACAGCCATTAAATTATTTAAATATCAACATTCATTAAACTTCCAGTCTGTCAACAACTTTTAAACTATTTACCTTCAACTTTTAAACGGTCTACTTTTAAACTATCATTAAACTATCTATTAAACTAGCTGTCTATCAACAACTTTTAAACTATCTACTGTCTATCAACAACTTTTAAACTATCTACATTCAGCTTTTAAACAGTCTACTTTTAAACTATCAACTTTTCTTAAGCTATGCAACTACCATGTCTATCCTAGCATCACCGTAGTAACCATCTCTGTATTATCTGTTTTAACTATACATGATATTTTACATTACAACTTTAGCATTTTCATGCACTGGTAATTCCTTGGAATTGCATTTCTAGTTTGTGTTGTTAGCGGTGTCGTTTACGGTGAAGTTGGAGCTGGCCAGACACTTTTCAAAACTTGCTGTGCCTGGTTTGTTGTGAAGGATGGCGAGATCAGTGGACATTGTAGGCTACATGTAATGTTATGGCTGGGTGAGCTATTAGTTTGCAGGCTGTTTAGAGAACATTAAGTTATTATTACATTTTATGACATTAGCTTGGTTAATACATAATTATAAAACTATGACGATATGTTTTAGATTATGAGGAGTGTGTAGTCATGTTGCAGCTATTGGCTGTGGAGCAATATAGGCTAGCCTACTATCACAATGGTTTAACGCTCCTGAACAGTGTGTATGGTTGGGTCCAAATAAAAAGATATGTTTGGTGAAAGTAACTAGTAAATCTATTGATCCAAGGTTTCTTTCAATTTCAGTAGGCTATGTGCTTCAATCAATCAACCTGTGTCTATGCTGTTCCATACAGATTGATCCAAAACCAGTGTCAGAAATAGACTTATCTAAACCAGCCACATAGAGAGCAGCACAAATAGAGCTTATGGCAAATGGCAATTTGTGATGTTGAAACTGCACACTTTGTAGTCTGGACTACTAAAAAGAGGAATACCCTTTTCTGAAGAACACTGGGCTCAAAGCAAACCTGCTCTTGACCTGTTTTACAGGCTGAGAGAAATTTGCACTCAGATTTGCACAGTCTGTCAAAATCATTCCACTTTCAGTGTTTAGGCCTGAAAAGGCATCCACACAGCCAGTGTGTGTGCCCAGGATGCACAATGAATGCTGATTTTATTAAATTAGAAATCTCTGGAAAATTAAATCTTATTATGAAGTGTAATACTAATAATTTATAATACAAATAATATATTATATTTAGTAGGTTACTAATACAATAATCTAACATACAAATGGTACCTCATTGTTGTAATTTGTTAGTGTAGTAGAGAAGGTAAAAGCTCTTGCATCAAGTGATGTAGGCCAGTCAACAAACACTTCACTGCAGTCTAGGATGCACCTCACAGAATTGAATGGATGGCATTTGAACATGGCTGGCAGGTTGTTCTGTACTTCCAGTTTTGTGGGACAGTGAATTAAACACTGAACATTAAACGGTGAGCCATTACATTCAGCCAATCTTGAAAGACTGCAGAGACACTCACTTCCAACACTACAACGTAATCTATAAGAAAGATCTATGTGTGATGTAAGTCACAATTTGAGTACCAGGTAAAATGGCAAAGCTGGTGAGTGATGTTGTATATTGGATCCAGGCAGTGGTAAGGTATGTGAGCAAAGTGAAAAACACCTTTGACTATGGCAGTCCAGTGTGAAAAATAATTTTTCAAAAATGAGGTCCTACTGGAATCTTTGGCTCAAGCCAAGTTCAATGTACCATATTCCACTGCCTGCTCCTGTTGCTGAACCACACCTGAGCAAGCACACTTTGCAGTTCCTCAGAAATGTATTCTAGTTGTATTCCTAGTTCATAGAAGTATTGGAATTCCTTTGCATGTGCTTTGAGCGAAGAACTCAAAATGCAGATCATATAGGTTGTCTTGATAGAATGATTGCCTCATGGTTTTAGTGTAACCCTTGACTTTAGAAGGATTTGAAGTTTTACCTAAGTGCTATTATAGCTTCACTTTGTATTTTGAGATGAGAAATGAAAGATTTAAAATGATTGTACTTTATAAATGCAGTTTAATAAAGCTAGATTATTATTTATAGTGTCTATGATATATGAGAGGCGTGCTTCTCTATTGTAAAAACACACAGCATTTATAACAAATAACACAGCTACAATGCGCTTTTTATTAAAATTAGAATAGAAATAAGCATATACAAGAGTCCAAATACTACTTCTTGAAATATTATATTGTTGAAGTATAGACTATTTTCAAACCTCAATAAAACTTGTATCTGCTTTATCTGCTCATTGTTATAAAAAATCTGTGTTGAACTGTGATTCTGTTTTAAAGAAGAAGTTTAGTGGATTAATAATATCAATTCTGAGATGAGGAAGCATATAGTCAATCAATTAGTCAGTGATTATTATTACTTCTGTTTTTTTTACTAGTCCCACCAGTCATATTGTTATGCTAACCCTACACAGAGCTTAAGCCACTAATCTCTGCCCCTTCCCTAACCCCAACCTTTACACTTTTAATCAGAATCATATTGAGACGAGAGGGGCAAAATATTTTCATGTTTTTTCTCCATGTCTTTAGTGAACACCAGCCTTCAGTGTATTTTGAGACTTTTGTCCTTTTCCAGAGAGAAACCTGTTTGCTTAACTTGAAAGCAATTCCTGGTTTCTGGCACAGACACATTTATCACAATGGAAACTAACCTAAATTAATTGTCACAAATATTTGTTATACTGCTCTGCCATGGCCATTGCAACTACCTAAAACTCAAACTGTGTGCCTATAGAGTATTTGAGTAAAATAATAGTTATTCAACAATTTTATTGTTAAATGCTGGTGTATGAAATACTGTCAAATAAACATATATTTTTTTCAAAATAACTTCAGTGAAAAAAAGAGAATAAATATAATCGTATTTTAAAACATAAAATCCTAAAACAACAGTTTGCATTGATTTTTTTTAACTTGCATAACTTGCTTAACTGCACTTTTATCTTAACTCACTGTTTGAGCCAAGTTAACCAAGTAATTGTAACTTTTTTAAGCATTTGTTGTGTGAAGTAACTGTATTATGTTTTTTTCATTTAATAAATTCAACAATATGTCTTCATACAAAATAAGTGAATCACTACAAAATGTTGCTTACAAAATATCTAGAATCATCTAAGACAGTTTGGAGGTGAATTTCTATAACACCACTACTCAGTGCTGGGCTAAATAAATCTGAATCTCCATCTCTCCTTCCTTCCTGAATAGAAAGTTCAACTAAGCCTTGACACAAACATACTGTATATTGTGTAACATACAATACCTAGCACACTATAACACTTGTAGAGTAACTATTTATATAGCATGTAAATGATCAATGTCAATAATATTGAAGTCAAACCTGCAAACGAAAGTTGTCATATTGCAGTGCATTCTGGGTATCTGTGTTCAACCAATGACAAAACAAATAACAATGAACAGATTGATAGTGGACAGAAACAATTTTAAATGAACTCCTTAACTTAAAACATTAGTTGAATGAGAGGAGTCATCCAATTACATCACTCATACCAGTCTACATTACTTTGACATGTTTGACATGTTTTATAAAAATATATGAAAAGATAAACAAATGCAGCAGTGTTACAGTAAAAAAAAAAACATTTTTTATTGTAACAAGTTAAAATATGGTAGGCCTACTGTAATTACACACTGGTCTTCTTTAAAAAAAGAAAAATGACGTTCCTACTTCATACTGAGAACAAATCAACAAATGCATTGAAAACCAGGGAATATGTGCAACAAAAGGTTTTTGTGTTATCACTGAACCACGTGTACATCAAAGCAGAATTAAAATGTACACCATCCCAAAAGTAATATTGAGGCCCTGTGTCCACCACTCACATTTTTTGTGCTGACAGCGCCCTCAACCTCATTTTCAGAGCACTTCTTCAAGTGTTCATTGTTGCTAGGTTACAAATTTCGAATTTCAACTTTCAGCGCTCTGAGCGCTGCAGAAAAAAACGGTCAGTACCGAGGGCTTTTTGCCGCCGAGGGCACTGAGTGCTGTGAACGCTGAACTTCATAGATGTGTATAAAAAAACGCCGCCGTCGACGCAAAATACGCGATTGGACACAGGCCCTGAATATCCACATCTTGGTATTACTGTAACCACTGCGAAGCAGTTTCTTGCTCACAGTATTAAAAGCAGTAGCCTAGTGTAGGCTATGCCTACTCCCAGCAGGTGTCTGCCATTCAGCTCTAGGCCTACCAAAATAAAAACATGCTTTAGTAACTACTGATATTATCCATTTCCATGGAACTGTGAAAACTATGACAAGAACAATGTTCCGTTGTAGATCTAGTCCTTACATGCACTGCGGCCTAGACTTGTGCAATACATGTATACATGTGCTTCAGATACAGCAATATAAATGGTGTAGCCTAGATTTATAATAGAAGTTGTGAAATGGCTCATAGTAAGTTTGGCTATACTCATTGCCCAGTTTCATAATAATCATGCCCTGTGCATAAGCACATGTTGAACTAGGATTGAACTACTCGTGTTGGGGTCTCTCTTTTGTTCATTCTCTCTCTTTAACTTGTTTTTTTCCACTAATACCTCTGGTGTCATGTAGGCCCTAATATCCGTTGTTCCAAAGCATAGTGATTCAGCAATAGACTATGTGCACGAAAGCCTCTTCCTGTACACTCATTTATTTTCAGTGGAGCGTTAACTGTGTTGTAATGGCATCTTCTGTTATATTCTGCTCCTTACATCTTCACTCTGACACGGAACATCTTGTTTGCTCAATAATAACAATTTTAAGACACATAAATCCTTCTTTAGGGCAACTCCACACAAAACTGTGACATCCATAATGCCAACACAATGCCATGGTATGGTATGATGTGAATGATGATTACTTGAAATTTGAGGATTCACTGTTCTTGGTTGTAGAACTTACATGAGAAACTTTTCACATAACCATTCGCATCATACAAATACCATGGCATTTAGTTGGCATTATGGGCGTAACAATTTTGCATGGAATTGCCCTTTATCGTAACATACTGATTCCCTAGTGCAACACCCAACCAGGTCCATGTAGACACTAATTACATTAACAATAGAGGCAGGTTCCACCGGAAACAAACGAGTGTACAGAGAGCTTTTGAAAAAAGTGTCTTTACTTAAGTTTATTGCACTGATGTGTCCACTAAATTAAGTGCAATGAATTCATAATTTTAATTGAATTCATTAATTTAAAAATACAAAAGTAGCCGAGAGAAAATGCCATTAAATGGACTGATTAGGTTGTCTAAACTGGGAAAAATACGTCCATCAATCTTATGTCTTGTGATTGTTGTTTTTTCTGCTTTACTATCTGTAGATTATAGAGGGAATGTTGAATTGAACTTAGTCTAACCAACATTTTTAATTCTGAGAACTAAGTTTGGCCTATGTAATGTAGTTGTCACATTTTTAACTGGGGTCGGACCCATATGTGGAAAAAAAACACAAAGCTTGAAAATCTTTACTTACACACTCAAGAAACCATGAAGGTAGCACTCTGACAGTTACAGGGAAACAACACAATGACCAAACAAGGTACAAAAACAAAAGTCTAAATACACAGGGAACTAATAAGCCAGAGAGACACATGTAGACAGGAAATAAGGCATTACGAGACATAGATGAAACAAATTATCATATCAGAAACACATGGAACATGGAAACTAACATACTAGGAAGTAAACAAAGCCCACATGACAAACCAGGAAGTATACAAGGAGTACAAGGAGCAACAAGGAGGTAAACAGTGGTTGAATCCCAATCTCTCCCCTCACAGACTCACAGACTTTGATGCGCGATCCCGTGAACTTTGTGAGGGCTTAGGGCTTTCCAATTCTTAGCATTGTGATGTGAAACACAGGGTTACACAAAGTGAGGCTGGAAGCTTGAAAAACCATCAGTAAACTGCCATAAAACGGAAATGTATTTGCAACACATTTTTGGTGTTGTCAATTTATGGACAGGTCACAAGTACAGTTCCATTCCTGTTATTAGCATTTTTAACCCTTACAAACTCTCAAACTTGATCACTTATTAATGGATGTCATTTAAGTCTTTGAGGGTTAAGGGCTTAGACCTTAGGGATGAAATCCGGAATCAGCCAGACACGTGTTGCCATTGACAAAAATGTAATAGATAACTACCTACCTTACCACTGTATCACTTTGAACCAATCATATAAATTATACGACGACACCAAACATTTGTTTTCTTTACCTTAGTATAAACAGTTCTCATTCATTTACATGGAGAAGAACTGTCACTAGTCTCACAAAACAGTATTTTTTCATTTTAGAACTTAGCAGGTGTTGTCATGATTTATTATGTTGTGGGAAAGGGGTAAAAGATTAGCCTGGGTGCCAGCCGATCTTAGCCCCGCCCACAACATTTGAGGTTGGGAAGTTCGGTCTGGCATTGCTCCATTGTTGAGCAACTATGCTCGAATCAGAGCTGTTCGGACCAGCTTTACAATGATGGACAGGTGAGCAATAGCACCTCGTCTATCACGTCATCTGAGCATGCTTAGGTTGATTTTATTTGCAACAAAAACGCTGTGGCTAGAAGGAAACAGATGGCTTCTAAGACCCCATATAGAAAAATGCATATTATTTCAATGAGGTTTTATCACTGAAAACGATTATTTTTGAAAACTTTGGCCAAAGTTGAGATGTGGGGAAACTCAGGGTTTCACTTTCATCAAGGGAAAACAGCATGTTGCATTGTGACATGTTGTTCCCTCATTCATTTGAAATCTATGATTGACCACCTGTTCGAGGGATTTGCGACTGCCTTCCCCAGATGTTTATAACATGTTTGTAGCATATCGGTATTCAACAGAATTATTTTTAAAAACGGAGGGGAAATATACGTTTTTCCTAATAGCCTACCCTGCTACCCATCTCTTGGATTTCGCTAACGAGTGTTGTAGGAGATATTGATGGCACAATAACTTTTACAAAAGACCAAAAAACAATGTTAAGGCATTTGTGGAGAAGAAGGATGGTTCGTGTGTTCTACCTACATCTCAGGGTAAGCTATTTTGTTACTCTGATTGGTTAGGTCTATCCAACTGAATGCAGAGGCATTCCTCCCCTGTATCGGTTAAAACACGGCCCATAATTACGTCCCAATGGAGCAGTATCGGACTCATATTCTGACTAGAATTTGAGCATGACAACGTCAGGCTAGTAAAAGATCATAATAGTGATGGTCTAATTGAAAGGGACCCAAAATAGGAGTTAATGTTGTAGGCCTTGTCCACACATAGCTGGGTATTTTTAAAAATGGAATGTGTTTTGGCCTTTCATCAACACGAAAACTCGATCACTGAAAACGATTATTTCGTTACTCTGGCCAAAGTGGAGCTTTTCGAAAACTCTATTTCAGTCTTTGCATGTGAACAGGGCAAAGGTTTTTGGGCTGTGACATGATGTTTTCTCCCTTCTTTGAAATGTTTTCAGGTCTTTGTTTGGCCAACATCGCCATCTGTTTGCCTCGCTGATTGCTACGTTCTTGACAGCCTTTAAGGCTTTCATGCTACTTGTGAACATAGCCTTAAAGGCACTCTTACTGTAACAAGATTTGCTATCGGGGTCCTCCTCTGGTTGAGAAGCGCAATAATAAACAAACTAAACATGCGTCTTTTGCAACAAAGTATGAACATAACTCCGATATAGAGGGAATGCACCATCAGCAGTCTGTAGAAACATATTTCCGAATTCCTGTAGCATAGCAGCTCTTTTGCGTTCCGATTTCGGAGGGTGTAAGGGGAGGGGGCAGTTTTCTACCTGAAAATAGAGAGTTGCTAGTGTAACAGAGTTGAAAATAACCTCACTTAAATAAAGTGAATTCTTTCAAAATTATGATATTACCATGTTATTGTAATC
This sequence comes from Alosa sapidissima, assembly GCF_018492685.1. Taxonomy (NCBI): domain Eukaryota; kingdom Metazoa; phylum Chordata; class Actinopteri; order Clupeiformes; family Clupeidae; genus Alosa; species Alosa sapidissima. Next base: position 33,241,256 of record NC_055972.1, read on the forward strand.
TCTATTTTTATATACACTGGTTCTTACATGTTTAAAATGTTTTCATATGTCGTACCCATTCATATGAGTTTAAAACATGAGACATTGCAACTGCAATTGTATTTTCATTTCTACTTTGCATTTCAATATTTGGAGCATTTGTGCTTCCCATACTCCAGTCAGAACTACAGTCTGCTGGAGATTTGGATGTGCAGTCGCAAATCGTCTGATATCAATGGATTCCTTGTTTTATTTGTGAATGCAGAGGGAAATAAATACACTGAGAAGAGTTCATGGCAGAAGTGCTGTTTGTCATGTTATGAGGTTATGTGCCATCATCATGATTTTAGAAACGTTATGTTAAGGTCAAAAAACTGTTAAGGGTGCCTTTAACCAGCAAGCCAAGGTAGACTGATGTTTCAATGTCCCAGCATCTTCTTCAACAATAAACAAAGGCAAATGGTATCATCTTTAATAATGAATCACAGGTGTGTAAAGAAGTGCACACGGTTTTGCCAAAGTTTACCACAAAAAAAATCAGCCTCAGAACAACATTTAACAAGGCAGTCTTAAATTACCCGTGACCCATTTGGTTCCCTTATGAATTAATGTCCTACTACTGAGAAGCACTGCAGTATCTGATTACATTAAAGCACGGTTGATCCCTCTCCTTGCAATGAATACTGTCACTTTGCAGCCAAGTTGAGTGAGAGTGACTAAGTTGTGCATGTTCATTTGTAAATTAAACTGGATGGTGCATGTAGTGATATGTTAATGGTGCACAGAGTGGCCACAGTGTACAAAATCAGCTTTTCTAGATGTCTTGAAATGTTAGAAAATTGTTGCCTGTCATTCTGTTCTCTATCCCTATTCAAGAATGAATGGAATGTTGATGTCTTGGAGGTTATGTATCAAACCTGGAGTGTTTACTAGCAGTCTAGTCACAGAGGGGATGTGTCAGCCTCTAATAGAATATCGCTTGCACAATCAGAAATGAGCAAAATTGTTTGAATTAACTGTCGTATAATAGAATTTAAGCATTTGTGTTTTGGCTACCATGCACCATGCTCACCTTATTCTTTAGGTAGAGAACTCTGTGTAGTGGTACTGGCTTCTTCTCCTGCAGACACGCTACCAACCATAATACATTCTTTTAACATGAGTTGAGACATGATTTCCCATACAGTCTTTCCCTTGTATGGTAGTATCAGCATCAGTCTTGCTTAGACTGAAACAGTGTCAGAATTACCGTACTGAATGGTCTAGAGTAATTGTGTGGTGGGTTGCAATATGTAGTATAACAAAAATCCACACACATTGTGACACATTGTTGCAATATGTAGTATAACAAAAATCTGCAGTGATGATAATGGTTCTACAGAAAATATTTCAATTTTTAAAAGGCAGCATTGAAAGAAAGTAAATTTAGTAACACTTTACTTGACGGGTGAGTTCATAACACATTCATAGCAGCTGTCATAAACTGCACATAAAGCATTCATGACTGTTTCATGAGACATGACTCAACATTCATAATAAACCTTTCATGAATGTGGAAGACAGAACAACGATAACTTGTCAAAATAAAAGTCCAAAGTCGCAAAGAAGTATTGCCGTTTTTGGTCCAAACCTCTTGATTACGTCACATCTGAGTCAATGGGCTACTCCAGTGCCAAAAAGACAGAACATGGTCAAGCAAAAATTGTTTCATAAAAATGTATTTGTTCATTGATGTAACCTTTGCAGATGATTACTCATCTTTTGCTACTGGGAATGTCCAACCATTCCAGGTTACACAAATAAAGCTGAATGTAGGCTAGTTTACCTCCCAGTGTTAAACTCAGTGATTACAAATACTTCACAACTTGTATAGTAAAGTGACATTCAATGTAGACTTCATAAGATATTCATGAAATATTTACAAAGGCTGGAGAGATCTAATTAATGGTATCCAGGTTACACAAATATGAAGTTGGACTTTTATTTTGACATATTGTCGTCGTTCTGTCTTCCACATTCATGAAAGGTTTGCTATGAATGTTGAGTCATGTCTCATGAAACAGTCATGAATGCTTTATGTGCAGTTTATGACAGCTGCTATGAATGTGTTATGAACTCACCCGTCAAGAAAAGTGTTACCGTAAATTTGAAAGCCTTCAGAGACCTGCGGGGTAGTACTGTTGATTTATGTTTGCTGTATTAATTGCCCAAAGTCATAGATCTTATATGTCCATCTAGGCCCAGTTTTTGAAAGGAATCAGGAGGTATTCCTTTTGTTGTCTTTGCAGATGCACTGAAACACTGGTTTGTTGTTACAGGAAGATGCAATACAAATGAGGCAGAAGCCTTTGAACTGCTTGACCATACAAGGCTGAAAAAGTCACGGTGAGTGCAACATGTGGTTGCAATAAGTGGGCTCCACCAAAAAAATGTTGAAAAGGCCACATTCCAGCATCCTAATTAAAATTAATAAATAAAGACCTCAAATCAGCAAACCATTTAGAAGCTGTAAACTTGTTAATACTCACAACTCACACAAGGACAAACGGATGTTATAAAAGTTACTTTAGTGATCCAACAACCATTTGGTCCTATGGCTTCATTGAAACACGTATCCACTAAAATATTTCCTGGGAAACAAAGTGGCAAAGAATTCAATCGAATTCACTTGTTCCTGAGTTGTAGCGTGCTGTTCTGGGACAAAACTTGTTTTCACAGTTTGATGGGCTTATACAAGCAGATATTGACATACAAACATATCTCCATTTTTTGGATCAGAATTTGCTGTGCAGTCCCTGAGACAGTGAACATAAGGTAATAAATAACATTTAAAAATGTAAAAGCTAAATAATCAGTGATTGCTCTGGGATAGAAGATAATTTTGAACCTGGAAGGGTCCTGTAACGCCTTCCTGATGGCAGCAGAGAGAAGAGATGGTTATGGGTGAGTTGTGTCCTTCAGAATGTTTTGGCTCTGCACAGGCAGCGTGACCTGAAGGTGTCTTCCAGGGCAGGAGCAGTCCAATTATTGTCTTGGCGGTGTTGACCATTTTCTGTAAGGCTCTGTCTGCTGCTGTACAGTTGGCATAACTATACTGTAATACAATATATAGTATAACTGTTACAAGTAGCTTTAATCTAGGGCCTACTAACATCACTGTTAACGTTAAATCCTCCAGGTTGGTCTGAAGACACAGCTGTAGCTACGCCATATCATTGCCCTTGGACTGAGTGGGACTAACGTTAAGTTAACACAGACTTTTCTTTATTTTAATTTCTTATTTATTTATTTATTTATTTATTTTATTACTTGTTCATTTTTGTTTGTTGTCTGTCTTGTATGTCTACTGTTAGGTGTCTCGGGTACGCTGGCGATTACGCTGCTCCATCAGGCATCTTTTGTCTTGGTCTTGTGCGTCTTTTGTAAATTTGTTTGTTTGTCTTGATATCACGGGAACGCTGGCGACTACGCCGCTCCGTCTGGCATTTTGTCTTACGTGTAAATGTCTAGTGTGTAAAGCGACCTTGGGTGCTTTGAAAGGCGCTATGTAACAAATAAAATGTATTATTCTTATTATTTATTATTATATTTGCAATGTAGTATAGAGCAATGATAGAAGGACACAATCAGCTCGGTGGACAAGTTGAGTCAATTGTCCATGTGAGGTCTTTTGTGATGTGGGTTCCTAGAAACATTCAATTAAAGGAACCATATGTAAGATTGTGGCCAAAACTGGTACTGCAATCACTTTCAAATTACTGTAGAGCTGTGTATCCCCTCCCCCTCCCCCTGACTCGAGGTGGCCAACCCGGATGCCAAAACACTACTGACTTTGTGATTAGTAGATAGGTGGAGGGTGGCGCATCAGGCCAAAACACAACATGACATGACAAAACACAACATCAGTTGAGGGCTGCAACTTCACTTTTTAAATGACAATATCCTGGCCGGACTACTGTTGTCAGTGATATAAGTATTTGAAATGAACATGATTTCTTAATGTCTAGTGACATATCAGGGCCATTTTATGATTAATTGAAATATATTTCTTACATATGGTTCCTTTAACTAAGGTTGTTGAAAGATGGCATATGTGGCTTGTATAATGAAACTTTCTCTTCTCAACTCCCTCCCATCTCATCCACGGTCCTTGCTTCACCTGGGAGACGGCATTGGTGCACCTTGACCTGGTCTTACCAGCACGCCTGGTCTTGCCTGGTCATACCAGCATGCCTCCTTGAGCATGAAACTGAAACAGCGTTGCCTTGTGCCAGCACAGTTTGCTCTCTTTAAGGCTGAGGTCATCTCTTCCTTTGTTGCACATGGCCAACAATGTCCTGATTTGTGAAGATGGACTCCAGCAGTTTATCCTCTTATTACACATCTTTTTTCTGTTCCTCTAAAATATACATTCAGATTTTTTTTCCTTCATGAAACAATCCTGTTATTGTCTAAAAATTACTTAAACGTAACTTTACACCTTCTTCCTCATTTTGGGAATTGGGATCTGTCTGGCACCGCCCCCTCTTCACACACTGTTTACCTGCTACTGGCTGCTGTAGCTGACACTTAGATGGATTGTTTGGATATGTTCATGAAGCATTGTCCCACCCCAAGGTACTTTGGATTAGTTCTGTACCATCATAACACTATTGGACTGCGGCCTGAATTGGCCCATCTGAGATGTAATGGGTCAAATAAGGCCCTCTGTATGCCTTATTTGGCCTAAAATGGTTAGGCTTAAATTTAATTGCATAGTAATGAGAAACATGCCTTATTGGAGGTAACAATTCAAGGTCTATGTCATTAAATAAATGAACATAGCCTGGGTGAACCCAAAGGAACCTTTAAGCAAATTTGAATTTGAAAGGAGTCCGAATAACCAAAAACCCTCAACAATTGTGAACAGGTTTGTCTGGGTTCACCCAGGCTAAAATGGACATGCAAGCATGCACACATGACATGCTATGCAATACTAATGACAATGAGTAATGAGTCTAATGACAACTGTAGCTCTATCCTTATTAGAGGATATTGCCTATGTCAGAACCAGTGGCGGAACAAGTCAGAGCCGGGCCGGGGGCGGGGCACATGACCGGGCCCTTTATTAAACTCATCATAACATAATTTTACAACATAGGCTACACATGCCCGCAACAGCGGGTCTTACAAGCGTCAGCGCCATGGAGAGCAACTATGTCATTTTGAAGTCCGTCGAACGTACATGAAGTGTAACCAAGAGAACAACGACAAAAACATTATGCATGACCCCTAATAATAAAACAACAATAATACGCAGCACTATTTGAAGGGCATACGACGAGCCTTGCGCTCTGCGAACTCATCCACGATGCTCTGTGTATGTCCATTTTCTTTGCTCTCTCATTCTCTATGGTGGTTTTTAATGATCTTTAACTTGGAGAATGAGCGCTCAGAGGTTGCAACGGTGACGGGAAGAGTCAAAAATAAAATTAGGGCGGTGCAAATCTCACTAAATGCAGAAGTTACTGCTGGGTGGTTGCATTGGCGGAGCGAGGGGGTGGTTTCGGGGGCTCAAGCCCCGAATCTCTTTTCAAAAGCCCCGAATATTTTTTTGTATGTGTTTTCAATTTCCAACGATTCTAATTTCTAATTTAACTTCCCCTCGGTTTCTCTATAAATGTTACAAAATGTAGCCTACTATTACTGAGCAAATATCCCTTACTTTCAAAGCGCAATATTGACAGATAATCTGATTTCCCACACGATGAGTTTAGGCAATGCCAGAGCCGAGATGTAGCGGTTTACGTCATAAACCTGGCAGGAAAGTTCAGAGCGGCGCAGTCAGTTAACAGCAAGCTGGTAAGAAAAACTATTGTCATGACATTATGCAATTAGGCTACTGTACCCCGGAATACAAAAATAAACTTCAGAAAGACAGAAAGTTTGTTGTACTGTATTCTGTAGTCTCAATGACCGAATATATACCTGTTGTCAGTTGAGTTCGTTCAATTTATAGTAGGCTATAGTAGCCTAGGCAAATATGAAACGGAGATGTAACGCGGCTACCGGCGGGATTTTGAACTTGCATGTTTCATGCATTTTAGGGCAAATAATACCATGGGATTGATGTGTTCTCCATTTGAGGAACGTAAACAATTGCGGACGTGCACAGACAGCTCAGACACAGAGCATAGGCCTAGGTTAGGCTACTTTCACTTTCTAGAGCGCATTCATTAGGCTACGTAAAAGTAACCTGACCCTAGCCAGATGAATTTCGTTCCGCTTAGCTCCGCCTACCTTCACTCACATCCATCTGGGACCTCTTCCATTGAGAGTGATTTCTGCAACCGACTTTATGGTTCAGCCAATCAGGACGCAGGGCGGGAGTTTCATAGATGTGACATAGCGTAGAAGCGACTGTGAGACTGTTATTAGCGGTTGGCTTCGATGTGAGTGGTTGAAGTAGCACGTCAATAGATGACGGACAAGTGGCTTATTCAATCATATGCAAGCATTTTTTGATTAGGCCCAGCCTTCTGAAGCAACACTTCAATGGATCGGTTCCAGATGGATGAGTGGAGCTAGGCGGAGCGAAATTCATCTGGCTAGGGTCAGGTTAACGTAAAAGATGCTTCATACCAAAACAACGATCAAACATTAGGGCTGTAACGATACACCAACCTCACGATTCGGTATGTATCACGATTTTTGACCCACGGTTCGATATGAATCTCGATTTTTCTTTTTTTTTGGGAAGGGGGGGGCTAGACATTTTATTAAATAACATTTTAATAGCCTCCCTTAGAACACCAGAAGATTACAATATAATATATCTTTTATTTTATATCCTTTATATTTTTCTGAATGACTGATATTTATGACAGCACACTTTATGCAGATTAGCCTATAGCCTAGGCCTACTATTTTTTATTACAACTCTACCTCTTTAATTCACCTGGAAATGTTGTAAACAAAGTAGCATAGTTGGCTAGCTTAGCCTGTCATAGTCTACTGATTGGACTGTTCAGTTTCCCCATGTGTGTTTAAGTTTCAAGGTAATACTTGATCTCTTTGGGACAGGCCCTTTTGGGAAACGTTGGTATTGAGATGATCAGTCAACTTCAATGCGAGAGTTTTAAACAAATATGTGTAGCAATGATAGCTAATGATGCTAAGCGGATTTAATAGTAATTTAGCTAGTCGTCTTCTATGCGTCCTTGCTTTCACGATTGTGAATGTTTTATTTAAGTCGCGCGTGTTCATTGAGCAGGAGAGGGAGGGAGAGTGAGAGGGAGGGAGCGCGAGAGAGAGCGGGGCAAGGAGAGGGGGTTTACTTCTATACTGTTTGGTAAAGTTGCACACATAGTCTACAATGAAAGCAAGGAGAGGTATGAAATTATTATTTATTTATTTGTTTTTGGACAACGTAGGCTACCGATAAGTAAAGCGGGAGATGTGGGTTGCTTTTGCGACGGCGTAAGCTGCAAAGCAGTGCGTGAAACACTAGAAAGGGTGTGTCGCGATTCTGCCTTTTCACACCGCGACACAGTATCGTCAGAGCCCGTCTACGGAGAGCCTCCCCACTCTCTATTAATCCCATACAAACCGAATTTGGCTGCAGTTCACCAGAGTTCACCTAGATGGCGATCGCGGGCGAGTCCAAAATACATGGGGTCCTATGGAGCTACATGGCTACATTTATTGTTTTCACCTTTAACAACTGAAACCCTCAGATTTTATTTTATTTTTCGCAAAATGGATATGGATTATCAATCAAAAATGAAATAATCCGGGTCCTTGAAATAATCCAGGTCCTTTCGTTTTCTTACAGGTTGGGTCGTTGTTGCCCATAACACGCTAGCATTGATGCTATGCTATGCTATGATCATGCTAATGAATGACGTCATTGACACGTTTGAAAGGCTTTTTAGAACAATTAAGTGACTTTAAAAAATATAATACTCAACCCTTTCGAATACAATATTCAAATTACTTGAAAAAAAATGATATCCCGAGAAAGTGGATTTTGAGGGGTACAGCTCCATAGACCTCCATTCATTCTGGACTCGCCCGCGAGCGCCCCTAGATGCAGTACCACACCGGAAGAGTTCCGAGAGTGAAGGTTCTCCCCTTATTAGACATTCTCTGGTATCGTGGATATGAATGTCGCGATTTCGGGTTTGAATCGTATATCGTTACAGCCCTATCAAATGTGGTACCTGACATGCAGAATACCTACTCTGACTACGCCACCCCCTAAACCCAGGCGGGAGAAACCTATAAGCTCTCTAACGTGGCTGGTTCTCGGCCTTCCCCACAAAGGAACAGTTAACAAAAGGCATATACAAAATACTCAAATTTATTACAAATAGTATAAATACAATCCAGAATGTAAGTTGTGTGTAAGTAAGAAAGACTGCATGGGATAACTGGCTGAGACTCCTCAGGCTAATAAGGTCGGGTCAGCACACACAGCTCCCGTCTTGGAGAGGGGCCCTGGTGAGAGAGGGAGAGAGAGAGACCGCAAACCCAGCACCACAAAAGAATGCAACACGGCAAGCACTGCAAACACAAGAAGCAAATACCACTACAGGATACCACTACAAAATACCCCACCGTGTTGTTTACCAGTACACACCGAGAAAACCTCTCCCTCCATGTGGCACCTAACCCGAAAGGAGCAGTACTGAGTTGCGGATCCGGCCTTGTACAGAGACAGCCTATATGATAGGACAAAAGAGGAACAGCCAGCTCCCAGCTGTAAGCGTGCGAGCTTAAGCAAGTGATGTTAGTCCCAGCAGTTACAGAGAGACAATGCAAACAAACAAAAAGACAAACAAAATTAATGCAAACAAACAAACCCAAAAACTAACTGTAAAACAGTGGCTGGCCTGGTCTTTTCCAAGAGCGTTCACTACTCCCCACAGCACAGTGACACAGGAAGAAAGGAACATTCCAGTGCAGAGCATCAGTGTCTGTAGCCCAGCACTCATAAATTTTAAAATCACCTCAGTGTCCTCCATGAAGAGTGAAACACATGGTTCTAGCATTCACCCTGCATGACAGGGGACCTTAACAGTCACAAAGAGCAAGTGGTGGCAGCAGCAAGAGAATGTGAGCTCTCAACAAACCAAACTTTATAACTTCCTAGTTAGTCATGTGACCTGCCCCATGTGACCACGCTTGCAGTCACACAAGCCACACTGGTTGCCAGTGCAGGTGGGCACATAAACCAGAAATCCCCACATCCCCACACAAACATTATCAAATGTATCATGACGTGTTGTCACAAAGACTTACTCCAATTAGAAAATCGAAACCAAAATCATGTAGGCTAAGTGTAAGTGTTCTCTCATTGACGCCTGTAGGAGACAGTATCGTTGATCCAATTTTGTAAATTTGCACGTCGTAAAGTTCAATATGAGAGTTAAAATAAAGCCAGTCATACAGCAGAACATTTTATTCAATATTTTACACCTACTAAATCATCAAAGTAAATTTCAAAACTTTTCAGCAACCGTGAGTCATAACTCGTCCTGACTGGGGCAACCTATAGGCCTAAGCCTAATACGTCCCACTCTGATGAAAATGATTGAAAAGAAACCGTTTGCATGATCATAGCTCCTCCGGCCTTGTGCCGTGGGAGAGGCCCGTCCCACCTTACCCGGAGGTGGGGGAGGGGCGCCCTCACACCGGGCCCCTGCGGGTCCCGGGCCAGGGGCGTGACGCACCCCCCGCACCCCCTCAAGCTCCACCCCTGGTCAGAATCTATGTGAAAAAGTATATGTGTTACCTATAAAGGAGAACTATGCAACATTTTCAACTTAATAAAACAGTTTAGAAATTATTGTGATGGTTAAATGACCTGTTGTGGCAAAAATGGTAGCTTTTCCTGCTCCCCCTACCATCTCCTAGCAGAAAACAAGCCTTGCAAGATATGCACTAGCGTCCCGGCAAAGTCTGAATCAAGAAATCGTGACAAACGAGTGAGAAACGCAAAATGCTTTAGGGCAATTCGATATACACACGGCCCTCAAGCACTGGTTAGCTATGCCGACTAGCTATAAGAACAAGCAGCGATGGCTTGATTTTTTAGATATTCATCATGGCAGAGCCAGCGAAAAGACCAAAGAGACGGTTCTGAAATATGCACCCCAAAGCTGTAGGGGAGCCGTGGAGAAAAATGCGACAACAAAAGTGAAACTGGTGAAGATGGGACAGGATCAGTCGGGTGTATAAAGTTCTGATATGATATGGTTGATCAGGCTAACAGTAAAACACAACTTTCAGCAATAGCTATTTTCCTCAGACATTCTCAGCAACGTTATGGCTATATCAACATGTAAATGATCTGTGATCGAGAAATGCTATGGTTGTGGCAAAGTAGCCTGGATCAACTCATAATTCCTTTGTTCTAAAGTGACAGGGTGAGCTATGGGTGGCCTTTTCGGTCATGATTAATTTGATGTCAGATTATATTTATGTGTAATAATAGTTCAAATGTTCATTAAAACACGGTGACTGACCAAGGATTATTTTGCAGATGAATTTAACATATATACAGTTATTAGTTATACACACATGTATAATGGTTTTAGTTTTACTTGAGCACAACATAAAAGTAATTTCTCAATATTTTGAAGGAATGGCAAATGCTTTGACAAATGAATGCAAATCACTATGTAGGCAAATCACACTCTCAATACAAATAGGCAAGGTCATTTATCACTAAATTAGCACAGCAGATAGAAACACTCACCCGAGACATTTCCCTTCTTGTTCAACCATAGTAAGCAGTTCCAATAACTTATTTATGCATTTCCTGTATTTATTTTCTGAGCTGATCTCATGAACACACCTTTTTTTGGAGGTCAGATTTTTAAAGTCGGGTCCTCCAAGTTTACGGTCGATGTGAAGGCAGTATTAGTCTTCACGTGCAAAATAATTATCATTTATATCAGTATTTATCAATATCAGTATTTTCTCAGTTTCTGTGTATTTTCTTGACGTAAGGAAAGGTGTCCAAAATGACAAAGGTTACCTTAGCCAGAGTGCCAGTAGCGGAGGAATATGCAATGAGGAATAGCAATACTTCAATTATGTCTCTCTAAAACCACCTGGAAACTTACAGTGTTGAAACATGAATCATACTCTGGTATAGTGATTAATCATTGTGAGTTAAAGAGAGAGGTAGAAATGTGACAAAAAAAAATAAAAAATTCTCCAAAAACACATTTCTGAGAGATATTTAAGACATAGTGTGCTTTTGAAGAAAACAAATGAAATGTTTAGTGAGACATTAACTCACTAAATACTCAACAAAAACTCTCTACACTCTCTATCATTCATCAACGTTTTGGGTTTCTAGGATGTGTGCTGCTTATTTATTCTTTGGTCTAATTTGGCTTCTTTGGCTACTTACAGTACCATTAACACATTCATCAAAAGATAAAGTTTCCTTGTAATATAGCTGACAGTGAATGTTGTATGTCATGGGTCAAAGGCAGTATTTCAGCCCTGAAGGCTTGAATATTATGTGGTATTTGTGTAATTTCATCCTTCGTCTACTTGAGTCTAGTCATGGTGTAGGCAGTGTTGCTTCATCAAACAGAAGGTGTGTTCAGCAGAGGGCACGTGCGTGAGCAATGGACCACACAGGTCACCAGTGGTCATGATTAAAAATTAATGTGCATCACGTAAGGAGATCAGTGTCACCTTGCACGCGTCCACAGAGGGAGAAAATGACAAATTTACCAGATGGATGATTGGATGGATGCATTTTAAAAGAGATTCTTAACTTGCCTCTTTAGAACAAGAAAATGAATGAATATGAGGCAGATGTCATAGGTCCTCTGATAGAGTCCACCTGTTTTGCCATCCTCTATGTGGACAGTTAGTTAATCTCTACAAGTACTTGCTTTTGACACCTCATGAAAGTAGGTGTCAAATGAGCCTCTCACCACAGAAAAGCCACTGTGTTTCTTTTATTTGTGTTTGATTGCTGCCACGCGTAGGGGATCAAATGAACAATGGTCAAATGACACCCATGGGCTGAGGAATCATGCCAATAGGAGGGAGGGAAGGACAATATGAAAGTCAAAGCTGTCTGTTAAAGACACAAGTTAAAGGCCATGCATGTAGGTCTTCACAAAGTGTTACAGTGTAAATAAAGTATTTACAGTTACAGTGAAGTACCTGAAAACAATTGGGTTGGGTAATTTAGACTTTATGTGAAAGATGGACAGTTTTAAGTCTTAAGTCCTAAGGTATGTACCAAACATTGCTGGACAAATAATCTGATTTAAACATTTAAATACATATATGTATGTATATATATAATAGAAAACAATAGAAAACATATAAAAGTACATATAAATATAGAAAAATAAGACTTATGTAATGTGTTATGTTAGACCCAATAGCCTGACAGTCATGTATTATTTTCTATATTGATGAGTCTCTGAGCAAAGAATCCGACCTGCCTTTGCGTTTAAGTCATTTTTCCTCTATCTTTCCTCTAAGGTCCGGATTTCTGAATAATCCGATGGGGCTTGAAGGCGGCATGAGAGGTGAGAAACTGGGGGGAGATTTTGCTACCTGAATTGCCCAGCTGGGGGCTCATCGTCACTTTTGTCATCACATTGTAGTTCATTTGTAGTCCATGTGGACTTTCATGTCCAACAATTTTAATGTGAACTTTAGTCTAGGTCCTGGGTAAGATTTGTATGCACTTCATTTAAAGGATAATATCTCAACTGTTTAGACTAATATGACCCCATTGAACAATGTGGAATGTGTGCCAAAACCTCTACCCGGTACGAAAGTCTATTACACTATTACCACACAGGTGAATGGGACTTTTTTTCCCTTTATAGATATCCTCATACATTTCTACCAGTTTAATCTTCATATTAAGATAAATGCTTTTTGTATTACACTTTGTCTTAAAAATAAAATAAAATATGCATAAAATAAAATATGCAAATTAGGTAATATCTCATTAAACATGCGTACATATAAACTCTTGAAGCTGCAGATTTTCTGGCCCCAGCCGTGGCGCAACTGGCTGGGACACCTGCACCGTTCGCCAGCGACCCGGGTTTGATTCCCGCCCCGTGGTCCTTTTCGGATCCCACCTCGATTCTCTCTCCCACTCACTTCCTGTCACTCTCCTGTTGCATTAAAAGCATAAAAAAGCCCCCAAAAATATACTTTAAAAAAAGAAGCTGTAGATTGTCTGAGGTGATCACAATGTTTACAATGACCGTAAGAATTCTGGTTTGATATTTTTGATAGTGTTTAGATGATCAGTGTGTGTGTGTGTGTGTGTGTGTGTGGGGGGGGGGGGGGGTGTTGCAAGGTAAAACTTTCACAACAGAGTCCAGGTATGGGGATGATGATGAGATCTCATTCAATGATAGGATTTGTACAACTATTGCCTCCCTTGCATTTGCAGTACTTGCAACAACGGATACCAGCTACCCGATAGGGACACCCATTCTTGTGTGCACACTTGGGGCAGCCGTGGCCTACTGGTCAGGGGTTCGGACTTGTAACCGAAGGGTTGCTGGTTCGATCCCTGACCCAGTAGGAAAAATGTGGGTAGGGGAAGTGGTTGAGCACTGCTCTCTCATGCCCACATCCACGGCTTAAATGCCCTTGAGCAAGGCCTTGAGCACCTAACCCCTCACTTCCCCGAGCACCACTGTAGCAAGGCAGCTCTGCTCCGGGTTAGTGTGTGCTTCACCTCACGGTGTGTTCACTGTGTGCTCTGTGTTTTCACTAATTCACGGATGGGATAAATGCAGAGACAAAATTCCTTGTGTACGCAAGTATACTATAAACCTATAAACCTGATTTACATGTACATTGCCACACCAGCAGGGATCTGGCAAACCTTCAGGTTTTTAGATTATAAAACTCAGATCTCAGGGACTAATAAACTGGCCTTTCTTACAAAACCATAAGCATCTGCATTTAGGTTAAAGGTGGCGTCTGTAAATGATCCTTGAACCCGAAGTTGCTGTTGATAATAGGCTCTTTGTATATTGTCTTGCATTAGTTGAGGTGCAAACGGCCCTATCAAAGTCCACCTTAAGGGCATTAGTGTAGAACGCAGCAATACGTAGGTGGTCAAATGTCTCTATGTCCGTTGATGGTTTGAGACATTTGACCAAGAATGTTTCCGCCATTTGTATTAGATAGATAGATAGATAGATAGATACTTTATTGATCCCCAAGGGGAAATTCAAGGGTCTCAGTAGCATACAGACATCACACACAACATGCACTTACAGCAGAAATGGTAAACATAAGTATAAGTATAAACATATAACTAAACTCCACTGTACAATAAAGACAGTAGAAGATAAGAAAGATAAGAAAACTAACAAAACTAAATACTAAATACACTATATAAATTAAATTAAGAAAGTCCAGTATTGCACTCTCTGTTAACTGTGGACAGTTGAAATTGAGAATCAGAGAAGAGTTGTCTGGTTTGTGGACAGTGTTCAGAGCTGCAAGTTTGGTTGATATTTTGCTGCTTGTATCGCACCCAGTCAGCACATGTAGTCAGCACAACGCTATGCAGATATCATGAAGTGGTAATATTGATCTTTTCACTCCTGAGTTGCTGATGAGCCAGTACAATTGTTATGTGTCTGATAACAGTGTCAGTGATGTAGATCCTGTGGATTAGTTTCAGTGTTTCCCACAGAATTTAGTTGTATTTGTGGTGGTAGGTTTGCTGAATGCAACAGTTTTTAACAAATAAGCGCAGCGTGGTTATGATGGAGATTTCAGCACAATTTAGCCAGTCGACTTTTATGCCAACAATTGCAGGATTGTTAATGGTTTCTTTAAACGTGCATGTGGGTTTGTTGAGACACAAGGAGAGGCTGTGCAAAGGTGCACATAGCTCTACAATAAAGTAATTCCATCCAATTTAAATAGTATACTGTAGAAAATCATTGTGTCTTGGTCAGTGTTGATATTGTAGTGCGCCGCCACAAATGAGTCAATGTACAGTATGGGAAACACTGAGTCGTTCTCTCTTTTGGAATTTTGTAAAATAATGTTTCAAATGAGTAATTGGTGTGTACCAACTTATCTGTTCTTTGTGAGGAATAATGTATATGTATGCATATTTAACAATATATTGCCTCATTTGCATATTTTATTTTATTGTGTAATACAAAAAGTATTTATCTTAAAGGAGAATTCCAGTGTGATATTGACCTAAAGTGTGTTGAAACATGATACCGAGTGTGAACGTATGTCCCATAGCTCATCTCAGCTTGTCCCCTGCACTTAGAAATCTGGCGCTAATTAGCCGATGTTCTAAGTTTTCTAACAGATTATATTCAACATTATTCTCACATAGACTACATCTCAAAGAGAAGAGAAGGACTCCTCTACACCTTAAAGAGGAGGATACACACACATGATTCTGTCACCAGTGTGCAGGCAATCTCCCTTCTCAAATGTGTGGTTGCCGCCTGATCTGCTGGGGATGGTCAACTGTGCTACAGGCCCATCTCCAAAAGTGCAAGTTTTTATGCCTCATGAAAGATCTGTAGAATAGAAAAGCATTGTTGCTAGTTGGAAACAAAACTTATCTTGACAATAATGACCTTGTGTAGTCTGTCCTGTACAGTGTTGCCACAGTTACCTTGAAAAAGTAATCTGATTACTGATTACTCCTTTAAAAAGTAACTTAGTTACTTTACTGATTACTTGATTTTAAAAGTAACTAAGTTAGATTACAAGTTACTTTATTAGTTACTTTCAGCAGCTGCCGACAACACCCCCACCGCCTCAACATAAAAATGATAACTGGTTTTGCCAATACTCACTATACTGGAAGTGCATTTTAACAGCAATGTATAGCAGACATCCCAACCTAACCTACTTAGATACTGAAATTCAGATGTTTGTTCAATAATGTCTAAGTACACCAAATAAGGAAGGCCTATTGATAGAAATTGTTATAGTAAAATATGTAGATTTTTTGTAGATTTGTTTTTCATGTAGCCTTGGCAACTAGCCATCTTGTATAGGCCTGAGTAATATGCAAATTAAATTACACTTGTTAAACTCACCTCAACAAGTATTTTGCAATCATTTAACCCGCCGTGAGCAATGCTAAAGTCGCTGTTACAAACAGTGCAGTGTGCAAGATTATCATTATGTTTTAATCTTTTGAGACAATTGGGTACACTTTTGTGTAGTCTGATGTGAAATGGGTCTTAAATCTTCCCTTTTGAGGGGCACTGACGCTGCCATCACGCTCCTGTTCCTAGATACACTGACTGATACAGTGTTCATTTTAGGACATCCTCAGACTCAGGTGTCAGACTCAGAAAAACATCGGTCATCTTCAGATAAAACAGCCTCAGTGTCAGAAAAACCTCTGTCATCTTCAGACAAAACTGCATCAGCGTCAGAAAAACTTCTGTCATCTTCAGACAAAACTGCCTCAGCGTCAGACAAACCAGACTCAGGTGTCAGACTCAGAAAAACATCTGTCATTTTCAGACAAAACTGCCTCAGCTTCAGAAAAACCTCTGTCATCCTCAGATAAAACTGCTTCAAACCAAACTGCCTCAGAAAAAGTGGAGTCAGGTCTCAGAAAAAACACTGTCAGAAAAAGTGGAGTCAGGTCTCAGAACATCAGGTCTCAGAAAAAACGCTGTCAGAAAAAACAGAGTCAGACGAAAAAGTCTCAAATGAAAAGTTATTGTGGGGACAGAAGAAGACGACGGATACAGAACGGTGAGTTTAATATTATGCTTAATACGTTATTCTGTCACTGGCAGGGTAGGAATTTCACGGCGGCGACGACGGCCGTGGTAGCCCCTTGCGTTGGCCGTGAAGCCCCTTTGAAAATCATAGGTTTACAGGCCACGGTGGCCTTGGTGCCCCCTTCTTTCAATATTCTGCTTTGTGTCCTACTAATAGCGATTTCTATTTAGCCTGCGGCCTGTCAAAATAATCTTAGCATTCACAGCGCAAATTAATTTACTCTTTTACGCAGTGGAGAAAGTGACATCGCAAGAAAGTGCGTCAAAATTCACCCATTCTTCTCAGTTGAACTACTCGCGAAGTAGCCTATTCATCACACAGACATCACAAGTGATGTCACATGAAAGAGCTTTTTCTCAGCTTTTAAACGATGTTAGCCGATAATTGCTGTGTTGAACGGTTCGCGAGAAAAGTAAATAATATATTTCAATTTAATCATACATTCTACTGAAGGTTTTGCGTCCATGATCTCCCTACCCATTCATCTCGGTGGAATACTTTACGAACCCTTCTTTTAACACATGACAAACCACATATCAGAATAAACAGCAGACCTTACCGAACATAAAGGTGTAAAGCAGTCCCCTGTACAGTTAGCCGTTGCAGAGTAATCCAGTTTTGAATTTGCAGTAAATTTCGACATGCATTGATGTCTCCAAATTTGGGCTTTAAGTTTTACAATGTGTTTAAATTGTTCCACATGATTTCATAACGGGCCAAATACAAAATAAATGTTACAAATATCGCCTAGATATTGGTAAATCAGAGGACAGCTGACTAAGAGTTTATGAAAGTAGCCTCACAAAATGGTAAGCATGCATCTAGGCTATTTGAGTTTCTTAAAGATGAGCTGTGCTTAAATTTAAATTGTTCAATACATGATTTCATAGCAGGCCAAATATAAAATAAATGTTATATATAGCCTAGACATCTGTTTTTATTAGATGATCAGATGATTTACAGTTATATGTAATATGTCATGTTTCATGTTTTTGTAATGTTTCATACAATGATGCAGGTCTACTGCAGTGAATAGGCTAAATACAACTTTGATCATTTTTATAGCCTACTACTGTATAGTTAACTTTGGCCTTGGTGCCCATGTGGCCTTTGTGCCCCCCACCAAATATGCCCAACTGAAGTCCAAGTGGCCTTGCCCCCAGAATGGTGAAATTCCAAGCCTGGTCACTGGCATGTTATATTTGGTGCTTGGTTAGATGTAGAAATTATAAGTAAAGGTAGAAAGTGATCCAATGGTATACACATTGTAGGAAATCCATGGATGTAACTTAGTTAACCTCACTTCGCTAGTAACATTAGCAGCTGCTGTAAGGCACATACCGGAGTAAGCTACGTACTACATACAGCAAAATAATTTGTTTTTCGTAGGATTACGGTACATTCAATGAGCTAGGGAAAAGTGGGTTAAACATTTTTCCACCACGAAAGTCCAGAACGACACCTGGACCATTATTTCTTACTTTTGCTAACCGTTTCCCAGTTGTACACTACCTACCAGTAAGAAACCTGCATCATTATCATCACATCATTATTCCCAAACCCCCATAAAGACAAATGTGCTATGTCATGATGTAATACCATATAATACCATTATGATAATACATGAAATAGCAGGTACCAACAACAAGGCACATTTCTCTAAATAAGTTAAGATAACATCTCATATCAAATGAATTCAACAACGCTGCAGTTATTGTCCTCTGGGGATTACATTTCAAGTACCTGTCTATCTTTATGTCTGTCTATTATTGTTGTGCAATGACAATGACAACTGCTAACGTTTTATAATGGTATTATATCGTATTACATCATGGCATAGCACATTTGTCTTTATTTAATACTTAATACTTTTCTGAGACCTGATTTTCTGAGACCTGACTCCACTTTTTCTGACAGCGTTTTTTCTGAGACCTGACTCCTTAGAGATGTTTTTCTGAGACAGTTTGGTTTGAAGCAGTTTTATCTGAGGATGACAGAGGTTTTTCTTACGCTGAGGCAGTTTTGTCTGAAGATGACAGAAGTTTTTCTGAAGCTGAGGCAGTTTTGTCTGAAAATGACAGATGTTTTTCTGATGCTGATGCAGTTTTGTCTGAAGATGACAGAGGTTTTTCTGACGCTGAGGCAGTTTTGTCTGAAGATGACCGATGTTTTTCTGAGTCTGACACCTGAGTCTGAGGATGTCCTAAAATGAACACCGTAGACTGAACTGATTAATTAAGTTTGGGAGAAAAGAAGAACACTTACACTGAAAACTGATTGGTTCATTTAGCAAAACAGACCAGGATGCTTTCTGTCTTGGATGCGGTTCAGGCACAAATGCACCACTCCTCTCTCTCTCCCTCTCCGTTGTGTGCGCGTTAAGCTCATATGTACACGCGATTTGAAGTCCGGTCTGGCTTGCGTGCTCTTGTTCGCTCTAGGTTCCGGGAGATTTTATGTAATTTGCGGGCGTCAGGAAGCCGCTATCAATATGTGGGAAACTCCCAAAACTTCTTGGACTTGGGATGTCTAGCTAGACAGCACTTTGTCGCCAGCACAGAATGTACAATGTACCTTAATGTTGTCATGTTTAGCTGACACAAACTCAAAGTAATGACTGATGAATTGTGCATCTCTCTCTCTCCCTCCATTGTTTACGTTTGTGTCGCTGCGTGGTTTTACACGTGAATTGTGCTCATGCTGAAAACGTGAGCATAGCCTACATGACATTAATCCCCAAGACAAGAAGAAAGCAAAGAATATATCTTTTTATTAAGGAAAATGACAAAAATAGTAACGCACAGTAACTTAGATAAGTAACTTTAATCTGATTACTGGTTTGTAAATAGTAGCGTGTTAGATTACTCGTTACTGAAAAAAGTGGTCAAAATAGACTAACGCGTAACGCGTTACTGGCATCACTGGTCCTGTATGAGCCTTGCCATATAGCAGTCATTTGGAACGAGTCCACATAGAACACTTTCTTTTCCAGCTGGCCTCTGACTTTCTCCAAAGTGCATGGGATGAAAGCATTCATCACCTTAAAGGTGCCATGTGTAATGTCTGCCAAAAAATCAATTCATACTACACATTCCATAAAAGATGGGGGCAATATACCTCCAGAAAGTGAGTTGGTCTAACAACCGAGACACGTGTATTGCAGTTTGGCTGGCGGTTATGTTGCCCGCATTCCGCCTCCCATGGCCGAAACTGGTATTATGACACCTGTCGGGCTGTGGCTAGTAATTTAGCATGCTAATTCAGGTTGATATCTCTGCAGCACTATACCTTGTCATTTTTTTAATGACATCATCACCCTTATTTCTTCTCATTCTTTTGATGTGTGTAGCTCATTTTTTGGATATTTTTACCTCAATTCTTATACATGGCACCTTTAAAGGTGACACAGAATGATTGGACGCGGTATTTATTCTTGTTCTGTTATGTGACATATAGACATAACCAAAACAACATTTTGGTTAGGTCTGTAATGCCTTAGAAGCTTCCTAAAATCTTCTCTCAGAAAGCTATGTTAGGGTGGGGGATTTTCAATGCTTGGTTTTGCACATATTTGGCATCCTTTCGGGCTTAACTGGCAACCCTATTACGAAATGCAAGTACTTGACGCTGATTGGCTGCCTTTGCTGCCACTCAAAATAATGTAACTTTGCTGGCTTCGGAACACGGACAAACCAGCTATGGCCCATTCAAAGATTCAGCCTTATACTCTAGGCTAATGCATATGCCCGGAGGATGTTTGGGTCTTGGGCTGACAGTAGCCTACCTTTCGAGCAGAATAAAAAAACGTTTCAACCAGGCCTATTTGTAATAATATGAGCATCTAAATAGACAGAGGCAGCTCTCCCAGATGCTGATGCTTAGCCTATATGTTTTGTATTGACAGTCGAAATGTGTATGTAGAGTCTTAGGACAAAAGTTGGAATACAAACGTTACAAATGTTTCCCATTACCAATGTCTCGGAGACAGCTAGGTAGGCTACTTTCATGTTTTCACACCAGGCGAAACATATTCACAAACATATTAAAAATAGCGATTTTGATGCGATCTTGCATCAAAATAGTAGTGCCCCTAGCACTCTCATTCAAAAGACCATTTGACCCGAAAATGACAATACGGTCAAGCTTAAAAGTGGCGCTTCCAACGTAATTATGCTTTTAAACGAAAGTTTGATTCAGGTATATTCACAAAAAGACCCTAGGTTGCATTTCGGCGAGAGTTACGCTTTAAGGCAGGCAAGCATGCTTTGACTAGGGAAATAGGGATGGGATCCAGATGACATGTGGAGGAATCTGATTTAGTGATACGTTTAAAAATGTAGTCTTCAGTTGGAAGACTGAAGTCACATAAAACAGCTGGTGAAGATAGTTTTGTGACACTTACTGCTAGCATGTCGGCCTAGGTGATGTTTGCAGAGGCCAGCTGTTCATGGATGTTGGTAATTTTAGAATGAAAAAAATTCAAAATAGCAGAGCAGTGACCATAATAGAGTTTGTTGTTGTTGGATTCTGGTGGTTTTAGTATACGCTTTACAGTGAAGAGTCTCCTTGTATTTTTAAAAATTGACAACATATCCTTATAATGGAGTATGTGATCAGAGTACATTTGTAGGTGCCTGGCTGCGATATGAGATCAATGTAAAAACTAGAAAAAAAATAGAAAGTTTAATGTAAGTAAACAATCTAAAATGTTTAGGCTACTGTAGTAAGAAAATACAAATCAAATGAACAATAGCCATGTTTTACTTTTTACAGTGCATTAAGGCATAGTTTAACAGTGATCCAGACCAATCTTATGACCATATCACAACACAGTTCAGTTTGTTGTACTTTCTTTGGTCTTCACAATGATAATTGTGGGCAGTTAGCTGATTTACAGTTGATTCCATTGTTACTAGGCCTGATTCCTATTTCAACTGTTGTTTGTTATAGTTTCCATTCAAAAGAGCATTGATATGGACTTAATAGCCACCCTACCAGACAATCAGAAAACAGTATTGGTTGTCTGCGGGGGGGGGGGGGCGGGTAGCTAATGTTTCAGGGAACATGTCATAACGTTGAGGTAAAGGGCTTAAGGTATAACATGGCATTAAGAAAGTTTCAGGAAGCTCAGACCAATCTTATGAACATCATTCTTAGAAGGTGTACTTAGCTAACACAGTTTCTAGAAAACATTAAGGTAGAGTTTAAAGGTTCAACTTACAAATGATGAAAAGTTAAGGTTTCAGAAAATGCAGCCCATATATGAGGCATCATTGAACATAATTATGAATAAACTGTAAAAAAAAGAAAGCTATTTACAACATGGACAATCCAACTATACTGACATATTTATTTACAGCATATTTGCTGTTAATTCCTCAAACAAAAGGGTGAAGTTTTTGTTTTTTATTATTTAACTGAATTGACTCTGAGTAGTAGTAAGGAGTTTTCAGTACAGGGTTGGCTGAAACACCTATCATTCATCCACTTACTTTTTTTTAACAGGATCCTTCAGCACTCAAAACTTATCAATGAAGTTTTATTTATTTTTGCATGTAATCAGTTAAGTTTCTAGAAGAGTTATACATATTTAGTTATCCAATCCAGCAACTGAAATAATGAAAACCCACAAGACAAAAAAAAAAAAAAAACAGATCAAGTGGGTTGGAATCCGATAACATAATCTAACCTATCCCTGAGTTAAAATTCAATACAGGTATTGAATTGATAGCAATAAAAAGATGTCAGGGAATACAAAACAACATTTGTTTGCAGATTATTGCCTTGAAAGACAATCTGTTTGGCTCAGTGGTATCAATGGTTTCATGTAATGCCATTTTCTTGAGCAAATGGCTAAAGATTAATTTCAGCTCTTCTCCTATCTCCAGTCTCTCAGACTTTTAATATGTCTTCAGCTCATATCTTTGGGTTGCACTCTGTGCTAAGAAAAGCACTATATAAATACTTTACTACTTTACTTTACATATCACCAAGTGGCAAATAGTAGACAAAACACTCATACAGTCACACTAGAACAACATTAATCCAAATGAACAGAGCCATCATACAAAGTTTTGTAAATATCTATTTTGTCTTTTATGTATAAAGATTCTCCAGTAATCATGTCAGACTGACAATAGAAATGATACTTAATAATATGAAATAGCCAGTATTCATATAGATGAAGTGTCAGAAACATTTCTTGAATCATTCACAAATGAATGCAATATATACAGAATGTCTATAAATATTTGATACATTTTAATCAGGTTTAAAGTCTGCCAGTTAATGCAAATTAAAATAATTAGCATAATCACATTTCACAACATCCACATGAACCAAAGAGAAGATTATGGTAAGTTTTTTTGTGTATTTTGTGGCCTGAGATTTCATATATTTGCATATTGCATAGGTTTTTCCTGTGAAGTAGACATCAATTCCTTTCAAGTTCAGCTCATGCATACATTCACAGGAGGGTAAAGAATCCTCCAGAAGGTTTAACATATGGTCAGACAATGCCAATAGTTAAGAGTCTGTAAACATATCTTTCTTTGTCCATTTCTTATTTGTCCTCCACTGGGATCACTACCAACCTTTGTTGGGTAGTGATAGAAACCTTAGGGCTAACATTTGAAACTGATGAATGTATCTGTTAGTAAATGACCAAGAGAGAACATAATATCCAAACACTTTAAGTGGATATAGGTCCTGTAAAAGCTGTGGTGAGATATCAGCAATGGATAAAAGCATAACAAAGGACCATTATGTGGGGATGACTCCATCCTGCTCTCTCCTTCACTATTGCCCCTCTCTGTGTCTACTTTGAATGTCAGAGGTTCTGTGGGGCCCTGTCCATAGGCTTGACAGGGCCTTGGAATGTGAGAGCAGGACCACTCAAGCCAATCTGACCTGCCAATGCTCCATTACAGCTGTGTAATTTACCTCTACCTGCAAAATGGGCCTCAAGTTTTATCTACACCCGTAACACAACATTAACTACCAAAGAGCTGGAAATGAATTATCTGTCTGCCCCAAAGCCTGGAGAGCCTCCCTCACAAATAAGATCATTATACGAGTAGTAATCCCATTAAATGGATCATTTTGCAAATATCTAAATCCAATTAATAATGTTTGCAGTGGGGGAAGCAAAATTATGCTCCCTTTAGAAGACTGACATGCTCTGACTTAAAAGTCCTTTGTTGTTCCTGATACATTATTATTTAGAAACAAAATCTGCCTTGAGCAGCACATAGAGGAAAAAAGTAAAAACGCCTACAAAGACACTGTATATGGTCACCAGAAGCTTTTAAAATCGATGCACATCGCACAGTGCAGACATCAAGCATTTACAACTATTTGGCTGTACAGTTGCCTCTAGAATTACACAACTTAATCTACCTGTCTCTTTGATGATACATTAAATGGCTGAATGAAATGTGAACCAATGCTAGCCTAACCACTACCCTAACACCAATCAATCATTCAACACATTAATGGGGATCTTTGTTTTTAGAAACAGAAATGTGATTTGACTTTCTTCTTGAGATTGAGTATTGCATTTTTTAAATAGACATTAAATGTCAAACAAAACAGCCTACACACATCATCACCAATCATTTGTTTCAGTTAAATACACACATACCTGAAATTATTACAACTGTTAAAATGTTTCTTTTAATTTTCAAGTGTGAAGTGAATAATCTATGATCTGAGTGAAAATTATACAAGCTCAAGGATCTTACCTATTCACTAATAACTGTTACACTTCAAAAGGAAAATTATATGGATATTTTACAACAACAAAAGATGCTCAAGAATTCCCCTGGGACACACAGATTTTTGTTCTTAGACAGAATTCGGATTATCCATGAAATTTATGTCAGTGTTTGTTTTGATCAACTAATGAGTGTGCCACTTAGATAATTATCGTTACTCATTCCCTATAACTTACCTGCCTCTAGGGTTGATGTTTTTTCCTCTTCATGCATGCCTTGTGAAGGTAACATTTTATATTTAAGGCTTGGTTACAATTCTGCCCCTCTAACCCGCTTCCCATTTAAATTATGAGTGCTCTCATAAAAGCAAAAATGCATGTTTGGATGTAGTGAGTGCACGGGCTGCTCAAGGATTTCGGAGTGGGAGCAGCTCAAATACCTTCTACTCTATAGGTATTTTCCTGGATTTTGTTAAATGTTTACAACCTTCCATTTGTTCTTCATCAAACAGAATCAAAAAACAAAACAGAAACATCCCTGACTTTGTCAAAGCTGTCTTTCAGAACATAATCCTTCCTCTCTTAAGATAGTAAACCCTTGGGCCATAGCCTTTCCTCTCTCCCAAGAATGCCCTGAGGCCATGATTCAATCTCTTGAATGTCTCAGAATCATGGATGCAGTTAAAATGCAAGTCTCCTTGTTTCAAGAAAACAGAGGCAGAGGGAGGGGGTGGGGTATACATTGTAGGTGTGTAGGTTTAAGTTGAGTTACTGTCACTTTAAGATTGTCTTGGTGTGTGTGTTCCAGAAGTCCCACCCCCTTTAATTACTGATGCTATGCCTGTCAAACTTTCGCACCCTGCACGTCTGCAGACTTTTTAATTAAATGTAATTTACAAAGACATCGTACCACACTGAAAGCTAATATTTTGTCAACCTACATCTGTCCTCTGTCAAATACATTTGCATTTTCAACAAAACCGTTCTGAGTTATTTAAGCAGAAGTCGAATGTGCGTGTTGTTTCATTTGTCCCTCCTGGCCAGGACGAATGAAACAGGCATGGGGGACGAAAGTTTAAGCTGTGTACTTCCCCCTTCTTTAATATTTGACAACATATCATGAATGGTACTTCAAATAGGTGTTATTTTAGGATAGATTGCTATCCGTCTTGGTGAATGTCTGTTAACAACTTTTTGCCGTCATCGTGAAGCGCGTATCTCACGGTTGTGGAAATATCATGCAATATGCAATTTTTTATAGTTAGAACAAAACGTGTTCCCAATTATATCATGTTTCTATAGTGCAACATGTTATTTCACTGTTTTTACGTGGGTTAGGGCACCACACATCCAAATAGTGCCCTTAATGACCCACAGGCTGTCAGTCTCCATAGGTTAACATGGCAAAACTCAAAAGCTTGCTAGACCTCTTGTGCCTACAGTAGTTACGGGTTGCTAAGCCACGATTGCCCTGTGGCGGTTTTCGGGCGTGGCTTTGGAAGGGTCAATTGAGTGCCTGTCACGTTCGTGAGGGAGGAACCCTTGCAGTTTTAACACAGTTAAAAGGCTACTGATGTGTGGATGCAAATCATAATGTTTTCTATGTAGTTAGTTAAAATAAAGGTTCACACTTTTGAGTCTTGGAAAACACTTTTCCATTTATATCGGGATTTTGCAAACATTCAGAGTGTCAGAGTCAATAAAATGAATAGAGCCCTGCACGAGTAGCCTAGTCGAAATTGACAAGCAGCTGTAAGTAAGCATGCTAATCTCGACATCTAAACATTATTCTAACATCAGCTTAAGAGATACTGCTTGATTGCATAACTTAACTTAGTTAAGTCTCCTCAATTTGCCATGTTGTGACAAGATCTTAGTAGAGTTAACTTGAATGCAGCAGTTTTGAACAAATTTGTGCAGCATGGACGCTAAGCGGATTTAATAGCAATTTAGCCCGTCATCTTCTATGCCATGCTTCTATGTGTCAACAACAACAATTGTTAATGTTTTGTTAAATGTGCAGGAGTGGCGGCAGGTCCGTTACGAGAGAGAGCGGGCGAGGCAAGGAAAGGCTGCGTGCGTAAAAAGTACAGCTCAATGAAAGGATTTTATCTAATTTAAATAGTACAACTTAGAACATTATTGTGTGGTGGCCAGCCATGATCTTGTGGCGGCCCGCCGCAGATTAGTCAACGTATGGGAAACGTATGGGTTAGATAACCATGCTACTGGAACAAACCATTCAACACCATTTGAAATACATAGTAACCTGTGTTTTGTGGGGTGCTGCTTGGTCATGTAAGTGTATCATGTTGCGATAACACCACAGTTAATTTAATTTATAAACAACTTGCCTGTGTAACCTTATCATGTGAGTAATAAATCAAATTACTAGGGCTGTCAAAATAACTGATTCATTTTTGATTAATTAATTTGAGAAAAAATAACTGATTAAAAAAATAACGCAGATTAATTGATTCTGTATGACCTTGACCCCAAGCCGTTCTAGTCAGTAACCATTAGACTGTAAAATGAAGAAGAGAGAAGAAAATGTGCTGCCTAGATCATTGATTGGAACATTTACTTTTAAAATAAAGTGTTCTGCAATGTCTGCAGCAAGGAATTTGCATATCACCCATATATGCATATATACATATGCAGTTACTGTACACATCAATGCAAAAAAATAGTGTTGACATTGAGGGGAGTGTTAATTTATTTTCATTGTGTCCCCTAGGTTTTATCTGTGGCCTGAAATGCCTTGTATGTGAAAAAAAATTCCTCAGAATATTAGGTCATATCATAGATTCCATTATTTGAACAGTGAAAATAATAATACAAGAGTTTTTGAACTTTAATGTCACTAATGCTGATTATTCAATGACTCATTTGAATTTAAATATTTAAAATACTTTCACAGCAAAAATTATATATGCGATTTAGATTAGATTAATTTAGATTAATTAATCACAGAGTATGTAATTAATTTGATTTTTTTTTTTTTATCGAGGCCTACAAATTACCCTAGCACTAGGTTAATAAGACATTTAACCTACCACTTGCAATTTCATTTTCATGTGTATTCTTAAGGCAAATGACAATCAACTGCAATGACAGAGTCTGTCAGACTTGCTACTATATTAATTCATACTTTCAAATCCTTCTGTAGCAAAGGGATATAAGAACAAGTAATGAAACAGGAATGTTACAGTCTGACAGTTTGACAGCCTTCTCGGAGCTCCACCAGGACGGGGACCTACCATCTAATCAGTAGTAAGTGCTTGTATGCCTAGGAGGCAAGCGAATTCCTGGAAGTGGAAGTTCCCATAGAGGCTGAAACTATCAACCCTTTGCTAACTCCATAGAACGCCCATTCATTTAGGATTTTTTTGAAATCCCATAACTTAACATAATATATATTCTCTGGCTTCTGTAGTTTCTGTATTATCTACATAAACAATACAAGGCAAAACAGGCTCAACTACCTTGTACGTAACGTTGGGTTCCCGTAAGAATAATACTTAGCATGTCCGGTTGTAGAGAAGCTAACTTTAATTATGTCCGTGTCTTTCTGTGGCACTGTAGGGAGATAATTGTATTGTTTAGATTAGAAGCTCAGTCCAGCCTGAAGTCCAGCCAGCACGGAAACTCATGAGCAAAACCAATGGAATAGCTATGTAGCCTACAAGACCATTGTATGTTAAGGTATGGTTATAGTTATGGGATTTGACAGACGCCTTTGTCCAAAGCGACACACAATTACAAAACAATATAATACTTACATTTATCAGGGAACAATTTAAAATGTTGGTCAGACTACATTAAGGAGAATAGCAATAATAAACAACAATATCAATTCAATCAATAGCCTAATGAAATAAACAATGAAAATGAAGGAAAATAGCAATAATAAACAATAATGTCCATTCAATAAATAATATAATAACAATAGCATGGTAAGACTAGTAAAAGAAAAGTGGAAAGAAGATTATAACTTTTTTTGTTTTACCATTGACTGTTGTCAAATTACAAGGTTCAGTTTGATGGCTAATGTCACAAAGTTAAGTTTGAGTCTGCGCAGTACGATGGGAGGACAACTAAATAACTGTTCGAATTTGTGTCGAACATTTCTTTTACTGTCTATGATATATGCACACAGACACACACACACACAAACACTAGTGCGGCAGGTTAAGTCCATATCCCAGGACAATCGTTCACTTTGTGATACAAGCACCAAAATTGGCATGAATAGTCACTAGAACCTACTTTTTGAAGCACATTAGCCACCTGAAAATCCAACATGGCGGCCATTTTTCAAGATGGCCGACACATCAAATGTAAGAAAAACGTTTTTTTGCTGTAGAACTTTAATGGCTGGGCGTATTTACATGATCTAGGAATCAATTTGTATGTATTTTAACATGGCAAAATAAATGGTGCAAAGAAATAAATCTATTTCAAGGCTAGTTTCCAAGATGGCGGCCAGAAATAGTTGGATTGCACTCAAAAATTGTTAATCGAAGCTCACTATCGTTGATCCTCTTTCTCTCTCGAATATCATTTATTCTCTCTCGAATATCGATCAAGGCCATACTTCTTTAAGTTAGGAAGACTGGTGTGAGAAGAGGCAGATGAAGAGTCCACAGTTTCAATTCTGGGAGCTTGTGATGTCAATGCAATTGGTGATGTTCTCTTTGATCAGGTCTTTCAGGGAAGCAAACTTCACTTTGTATTGTCAATCATTGTTTGCACTCATCCACTTCTTCTTTGCAAACAATAATGTAAACTATACTAGACCACCTTAGAGACAGTCTCTTTACAACAAACACATCCTCAGTTGGCCAATGAATTTCAGCAAGGGAACTACAGGGTCTACAACACCCACAAAGAGTTTTCCGGATTGGCTTTTGACCAAGCCCATGAACAGGCTAATGCAATTGTCAAAGGTGATGGTGGTGCCATTGGAATAATTGAAACCCATCAGCCCTAATGCGATGGATGGTATCTAGACCAGAGTTTAGTTATTTGGTTTCTCAGTATTAATTTCTTTGCCATATGCATGATCAATATGAGAAGATTTTTAAAGACGTTTTTGGACGCAGCTTAATGTTTCATGGTTTGGCATAAAACTGCTAATGAGAACTATAGCCCACTTAAGAAAGTGAAAAAAACGTATAGCTTACTTATTTCATAATAAAAACACCAAGACCTACGATAGAATGATTGAAACATTCTTACAGGTGATCTAGTATATTTAGTGTTCTCACCAATCTAATATTGACCATAAAATGTCCAATTGCCCTTGTTTAGGAGAGGAAAAGTACATATTCGTGCCATTGATGTAGTGGTAAAATAAGAGGTGGGTGAACTATGAATTCTGCAATCTCGGTGAGGTGGATTGCGCCATGCGGTATCGGATTTTTAAAAAAGGCATTCGAACATGTTTGATAATGGTGGAGGTTATTGTGCAGTATTGGGAATATAGGATAGTATTGGATAACAGTTTTGAATGTTAAAAGTGAATAAACTCTTTTGAGAGGTGGATAAACTCTAATCCACTCTAATTCTATTTCTGAAATGTCAGAGGTGGATAAACTGTGTTTACTCGCGTTTGGCCTCTACTACATCCTAATTTGCGCTCATAGGCCTATTCCCAGCTTCGTAACAGAAAGGTAATATTTGAATGTAAGCTATACAATGTAGGCTATAGATATTTTATATCATATATAGCCTACACAACCAAGGGACAGATAGATAGATAGATAGATAGATAGATACTTTATTGATCCCCAGGAGAAATTCAAGTGACGGAAGTTATCCTCTGAAAGCAGGGCATCTTCATATTTAGTGTTGCGTCGGAGTTGCGTAAATAGGTGCAGGGCGCGCACCTGTTTGCTTTTTTTGACTGGCAGTGCCCAAGATCAGATGACAATATGTGAGTTGAATAATGTAGGCTAAAATATAAAGCGATAGCAAAGATATGCAGAATGAATGAATAATGCCCGGCGAACTAGGCTACTTTTTCAGCAAAAACATAGCCTATCCTAAAAGAAACGTTAAGCCTACATGACATATCACGCTTATAATTTAATCCTCTGTTTTGTAGGTTAAATCAGCATATTACCCTGGGTCATATTGGAAACGTACAGTAGCCTACTGTACCATAACGTACATGATTATGCTGTAGGCCTAGAGGTCTTTCCTTCATAAGCTAGGCCTACCCATTTTTTTTTCTACAAAGTAGGCCTAAACATACTAAATGTTGATTATTCACATTACTGCAAGCAAAATGAATGAAAGCGAGCAGAGGACAATGAACATGGATGCATACGATCTCTTTTCAGAAAGCTTTGCTGGAAAAAACATAAGTTAAGCTATTCAAATTAATGCATAGGCTAGTTAACATCAGATGGCATAGGCTACAATGTTTTCAATATATCATTTTACATAGGCTACAGCTTTTAGGCCATTGATTTCATTAAAACATGCTAATGATATTGATGAGGGGGTGTTTACAAGGCGGAGACCTAAAACCATCCGGCTGCGCACAAGTTAACGTTCATTCGTGATTTATAATGGGCACATCTGGAAGGGTGGCGTACGCACGTTTTTTTGTGCGTATGTTCGTTTTCTCTGAATCACACATACGATCATTTCAGAAATTATCTAAGATCAAATGAAGGATGGTTTCTACGCAACCCTTTTATAAATGAGGCCCCAGAAGTTGTTTGGTGTGATGAAGGACCTGGGGCCTCATTTGAAGGAGGCAGCTTGCGAGACCGTATGAAATAGTTATTCTTAAACCATGCATTACTAAAACCTAGCATAGCCTTCACGCATTTGCACTCGTCTATTATTTGAACTCATTGGCAAAGTGAAACTAACTTCACCAAGGTGTCAGTCAACGAAGACAGTTATGCAGTTACTTTCACTATTGACTGACAATGGGTTACCATCGAAAACATAGGCTGGAAAAAGCAACACTTACCCTAATATTGCTCAAATGACTGAATAAAACAACATTTATCCTGCAGAGGAGTTGCTTATATCTCGTGACAGTGCGTCTTCAGCTGTGCTCCATACGTGTCTCTCGCCTCTCCCCTAATCACTTTTAACCGTCATTACCAATTTGCAAATGATGGTGAATAACTACTCATCATATGATGTACAGTATTTCGTAATATCTTTATTCTAATTATGTTTCCCATTGTAATCGTGCAATTTGTAATGCTTTGCATGGACGTGTGCTGGTGTGCGTTCATGAATGATAGAAGGATGGTATGTGCACCTGCCAATATGACTGTTGACATGCGCTCTTAAAAAAACGAACTTTACGCCATGCGCTGGTGCCCAAAATACAGCCCTAAGCATCTTTTTCACCGCTGCCGGCGTCCATTTTACATTATAATCCTATGGAATAGACTGTGTTTTCGAAAAAGTCGAATTTTTCGTTTTAATTCATCATATTTTTTGCATTTTCATGCACTGTATTTCCTTCAGGAAATGTTTTTACTAGTTATTATTATTATTATTATTATTATTATTATTATTATAATATGTTATTGTATTTTATATATAAAAGTTGGGTGTACGTCACATAGGTCAACAAAAAATGGCTAACGTTGGGCATACGTTGTATGGGTCAGCCAAAAATAGCCAACTGTATCAACATTGGCCCAACGTTGGGCACACGTTGTATAGGTCAGCCAGACAAATCCAACTCCACCAACGTTGGCCCATCGTTGGGCATACGATGTATAGGTCAGCCAAACACAGCCAACTCCACCAACGTTGGCCCAACGTTGAGCATACGTTGCATAGGTCAGCCAAACACAGCCAACTCCACCAACGTTGGCCCAACATTGGGCATACGTTGCATAGGTCAGCCCAACCTAGCCAACCAAATTTAACGTTGGGCCAACGTCAGAATGCTACCTGGGTCGTTTTAGTGTCTGAGCATAGGGAATTGTTTGACATGACTCCACAACTTTACCATAACATACCAAAAGCAATAGCCAACCCCAATTTTTTCTTCTGCAATATTTTGTATCCACACGTAAAAAAACGCTTCCGTTTTTGGAAGATGAACACTGGCAGATGTCTGTTCAAACTGAAAAAGCGGTCTGCATAACTTCTTTTGTCAGAAAAAGATGCTAAGACCCCGTTTACACGAGCATGTGTATTTTTATAAACAAAGACATTTCCCTACGTTTGAGCCTTTCATTTAGACGCAAACGGAGAATTCGCCCGGTAAAACGGTTATCCCAAAAAAACTCCGGCCAAAGTGATTTTTTTGGAAAACTTCGTTTATGCGTTTGGTTGTAAACTGTGGTAAACGGAGTTTGGGGCAGCCAACGTCACAGTATGCGACAGAAGTACACCAAATGTGCGACCAATGTTTACATTTACATGTTCTCACGTGCGACTTTTCAGGGTTCTGATTGGTTAATGTGAGCTTGAACTTATCGTTAGACTGCCACTGTGGTTTGGCGTGCTCATGACAGCATGTATGTACACGGGTTCGTGTAAACACATTTTAAAAAAAAAAACGGTCTCGTGTAAATGCAGTTTTATTTGCAAACGTAGATGGCCAGATATTCGTTTAGGAAAATACCCTGCTTCGTGTAAACGTAGTCTAAGTCTGAACGTACCCAAATATGGGTTTATGAGTTTTGCAGATTATCACATTCAGATTTTATTTGCATTTTTCACAACATACCAACTTATCTGATTTAGGGTTGCATTTATATAGGCCTATCATAAATAACATATCATGTTAATCTCAAAAACAGGTATAGAGACTGAATATTGCTGATTCACTGGCACCTCAGTATACAAGCATTGCCCATGGAATCATCAGTCCACTGTTGCACATTGTTGCCTTGAATCAATATTGCTATTTTATCTATCTACAAAGTCATTTGAGGGACACATTAAAAATGGCAAAGAATAAAATCAGAACTTATGACAGAAAATATGGCTGCCACAAATGTCAGTTGATGAAAAGAGTTAAAATATAAGCACACTATTGGTTTCCAATTTGAAATGGTGTCTGTTTTTGTGTGTCTGAGAAACAAAAGGGAAAAGGGTATCTTACCCTAAGGTCTAGTAATGCTATGCAATAGAGCGTTAACAACTATGTTGCTTTTGAATTGCATTAAATTCCATATCAATTTATGAGAAAGTGTTGCTGTGAAGTTAAGTGAGCTAGCAAGTTATGATGGCATGTGATTGCAGTATGTATCAATATATATTAATATTAAACTTAATATTTATTTATTAAGTTTATTGGCTCAGTCACTTTCAAATGAGTCAAAATGAGTAGTGTTACCTCAACTCAGAGCACCTTCATTGTGTCAATTAGAGTCTAAAAATGCTCTATACACTGTAAATAAACTTGACTTGACTAACGTAGTAGCAATTACCTTGCTATCATGAGGTATAGCTAACAGGGACGGCTGGTATAAATTGGCTAGGAGTAAGCCTTTATCGTGTATATTAACCAGAGCACATGCTTTCAATAAAGAAAACGTAGGCCTACAAAAGAACAATACTTGACAGTCAGAAACATTTAATTCCAATCTTTGAGGGACTGATTCTTCTTCAGTAGTTGATCCCTTCTCCAATTCTGTCTCAGTTGTGCATGCGTCCATGTGTAGGCTAAACTGGCTTTGGAGCATAATGTAAGCAGATCTTGAAGTGAGTAGTCTTCTACAGTAACTGGGCTTGTGAAATAACATCTGAGCATTTGTTGGACTGACTTAAGTTGCATACCTTCTGTGTTAACATCAGAGGTGTAGTGGTAAAATAAGAGGTGGGTAAACTGAATTCTGTGATCACGGTAAGGTAGATTGTGACGTATTGGATTTTTAAAAATGCATTCAGAACATGTTTGATGATGGTGGAGGTTATTATCCAATGTTTATAACCAATGGTATAAATGATTCCTAGAGTGTTGATGAGTGTACATCGGAGGTGGCTCCTTCAGTGAGGAAAGGGAGGAACACCCTCCCTAAAATTTCAGAGAAAAATAAAAAATATTACTATTTGAACACTTTGAATGAACAAAATCGTTCCCCGAGGTCAAAATGCCAACAGCACCCCCAATCGCAATTGAAAATTACTGTATGGAGGAGCTGGATAGAGTCATTTTCAACTGTGATAGGGGGTGCTGTTTTTAGCAGCAACGGTGAACCAATGAGCAGCTAGCTGCTCTGCAAGAACGTTATCTGCAGTCAAACAGCAAAGAATCTTGTGTTGAACGGAAAGCTTGTTTTATTGCTCGTGAAATAAAGAGTACAATGGAATCAGAGGACAATGTCCATCTTTTATACATTCAAATACAGTGTGAAGGTTATGATCAAAGCAGTAGGATGACCAGTTCCAAAAATTCATATTCCAAAAAAAAGATGGTAAGGCTAGTGCAGGCAACTGAATGCTACATAGTATGACAAATACTCATAGCTAAGTGGTAGCACAGAAAACAATCGGCTATAGCCTACTACTGGCCTGTCACAAAGGTGGACAATTCAGGGATTTGCTGATACAAAATTTTTGAATATTTATGTGCTGTAGTACATACTGCTGCTTTAAATGTGTCTGGGTAGGTGGCCTACATACTCTATTGTTCACATATGCCACCAACACCAATCAAGCGCACCTTTCCTTCCTCCGTTATTTTTATAACTACCAGCCGCCACTGTACATACTGTGAATATGGAAAATACAGTGTGAACGTTAAAAGTTGCAATAGGTGAATAAACTCTTTTGAGAGGTGGATAAACTCTAATAAGCGGTGGATGAACTCTATTTCTGAAATTTCAGAGGTGGATAAACTACGTTTACTTGCGTTTAACCTCCACTACATCCCTGGTTATCATCACAGAACAAGTTAAATTGCTCTGGTCATCCATTCTATCACCCCTTTAAAGTTTGCCACACAAAATTTGGACAAGCCTACAGTATGAAATACTGAGAAAATGAAGTCTGGTCAGACGAGTGCAAAATGTAATTGTTTGGATACTACACACCATGTTTGGAGGAGAAATGGCACTGTACATCACCCTAAAAATACCATAACAGTTAAATTTGGAGGTGGAAGCATCATGGTGTGGGGCTGTTTTTTATCTCATGGTACTGGCAGACTTCATATAGTTACAGGAAGGAAGAATGGAGACATTTTTTTTGGATAATCTTCCATCCACCAGAATGGTGAGGATGAGATGTGGGTGGACCTTCCAGCAGGACAAGGATCCAAAGCATACATCAAAGGAAACTCTCAATTGGTTTCAGAGAAAGGAAATGAAGGCCCTGACTTAAATCTAATTGAAGATTTCTGGGAGGAACTAAAAATCAAGATTCACAAGAGGGACGCCTGGAATCCTCAAGATTTATAGACAATCTGTTTAGAGGAATGGGCCAAAATCACGTCTGAATACTGTGACTGATTAGTTTCGTCATACAGGAAATGTCAATGCAAACAAAGGCTTTTCCACAAAGTGTCAGTAGGCGTGTTCAATACTTTTTTCCTGTGTCATTCCAGTTTATTACACATAACTTTATTAATTGACTTAAATGTTTGGATTGTTTTATATGTGTGGATAACATAGATCATTTTAAACGTAATACTTCATATAGGCCTAATTTACGATGTGCATCTATTGTCCAGTATGCAACACAGCAATTCAAAGTTAATACATTAGGGTACTTTACATTTTGCATACGTTCAGTTGTAGGCTATCTAAACCAACTAAAGCTTGACTGAAATATTGTAAAACCACTACTTCTTTTAAAAATGTATGGAAGAGTGAAATCCCCGATTAGTTTAGATGGGTCCTGTTTTTCTGCTGAAAAACTGCTAGTTTCATCCCGAGTTGCAGATGCGGTTATTTTTTTTCATAAATGTCGCCCACATTCAAAAAACGGAATATGCGATTATATTTCACAACTTTGCTTGCAAAGCACTGTGACTGTGAAAGGCTGGCAAGCAAAGTGTAGGCAGATCAGGGAATTCAATCACTGCCCTGTAAGGTAGGCCTGGGCTAGGACAGAGATATAGCCTACTGTAACCTATGTTAAGATAAAAAAAACGCAGCAACACGCGCTGGAGAGATATAGCCTACTGTAACCTATGTTGAGATGAAACCGCAGCAACACCCGCTGGAGAGATATAGCCTACTGTAACCTATGTTGAGATCAAAACGAGGAACATGCGCTGGAGAGATATAGCCTACTGTAACCTATGTTGAGATCAAACCAAGGAATGAA
This sequence comes from Alosa sapidissima, assembly GCF_018492685.1. Classification (NCBI taxonomy): domain Eukaryota; kingdom Metazoa; phylum Chordata; class Actinopteri; order Clupeiformes; family Clupeidae; genus Alosa; species Alosa sapidissima. The sequence goes on from NC_055972.1 coordinate 33,278,007, forward strand.
CACAAGTTTACTCGACTGTTGTTCCCGCTGTTGTTCATACTCGTAAAGTTTCTTCTTCCGTTTCTCATGCCCTGAATTAGCCTGGTGAGCCAGAGCCACATTAAAATGTAGGGTCTGGGCACTCACCGTTGACAGTGCTCAGTCCGCGGGGCGGGATAATCAGTTGTCTTTCAAATTCCCTCTGCATGCAATAGGACGCAATAGGATATTTGTTTTCAAGTAGCAGGGAATTCAAGCCAAACCGTTGCAACTCTGCCATCAATCATTACGTTAAGCCCACCAAACGACTCTATACACGATTTCAATGACCTGATTAAGTTTCGATTTCTGGAGCTCACAAGCCAAAGGAGAGTTGCTAGACTAGCCCTGGCAGCAAATGTAATTTGCTGCCGCTAGGGGCGCGTCTAGATTTCTAGGCTAGCCCTGAATGGTAATTCTGTTTCATGTTCATCTTCTTAATGTATGAGACACTGTCGCTATAACTGTATAGGCCTACCTGTCAATCATTAGCTTGACTCAAAGGGAGACAGGGGAGGGGGCCTTCATTAACTTGCGGGGCCCTACGCAACTTGTCTACTGTGCGTATAGAGAGAACTGGACCTGATTGATATTAATGCCTTTGGTGTTGACCTAGCCTACTTAAGAGAGAAGGCATTTTCTGCCTCTGTCTCCAATGCAATCTTGCAACTTTTTCAAAAGTGAAACCAATTTTTCGTCGGATGCAAAGAAGGGGGTCGCGAATCGCTAGACTTGGCCAATGCTTTTTGGGTGGTTGCCAGATAAAAGTTAAAGAACCACTGCTCTATTAGACAGTGACATTGCCATACTGTATCAAAACATGAACAGTTTATGTTATAACTTGCTTGTACATCTGTAAAATGTGTTGCTGCTGCTGCTCCAGTTTCCTCAATCGTGATCATCACAAATTTGAGAATGCTCCCTCCCCTTCCACTATGTAGCCAAGATGTCGTTCGTTGCAAAAAGCATCTGCCATTCTAACTTTTTGACCATTTTTGACCACTTTGTGTTGTCAGAATTTTCTGTGGAACACAGTCATGCACTCAAATTATTTATTGTACTTACAAAAGTACACCATATGAGACGCAGTGCAAGAAAGAGATTATTAAAGTAGGCAAACTCAGGCATTTGAATTTGCTCTGCAGGTCCATCTGGTAATTCTCCCATTCTAGCCGTCTTACGAGTCACCAAATACCCAAGAACCAATCATAACCTTTTATCTGGTATAGAGCAGGCTTTGACAGATGACAGACAGGAGGACAGCCGGGCTGTAGTAGGCTGACTGAAGTCCAGACTCGAGGCGTATTTTAATGGTCTCTGACTTGTATTAGTCTTGGCCATTGATCTTGCCAAATATTCTAGTTGGTCTTGACCGAGTCCAGCAGGCTTTAAAAAAGTGTATATTATTTCTAAAATATAAATCTAAAGCAAAATCATTCATTAAGTGACCATGTTGAAATGTTCAATGTTTAATTTGTTCAAAATCCAAAATCCATATAATGACTGGACATTGACATTGGTGTATTAGCAAATGCCTTCCAAAACTGCTGAGAAAATGCTATAACAGTATGACCTAAGTGTAAAAAAAAGTAGATACACAGTGACACACAGAAAACTTGTACATAGGTAAGTGGTGCAGATAACTTTGTTTCTCTCGACTCGTCTCGTCTCTCTCATTTTGGACTCGGCCTGGACTTGGACTGAAGCAACTTTGGACTTGGTCTTGTCTTGAACTCAAACCTCATTTGATTCGGTCTTGACTTGGTCTTGACAAGTACTTGTCTTGAACTCAACAAAGGTGATTTTGACTACAGCTCTGGAGGATGGTTGACACTACCAGACCAGTTCCAATTGTTTGACCATACAAAGCTCGCTGAGCCACGCGGTCAAAAACAACGTAGGTTACATTGGTTACGTAACCCGGATTGGGAGTAAAGTTTAGGGGGGTGAGTGTAAAGGTAGCCAGCTAGTACGTTGCTGTGCATTATGTATGTTAGGAAAACCTCCTTGCCAACGCTGTCTAAACCTCATTCCCAATCCAGACCATGTAACCAATGTAACCTACGTTGTGTTTGACCGTGTGGCTCAACCCTGCACTCCCCTTGACCCAAGCCCATTATTCGCAGCACCTCGGATAGGGGGTGGAACGTGTTAGGAGTCAAGCTAAACACCCTTGGTGCTAAGTCTCTTACTAGCACGTCTCTTAAGATGTCAGGAGGGAGGTTTACCTAATGTACATATTGCACAGCTACGCACCAGCTGGCTACTGTTACATTAACTATGCTAGATTAAACCATACTATTTTCTAGGGCTGTCAATCGATTAATTACATACTCTGTGATTAATTAATCTAAATTAATCGCATATATATTTTTTGCTGTGAAAGTATTTTAAATATTTAAATTCAAAAGAATCATTGAATAATCAGCATTAGTGACATTAAAGTTCAAAAACTCTTTTATTATTATTTTCACTGTTCAAATAATGAAGTTATTTTCACATACAAGGCATTTCAGGCCACAGATATAACCTACAAGGATACAAGGATACAAGGAAGTTTATTGTCACATGCATATAGTTACTGGAAGTAAGAAATGCAGTGAAATTATGTCTGGTGTCAGCCTATTTGTGCAAAGTGGGGGGGGGGGGGGGGTAAAAAGTGCAGTAGAAGAGGGGTTTAGTAGATTAAGTGGCAAGGGCTGCATAAGAAAGGTGGGGGAGGATTGGAATGGGGGGGGGGGGGGGGGCACCAACAAGGAGCACCCAAGAGCAACAGGGGCAAGGAAAAACTCCCTTACCAAGGAAGAAACCTTGGGCAGATCCACGGCTCAAGGGGCTAACCCAACTTCCAGGGGTCTTGGTGTGTGTGTTGGGGGGATGACAGGGGAGATGGGATAGTGTGCTGTGTATGTGGGGAGAGGGCAGTGTGCAATATGTGAGTTGGAGAAGCTTCCTCATGAGACAATGTGCTGTGTATTGGGGGGGGGGGGGGGACAGTGTGCTGTAAGTATGTTGGGGATGTGTGTTGGAGAAGCTTCCTGATGAAATAATAGAGGTAGATGGAGGAGAAATCAAAAATAATAAATAAAAAGTTCTATGGAGATGTGCAAAAGTTGGAGAAAGTCAGATATGTGTGTGTGTGTGTGTGTGTGTTTTGACGTGTGATGAAATAAGAAAATAAATAAAAGGACTATAGCATAGGGTGAGGGATGTAAAAGTGCTAAAAGTCTTGTGTGTGGGGGGGGGTCATGAGTGCTGAGGAGTGAATGAGTGCAAAGTCAGTATAGTGTGAGTTCAGAGTTGGGAAATGTTTGAGAGTGCTGAAGAGGGAATGTGTGCAAAGTCAGTATAGTGTGAGTTCAGAGTTCAGATGGCCTGGGGATAAAAACTTCTCCTGAGTCTCTCAGTTCTGGCTTTGTGACTACATAGGCGTCTTCTTGATTTCAGCGGTAGGAATAATCCATTGTTAGGATGAGAAGAGTCCTTCAGAATCTTTTGGGCTCTTAGGAGTACTCTTCTGGAATAGATAACTTGTAGAGCAGGGAGTTGAGTTCTTATAGTACGTTCAGCTGAGCGCACTACTCTCTGCAGAGTACTACAATCTCTAACTGTGGAGTTCCCATACCAGGTGATGATGCTACCAGTTAGAACACTCTCAACCGCTGAAGTGTAGAAGGCCTTCATGATGGATGTAGAAACTTTGAATTTCCTTAGCTGACGAAGGAAGTAGAGTCGTTGTCTGGACTTCTTCAGAACATATTGAGTGTTAACAGTCCATGTTAGGTCTTCAGTAATGTGGACACCAAGGTATTTAAAACTTGTGACTCTCTCTACAGGTTGCCCGCTGATCATTAGTGGGGTGTAACTGTAGTTCTGCTGCTGCCTTCTGTAATCCACTACCATTTCCTTGGTTTTATTGATATTCAGTGTCAAGCTGTTAGATTGACACCACTGTGCCACCTCATCAACCTGATCCAAGTAGAGCTGTTCATTGTTGTTACTAATCAGGCCCAAGATCACTGTGTCATCTGCAAACTTGATGATGGAGGTATGACTACTGTTGGCTTTGCAGTCATGTGTGTAGATGTTGTACAGCAGAGACTCAAAACACAGCCTTGGGGAGCACCAGTGCTGATGGTTAATGAGTCAGATGTCAGACCCCCCACTCTAACCACTTTTGAACGGTTGGTGAGGAAGTCAAATATCCAGTGACACAGGGTGGTGTTTAGTCCTAAGGCCTTCATCTTTGTGACCAAGGTGAGAGGTACTATCGTGTTGAATGCTGAACTAAAGTCAATGAACAGCATCCTCACATAATTCCCATTCTAGGGACCTAGGGGACACAATGAAAATAAATTAACACTCCCCTGAATGTCAACACTATTTCTTTGCATTGATGTGCGACTTTAGAGTTGACGAACTCTGGTGATATGCAAATTCCTTGCTGCAGACATTGCAGAGGGCTTTATTTTAAACAACACTTTATTTTTTATCAACATCAGGCCGTTTTTTAAAAGTAAATGTTCCAATCAATGATCTAGGCAGCACATTTTCTTCTCTCTCCTTTATTTTACAGTCTAATGGTTACTGACTAGAATGGCTCGGGTTCAAAGGTCACATGGAATCAATTAGTCTGCGTCATTTTTTTTAATCAGTTATTTTTTCTCAAATTAATTAATCGAAATGAATCAGTTATTTTTGACAGCCCTACTATTTTCACAAATATTAGCATTGCAGACAGAAGAAAATGATTGTAAAAAAGTTGTTGTGAAAGTATTTTTACCTTGAAAATAGCCCAGTTACAGAAACATTAAGAAGGAACATGGATAACTCAGAAATACTGGCCGGCTCAAAAGGCACATTTTAATCGGTTACTGTTGTATTGCTTTTTTATTTTCCAGTACACAAATACATCATACATCATTATTACTTTGGCACCAAAAGTGTACATATTTCAAGTAGAAAGAAATAAGCCATGTGCTCAGTATATTTCACAAGCCATACCTAGACAGATCCTTCAAATAGATTAATGGAGACCTGGAAAGGATGAAATTGAATATTTGAGTTTCGCAGGCCTAGCTTTATCTGTCAAGTAGCAATAGGCCTTCATTTGAGAAGGATAAAGGCCAGTCCAAAAAGGCAAAGATAGACAAGAGACAAGGAGATTGAGAGGCTAACCCAAAGACATAAAATACTCTAAATCCTTGTAAAAGTATTGCAAATGGCCTCACCTACACTGATGGATAATCAGCAAAATTATGTCTAAATTAAGTCTATATTTATAGCTGAATTACACATTAATAACAGTAAGTGATTAGAAGTTATTACAGTTGAGTGGCTAACTATTGTGGAAGAAATTGCTTAACATAGGCCACACAGATGTGTTTTGAGATGAATGCAATATGAAATATATCATATATTCTTTTTTTCAGCCTGTGTACAATTAATTTTTACCGCCCACTGTAGGTTTTCTTTTCCTTTAGCAAATTGACTATATGCCCCAGAAGGCTGTCAGCCAGCACATACAGTATATTTCCGGTGGAACGTCATCTGGGTTGTAAAAGCATCTTTTGTTATATTCTGCTCCTTTTGATGTTTATTCAGACACTGAACAACTTGTTTATGCCCAACAGCCAACTCTTTATTCATCATTGACACGCGCATAAATCCTTCAACATCTTATCATGCTCATTCACTAGGTGCAACACCCAACCGGATCTGTGTAAACAGGTAGGCTACAGTAAAGGTGTTTTTATATAGAGATAGCTATTCAGAAAGGCTGTTCACAGGGAGAAGAGATGTCTTTATGCTTGTCTAAAAGAGTCGATCGATTAAAACAATAGCCACTACAACACAGTTGGCTGAGAGTGATTCAGTGGCATATAGTCTATTGTCTTTGGTACACAGTGTTTGAATGTTTGTTAACATCGTGCATACAATATAGGGCTGACCCTCAATGTAAGTGAAGTACTATTTCTCTCTGAGCTTCTGTGCCTCATTTGTAGATCCTCTCAGCTTTTTTCTTTCGTTCATATGGTGTTCTAAGAATGCTAGGTGTCTCCTCCATGACCCTAACCAGCAAGTCATCAATGTAGTCTTCAAGCTCACGAATATGTGCATCCTTCTTTTTCACAACTTCTTTCTGCTTCAGCAGTTCCTGCACAACTTCATCAAATGACAGGTTGCTGTAAGATGCAGCTGAGGCTGGGCATTGACCCGATTCCTGTGGAAAGAAGTACAATCCTTTCACAAACAATAACAAAGAGACATCTTAGGGTTCCCAAAGGTCCTTTAAATCCTTGAAAGTTTGTGGATTTGAGAAAAATTAACAAAGGCCTTTGAAAGTTTGAAAGTTAAATATATACATAAACAGTTATGGGACATTGAAAGTGCCAGAAACGCAGCGCATAACGTATTATCACAACACAGTTTATTCCTATCTTACACACAAATTTTTCGCCATGCCCCTCTCTTTTATTACACAATGCGCCCAAAGGTGTGGCAATTAACGACATAAGGTGTGGTCTGGCATGTGATCTAGAAATCGCTATCTTACACCATCTAAAAAGCATTACGCCACTGACCAAGAAAAACCTGGTCTATAGCGAAAGGCGCATATGAAGCACAGTTGAAGATGCACTGTCACGAGATGTAAGCAGCAACTCCTCTGCAGGATAAATGTCCTTAGGTTTTTTATTCAGTGAGTTGAACATTATTGGGGTAAGTGTTACTTTTTTGATGGTAACCCATTGTCAGTCAATAGTGAAAGTAATTAACTGTGTACAACTGTTTTGTCATTGACTATGACACCACGGTGAAGGTTGTTTAGAGGAATATCTGTTCCATACGGTCTCGCGTGCAAGTAGATTACTTCGAATGTGCTGGTGACCATCAAAATACTGATGCGCTGTTTGAAGTCGCGCTGCTTGCTGTTAAAGGGAATGATAGATGTCACTCTCATTAGTTTAAAGGATGTTACGCCCAAAACACACCCATGACTGATTAAAAAACATAAGAACTGCCTTTTTGCGCTAGGCACCCGATGTTTCATAACAAAACTACCCCCAATGTGGACTGGACAAACCCCTAAATGTATTTAAGCTATTCGCCAGTGACCATGCGTTTAAGATCGCCAAGATAGGGCCCTAAATTGTCTGCCAGTGTGCAACATCCTTAAGGCACCTTGAGAACATTTCAGTTGTTATTGTTGATATATGTATATAATATTTATTTTCCTCACTGAGATATCAGTCTGGAAATGCACTCAGACACAAGGATGGAGAACTAATCAGCAACCAGAGGTAATGACTTTTGAAGTTTCAAAAGGCAGTGGTAAAGAAAAGGAAAATGCACATCAATCCTAAATAAACTACTGTATTTTCTCAAAAGTATGGCATGATACACTAGTGAAAGAAGGAAATGCTGCCACATTATTCCCAGACCCCATGAACGCATCATAAATTACAATTGGAAACATTCTCCAGTGGGGTGTTCCCAGACCCTCTTCACAAAGTAAATAGTTTGGTAAAACCAGGCTAGCTAAATAACATTGAATTGAACTGAGCAAAGAAGTTTAAGGGCTATGCAAATAATTGCAGAAATAACAAGGAGAAACTAATAGCACTGATTGATGGCTTTTGGCTTTGGTAGGTTCATGCATGTGTGTATCACACTCCAGGGTTCCCACGGTCATGGAAAACCTGGAAAAGTCATGGTCAAAAGTCATGTAAAAAAAAAAGTCATGGTCAAAAGTCATGTAAAATCCCATTTTTCCAGGCCTAGAGAAATTCTTGAATTCAGTAAATTCATTGAAAGTTTTGGAAGTCATGAAATTTAATTTTGTCATACCAGAGACAGAGGTAACATGCATCAAGTCACAGAATTTGATCACTTCGTTCCTAGATATAGAATGGAGGGGGACATGGGTTTTATGTTTTAAGCATATTAAGTGTTTGTGTGTTTAAGTTGGACTATTGAGTCGTCAGAATAATGGGGTGTGGGAACAGCCCCCATTGAGATGACTGCCTCATCTAGGCCCACAAAACACCTGGCTCTTCCCCAAACACATCAGTGTGTGTGATGGCACAGTTTGAGAACCACTGCCTCCAGTCGCTGAAGGCTAATGCCCCCAGCTGAAAATATTGTTAGATACATCTCATTATGAGTGATATGGCCATGTCCCCTTTAGATTAGATTAGATTTAACTTTATTGACAACAAAATGCAGTTAGCATCTAACCGGATGTGCAAAAGAGCAGAAAAGTGCAATGTGAACCGTATAGACAGATAGTACAGTGTAAACAGTATATGACATATAGTGCAGTGTAAACAGTATATGACATATAGTGCGGTGTGGATAGTAGTATACAATTAAGCAAGTGCCATGGTTCATAGTAGGGATATGTGCAGTGTACTAACAATAACATTATATGAGCAGAATAAATAAATATGGATATACAGTATGGACAATATAGACAGATGTACAGAATGTAGAGGTACTGTATGTGCAGTGTATTAACAGTAACCTTATCAGAGTAGTAAAAAAAGTGTATGTGCAGTATTAACAGTATAGACAAATATGTACCGTTGACTATGAATTATAGTTTACAGAATGATGGCATTAACATAAGCAGAGGAATATTGGTATGAATAAGAGTAGTTACAATATGTATATTTTGTAAATAGAATGCTATGGGTGGAATAGAGTAGTGCACCTCATTGTTGTCCATGTGGGGTTGGTTGTCACCAAGGTGCAGAGTTAGTGTTCAGTAGGGTGACAACCACAGGGAAGAAGTATTCTCTGAACCTGCTGGTCTGGGTGCGGCGAGACCTGTAACACCTCCTGGAGGGGACTGCCTTACGCAAGCATCGCTTGCCCAGGATGACCCCGATGGAGGGGAGTGAGGAACCGGTGATGCGTTGGGCAGTTTTCACCACCCTTGGCAGTGCTTTCCAGTCAGAGGCAGAGCAGTTGGAGACAGGTTGACCTTCTTTAGTCTCCTCAGGAAGAAGAGATGCTGATGAGCCTTCTTGATCAGGGTAGAGGTGTTGAGGGTCCACGAGAGGTCCACAAAGATATGAACACCCAGAAACTTGAAGACCCAGAAGCTGGGGACACGCTCCACCTCAGTACCACTGATGAAGATGGGGGTGTGTGTGTGCCAGCTTTTGACTTCCTGAAGTCCACAATGAGCTCTTCGGTCTTCTTGGTGTTGAGAGCCAGGTTGTTGTCGGTGCACTGCATTGTTAGGTGCTGGACCTCCTCCTTGTAGGCCGTCTCATCATTGTTGCTGATGAGACCAATCACCGTTGTGTTGTCTGCAAACTTGACAATGATGTTAGAGCCATCTACAGGTGTGCAGTTGTAGGTGAAGAGGGAGTAGAGGAGAGGGCTCAGCACACATCCCTGTGGTACACCGGTGTTCAGGGAGGTGTGGTCATCTAACCTAACAGACTGCGGTCTGTTGGTTAGGAAGTCAGAATCCAGTTACAGAGGAAGGTATTGATGCCCAGTTCACTGAGTTTTGTGATCAGTTTGGAGGAGATGATGGTGTTGAATGCTGAACTGAAGTTGATGAACAGCATTCTCACATAGACGTTGCTATTGTCAAGGTGGGACAGAGCGGAGTGAAGTGTCGTACAGATGGCATCCTCCGTACTCATGCTCTCCCGGTAAGCAAATTTGAAGGGGTCCAGTGAAGGTAGTAAGCAGGTGAGCCAGGACCAGCCTCGTGAAGCACTTCACGATGATGGGGGTGAGTGCAACTGGACAGAAGTCATTAAGGCTTGTTGCAGTGAAATGTTTTGGCACCAGCACGATGGAGGTGGTTTTAAAGCATGCAGGGACAACTGCTTGGGCTAGTGACAGGTTGAATATACCGGTCCAAACCAGTCAACTGCACAGCACAGGCCCTGAGGATGTGTCCAGGGATGCCATCAGGACCAGCAGCCTTTCATGCATTAGTTCTGCTCAGTGCCGAACACAAGTCGGTGAGGGAGAGTGTGAGGAGCTGATGCTCTGCAGAGACCACAGCCTTGATGGCCACCTTTTTGTTATCCCTGTCAAAGCAGCCATAGAAGTAGTTCAGCATATCAGGCAAGGAGGCGTCGGTGGTGAGGAGGGTTTGTTAGTAGGTTTGTCTGTGATGGCCTGGATGCCTTGCCACCTGTGTCGGGGGTTGGATTTATTCTTAAAGTGATCCTCAATCCTTAGCTTGTGGTTGTTCTTGGCCTCTGTGATGCCCCTCTTCAGGTTAGCCCTGGATGAGCTATTGGCCTGACCATCACCTGATTTGCTTCTGATTAGGGAAAGTGGTGATCAGTTTGAGGGTGGTGACACACTTGATGTTGGAGTTGATATAGTCCGGAATGGAGGAGGTGTATACTGTAAGTCAATGTCTGTGTTTTCAAAACGCTGCTGAAGTGCCAAATCTGCTCCCTCTGGCCACACTTTGACTGTCCTTACTGTGGCTTTCACACCTTTGATGAGTGCTGAGTACTTGGGCAGTACAAACAATGAGAGGTGGTCAGATTGTTCTACGTGGGGGAGGGGAATGGCTTTGTATATTAGCCATGCTAGTATATACATGGGCCAATGTTTTGACTCCTCTTGTGGGGCAAGACACATGTCGATGAAGATGTTAGGATGGCAGGAACCGATGTCAAAAAGTTCCCGTTGGCTGTACGATATGTATGCTAAACTATGTTTAGCGGAAATACTTAAACAGATTACCACTAATTGGCAAAATCCGGAGAGACACAGGGCTTCGCAATGTGTCCGCACCGCCACTTCCATTTTCATGCAGATGGTGGAAAATAGCTAGGGTGATATTCAGGGGTCACACGGTGGATAATGCATGGGTGTTCAAGGCATAGGACATAGGCCCTACTTTGTTTGAAAGTGCACTGAAATTGTGCATTTACTTAACAGTATTTTAACATTTTTCCAATTAAATTAAATTAAGCAATTTTTTTAAGTATTGGTGCTGCGCCTGGTGGGGGGAGAAAGCATGTTTTATTCAATCTTGTTAAGTCACATTTCATAATTAGCCGCTGTGACATAAAGTAAGCATTTATGTAGTTCTAGGCGGTGAAAAGTGATAGAAATTTCATTCAGTTGAATAATCATGGAAATATTTTGAAATCTTGTCAGTGAAACCTAACACCCTGACACTCACACCCAGGTTTACACCAAGTTATGTCATGCTCCATATAAATATAAAGTTATTGCATTGTTATTGTTAAAAAATATCAAGTAAATGTTAGTGATTAAGAACCATTACCTCTTAAGGTACTACCTCTACTAAATACTTAAATAAATTAAATACTAAATTGTTCACATTTCACACAGAGGACAATAAACAATGTGTTGTGTTGGGACTTGTGCTGAAGATCGCCAAAGAGTAGAGATCAGGTAACCGTTCAGTATTCTCCAGCTGTCTCATTAGTTTCTCTAATGAGGGTAATTCTTATGTAGAATATAAGGCTGACCATTTCAAATGTTGACTGAATCCTTACAGGCTTGAATTTCTTTATAATTTGGTCAAATATATTTGTGATTTAAACATTAATACATTCATTATGAGAGAACATTTTTATGTTATTATGATGATTGATTATTACACACTAAAATTTTGGAGGTTGGTGTTCCTGATTCCTGAAGCATTTGTACTCTGACCTCTGACTCCTCGTCTGCATTGCAATTACTGTGGCAGAACAATAATACGGTCCCTTTTCCTAAGCTAATGGAAACTCACTAATAATTTCACACCATCTCAAATTACAGGCAGATCAAAGACAATGAACAACTATTTCTGTGGTTAATTTGGTAAATGGCACACAATCTGACGTTTAAGATGGGAATCTCTGACTGCAACTTCTAATAAAATGCCTACAAAGAGCCAATTAAAAGTTTCTGATGCTTCAAAAACTTAAACTCTAATTTCACTACTTTTAAGGCAACAACAACAAAAAAACCTGTGAAGAGGAATAAAACACAACAAAGAAAGAAATGACAAAAATGATATGGTGCACTGTAATCAAGCTGTGGCTGTGGATTACATGGTTACAACATAAAACATTCAAAACAACACATTGTATTACTTACTTTTTTCTGCTTAATACCTGTCTTTCCTGGCGACGTCCTCTGCTTGGCACTGAGGTCAGTGCCACTGACAGGTATTCTCATATTATCACTGCATAAAGAAACCGTAATTAAACACATAAACAGAGTTGTCTATAATAAAAGCTTACGGTTTAATAAAAATGGTCTTGTTTAATTTAGGTTTTGGGAACAGGTTTAAATCCCTTTAATCTTAGTGACACAAATATTCTCACCACTCCTTACTGCTATACTCTGCAGAATATAAGCAGTGTCAGTGGTTCTTCTTTGTATTTACACAAAGTGTTGTTAATTGTACCTTGTACTACTTTGGATAAAGTGTCTAAATGACTAATGTAAAATAATTCTGTCGTTGCCTGCATTGTTATACTATAAATATATTTATAGTGTAAAAACTAAGAAGACATGACTCATCATATCTCCTTCCTGGGAAGATCTGATAACAACTTGGTTCAACTCCTGTCTCTGTACAAACCTTTCATACATAGGTTGCCAGCTGTAAAGACTATCTCAGCTTCTGTATAAAGAATGTCAAACCCACCAAGACTGTACAGTGTATTTTCAACAACCAGCCGCTTTACTTCTGACATGAGGTCAGGCAAACGTCTCTGGTGCTACAAGACCAGAACAGAGAGACTGAGGAGGAGCTTCTATCCTCAAGCACATGGGCGGATTATGAACTTTCGGGCCCCTGGGCCCAGATGTATTAAGGGCCCCCCACTAATTGTCGTATATGTGGGAGGGGGGGTTTGGGGGTCCTCCCCCAGAATTTTTTAAAATTTGTTTGATATGATTTCCTGTATTCTGGTGCATTTTGGGGATGGCCAATACTAAATTCAATCAGATTCATAGCCTACAGTACATCCTGATTTGTTGATATTGAGGCAATGATTCCATGCAAAGGCTTGGGCTTCAGGGCCCCCTGACCCCTTGGGCCCCTGGGCCTGGGCCCGGTAGGCCCGTGCAGTAATCCATCCCTGCTCAAGCAGTCCGTATCCTGAACACACACAAGACTATATAAACTTTTTTTGTTTTGTTTTCTTACACACTTGCACATGGACTGTACACACACTGCATTTTTTATTCTCTCTTGCTATTTATTAAAATATTTCTTGATCTTTCCTTTCTTCACACTTGCACAGAAAAAGCTGAACACCAAACGAAATTTTACTACATGCTTTACATTGGTATTGCTATGTATGTGACAAATAAATCTCCTTGTATCCTTGTATAAATGCTGGTCTTAAGGAAAAAAAGGCCATTCGATTTCAAAATAGAGAGGAGGTGGAGAATGTGCAGAGAGAGCTGAGGAGGAGGGTCAAGGAGGGAAAACAGATACAGGACTAAGATAAGTTGCAGCCCAACAACAGTGGAATCTGGAGGGGCCTTAAAAACAACTGGTTAAAATGAACTTACACTGGGCCAAAATGCTGTTTTTGTGGATATTAGGACTACTTCCTGGAAAGTTTTACTTTCTAGCAGTTACAGTACATTTTCCTCATCAGATGCTTCTGGTGGCGGATTCTCATATGGACAATATGGGCAACATCCTGTGGGTGGGTGGCATGAGCGCTCGCAAAAAAGTCGGAATATTTGTTGGCTTTCATTTGCGCCAACCGGTTTTTCTATCGCTCATTTGCACGTCAAGTCAATCATATCTTACAGTGTAGGAGGTGGTCTCCCTATATTCTGTGCAGGCTAATGTGCTAGCTGCTGAGAAGGTCTCACACACAGAGGTTGAGAAGGGCAAGGAGGAGGGGGTGGGGATAGGTTCACTTCTGGACCTCAGGTTTCCCTACTGGAGTGGGGGAGTGGGGAATAGCACACAACTAACACAATTAGTAGGCTAAAGTCAATCACACCACAATTATCATAGAGGGGGTGTAGGATGTAGATATTCACTAATATGTCCTATTTTTAAACATATACATATGTTTTAAATATTGATTTTAAATGTTTTCACATCTACGGTGGCGCATTGCATTCACATCACCAAAAAATTATGAGATAGTATCTCATAATTATGACATATTATCTCATAATTACAAGATAATTATCTCGTAATTACGAGATAATTATGATGACACATTTCCCATTCTGCCCCCACTTGTGTGTGGCAATGACATGGTCTAGCTAGCTACATTAGAGAAGATAGACCTAAGCTTCCCAAGAGAAAGTCTGAAGCTGAAGTTCCTTTCAAACCTTTACATAGGATTCACTGTAAAACTAAGCAGACCAACAGAGTACATTTCAGTTATTTCCTTCGATGTTTTGTTTAAGAGCAATCATGTAGACTAGCATTTCAAGTTACAGAATAGAAACTAATGTGATAGCTTATGGCTAATGTATATGAGAAATCCCATAGAGATGCTAACGGTTAGCATAATCGATAAAAGTAGATATTTAGAGCCAACTTCAGTCCATTTACGAAAGGGTTACATAAGAAGAGTTCTTTGTTTACAACTGACTATTTTCTCTCAATATAATTAATACCTGTAGGAAAAAAATGTGACTGTTTAACTCATCAATGCCACTTGAGTAGCCTAGCTGCACAAAATAAACAATAGGCGTGCGTGTGACAACGTGGATAGAGGTATGCGTAGTAGTAGGCCTACCTCCACCTACTGGTTAGGACTGTCAACGTGCAACATTGTATTGCCTTTGGGGTTGTTGGCGATTTGACAGGCTTATTTTTCATGGCACTTTGTTCAGATCCTCAGCACGGATCCTATCCTTAACTCATAATTACGAGATATGTAGCGGCGAAATGACATGCCCTGGTCACTTCCAGGCTAACAAGTTTTGACTAAAAACTGTAAAATCGAACTTTCTCAAAACACATCCGAATGACATGATTTTGATGTCAACTCAACGTATGTACTCCCAATCATCCGTAAATTGATCTAAAGTGCATTTTACTCCGGATAATTCCTTTATGTATATGTCTTGTACTAGGGTTTCATCAACTAGTCGATAATTAAAATCACTAATCAGTGCTGTAGGCAGGAGTCAACTAGTTGTGGACAAAATGGCCAAAGGCTAAACGGGCTAGACATTCCTATCTATGAAAGTTCTTCACCGAAAATGACTCCTGTTCCATGTAAGTTGTGTGCAGTTCTATTAAAGTACAATAAGAACACGTCTGCTATGGATGACACTCATGACAAGACACCTATTGCCAACAGTACTAGCATTAATTTTAAAACCAAACTATACTAGTCTTCTAAAGTAGTTGACAACTATTATGAACTAGTATTTCTTTAAAGTGAGGTGCCTGCAGATGTAACCATGATGCATGCCTAGTTCTCATTTCTCATTTGGATATTGACTTGTGAAATTTGATGAATGAATAAAGCCGATTAAAATGAACACCCTACTCCCGTCACCAATCTGGCTGTATCTTGTATAGACTCAAGTAGACCTATTCTGTCCCGGCTTGAATTAGCCTTTGATGAAGGTATACCTACATTAAAAGAAGATAACTTTCTGAATTATGGTGTTTTACAACCTTTTATGTTGGCATGTAAATATCCAGTCCAAAACTAACATTAGCAGAATGATTAATCCTGGCTTTGAACCAACAATCCTTGGGGTCAAATCTCGCTCCTCTAACCACTGCGCTACCACATTTCTTGTACATAACGAGATTGCAATAAGTTTTAACACTTAAAGCCTCGGTTGCTAGGTGATGATAAACAAACTCAAAGATCGTAATTCTTGATTTCGCTTACAAACTGACGGTTTTATGCGTTCACTAAACAAAGATTATGGAAGTTAAAACACCACTTTTCCATCAAAAAGCTTGTTGTAAATAGCATAACTTGTTAGATTTAAGATCTAGGTTCGTCAGCTCTGTGTGTACCGGTATATCTATGTCTGTGCCTGCCTGTGCGCGCTATGGTGCTCGCTGACCCTCGCCGACGAGAACCCGCATGAGAGATGTGACGCAGGACGTAACCCCGCCCCCCGAGTGAGATGCCCCAAATTTCCCGATTTTGACATATATTCCCATGTTTTATATATTCAGGGTGATATTCTCAGGCTTTGATATATATATATATATATTCAGGGTTTTGATCTATATATTCAGATTTTGATATATATTCTCAGGTTTTGATATATATATATATATTCAGACTTTCATTCCATATATATTTCCTAAACGGCATGCCATAATATATATATATATATATTACATTGCACATATATATTATATTAGGGCTGTCAATCGATTAAAACATTTAATCGAATTAATTACATACTCTGTGATTAATTAATCTAAATTAATCGCTTATAGAATTTTTGCTGTGAAAGTATTTTAAATATTTAAATTCAAATGAATCATTGAATAATCAGCATTAGTGACATTAAAGTTCAAAAACTCTTTTATTATTATTTTCACTGTTCAAATAATGGCATTAACAATCTATGATATGACCTAATATGCTGAGGAAATAAAGTCAAAAGTGCTTCGTGATGAAGGCATACAAGGCATTTCAGGCCACAGATATAACCTAGGGGATTAATTAGGGGATAAATTAACACTCCCCTCAATGTCAACACTATTTCTTTGCATTGATGTGCGACTTTAGAGTTGACGAACTTCGGTGATATGCAAATTCATTGCTGCAGACATTGCAGAGGAATTTATGTTAATCAACACTTTATTTTTATCAACAACATCAGGCCGTTTTTTAAAAGTAAATGTTCCAATCAATGATCTAGGCAGCACATTTTCTTCTCTCTCCTTCATTTTACAGTCTAATGATTACTGACTAGAATGGCTCTGGGTCAAAGGTCATACGGAATCGATTAATCTGCACTATTTCTTTTAATCAGTTATTTTTTCTCAAATTAATTAATCGAAATTAATCAGTTATTTTGACAGCCCTAATATATATATATATATATATATATATATATATATATATATATATATACGGCCACAGCAACGAAGAGGAATGACTGATTATTTTCTATTATTGTGTTACATGTTCTTTTCTATATTTCTGACATGTAGCTGATTGGATCATGAACGGCCACAGCAACGAAGAGGAATGACTGATTCTTTTCTATTATTGCGTTACTTGTTCCAAATGTACAGCACTTTGAGCTGTGTATGAAAGGTGCTATACAAATACAGCTTATTATTGGGGGCCAAGCAGCGAAGCTGCGAAGGCACCCATTGTGATTCTATGATTTCTTATTATTAGGGGTCCGAGCAGCGTAGCTGCAGGACCCCTATTGTTTCTGTACCGTTCATTTTTGGCCAAAATTCTGTAAAAGTCATACTGCTGCCTAAACCGTAACTCCAAAACTCTTCAAATTTTCAGGTATGGTTACCAGTACCCCCCTCTGCCCATAACCCAAAATTTGGGGTACTGCACCCAAAGGTGGCGCTGTTGGAAAAAAAAGTTAATTATGCTAATTTCTCCTTACCAGATTGACCTAGACTCAAAATTCTTTCATAATATTAATCTCTAAACTCAGATGCATCTTTTTGGCCCTGGTCTTATGGTCTAAAAATGTTTATTTTTGACACAATTTCATGGAAAAGCCAAACATTATAAAAAGTTTCACACTCTTCAAAAATAATCAAATCTTCACCAAAATTCTCACAGACAATGTTTAGACCAAGCCTCACAAAAGTTATGGATCAGAATTTTGATATTTTGTTCCATTTCAGAGATATAGGCTAATAAAGTTAGACCACTTAGGCCATTTTTCCTAGATCACCTATATTCCTATAAACCGTAAGTCCTAGAAACTAAACATTTTCAAGTATTGTTACCAGTACCCCCCACTACCCATAACCCAAAATTTGGGGTACTGCACCCAAAGGTGGCGCTCTTGTCAAAAATGCTTATTTCTCCTTACCACATTGACCTAGACTCAAAATTCTTTCATGATATTAATCTCTACATTCAGATGCATCTTTTTCACCCTGGTCTTATGCTCTAAAAATGTTTACTTTTGCCACAATTTCAGAGAAAAGCCAAACATCATAAAAAGTTTCACATACTTCAAAAATTATCAAATCTTCACCAAAATTCTCACAGACAATGTTTAGACAAAGCCTCACAAAAGTTATCAAAATAATTTGGATATGTTTTTCCATTTCAGAGATATAGACCAATAAAGTTCGACCACTCAGCCCATTTCTCCTATATCACCTATATTCCTATATGAGTAATTTTTTTTCCTTGGTGAACAACCATACAACCATCATTATGTGGATACCATTAACAGTGCACATTTTCAGATCTGTACTCTTTTTTATAAAGCCCTTAATTCTATTGTCAAATGTATGCTAGGAATTTTCTTGATGTTGTGTGTTTGCCAACACACCTTTTCACCATGTGAATGTGACTGCCAAATATGTAGGATTGTCAGTGGCTCAGTGGGATAATGCCTAGTGCTGATGTTTGTTAGGTTGAGAGTTCGAATCCCTGGTAGTGCTTTAGGCTCTAGCTCGAATACTATTGGTTATTGAAGATTCACACCATTGAACAGCACCTGAATGAAATCAGGCAATCAACATACACAGTCATTAGTTGCCAAGAATCAGAACGCCGAGACACTCTGACATTTAGGGGAACTTCTTTGTTCATTATTTTTCCTTCATCATTAAGTCTATCATATTTATATTTCATCCATTAGTGTTCTTCTCTACAAATGTCTAATTGCCCCAGAATTTCAAAAAGATTTCAGGTGTACTCTTTTAGGAAAGCCCTTCATTTTATTGTCAAATGTATGCTTGGAGTTTTTCTTGTGTGTTTACCAACACACATTTTCACCATTTGAATGTGACTGCCCAATGTGTATGATTGTTAGTGGCTCAGTGGGATAATGCCTTGTACTGGTGTTTCTTAGGTTGAGTGTTCGAATCCCCATTAGAACTTCAGGATCAAGCTGCACATGCTATTGGTTACTGAAGATTGAACAGCACCTGAATGACATCAGGCAATCAACATACACAGTCATTAGTTGCCAAGAATCAGAACGCAGAGACATTCTGACATTTAGGGGAACTTCTTTGTTCATTATTTTTCCTTCATCATTAAGTCTATCATATTTATATTTCATCCATTAGTGTTCTTCTCTACAAATGTCTAATTGCCCCAGAATTTCAAAAAGATTTCAGGTGTACTCTTTTAGGAAAGCCCTTCATTTTATTGTCAAATGTATGCTTGGAGTTTTTCTTGTGTGTTTACCAACACACATTTTCACCATTTGAATGTGACTGCCCAATGTGTATGATTGTTAGTGGCTCAGTGGGATAATGCCTTATACTGGTGTTTCTTAGGTTGAGTGTTCGAATCCCCATTAGAACTTCAGGATCAAGCTGCACATGCTATTGGTTATTGAAGATTCACACCATTGAACAGCACCTGAATGACATCAGGCAATCAACATACACAGTCATTAGTTGCCAAGAATCAGAACGCCGAGACACTCTGACATTTAGGGCAACTTCTTTGTTCATTATTTTTCCTTCATCGTTAAGTCTATCATATTTATATTTCATCCATTAGTGTTCTTCTCTACAAATGTCTAATTGCCCCAGAATTTCAAAAAGATTTCAGGTGTACTCTTTTAGGAAAGCCCTTCATTTTATTGTCAAATGTATGCTTGGAGTTTTTCTTGTGTGTTTACCAACACACATTTTCACCATTTGAATGTGACTGCCCAATGTGTATGATTGTTAGTGGCTCAGTGGGATAATGCCTTGTACTGGTGTTTCTTAGGTTGAGTGTTCGAATCCCCATTAGAACTTCAGGATCAAGCTGCACATGCTATTGGTTACTGAAGATTGAACAGCACCTGAATGACATCAGGCAATCAACATACACAGTCATTAGTTGCCAAGAATCAGAACGCAGAGACATTCTGACATTTAGGGGAACTTCTTTGTTCATTATTTTTCCTTCATCATTAAGTCTATCATATTTATATTTCATCCATTAGTGTTCTTCTCTACAAATGTCTAATTGCCCCAGAATTTCAAAAAGATTTCAGGTGTACTCTTTTAGGAAAGCCCTTCATTTTATTGTCAAATGTATGCTTGGAGTTTTTCTTGTGTGTTTACCAACACACATTTTCACATGTGAATGTGACTGCCCAATGTGTATGATTGTTAGTGGCTCAGTGGGATAATGCCTTGTACTGGTGTTTCTTAGGTTGAGTGTTCGAATCCCCATTAGAACTTCAGGATCAAGCTGCACATGCTATTGGTTACTGAAGATTCACACCATTGAACAGCACCTGAATGACATCAGGCAATCAACATACACAGTCATTAGTTGCCAAGAATCAGAACGCCGAGACACTCTGACATTTAGGGGAACTTCTTTGTTCATTATTTTTCCTTCATCATTAAGTCTATCATATTTATATTTCATCCATTAGTGTTCTTCTCTACAAATGTCTAATTGCCCCAGAATTTCAAAAAGATTTCAGGTGTACTCTTTTAGGAAAGCCCTTCATTTTATTGTCAAATGTATGCTTGGAGTTTTTCTTGTGTGTTTACCAACACACATTTTCACCATTTGAATGTGACTGCCCAATGTGTATGATTGTTAGTGGCTCAGTGGGATAATGCCTTATACTGGTGTTTCTTAGGTTGAGTGTTCGAATCCCCATTAGAACTTCAGGATCAAGCTGCACATGCTATTGGTTATTGAAGATTCACACCATTGAACAGCACCTGAATGACATCAGGCAATCAACATACACAGTCATTAGTTGCCAAGAATCAGAACGCCGAGACACTCTGACATTTAGGGCAACTTCTTTGTTCATTATTTTTCCTTCATCGTTAAGTCTATCATATTTATATTTCATCCATTAGTGTTCTTCTCTACAAATGTCTAATTGCCCCAGAATTTCAAAAAGGTTTCAGGTGTACTCTTTTAGGAAAGCCCTTCATTTTATTGTCAAATGTATGCTTGGAGTTTTTCTTGTGTGTTTACCAACACACATTTTCACCATTTGAATGTGACTGCCCAATGTGTATGATTGTTAGTGGCTCAGTGGGATAATGCCTTGTACTGGTGTTTCTTAGGTTGAGTGTTCGAATCCCCATTAGAACTTCAGGATCAAGCTGCACATGCTATTGGTTACTGAAGATTGAACAGCACCTGAATGACATCAGGCAATCAACATACACAGTCATTAGTTGCCAAGAATCAGAACGCAGAGACATTCTGACATTTAGGGGAACTTCTTTGTTCATTATTTTTCCTTCATCATTAAGTCTATCATATTTATATTTCATCCATTAGTGTTCTTCTCTACAAATGTCTAATTGCCCCAGAATTTCAAAAAGATTTCAGGTGTACTCTTTTAGGAAAGCCCTTCATTTTATTGTCAAATGTATGCTTGGAGTTTTTCTTGTGTGTTTACCAACACACATTTTCACATGTGAATGTGACTGCCCAATGTGTATGATTGTTAGTGGCTCAGTGGGATAATGCCTTGTACTGGTGTTTCTTAGGTTGAGTGTTCGAATCCCCATTAGAACTTCAGGATCAAGCTGCACATGCTATTGGTTACTGAAGATTCACACCATTGAACAGCACCTGAATGACATCAGTCAATCAACATACACAGTCATTAGTTGCCAAGAATCAGAACGCCGAGACACTCTGACATTTAGGGGAACTTCTTTGTTCATTATTTTTCCTTCATCATTAAGTCTATCATATTTATATTTCATCCATTAGTGTTCTTCTCTACAAATGTCTAATTGCCCCAGAATTTCAAAAAGATTTCAGGTGTACTCTTTTAGGAAAGCCCTTCATTTTATTGTCAAATGTATGCTTGGAGTTTTTCTTGTGTGTTTACCAACACACATTTTCACCATTTGAATGTGACTGCCCAATGTGTATGATTGTTAGTGGCTCAGTGGGATAATGCCTTATACTGGTGTTTCTTAGGTTGAGTGTTCGAATCCCCATTAGAACTTCAGGATCAAGCTGCACATGCTATTGGTTATTGAAGATTCACACCATTGAACAGCACCTGAATGACATCAGCCAATCAACATTCACACTCATCAGTTGTCAAGAATCACAATGCCGAGACACTCTATGACATTCAGGGGAACTTCTTTGTTTACTATTTTTCCTTCATCATAAAGTCTATCATATTTATATTTCATCCATTAGTATTCTTCTCTACAAATGTCTTATTGCCCTAGAATTTCAAAAAGTTTTCAGGTGTACTCTTTTAGGAAAGCCCTTCATTTTATTGTCAAATGTATGCTTAGAGTTTTTCTTGTTGTGTGTTTACCAATACACATTTTCACGATGTGAATGTGACTGGCCGACATGTAGGCTTGACAGTGGCTCAGTGAGATAATGCCTTGTACTGGTGATCCTTAGGTTGAGAGTTCAAATCCCACTTGAAGCATTAGTGTTAGAATACTGTTGGGTTGTGGATGTTAGCATACTACAATAGAATGCTGTTGGGTTGTGGAGGTTAACACACTATTACATTACAGCTACTTGTCAATATGGACTTGTAGTGTAACTGTATAATTATAGGCTGTTTTTCTTATTGACTCCGACACAGCTGTAGCCTATAATTATTTGTTATTCTTATAATATTTGTCATTTCTTATACATATTTAGTCGGCTCTTCCACTTGACAGAACAACTCTGTATCGGTTAAGGATGTCACGCATGAAACAATGCTGCAGAAACACGAAAATACGACTTTGAGTTTAGTAGGCTATCATTTTCAGTTCCTGTTTATCTATTGCACGATGGGTAATAATTTAAAGGAATCGTGTTGCAGTCTTGTAAATAGTGACCCTGCAAGATCCCTAGTCATTGCAAAATCATAGTCTGTGACTTAAAACTCTACTACTTGTCTTTAGATGTGAGAGGGTCTGAGACTGTAGTCTTTCAAAAATCTTTTCCAAATCTTTGCAAATCTTTCCAAAGTCTGTCAGCGTAAGGAGGGCTTGTGGTGAAAGTGCTGTGGAGAAATTGCAGGATCTAACCTAACCACACCCAGTTTACCTGCTGGGAAACCCTGTAGCTCCGGAGCAGGGGCTCAGACCAGGATAAATTGTTTGCTCGCCCTCAGTTCACTCTTTTGTTCATCTCAACCCAGCACTCCAGTGTGTCCTGCTTTGTGTGCGTCTTTGAGTTCACGTAAGTCATCACTTTAATGACCCTCACTATGACTTTTGTGATGTTTATCAGTTTGTAGAGTAGCTCTGCCATCATGTGTAAAGTTAAGGTCTTTGTTTGTGGGTTTGGTGTGTTGGAGTCCCATGTGAGATGATTAGGTGATGTTGGTTGACTTGGGATGTCAAGTATTGTTTAGTTGTACCTTATATAGCCATATGATTTCAGTTTATTGTTCAAATGTCAATTGGTTTGTTTGTGAGTTGGGATCTGTACTGATTTACCCCATTTCACTGATTACTCCATTTTTTGTTTGTTTCCTCTTTGATGCAGCACACATACAAGTAAAGAACAAAAGAACAGATGAATTGAAACTCAAATAAAGTTCACTTGTGTTGCACCGAAACCTGCCATCTCCGTGTCATCACTTCATACCATTGAGCCTTCTGACCGAGGCTCTGCCTGCTCGCCACACACTCACTCTACCTCGACCCACATCGCCCCCTACAGTTCCTTCAGCTGGGTTGTGGAGGTTAGCATACTAGAATAGAATACTGTTAAGAATACTGTTGGGTTGTGGAGGTTAGCACACTATAACGTTACAGCTACTTGACAGGACTTGTCGTGCAAGGCAAGTATAACTGCATAATTATAGGTTGTTCATCTTATTGACTCCAACACAGAACCCACCCCCACCCCCCTTCACCTACCACCACAAATACAATTAAATTCTGTGGGAAACACTGCCTTCCATTAACAGACGCTTCATCTTATCCATGACAAATGCATAGTCCTGTAGAATAGAGTATTGTTAGAATACTATTGAGTTGTGGAGATTAGCGCACTAGAATACTACTGTTAGAATACTGTTGGGTTGTGGAGGTTAGCACACTAGAATAGGGTATTGTTAGAATACTATTAGGTTGTGGAGGTTAGCACACTGTAACGTTACAGCACAGGGTAATCCTAATTTTATGCATCAAATTTATTCCAATCCAACTCAAAAGTTTTGAACAACACAAAGTGAAGGTTTTATCCAGATCAAAACCAAGAATAGATTATGTGATCTAATCCAATTTCAGGATCCTTGTTTCCCTTTGAACAAGCCATTTTCAAGATTTGATCCAATCCGATAGCCGAAATCCGATAACCGAAATCCGATCACGTTTCTTTTGAACAATTGGGCCCAAACAATCAAAGCATATGTAAAACTAAAAAGCTATGCTACCTCATGTTCGTTTTGCTCGGACCCCGTAAATCACCGCTTGCGGTTATATTTATACTTTCTTCCGCCATGGGAGTCTATGGCAGCCCATAGAACCGTCTGGTAAAAAGTTGTGAAATTTGGCACATAGATTGGGGACAGGCCAAAAATTAATTGCACCAAGTTTCATGCCGGCACCTCCAGCGCTCTAGCGCCACCAACAGGCCAAAGTTGGACGTGCGTTCACGCACGTAACTTTTGACCTGTTGATCCGATTTTGAAAAATGAGGTAGCGTTGGAATCCTTGGACCAAGCCGAGTTCAACGCACTCTATGACGTCATTTTCCGCCATGATGGATTTTCCGCCATTTTGGATTTTATCGAAAGTGAAACTAAAGTTTCACGCCTCACATAGTTTGTCCGATTTTAACGAAACTTAATACATATGATCTTCAGACCAATCCGCACAAAAGTTATCGATTTTTGTCTTCGGAACTAAAACCGTTCGCCCGTAACAACCAATCAAAATATGCGGCGAAGCCGCCAAACAGGAAGTGAGCTCATATCTCAGCAACCCTTTCATCTGTCATAACCAAACTTAGTACTTGGACTTATATCCCCATCTGTAGAGCACTCAAAAAATCTGGTGACCTTTGACCTCTAGGGGGCGCTGTAATTAGCGAAAATGCATTTTGGCCTGTAGCTGTTGATGTGTTTGGAATTAAAACATACTAGTGGTGTCTGGTAGTACTTTTGGATATCCTTAGGCTGACCCAGGACAACTTGTGATGTCAACATAATTGATTCGGCCGCCATATTGAATTTAATCAAAAACACTAAAAAGTTTTCACTGGTCACAAACTTCATCTGACTTTAACCAAAATTTGTTCAGACCATCTTCAGACCATGCCTTATCAGTGTTTAATTTTCTGGAACGATTGACAAAAGCGTTCGCCCGTAACAGCCAATCGAAATTGGTGGCGAAGCCGCCAAACAGGAAGTGATTTCATATCTCAGCAACGCTTTCATGTATCAAAACCAAATTTAGTACATGTACCTCAGACCCCATCGGGAGGACGCTCAAGAAATTTGGTGACATTTGACCTCTAGGGGGCACCGTAATTGACAAAAATGCATTTTAGCCAGTAGTTGCTGATGCGCATTATTTTGCAATGGAAGTCAATGGCAGCCCATAGAACCGTCTGGTAAAAAGTTATAACATTTTGCACACTAATTGGGGACAGTCCAATAATTCATTTCACCAAGTTTCATGCCGGCACCTCAAGCGCTCTAGCGCCACCAACAGGCCAAAGTTGGACTTGTATTCACGGACGTAAATTTTGACCTGTTGACCCGAATGGCAAAATGAGGTATCATTGGAATCCTTGGGCCAAGCCGAGTTCAACACACCCTATGACGTCAATTGTTGACTTCTATGTTTAAATCACAGCAAGTGTGATCATATCTCAGTCAATCTTTTATTTTTGATGTGAAACTGATGACAGCGAGTTCCATCCAGTTAATTCTAATGCGTGCGTGCAAGGGTGGGGCGGGGTGGGACGGGCAGGGGCGGTTGCGGCGGTGGGCTGGCTGGGTGAGGGGGCGGCGACACTCAGCCCTGGTTCAGCCACACAAAATCAGTTATGTTTTGATGTGAAACTTGACCTTGTAACTCAGCCAATCTTGGGTTGTTTGACATGAAACTTGTTGTGACTGCTTAATGCTATATGCCTGATGCCACGGCATTGAGTTGCATGGCAAATCTGGACTTCTGGACTGCTGAACTGCCTGCTTGGCCCCCTCATTGCTGCTTGCAGCTATATTTATTATTATTATTATTATTATTAGTGCTGTCAAACGATTACAATTTTTAATCACGATTAATTGCTGAATTCCTATAGTTAATCACGATTAATCACATATTTTATCATTAAAATTCTATTATTTTGCATTTCTGAACTTTCCAGGAGTCCATATTAACAATAAAGCAATTATTGTTTATCTTGATTGGGATTCAAATGAAAGCAAAGCAAGTTACTTTATTAACTGAACTTTAAGACATAGGTCTATTTGATTATTTCAAATCAAATTTCAAAAGATGTGCAGCAGACCTGAGGCAAAACAATATATTCTTCAGAAATATAGCTGATATAAACTGAAATAAATGCTACTGTAGAAGTGCATGCACAAAATGTAGGCCTACACACATTATAAAGGGCATAACAAACAGAAAATATTATATTCATACTATATTTGAGTTCAGTTGAAAATAAGGAACTTTTCAACATGAGTGCATTGCCATTTTATAGGCCTACAGTCTATGGTGCACTGTCACTTGCCACACTCATCAACGCCGAAGTTTTTAACAGGCAAACACTGGATGAACAATGGATTTTATGGAGCAGCGACCAAATATAACTGAATTTACACGGCTGCAAAGTGCGATGCTGGTGTGCGGAGTTGTATGGAAAATAATGGAATCTAATGTAAATGAATGTCGAAAGCAGAGTGCATCGCAAATAGTAGCAGCCAAAGAGGAATGTTGATAACAGAACAAGTCACGGTGAAAAAATCTTTGGCGGCACACAACTAATGCGTCAGCCTAGGCTACTACTCTTTGGCCGGCTCGTTAGCCCAACCAAGTGTGTGCAGCATGCCTTTACGTAGCCTACTAACGGCGCATCATCATAAAGATACATTTGATCTGCATCATGCCCCATTTTAGCGGAAAACATGTTAACATTATATCATTGAAAGACAGCTAGTAATCACACGTTGACGTTACATCTAGTTATTAATTCACAGGACATTCAATCATTTTACTAACACGGCAGTTATGAAGAATTGTGTTTATGTAACTTACTCATGTCGAAACGATGTACATTACCAACCTTATTCGTTTGCAATACCCCATGTATTATACAAATTTAGCATGTACACTTACCATAATATCCCATGCAAAATGGTTAGCTTGCTAGCTAGCTAACTGTGGAACTTCAGTATAACATAGCCAATTATCTCACCTAGTTGTAGGAAATAGGCTACGTTCATATTACAAGTGATATAATGAATGTGTGACTTATGTTTAGTTGATGTTATGACATGTAAAGTTAAGCTTGCTGAACTTAATTAGTCAGCCACGGGCAGTTTAACTGTGCCTATCGATACATTCGTGACACTCCTGTTAGTAAACTGGAGAGAGCAAAACATAGGAACATGGTCACATTAATCCCATAAACACACAGATAACTCTTACACCAACCTTATTTTGTGCCTTTTATTCATGTTTGTTTCAAGATTTAGTAAGTTTACTATAAGCACGTTTCGCTCTCCACTTTGATGCAGCATAGATTTCCATTATATCAGTCATCTTCCCCCTAAAAGGGGGCGTGTATGCAGCACATACAACATTCTGTTCCATTCCATTCGTCAGTGCGTATTGTTTAGTTTCCGGTCTGGCTAGATCGGTGTGGTGTTGTAGTTGTTCTAACGTTACTAGTTGTTGCAACAGCATGTGAAAAAACTACAAAGTTTGTTACACCAAAATGAACGTTAATCTCGCGATAAAAAAATTGACGCCGTTAAAATAGGTTTCCGTTAACGCCGTTAATAACGCGTTTAACTGACAGCACTAATTATTATTATTATTATTATTATTATTATTATAATGAATAAATCAGTTGGTCGATCCATAATATATCTTTATTGTATTTAGACATGCTAACTTATACAGATTTTCCCTAAATCTTTTAGACTCTCCCCAATTTCACTTGCTTACGGACATAAACAAAGAACAAAAACAGTTTCTGGATGTCAGCCATCACAAGTAGCATATCTGCAATTGCAATTTGCAATTCATTGTTAGCTCGCCTACCTGCTTGTGTAGTGAAACTATTACAGATTATTCAGAATGCAGCAGCATGTCTGGTCTTTAAACAGCCAAAGCCTAAACTATATAACTATAACATATAGCCATAGCTCCTCTGTTAGTTACTCTTCACTGGCTTGCTAGCAGCCAGAATTTAATTCAAATCCCTCATTCTGGCCTATAGGACACTTACTGGATCTGCACCTTGCTATTGATCCAGCTCTACTTCCCCTCTCGTCCACTGTGGTACTCAGCGTCTGCTATTTCAACCATCACAGTACTGTACAGTCAAGACTATTTTCCTTAGTGATTCCTCCTTGGTTGAATGAGAAGGACATGCACACAATATTAACTGGAATGCCCACTATTTGTGTATGGCATTTGTACATATTAAATACGTTATAGCCTATTTGTAAATCAGTGTTACACGATGCACCGATACTAGAAAGTTATCACGATCCCCTGAAATTTAACATTTTAAAACACCCTATTTTATTAGTACCGACTTAAAGAATGCACCATTTCTCCTAAAGTGCAATACCTTATTTTGCAGCTAACCTTGAAATACTGGCCTTCATTTATCAATAAAACATACAAACCAGCGCTGATCTAAGTGCAGGAATCATCTTATGAGAGGGCTCATGTGTAATTTATGAAACGTTCGTATCACTCCAATTCCAGTGTAAGAATGAGCGGGTGTTGGTAAATGTGGCAGCTGAAAACAAGCGTAATTTGTATATCCCACTTCTATATATTCTAATGTTAGAGGCCTCACCCCTAGAATTTATGACATGGAGGTGCATATGTCCAAAACAGGAAAATGTCTGACCTCGATACAGCCATGTTGACGTTCAGTCCAACTGAACCAGGTAATTTTGGAAGTTATTAGTTAGTAGTTAGTTAGTAAGTGACATCAAAGGAAATCAGGAATGTATAACCATCTAAAGCAGCACTAAAGAAGGTTTGCTCTCGGGGTCCTCCTACAGTTGAGAAGCGCAATAATAAACAACTAAATATGCGTCTTTTGCAACAAAGTATAAACATAAATCCAATATAACAGGGAATGCACTGACAGCAGTCTGTAGAAAGGGGGGGAGGGGGAGCAGTGTTCCTACCCAAACGTCATGTTATGTGGAAACGTTATGTTAAAGCTACATTGTGTATTTTTTTGGGTTAACTCTTAGCAAAAACCCATTGTGCTCATTCATGTGTAATTACTTCCAGGAAATCTTCACAAAGGAAAAAAGTGGAACCTTGAGAACATCAAAGGAGGAATTGGAGGAGCACCTGGGAAAGGCCTACCACGACAATAACAGGCATGAGCAGATAGTCATTCCACCTGACATCCCACCAGTTCAACTGCCTGATGTCCTCCTCGACACTAGTCCTCCAAAATGAGCACATGGTCCGGCGAGCAAGAACAGCATCGGCACCGGGGCCCAAAGGAGTACCCTATAAGCTTTACAAGAACACACCGGATGTGCTACGCTTCCTGTGGAGGCTCATGAGGATAGTGTGGCAGAAGCAAAGAATACCCAAGGCCTGGCGTATGGCTGGCGGAGTGCTTATACCAAAAAAGAAGGACGCATCGGACATCAACCAATTCCGACCAATCTGCCTTCTTAACGTCGAAGGTAAAATCTTTTTCAGCATTGTGGCACAAAGGCTGTGTACTTACTTGGAGAAGAACAAGTATGTTGATACATCCATACAGAAAGCAGGAATTCCAGGATTCTCAAGGTGTCTAGAGCACACCAGTATGATATGGCATCAGATCCAAGCAGCCAAGAAGGATAAAAGAGACTTACATGTCATCTTCCTTGACCTGGCTAACGCGTTTGGGTCAGTTCCCCATGAGCTCCTCTGGGAATCCTTCAAATTTTTCCATGTACCAGAACTCATCACCACACTAGTCAAGACCTATTTCCAGGACCTGCAACTGTGTTTCACAACAGCCAACTTCAGTACAACATGCCAGCGATTGGATGTAGGCATCATGGCGGGCTGCACAGGCTCACCCTTGGCTTTCACAATGGCCATGGAAGTAATCATCAGGGCCTCCAAATGGGTGGTGGGCGGTGAGCGAAGCAGGGATGGGCTCCGTATTCCACCTATTAGGGCGTACATGGATGATATAACAACCCTGACCACCACTGCAGCATGTACCAAGCGACTGCTGGGAAAGCTGGAGGAAAACATCGGCTGGGCCCGAATGAAAGTAAAGTCAAGCAAATCTCGCAGCATCTCCATTGTCAAGGGGGTGCTGAGAGACACAAGGTTCTACATCAGGGAGGACCCAATACCAACGATTAGTGAGCAGCCTGTCAAAAGCTTGGGCAGGTGGTACAGTGCAAGCCTCAACGACAAAGAGCAGGTGCAACAACTAAGGCAAGAAGTCATCAGTGGCCTTGAAACCATCGACAAGACTCTATTGCCTGGGAAACTGAAGCTGTGGTGCCTACAGTTTGGTTTCCTCCCTCGGTCAATGTGGCCACTCACTGTCCACTATGGCCTCTGGTGAGTGGCCACTATGAGGTCCCATTGTCTGCTGTGGAGAAGATGGAGCGAACCATCACTTCCTATGCAAAGAAATGGCTGGGTGTCTCACGGTGTCTTAGTAACATCAGATGCAAAGGCATTCTGAAACTACCTCTCACCAGCCTAACAGAGGAATACAAATGTTCCAAAGTAAGACTCCAGATGACGTTGAGGGACTTCAGAGATGAGATCATCAGGACGACTGCAGTGCCCCTAGCAACTGGGCGGAAGTGGACACCATCCAACGCAGTGCAGCAGGCTACATCAGCTCTGAGGCACAAAGACATTGTGGGACAAGTCCAGCATGGAAGAGAAGGTTTTGGCCTCAAAGCAAGCAACCCATCTTGGCAAAAGGCTACAACGTCAGAACGGAGGGCACTGGTGGTCGAAGAGGTACGCCGACAGGAGGAGGCTGTGAGAGGTGCAAAGGCAGTCTCTCTTGCCAAGCAGGGTCAATGGATGCAGTGGGAAGGTGTGCAGAGGAGAAAGATCAGTTGGAGGGATATCTGGGGAATCCTACAGTAATATCAAGTCTCAAGTTAGTGCTCACCACCTAATTGCACAATGGACAGTGATAACATCTCGTCCTGTGTTTGCGAATACACTAACAAATCAAAGCATTCTCGTAAACATAGAATCTGCCATTCAGTATACATACACAATAACTGGCCCCAGCCGTGGCGCAACTGGCTGGGGCACCTGCACCGTACGCCGGCGACCCGGGTTCGATTCCCGCCCCGTGGTCCTTTCCGGATCCCACCCCGACTCTCTCTCCCACTCGCTTCCTGTCATTCTCCACTGTCCTGTCACATAAAAAAAAAACAAAGACCCCCCCCCCCCCCCCCCCAAAAAAAAAAGAATACATAAAACCGAGTCACTCGTATGGCGGAAGCCATTTTTCGGCCTCTGTCTTTAAAATACATTAGCCAAGGAGGGACATACCTGAAATTCTAGCTCTGCCTTTCGCGTTTGTCAGTCAGTTACCAAAAGACAGAGTTGTGCTTGCGGCTGCCGGGAAAACCCTAACCATGGTTCGAATTACGGGGGGTATTGGGGGGGTCCGTACCCCCTAAATCAAACTTGGACCCTCCCAAAAGGGATGAAAATAATAGTTTGGGGGGTACTGAAAAAAATTAATACAATTTCCAAGTTGCATGTAATTAAATGCAGTATTACAATCACATACCAACAATTCAGGATATAATCTAATGAAATACGATTTTCAAACCCTCACCCCCATCGGGCTGTACCATTTCTCTGGTACGTTCAGACTGTGTTATTTGCTATGATATAATACTGACGAATGAAAACAAATGGACAGTGTTGGCTGCAAACGCCTGATATGGGTTAACAAGCGGTGGCCAACTGACCATACATTTGTCTAATATTTCACTGCCTTTGTAACATAGTGATAGCCAACCTTAGAAAAATATTGAGTAGCAAGATCGCTATGGTTTAACTGGAGGTCTCCCTTCCACTCATCTGGAATATTCAGGGATTGCATGTAGATGGTTCTCAACCTTTTTTAAGCAAATGCCCATAATTGCAACTTCACCTGCAGTTTGTTTAAAACGCTACGTGAACATATAAGTCTTAATAATCAATTGGGCCTGAAATGTCTTTCCTCGTTGTCATTATTAAAGATCAGCCTTTCTTAAAAGCGTATTGCTGCACAAACGTTTTGTGATATAACACCAGGCGCACAATGCACTAGGCTACATTACATGAAATGCCTAGGCTAAACAACGTGAAGATATTTTCTTTCCAACCGTGAACAAGTCATTTTTTATTTGCTTGATGTTTGGTAAGCTTAGGCTATGCAAGAAAAACTAATCAAATGAACCAAAGGCAGGCATTGTATTAGGCTGGGTGAACTTGGCCATTAAACAGGAGACTTTCTGTGGCCCATCTGTAAACAATTCTGGTTCTTAAATTTAAGTAGTATGTTTGCCATTTCCGTGCTATTGGTCTGCATTTCCAGGTTTGCATTGCACTGCTATACCAAAAAATATTTTTTGACTGTGGCAAGCAATTTTACGCACGGGGCGCACCTTGAAACAGTATTTACCCAAATTCAACCCTTTCCATAACGTGTAAGGTATATTGTGCTTGCCAGTATGATTACAGTAGTTTCTTTTAACTTGTCGGCCAGACAGCCACGGTCATATGACCTATATTTCGAAGGAAAATTGACTGTGAACCACAAGTGTGAAATCATGTGTGTAAGCCTATATAAAATGGAGAGTGACGTCACCAGTCGAAATAGCTGTACCCCCCGAAGCTCACGGTATAATTCGAACACTGCCCCTAACGTTGAATCACCTGATGATCTATTACTCTTCGTACAGAGATAAAAGACCTCAGTAGCGTTATCTTAAACTACATATCTTGTACAGTATAGCCTATTATCGAATAATGGATGGGAGAATTTCCCCCAAGAATTAACCCATGAAATTTCACAATGTTAGCCTGGAGATTCCAGATCCTGGTAATCTAGAAAGATTAAGGGCTCTATCTTAAAGGAGAATTCCGGTGTGATATTGACCTAAAGTGTATTGAAACATGATACCGAGTGTGAACGTATGTCTCATAGCCCATCTCGACTTGTCCCCTGCACTCCAAAATCTGGCGCTAGTTAGCCGATGCTACCAACAACTTTTTCAGTAGTGGTGCTTCGGCATCGGGCTAGCCATGCAAATAAATCACTGTTTTACACCCATTTACGAGGCTCAATGTATCTCCACACTTCATTGGTAGACTTCCTAGGGCCCTGACATTTAAAACGAGACATTGAGAACTTTGAAAAAGCACTGGTAGTTTACTTACAAGACGATTTATACAGACAGTATCTTCACGAAGTTTAACGTTTGCAGCCATCTTGAATTTAGTCACGATAAGTCGAGCAACGAGTAAGAATGAACAGGTATAATAAGGGATCAGATTCCAAAAATAATTCAGTGGAAATGCATGGATTCCAGTTTCTTCCAGTAGCAGCAACTGGAATCCATGCATTTCCACTGAATTATTTTTGGAATCTGATCCCTTATCATAGCTGTTCATTCTTACTCGTTGCTCGACTTATCGTGACTAAATTCAAGATGGCTGCAAACGCTAAACTTCGTGAAGATACTGTCTGTATAAATCGTCTTGTAAGTAAACTACCAGTGCTTTTTCAAAGTTCTCAATGTCTCGTTTTAAATGTCAGGGCCCTCGGAAGTCTACCAATGAAGTGTGGAGATACATTGAGCCTCGTAAATGGGTGTAAAACAGTGATTTATTTGCATGGCTAGCCCGATGCCGAAGCACCACTATTGAAAAAGATGTTGGTAGCATCGGCTAACTAGCGCCAGATTTTGGAGTGCAGGGGACAAGCCGAGATGGGCTATGAGACATACGTTCACACTCGGTATCATGTTTCGATACACTTTAGGTCAATATCACACCGGAATTCTCCTTTAACAATCTAAAATGGAATTATGAAAACGCAAAGCGCAAGTAGCTTTGTGGGCAGATCTTGAGCGCTGTTGATTTTACCGGCGGGATAAATGACTGTTGCGCCCGACGCAAATCTAAAATGTGGTGGTCTGAAGTAGATACATTACTCATGGGTGTGGTTTGGGCGTAACATGCAATAAACCATTTAGAGCGTCATCTCACAATCCCTTTAACAACAGGCGTGCTTGTTCCATAGCATGGGGATTTGCAAGTGCAGCTTGTTCCATAGCATGGGGATTTGCAAGCGCTTTAAGCACTGTTCAGTTGGGAACAGTTTGCTATTGATTTTTCCTCTTGACAAAATGTAATACAGAAATGTGACAAAGACATACTTTCCGATGTTTTGGGACCACTCTCACTGAATCACGAGGTTATGAATGCATGGTGATATTTTTGCAATGTAATCTAACATTACCTCACTATATACAATGCAGATCTTGTGTCAGATAAGCTCTTCTCTCCCGTGCTGCTTCTGGGGCATTTGGGTTAAATGGCATCGGCATGCAGTTCAACATTACGTCTCCTTAAGTCCTCTAATATTTCCTAATTTATGTCATCAACACATCCGTGATTCGTGGAAATGTGTACACTAGATTTATACCTATCTTAATGGACACCACACTGATTTCCCTCGTGTGGTAATATTTTTCCTTGTAATTATGTATGATTTGCAGAAATGGAAACTGCGTCGTATAGATGAGAGGACCGAAGTGTGCGTTAGGCAGCACAGGTGGCCAAGCGCTCCTGCAGGTGCAAGCTACGGCTGTACCTTACCATCAGGCAACTCAACAACGAGAAACAGTTTCTAAGTTGACCTAACTTTCCAACTCTGCACAGTATCCCATTACAGTAACTGCATGACAGTAGGCTATTTACAATATTTTCTGCAAAGTAGAGTTTGTAAACACGTCATCATCAACTTAATGTTTTTTTACTTTTGTTTGAGCAGGAGAGAGAATAACAATGAATGGACGCAACAACTACAGAAATTGTAGCCAAGGCTACTTGCTGCTTTCTTTTACTATCTATGGTTGCTGGTTAACAGCACATAATAAGCTGATTTAAGCTAATTCACTTACTCAAGACTTCAAGGCCATCATGGATATAAAACATTTTTTTGAAAACAACGAAAGGATGGAAGGAACATAGAAAAGCTTGGAGTTATTTCAGATGGGCTACAACAAGGTAGGCAAAATTGTGGTGCTTGTCAAAACCTTAGCGCAGCTGGAATAATGCTTAGGCTGATGAAGCGCACACAATGTTTAAAGCCATACACAGCGGTAAATTGGAACAAAACTAAAGGTAACTTTAGCCTTTATAGGGCTGTATAAAGTTGTCCAAATTAATAGGTTGTAATTAGGCGTTGTTGATGTAAAGATATTGCATGTAGATGTTAGGATACTAAATTTTCAGGTGACCAATGCACGAACAAAACCGGGAAACGGACAAACATTATCAAGGCTTTGGGTGTTTCCGTCTGTGCACGGGGGTGTCTGTAGATCGGTGTGCATAGCATTCATTCCTGCAGGCCTGTGGCTATGCATGCACTCTTAAAATAGCATCTGAATTTGCGCCACTGACTTTAGACCAGGAGGTTCCTGGTCTGTGGCAGAATTGTTTTCTGAAACTGCAAAATATCAACAGGGAACGTTTGCGCCGGAACACGCCCCCTCTTTTCGCTGAACCGCCCCCGTGGTGGTACACCTACACTATTGAGAATGAGGAGATACGTCATGGTAGCTTGCTGTCACGTGATGATTTGGGAGGTTTCAGAGCCCGTCCACCATGTTGGGATTAAGTTGACTTGACTTTTTCCCCCATAGATATTGAGGAGTTAACTTTACGATTTTCGAAAATCTGCTTAGGTGATTGTTGCTGTTGTAAGGATCAGGCTATACTAGTAATCTTAACGGTTTCCTCACGGATTAACTCAGCCGGACACGGATAGACAATGCTGTTCTTCGTTTATTACAAAGTAGGATACTATAGACTCACACAGGGATGACAGGTTCGGCATTGTCAGTAAGTAAACTGAATATCACACACATATAAAACAGCGGTGGCATAACGTCACACACACGCTGCATTGTGCATGAGCAAGAGCCAGTCTTTGTTACCAAGTGACGTGACAGAGCAACAAGAGCCAGATCAGATGAGACTGACTGAGGTAGCCTAACGTGCAAGTATGGAAGGCTCTACATTTATACAAATACAAATAAATAAAGTATGGGTACACAGATGATTTATCTGACAATGCAGAAAATACATGAACAGCAGTCTGCACGGTCTGCAGTGCGCATATCAGCGACAACCACCACCATGTCGATTCATCTGTCAGAAGTTAGTTGTGATAACATTAGTGACCTAAGTAACGTCAAGTTTGAGGCGTGTTAAGAGTTGCTTTGAATCGATTATGCTTTTTGAAATATTTTCGTTAACGCTTTAGAATAACATGTGCTTATTAGGTATTAACAGTGCATAATAAGCAGTTAACAAGTAGTTAACTGTTGTTATCCTTTAATAACATTATCTAACTGTTAACATGCAGCCTTTTAAGTTACTTACAAGCATATTTGTTAACAGTTGTAAGTGTTAACAAGCAGCTTGTTAATGCTTGTTAATGGTGTATAAGACAAAGAGGTGGATAACTAATTTGCCCTTTCTTACCTATTTGTAGTAAATTTTGCAGCCCCCCAATCTAAAGCGAGGACCATGTAGCCTATAGCTCCACAAGCCCAACCTTCTATCTCTATATCTACTGTATCTATCTATCTAGCTTGGTTAACTGTGAGAAATGCACCTTCAAAATTACTGCAGTTAAAAGGAATCGAACCCAGGTCTCCTGCGTCAGAGAGTGCCCCGCTACTGATTGAGCTACGTTCGTCTATTATGGCAATGAAAACATTCATCTTGATTCTGTATACCGATAGGCTAATGTTCTATATCATACCAGCTATGCTTTTTACAAATATGTCTCTGATGGAAAAGTGGTGTTTAATTTCCATAATCTTTGTTCAGTGAACGCATAAAACAGTTTGTCAGCAGTCTAAAGATATTATGCCAGCTTTGTATATATAGGAACGTCACATATTACCAGCCACTTAATAGTCATTTCTGAGTCTGGAGAAAAACTGCAAAAATGTTACATTTTGACCCTTTCTTAAAGGGGACCTGGCAACTATTTCAACTTAATAAACCCGTTTAGAAATCATTTGGATGGTTAAAGGACCTATTCCGGTGAAAATGGTGACTTTTCCCACTCCCCCTAGCGTCCCCAGGGTGAAAACCAACCATACAACATTGGGACTACCGTCCCTGTAAGAGAAGTGAGAAACAAGAAACTCGTTTTAAATCGCGTTTCTTATCTTGTAACGTCCACATTGTTCTGCCGAACTTATGCTAACCGTTTCGCTAGCTTGTAAACAAATCCATGTGCTTTATGGTTACTTTTTTCCACAGTTTGAAATAGCATAGTGCACAACTTCTCCAGCAGAGGGGGAAATATAGCAAATTCATAGTCTCTTAAAATGTTTTAAATCTCCCATGACTCCAGTTAGTGCAGAGATTCCCTCCCTCATTATAGCACGATATGGAATGGGTCACAAAGCATCTCTTTATTACTAAATGCTGCTACAGAAATATGGCACCATGTCTTCATTAAAGAGAGTTTGGGACAGAGACCTTGAAATTACGTTAACAGATGAAGAATGGACCGATATAATTTGCAACTTAAAGAAAATGGCACGTGATCTTTGCACTAGACTTATTCAGTTCAATATACTCCATAGAATGTACTAGACTCCCTCTAAACTGTACAAGCTTAAGCTCACTGCTAACGTGGGGTGCTGGAAGTGCTAACCCATATGTTGTGGCTCTGCCCAAACGTGCAAGTCTTCTGGTCATCAGTTCATGAGAACATTCAGAAAGTCGTGGGCCTAGGGGTTCCCTTTTGCAGTCATTTATAACTATTAGGAGACCCATCAACACTGAAAGATGGTATTGCTTCAGTCGATGCAGAATGTGTCCAGACAGCCATGGGCTGACTTCCACTGTTGGTCCGACAACAGTGGATGTCAGCCCATGCCCCATAATTCACAGATTGGTACAATGCCCTGACTACAGTTGCTGCATATGAACGAGTATCTTTCACCCTGCTGGATAGGTTAGATTGGTACTACTTTAAATGGCAAAACTTTATTCAATATATAAATGACCTTCAGTGATGAACTACAGGCTCAGCCCCCTCTTCCTACACAATACAAGAACTCTCTGGTTCACATTTCTAGCGCAGCTTCCTTCATATTTTTTTGTATTCTATTTTAAATATAGTGGATCCACTATATTGAAATCTCCTGGCTTCTTCTTCTTCTTATAACCTTTTCTTTTTACCTTTTCAAAAATGGATGCGTCTCTAACCGTTGTGTAGGCCTGGAATTGGACAAGAGAGTTATCCTTTCAGATTTTTTTAAATGTTTATACTTTTTGAGAAATAGGGGATTAAAAATGTTAAAAAGCGTATTTTTCTCTCTATGACATCACAGAGGGGGCTCATTTAAAAGGGTCGTAAAGTAATCAGGTGCGGGTCCACCTGCATACAATCTGGCACTCCCTAAACTAGTCCTACACATCCTGTACTGTAATTAATCGCTTTTGAATCATACTGCTCAATTCTCTTCAAGAAAATTTACGTTCTTGGTGTCTGCTTCGTCCAACAAACTACGACTTAAACAGACGTTTTCCTACCACACCCAATGTAAGTTACAATTAATTTGTGTTTTTTTATTCGAATAGAGTATGTGAAGTCTGTTTTTAACAACTCGGCTAGACAAGCAAGCAAGCAAGCTAGCGTTGCCTGTCATTGATTAGCAACAAACTCGTAGCTGCTACGTATAGAGAGGACGTTAAGTTTAACTCTAGCTAGTTTGATAATATTGGTATTACATTGAGTAAGTTCATAACTTGATTAAGCGATAACCGAGGATTCAGTAGGTAAGTTATATTACGTTAGCTAGACCTTGGGAATGTTTCTAGGTTCGCTGTTGTGTGCGGTGGTGCCAAGTGTTAGCAGCTAAGTAATAATTAGCTTCACACTCAATTGTCAGCCTTTCCTAGCGATAGCTGGCCTGCAGGGGGAAACAGCCTTCTATGGCAAACAGTCTCTGGTTGAAATTTAGCCTTCGTTTTGAACTATGTTTGTATGAGTGGTAGGTTGCCCTTCTATTTCTGGTTGGTGCCGCTTCACTCTGCTACTGAACGGTGGAGGATCAGGCTGACTGCAACTGCTATGGATGCTATACTGAATGGATGGCTGGAAAGCACAGCACATGTGAATTTCTAGATGAAGAAATGCACTTGCTTTTCAAACTGATAAGTTGTCAATGGTTATTTATGCAAGCTTGTGTAGCCTAAACCAGACATACCTAGGCCTAGCCAAATTGGGATGTAGAATCAATGTTGCAATGCGACCGATTCAATGATTTAACGTTGACAAAGTAATGTTGATTTTACATAGATTCAATGACTAATTGTTATCTGGGTGCAGAATGAGCAGTCATCAACACCAACTGAAAGCCCTGTTTTGCAGGTAGCCTATTGCATTGCATACAATTAGGCTTTCTCTGAACTACATTTTCCAAAGGCCAGCTTTCGTGCTTGTGTCGCAACTTCAAATCGGCTTGAAATTTGGTGTGAACATTTTTATGGACTCAATGATGAAGTCAAATGTCAAGGTCAAACCCACCTTGAGTGTAATATATCTCAAGAACGCCAGACACACAAGGTTTTTTGGTAAGAGGGTTTGTATCAGTGTTGCCAGATTACAAATGGCAAAAAAAGTATCGTACCAAAACCTCAAAATTATTGTTTTTTGAGAAAAATTATCGTACACGAATAGGGATGTAACGGTATGAAAATTTAACCTCACAGTTATAGTGACCAAAATGATCACGGTTTTCGGTATTATCACGGTATTTCTAAAAGTGTGTTCAATATGTTCAGAAAGCACTGATAGGCCTACACAAGCTGAAATAGTTTCAAAAAGTGTCCCGTTCACTTTTTCTTCATGTTTAATTGGTTAGGTGCTTAACTTTTTTTTTGCTAAAGTGCAAAAGATCGACAGACCACATTTTAAACTAGACCATAATTAAACAGACCTCTGCCTTCCTCTTCGCCCCTCCACTGTCCTCACCTTCACTTTCTGAACTCATTTTTTTAGCACTTTACTGCTTCGTTTTGTTAAACTGATCTAAGCTGAACTGTCTTCTTTGGCAAAACTGTAGTGTAGTATTGACGTGCGGGCGACACCGTGTGGTGCCTGTGTGTGTGTGTGTGTGTAGGCCTATACGTGCTTGCGTGCAGGCAGGTGAGCCTGCGAAATGATTCGGGGTCAGAGACAGAAGCGGTAGCGGTATGTGTGTTTGGACAAACGACTGAAAACTCTGAAATTAGCGTACTTTATGAGATTTTTTTTCATTATTGATCGTACATCGTACAAATTATCGTACAAATATGATAATTATCGTACACCTTGAATTTCCCCTGGGGATCAATAAAGTATCTATCTATCTATCTATCTGGCAACACTGGTTTGTATGAACTCAAAGATTAAGTGATTCATTGTTTTTTTCCAGGAATCTCCCCACCAACATTAAGCCAGCAGCTTTCCATCCATTATTGTAATTCCTCTGTCATTACATTTCTAGTTTGCTATTACTGTTGCTTTTGTTTATAGTGCAACCGGAAAGTATTCAGACCCTTTCAAGTTTTCCACATTTTATACTCATTTTGAAATGGTTTCAATTTGATGTTTTTTTCTCATCAATCTACACACAATATTCCAACACTCCCCAAAAAATCAGGTGTTAGGAGTGTTTTGTAAATTGGTCCTTGAGATGCTTCTACAACTTGATTAGAGTCCA
Source organism: Alosa sapidissima (assembly GCF_018492685.1). Taxonomy (NCBI): domain Eukaryota; kingdom Metazoa; phylum Chordata; class Actinopteri; order Clupeiformes; family Clupeidae; genus Alosa; species Alosa sapidissima. The sequence continues at coordinate 33,319,305 of NC_055972.1, forward strand.
TCTGTGCCTAAATTAATTCATTGGCCATTATAAGGACAGGCAGACATCTCTTTATATACAGTCTCACAGCCTTAGCCACCAAATGTATTTCATAAGAGGCAACTACGGAGAGTAGGCTACAAATTTGGAGGGAAAGTCTTTGTTCCAGCACTATATTCCATATAAATATAACTCTCCAGTTTTCCAATCCTCAGCAGATTTATGCTGCACCATCATGCTGATTAGAAAACTTGCATACACGGTTCTTTGGAGGCTCACCCTACCGGTCCTGGTTGGTTTTGGCCAGCCGGGTCGGGCTCGCTACCAGCAGCTACCTGGTTGATCCTGCCAGTAACATATGCTTGTCTCAAAGATTAAGCTATGCAGGTCTAAGTGCACACGGTCAGTACAGTGGAACTGTGAATGGCTCATTAAATCAATTATGGTTCCTTTAATCGCTCCCACCCGTACTTGGATAACTGTTGCAATTCCAGAGCTAATATATGTAAACGAGCGCTGACTGGCCCCCTTCACGGGGGCTGTGGACAGAGGCAGACATCCCGGTTCCAGAAAGTAAAAGTCCTGCCATATATTCTTTCTACCTGTGCACTTAATACAGGTGATATCACTAATTATCTGATCTACCTGGCTGCTAATTAGGAAGAGCTGGTTTACTTAATGGTTGGATCAAATACTTGCCAGGACTTTTACTTTCTGAACCCGAGATGTCCACCTCTGGATGCGTGTATTTATCAGATCCAAAAACCCATCGGGGGCCTCGTGCCCCCAGTTCGCTTTGGTGACTATAGACAGAGACTTTCTAATGAGGAGACAAAGCACTCAAAAAATCCTCCATCGAAATGCATGGGGTTAGTTTGTAACGCCAATATGGCCGTTGTCTACACATATCCCACCCCTTCCTCGCCAAAACGTTGACATGTGCATACATTGAGCCAATCATGTGGTGTGATGTGACTACATTGAGCCAATTATGTGCTGTGTTGTGCAGACATCGTGCCAATCATGTGTTGTGAACTCACCGGAGCACGGTTGGTGTCGTGAAGCCTTGCGCACACGCATTTCTGCCGAATAGGATGCCCGATGAGTAAAAGCGTTGCAATATGGCCGCCGAGTGGAGGGACTTGCCTAAAAGGACTTTGCTATAGATCACCTTGGGCCGATTGTGCGCCCTCAGTGGCGGCGTCGTGTCTTTCGAATATGTTCCTTATCAACTTTCAATGGTACTTTCACCGCTTACCATGGTGACCAGAGGTAATGGGGAATCAGGGTGTGATTCCAGAGAGGGAGCCTGAGAAACGGCTACCACATCGAAGGAAGGCAGCAGGCGCGCAAATTACCCATTACCGACACGGTGAGGCTACGCATATTCAAGTCTTGGACCACTGACTGCAAAAAGATAACCTATCAAGATTTATGGATCTGCCTTGAGTCTATGCGGTCTTATAACCTCACGTGAATGGTTCTGTTGCATCTATGCAGAGCTAACCTACGCAAGTGGCACACAATTTACAGTGTGAGGAGGAGCAGCTTTATTTATTGACCAACTATACAGAGGTGAGGTCTGCTTCACTACCTCTGCTTCAGTAAGCATCTTCCCTTTTCCAGCTTCTAGCTATTCATCAAGTTATTATTAACGTTGCTCATCATTTTTATAACAAGACACTATGCTATAATGTTATTTTGTTGACTTTCAGATTAGTTGCTGCTGCACCAGGGAGGAAAGGTCTATTATGAGTGTTGTACATCACTGCTGGCAGGCATAGGTAAAATGAATGAAACATTGAGATATCTTAATATAACTTCCTATGTATTGCCATACCAAAGTCACATTTTGTGAGAAACTACACATAAAAACATTAAATTCCATCTTGCAAAAATAATCAAATATTTTCTCCAGATAACATTGTGATACCCATAGGTGGCCTGGTTCTTGGAGTATAAAAAGAAAATGCATACAAATTATATTGTACATACTTGTCTTTGTAGCATGACTTGAAAGGGTTGTGGTCCCCAAGTGATTCTGTGCTGAAAGGATTAGCCAATTGCAAGTTTCCAGAGCTGCCTGAGTGCCCATAATCATCCATGTTCTTCCCCACCTTCTTCCGTGCCTTTCGCTTCAGGACTTCAACATTTTCTTTCCACTCACTCTCCTTCCTGGTCTCCCAAAACCCTTTCTCTTCTACTTCAAATGGGTTATGATTTCGTGGAAGTGTCGCATACTTCTGAGGCATACAGTCCCTATTACTGTAGACAGAATCACTCCTCAATGTTTCTGAAGACCCTTCTGCTTGATTTTGAAAGTGCCACTGAGATGAGACATTTCCTGTTGACAAAAGCCAGACCAAAGAGTGTTTGCATGAAACAGGGTAGTTTAACAGCAGAAGAGTTTGCCATATGCATCTACCTATCAGCAAGTTTAAACGCAGGAACTTCTCAGCAACTGAATTATGCTGTGCACATACTAAATACAAGGCCATTTGAGCAGTTGCTTGAGTAGCCAAAAAATAATCATAATAAACTCCTTAAAACAAGTAAAGTAAACAAACCAAGAACAAAGAATTATGTAGGTAGTTTCACAACAGGGCTTTTTTCAAAATAATTTCTGTTTTTCTTAAGGATACAAACTTGTATCATGGCACCTGGTCATTGATCAGTCTGCATTCTTCCAATACTATAGGTCATTTAGGATATCTTCTTCTATATCTACAGTATATTTGCACCATCAGTATAAGGTTAAATATTTGGATAAAATTCTCTTTGCATCACCTCTTCTTTTAACAGTCTGACATCCTGTGTTCTCCTTCAGAGAATCAAGGTTATATATTCGAAACCATACATTCTCTTTCAGTCAAGTTCACTCAACGTTAATCAGTGGGAACACATATACTACAGCAACTCATTGGCAAGGATTGGCATTCACACATGCGACTTGCCACCAGGTTGCAGCTCACATATTATTATTATATAATAATAATAATAATAATAATAATAATAATAATAATAATAATACAGACAATCCCTAAAACAATTTACAAAACACAAAAATAATAAATCATGGGCATTGGTTCTGTCCTGGCATTAAATTATTTAGGCTAAATAGCAACATGGTGTTGTTGAACTGTCCAATCATTGTAACATGGGGTCAGGTGCTCTTGAACGTCCAGCCAGGCCTGCAGGCCTTAGAGCTCCGGAGGCATGGCTCAACTGTTGTTCAATCAGCAGTTTGGTGAACCTTCAAAAGCATGAGACCCTTCATCGCTAATGTGAAATGTTTTACATCACCATCCAAACCGGTCAGACACTTGTGAAGGCAGCTAGCATGAAAGCTCAGCAACAGCTTGCTAGACATTAGGAACAAGTTCCCACAAAGGCAAAACACCAGTGTCTTCAAGTCCCAAGAGATCTCTCTGACCAGACGCTGGATGGTCAGTCCTGAATCAGCAATTGTCACTGCAGCAATTGTCACTGCAATCTGTTATATTTTACACCTGCAAATTGTTGTTATTTGTATGTCACTTTGGATAAAAGTGTCTGCCAAATCCTATAGCCATAACTACATACTGTATATCTAACAAATCCTATAGCCATAACTATATACTGTATATCTAACAAATCCTATAGCCATAACTACATACTGTATATCTAACAAATCCTATAGAAGCCATAACTATATACTGTATATCTAACAAATCCTATAGCCATAACTATATACTGTATATCTAACAAATCCTATAGAAGCCATAACTACATACTGTATATCTAACAAATCCTATAGCCATAACTACATACTGTATATCTAACAAATCCTATAGAAGCCATAACTACATACTGTATATCTAACAAATCCTATAGAAGCCATAACTACATACTGTATATCTAACACATCCTATAGAAGCCATAACTACATACTGTATATCCAACACATCCTATAGAAGCCATAACTACATACTGTATATCTAACAAATCCTATAGAAGCCATAACTACATACTGTATATCTAACACATCCTATAGAAGCCATAACTACTGTATATCTAACAACACTGCTGTGTCCCTACCAAAGCTGACACCAAAGCTACACCGTTGGGTTACTGTCTTTCTCCATATATAAAACAAGAAACATTTGAAAGCAATAAGGCTAAAAACAGACTTTAAAAGGCAACAGTAGTATCAGGTTGTGTTGCTCACTGCACATTCATAAGAAGTGCGGTCTATATCCAGGGTAACGGGGAATATAAACTGGTGAATCAGTCCTGGCTTTTATGACATGATTGCTCGTTAATAATACAGGGCAGTTTTGTTAGTTTTTGTCTTCCTCATAGATGCCCCATTAATTTCTCCAATAGTGGTAATATTTTTGCAGCAGCCAAAGTGCACGTCCATTAGCATTAAACTAAACCTATTTAGGTTCTAATGTTATCCTTCATCATACAATATTCTGTGTGATATTTCAGTAGCAGTATACTGCTGTTAAATAGGAGACTGGTTGACTCCATGTTAATTATGTTATGACAGATTGCAGCACTAGTGCATTTCAAAAGTGTTCATCCTCCCTGACAGTTATCATGATTTTCTAAATTGCAGAACATGCAAATATTTTACTTACACATGGATGGATGGGTGGATACATAGACAGATCCTTTAGTCATCCCCAAAGGGAAATGACCGTGTTTTAGCAGCAATTTAGATCACAACAGTTTTACACAACCACACAAGGTAACTATAAGAACACTGTGCAAACAAATATATAAACAACTGTCCTACTACATACAAATAAATAACATTAAAATAAAATTAAGATTAAGATGTACCTCTCTGTCTGCAAATTAATATGAGCAATAAGCAGTGTGTCTGGCCATGCAGAAGACAAGTCTTTTTGTGTAGTATTACTGCAGTGGGCAGGAATTACTTCCTGTAGCGGCCCTTGTTACAGCAGAGTTGACTGAGTCTCCAACTGAACACACTCTGCTATCTAACCAGTAGGTTGTGTGAGGAGGTGTGATGTGTTGTCCATTATGTTTAGCTATTTGTGCAACATCCCTCTCCAAGCAACTCCAGGGGTTCTAAAGCAGTCCCTTCTTAATTAGCTACCTCATTGATGCTGCAACCCCAACAGATAGTTGCAAATAATATTTAACTTGCAATAACAGACTAGTAGAACATACACATCATCGCTGCATACATTAAAGGACCTCAGCTTCCTCAAGAAGTAGAGTCTGCTCTGTCCATACCCGTAGTCAGTCTCTGAGTTACACTTCCAGTCCAGTCTGTGAATATTTTCCTACAACCCCAAAACAGAAAAAGTTGGGACATTGTGCAAAATGCAAATAAAAACTAAATGTGATTATATACAAGTCTCGTAAACCCATATTTAGCAGCAAAAAGGACACAGACAACATATCTAATGTTGAAAATGAAAATTTGGACTATTTCATGGAAAATACATGTTTACAAATAATGAATACATAGCATGTTTACCACTGTACTGCTTCACCTCTTCATTTAACAAAATTCTGTAAATATTTAGGAACTGAAGAGAGTATTTACTGAAGTTTTGAGAATGAAATGTTGTCCCATTACTGTCCAATATAATCAGTTGCTCAACAGTATGGTGTATTCTTAGTAGGGGTGTAACGGTACACAGAAGTCACGATTCGGTTCATACCTCGGTTCGGACATAACGGTTCGGTACGAGTTCGGTACAATGGAGGGAAAAGCAAAACAAACTTTTTTTTTATTGTGCATGTCTCAGGCTGTACCACCTAGTGTCATAAAGTCTTTTCCCTGAGCTATCTGCAACAGCCTGAAGTGTGTAAGATGTAGGCTAAACAGTACAATAAGTACCCAGACTCGTGTAACTTGTAAACAAAATAAGACAATCAGCTATAAAACTGAAAATAGGCCTACAGCATCTGTTATTTCTGAAAGTGTAAATTAGATAGAATAGAATAATAATTTTTAAAAATCCACTTAAGCAAGACCTTCAACATCTGTGTTTAGTTGTATATGGAAGGGTCTACAATTTGCCTCAATATATTTCAGTGTGTGTACAGTAATAATCTAGCCTACTAACTGTGAAAATATCACACTATTTTGCCTTCTTTTAAAAAACGAAATTGCTCCTTTCATTTCATAAACAGACAAATAGAAGTCACGTGACTTTGCCCTTCGACGTTAACTCACCGTAGCATGGTTTGTTTATTAGCCTGGTTATAGCGTTGACACTTTCTGTTACTGTCCATGCACTTAACACTACCAGCTCCTCATGTGAGAAGTTACAAGTTACCCCAACATAAAGGTAATTACCAAGCGATTTACTATTTTGTATGTGTATCCAAAGGCTTGTGAAGCACAGGGGAAGTTTTTTTTTTTCTCGTTTCAGTGATTAGTATCATCTGGGTGTTGGCTTTGAATATGTGTAGCATGTTATATTTCCACTCACATACCCAACAACTGCTGAACAACGCCGACACACAGTTTCATCTTATCCACCACTCTCTCGCTCGCCTGTAACTGTAACTGAAGTTCTCAAACTTGCGATCTTAAAGAGACCAGCGGATCCTCTAACTCTTGTGGGTCGCACCTTAGTGCTGCTCAAAGATTCTAGAACAGAGCTCTGTTCTAGAATCTTTGGTGCTGCTATCTCTGACTGACTGACTCAACTGACTACCTGACAAAAAAAAAAACATAGGCGCCAATCAGAGCTAAGGAGGCTACAGATTAGCGTTAAGTGTCGCTAAAGAACTCCCGTAACTCTCGTACGGTAGGCTACTTAACAGTAATTGCGCATGACATGAATTAATCCGCACACGAGTTTTATGTATTTTTATACCGTGTATTATCCGTGTAAATTCATGCACCGAACCGTGACGCCCGTACCGTTTCGGTTCAATACGAATACATGAACCGTTACACCCCTAATTCTTAGTAATGTTTTTCGTTCCATTATGCACCTAATTGGACAAATCTGGACTGCAGACAGGCCATTTTAGCACATGGACTCTTCCTCTATGGATAAATACTATTTAAATATGTGCAGAATTCATTTTGCCATTGTTTTCCTAAAATATTCAAGGTCTTCCCTGGAATAGATATTGCTGGATGGCAGTATATGTTGCTCAAAACCTGTATACATCTTTCAGAATTGATTGTGATTTGCCAAATGTGCAAGATGCCCATGCTGTAGGCACTAATGCTCCTCCACACCGTCATATATGTTGGGTTTCGAACTGAGCATTAAAACAAGTTGGATAGGTTGGATACATGGATAGGCCCGCTCCTCTTTAGCCCAGATGAGTCCATGATTTCCAAAAATAATGGTACATTTTGATTGGTCTACCCACTGGACCTTTTTCCATGTTACCTCAGTCCATTTTAAACAACCTCAGGCCCAGATAAGAGGGTGGTATTTTCTGTATCGTGTCTCAATACAAGTTTGGTTGTTAAAATTTTGGCTGCAGTTTTTGAGTATCAAACTGTGCACATAGACAATGGTTATCAGAGGTTGTCCTGAGCCCATACAATAACAGGTCTGGAAACAGGTCTGGTGTTGATGCAGTGCCATCTGAGGTCCAGAAGACCACGACTATCCAATGTGTTTTTCAGCTCCTTCCTTTGTTCGCAAAGATTTCTCTGGATTCTCTGAATGTTTTAATATCATGTCCTGTAGATAATGAACCCCCCAAATACTTCACAATTTCATCTTAAGAAGCATTAAAATGACATTGTCTCATCATTTGTGTACACAGGTTTACACAGAGTGATGAATACCCCTACATCTTTACTTCTAAGAGACCCTGCCTCTCTGGGATACTCTTTTTCATACCCAATCATGTTGCCAGTTACCCTAATTAGTTGTGAAACATTCCGCCTTTTGTTTTCTTTATCATTACACACCTTTTCCACCATTTTTTTTTATCCCTGTCCCAACTTTTTTTGAAACATGTTGCTGGTATCAAATTCAAAATTAACATATATTTTCCATGAAATAGTCAAATTTGTCATTTTCAACATTTGATATGCTGTCTGTGTCCTTTTTGCAAGTAAATTTGCAGATTATTACATATTCTGTTTTTATTCACATTTTACACAGCGTCCCAACTTTTTCTGTTTTGGGGTTGTAATTAGATGTTTTTTTTTATTGCAACCATTTATGCCCTACCATATTTTAAGGCTAAGGAAGAGCTCACTTGCAAAATACACTGGCTTATTTAAATACATTTTCATAAATCATAATTTTATTCAGGTAATTTGAGGTAACAAAATGCCTAGAAACAGATAGCATATGTCGATTTTCAGACACGCCTTAAATGAATATGCACATATTTTGTGCTTAGACAGTTAAAATAAAGCCCCTTACCTTGACTTGACTTAATCACTTAATAAACAAGAGTTTTAAGACGTCTCACCAAGACAAATTTGCTTAAGGCACTGGCAGCCAAATTTGCTTGTGTTCAGCTTGTTTAGTTCTTTTGGTGTCGTTTGCTCTGATGCTGCAAATAAAATTGCACTAGAAACAGCAGACTGGTAAACATATTCAACATTCTGCTGCACACATGAAAAGACCTACGCTTCCTCAATGAGTATACTGTAGTCTGCGCTTTCCCTTCCTGTAGACAGCCTCAGTATTGCACTTCCAGTCCAGGTTGTCGAGGTGTACACCCAGGTATTCGTAGTTTTCCACTACCATCACTTCTTTCCCCATGATTGAAACTGTTTTCACCTGTTCAACTGTGTCTTGGTCCTCCTAAAGTCGTAGTAGTCCTAGTCATCTCCTTTGTCTAGGCCACATTTAAGAGGAGGTGGTTGTTTCCACACAACAAAAAGCTGTCCATCAGTTCTCTATTCTCTCCTCCATCCCACACCCCACAACTGCAGTCATAAGAGTATCTGCAGATGATCTGCAGAGGTGCTCCTGTGCTGCTGACCACCATCAGACACACAAACTGTTGTGATGTACAATGCTTCTTTTTTTGATTCCATGTTTCTACCACATTGTCTTGCAACCTTTTGGCATGTAGCAGTGTCATTTTCAGTTAGAACAAAACATATTGGTCAAGAGAAAATCAACATTAAATCAATATTTGCCAGGGGTATGAATCATTTTGTTCTCAACTGTATATAGATTTCATTGAAAATCTGTTATATTTTACACCTGCATAAATGATAAAATTGCAATTACCATTTATTTTGCACAAACAAGTCTCTACTCAAATTGCTTGTTAAGAACAAGACAACATTTGTGAATGCCAGAATCTTAGTGGAAACCACGTAAGTGGGTTTTAAGAACACATTTCTTCGTAAGAACTGTTGGGTGAATGATGTCCATTGTGCCTGTATGTGAGTGTGTGTGTATGTGTGTACAAACTGCACTGCCAATGTATCTGTATCTACATGTGTATGTGTATGAACATGCAGGGTTTCCCGCAGCACTTTGCAGTCAAGGCGGCCGCCTTGGCAAAACACGCCTGCCGCCTTAACTACATCGTCAAAAAAAAAGTAGTCCACCATGTTACTCTGTCCTGTTTTCTCCCTTTCATTCCAAACCGTGACCAACGCCAGTCTCCCTTCTCCACAGAACGCATTAAGAAAATAACAAATGTGTCATGAGTCGAAAAATGATCAGTTATTATAATCTACATATGTGATATGGCTCTGAATCAGAGCTAGTGAGTGGAGCTGAGCGGTGCAAATACTGTATCCCGCTCCTCGCTCAGGTGGCTGTTTATGGGCCGCTCCTCCGCTCAAATTCGCAACAGGTCGCTCAGCTCAATTTCGCTCCCTGCTCCACTGATAAATCATCCTGCTCCAGTGAAATCACTCCATGCTCGCTCCAGTTTTAAAAGAGGGAGAAATAATCTACAGGCCAAATTGTCACCTTAAACAGAAAACTTAAATACCAAAGAACTAAGAGCAACGGCAATATATTTCACTCAGAACATTTATTTTAAAAGATGCAACACCGATAGTGCAACAACAAACAAGCTTGGCAACGTTAATACTCATAAATCTAAAACTAAAGGAATCAGTGGGATTAATTGCCTAAAGAATACAGGCTTAGCATCCAAGTTTTACTTTAACCTTCTACTTGACATGAAGCTTATTCAAATTGCTCACGTTTTTCTTTGCTTTCCGTAGCACACTCTCATGTTTCCGCGAAATGTGTCCTCTTAGATTCTAAAATGAATCTTTACTCATTGAAACTGTATCACCACATGGTTATTCTCACTCTACATTGTTAGTATCTAGTTGTTTTGTAGGAATAGTACACGTGTATGACTTATCAGTTTCCTTTCTAACAGTAGCGTAGCCAGAAATGTTCAAATTGGTGGGCACAGAAAAAAACGGGTGAGCAAAGCGAATTTGATTGAACATAAGAGAAAGGCCTAGATGAGATACACCCATACCTGTCAACATTTAGCTTTCCAAAAACGGGAGATTTTTTTTCGGGGTTGGGGGTCAGTGTTTATACCGGATCTGTGTTTGCATATTTAATACGTTTCATACACATGTTTCAACACTGCATTTCGGTCGTTGCTTTTACCTTACGCATGCCAGTTATGTATCCACCAGCTGCCTGCCTGCAGCCTACTTCCAAAACTCCAAAGCTGATTGCTGTCAGATTTGGTTCCGAGGGCACAAGTTCAGTGTATCAACAACACTCAAAAACAGTTTATGTGATGTGTTAATCAATTAAATTCCCAACAATTTCATCACTGCTCGTTCTGGAGTAGGCAATTCAGCCCGCTTGCTTACGACGAGACTTAGGCTGCGCAGTCGGCACCCGCTTCCTTATTTGGTTTTTGGGTTGCCAGGTTTTAGCCTATGACAAAACGGTTGAAATTGAAACTAAGTGATCGTGTATGTGTAGGGTGTATTTCATACACAATCTGGCAACCTGAATGGATCAATGATTTTAAAATGAAGTTTGATGGCCATGCAAATAGAGCATCACAGTCCCGCCCCTCCTCTGAGAGAGCTTAGTTTCCGGAAGTAAATTTCCCATTTATTTCTCCCATTGACGTTTTGGAAAAATCCGTATCTAAAGAGTTTTAAAGCATGTCTTAGTATAATCAGCTACGGCGTAACTCATAAGCATACGACATATCATTGCGAGTGAAAAAACTAAGAGAAAGTCCAAAAAAAGTCAAAGGTACACCCCCCCCCCCCCCCCCCCCCCCCCGTCGGACGACCTATCACCTTGACTAACACATTTCCTGCGGGAAACCCTGACATGTGTGCCAATGTCTGCATATATGTGTCTTTGTGTATACCTGTGTGCAGGGGCGGACTGGGACCAAAAATCAGCCTGGGCATATTTGGCCCAAGCGGCCCTCAAATCGGCCGGGCACACCTAATTAAATACAAAATCTTTGCATTACCCTTAAATATGCATATATTTGAAACTGTCATGGAACACTGAAAGTGATGTAGGCCTCATTGGCTATCACTCTGACTGATCAGAGGTAGCCATTGAAGAATGCTATTAAAATTGTCTCCTTAATTCCAAATGGAGACACCTCTGACAGAGTAGATTCCAGTGTAGTTAAGAGCAGGTAAAAACTTGAGGCTGGCTTGCGAAAGAATAGTTCTTTATTCTGGATATAACAAACAGAGTTCTGGTAGCCCTGTGGTACGCACAGCAGAGCATAGTGTTGCAAAGTGAAGCCAAGGTAATCAACTAAGCGGAGATCTATACAATGCTCAATTTACAGCAGCACCAAAAAATGACTGAAGCCTACAGTGGGCAGTGCTTCGACTTGGCCAGCTTCACTCGCGGTCCACGCGCGGGATCACGCATTATCACGCAACTTTAATTTGTATTTTTCCAGTGACGCTGCAACGACACTGCAACAACCCAAACAACCGGTAGATGTCTCAAGTGAGCAGGGTGTCTCGTAAAAAGAAATGGAGCCTGGAAAACCCTACACAGACTTCACTACAGACTTTAGCAGACTGGTTTAGAAATAATTTAATAGCCAGAAACAGGGTAGGAATTTCACGGCGGCCACGGCCGTCGTAGCCCCTTGCGTTGGCCGTGACGCCCCTTTGAAAATCAGAGGTTTACAGGCCACGGTGGCCTTGGTGCCCCCTTCTTTCAATATTCTGCTTTGCGTCCTACTAATAGCGATATATATTTAGCCTATGGCCTGTCAAAACAATCTTAGCATTCACAGCGCAAATTACGCAGTGGAGAAAGTTAGCGCAAGAAAGAAAGTGCGTCCAAATTCACCCATTCTTCTCAGTTGAACTAAGTAGCCTACTCATCACACAGACATCACAAGTAAAGAGCTTTTTCTCAGCTTTTAAACGATGTCAGCCGCTAATTGCTGTGGTGAACGGTTCGCGAGAAAAGTAAATAATATCATTTAATTTAATCATAAATTCTACTGAAGGTTTTGCGTCCATCTCCCTACCCATTCATCTTGGCGGAATACTTCACGAACCCCTCATTTAACACATGACAAACCACATATCATAATAAACAGCAGACCTTACCGAAGACAAAGGTGTAAAGCAGTCCCCTGTACAGTTAGCTGTTCCAGAGTAATCCCGTTTTGAATTTGCAGTAAATTTCAACATACATGGATGTCTCCAAATTTGGGCTTTACGTTTTACACTGTGTTTGTTTGTTCCACATTATTTTATAACGGGCCAAATACAAAATAAATATTACAAATGTCGCCTAGATATCGGTAAATCAGAGGACAGCTGACTAAGAGTTTGTGAAAGTAACCTTAATGATCACAAAATGCTAAGCATGCATCTAGGCTATTTGACTTTCTTAAAGCTGAGCTGTGCTTAAATTGGTCAATACATGATTTCATAACAAGCCAAATATCAAATAAATGTTAAATATAGCCTAGATATCTGCAAATATTAGATGATCAGATGATTTACAGTTATATGTAATGCGTCATGTTTCTGTAATGTTTCTGTAATGTTTCATACAGTGATGCAGGTCTACTACAGTGAATAGGCTAAATACAACTTTGATCATTTTTATAGCCTACTACTGTATAGTTAACATAGATAGATAGATAGATAGATAGATACTTTATTGATCCCCAGGGGAAATTCAAGACAGCCTTCAACATTGGCCTTAGTGCCCTGACATGTGGCCTTTGTGCCCTCCACCAAATATGCCCAACTGAAGGCCAAGTGGCCTTGCCCCCAGAATGTTGAAATTCCAAGCCTGGCCAGAAATATGCCTGCCCTAATAAAGAAATATTTGGTTAACTGCGAGTGAATCCCGTTTGCAGCCGTACAAGAAACGCAGGACAAATGAAACATTCTGGTTTTCTCCGAGTGCAACGATGATAGACAGACATCGTTTGGACAAAATATAGAGCATATTAACCTCCATTGCTCAGCCAAATGCCTTCCTGTTACGTCCTGTTATCACGGAGTTACAGGCGATAAACGATTTTTGATGGTCACAAGTTTACTTCATTAGCGATTTATTTTTTTAATTATTAAAGAGTGTTTTTCATTTAAAGGTTTGACTTTGTGCTTATTCAGTAGAGCATTCAGTGCTCTTCCCAATCCCAAATTGCATGTTTGTTTGTAATGGATGCAACCGCGAGATAGGCTACGCGTTTGACAGCAATGAGTTGTTAACAGACATGAACCAAGACATATAGCCCAGCAGCAATCTAGGGACTGTTCGTTATTTATTGAAGGGGCCACCGGAGGAATTTTGAGTGCTTCAGTCAAAAGTTGCATCATTGCTAGGTTACGGGGATGCTGGCGAGACACGCCGCCCTGTCTGGCATCATGTTTTTGTTTGTTTTTATGTAATGTTCGTAATTTTATGTAATGTCATGTTTATTTTTTGGATTGGTTTGTCTAGTTAAATGTTTTCCCTATTTATTTACGCTATTTTTGATAGTTTTCGTGTTATTCTTAGTCCTTTTTACTCCTAAGTCAGCTGATGTCGTTGACATTTGTCCATTGGGAGCTTGCTATGGCTAGCTTTTGCCCTAGCTGGGCATCGGACATCCTTCCATCTATCCGTGAGCGGTGCAGCACTTCACTGTCTGGTCGAGGGGATCTCTCGGAACAGCTGGACCGAGGCTACTCTGCGAAAGATCTGCCGTGGCCGCCGAGCTGTTACTGACCTGCGAGCTGCCATGCCAACTGCAGACTAACTGGGCCTCTGACATCCTTCCATCCATCCATCAGTGAACAGTGCACTTCACTGTCTGGTCGAGGGGATCTCTCGGGACAGCCGGACCTAGGCTCTACTCTGCGAGAGATCTACCGTGGCCACCGAGCTATTGCTGACCTGCGGGCTGCCTTGCCAACTGCAGACTGGCGTTAACGGTGAGGAGCTGCATTCTCACGGAGCGGCAGACGGTCGCTGTTGGGTCCACCGAGTTGCGGATCTGTACGATCGCTCAGTACTTTGGACTGTGCTTCCATCATCTCCAGACTGCAGTCTAGCAGGCCTAGCTTCTGACGTTGGCGTTGTCTCCGGACTGCCAGTGAGTTCACCGGGTTGGTCAGTTACTGAAGAACTTTGTTGGCATTGCATCGGTTGTGAAGACACAGCTCTGTGTCCTTGGACATTTTCGGCTGGTTTGGAGATTGGACTAATTTTAACATCACTTTTTCCCCTTTTAAAATATATTTCCTTTTTTTTTATTTGTTTATTTGTTTTGTTGTCTGTCTTGTATGTCTTGGTGTCACGGGTACGCTGGCGACTACGCCGCTCCGTCCGGCATTTTTTTGTATTTGTTATTTTTTAAATGTATTTGTCTTGTCTTGATGTCATGGGTACGCTGGCAACTACACCGCTCCATCCGGCATCTTTTGTCTTGTTGTTATGTGTCTTGTTTGTGGAGCGCTTTGGATTGCACTATGTGCATGTTAAATGCGCTTTAAAAATAAATCTGACTTGACTTGACTTGACCCTCCCCTGCCAATTGTCACTGTCTTCCACCCACGCTGCTTTGCGCCACAGCCACACACTGTGATAACGTTCTTAAATCAATCTTTCCCGTGAGCTTGCATGCTACCAGTCCTTCCTTTTCAAATGTGTTGCGCCTGTTTGCACAATTTCACAAATAATCATATGTGATTAATAATATGACAAATAATCCCTGTGCACGGGGACCGAAACAATGCATGCCAACTTTTTCTGTGTTTATCACGTATTTTAACTTTCCCCCGTCTTGCCGTTTTAACGTTTTCCCGTAGAATATCCCATATTTTAATACTCTCATAACAGCCCTGCCATCGGGCCTGTCTCTGTGTTGCCCTGTTGCTACCCCTTGCCCTTCCAACGAAACAGATGTCTTCAAATCATCGTTTTCCTTGCTTGAAGGCGAACTTAGAGTGATGTTAACCTATTTAAGTTTAACGGCGTGATTGTCGTGAGAGCACGATTCATTGGCGCTTGCATGTTCGGCCTTATGTTTATGTGCGCACCTGAAGCTACTTAGCTACTAGAGAAAGAATTTCCCCTGTTTGTATGTTCACTCCCAGTTTGCCTACCATAACTTACCAACTCTGCACTGTAAACCCTAACTGGCTATTTATATTTTTCTGTGAAATAAGCAAATGTATTTGTTCAACTTTATGAAGCAGAATTACGCACTAGGCTACTTGGAACATAACACATTTGACAAAGGACAGATGTATGTTATAGTGACAAAATATTAACTTTCAGTGTTTTACGATGTCTGTCATGGGGAAGTTTTTTTCCCATGCATTTATTCTAGGCTACCGTCAGTGACTGCCGTGAGAGAAGTAGGTTCTGTGTTTCGTTCATGTCAGTGACTGATGCGAGAGAAGCGGGGTCTGTGTTGTGTTGCGTTAATTTATTTTCAATTGGGCATGCCGTGCCATGTCGTCCACAGCTCTTCAGTTCTGACAAAGCCGAAATTACTACTTTTGAAACAATGAGTGCGCGCGTTTGTATGGTTATATTGCTTGACAGGGGGGGATCCCAAGCAGCTTTCAGCCATAAGGCTACTTTGAGAACATATACTTAATTCACCCGACACTAATATTCAAAATGTTGAAAACTATTTCGGCATAGCCTATAAGCAGTTTAATTAAATGTAATGTTAGTTGTAAAGAAATGGGCTACTTGGTGAGGCTTGGCCTCACAGATGCGCTCGTGCCTTAGATGGCAAGAAAAATCTTCACGATATAGGCCTATTAACTGACCACCCGATTCACGTTGACTGGGGGGCAGGGGGGGCCATCAGACATTTGATCCCAGTTAATCCAGCCCTGCCCCCAACAAATCACACCTTCCCACTAGCTGTGACAGCTTAAAAGAAGTCGAGAGGACTCCTAACTCACAGACCTATTCACAAACCGGTTTTGTGGCATTTCGCCTGTTTTGAAATCCTATGCGGCTACAGGAGCTTCCAATCGTGAGGAAGCAATTTTGCATTGTAGGCATAATTAACATGCAATAACGCCACCAACAACAACCAAAACTAGGCTACTCATTGTCAACATGTAAATGAAATGTAACATTATTGTGAATCAAATTAAAATGTTCTCTTTTGCAAACGTAGGCATAGGCATAGTAACAGATTAATTTAATAATGTTACAAAGATACTACATCAATCCGTATGTTTCATTAGGCTACTAGGCCAGGGGCGGAGCCAGAGGGGCGGGGGCCCCAGGTGCCACCCCGAAATCCTAGTCTACGATTGGCCATTATGACGGTCTAAGGCGGGACCTTTCTTGACGAATTTGCAGCGCTAGTTTGAAGTGTCAGACAGACTTGACTTATTGTTTTTAGCATGTGAGTTTAGGCCTACAGGCTACTGCTTGTGCTAACACGCAAAGATATCTATTTACCTATCGCATCCGCCAGTGCCTATTTATCTAGGCCTAATCACACACACAAGTAGCGTTTGTTGAATCACGTCATCCTAGACTAATTTTCCTACCTGCTTATTGTACCTAGCCTGCCCAGCCAACATTTGCTAGGTCATTAAGTGTTAACTGTGGGCCTACTTTTGTAAAAGCGTTTAATGATAATACTGTCCTAATCAAGGTTTGAAAATCGGAGGTGCATCCGACTAATAGCGATTTTCATTTAACCTATGGCCTGTCAAAATAATCTTAGCATTCATAGTGCAAATTAATTTAGTCTTTTACGCAGTGGAGAAAGTGACAGCGCACGGCAAGAAAGAGCATCCAAATTCACCCATTCTTCTCAGTTGAACTACTCGCGAAGTAGCTCAGCACACAGACATTACATGTATCACATCACATGAAAGAGCTTTTTCTTAGCTTTTAAACGATGTTAGCCACTAGCTGCTGTGATAAATGGTTCGCGAGAAAAGTAACTTTAATTTAATCATATTATTATACAGTTCTGCGCCCATCTCCCTACCCATTCATCTCGGTGGAATGCTTTGCGAACTCTTCCCATTTACAAACAATACATACAATCATATCAGAATAAACAGACCTTACCGAACACAAAGGTGTAAAGCATCCCCCTGTACAGATAGCAATTCCAGAGTAATCCGGTTTTGAATTTGCAGCAAATTTCTACATGCAGGTCTCCAACTTTGGGCTTTAAATTTCATAGCAGGCCCAATAAAACATAAATGTTAAATACAGCCTAGATATCTGTAAATATTAAAATCAGATGATTTACAGTTCTATGTACAGTAATATGCCATGTTTCATGTTTTTGTCATGTTTCATACAGTGATGCAGGTCTACTGCTGTGAATAGGCTAAATACAACTTTGATCATTTTTATGTATAGTTAACTTTGGCCTTGGTGCCCTGACGTGTGGCCTTTGTGCCCCCTGCCAAACATGCCCAACTGAAGGTCAAGTGGCCTTGCCCCTAAAATTATGAAATTCCAAGCCTGGTCCTAATGTAATGTTAAGACAACTTTTCATTTATGGTTCATCAAGCTCACTCATAAACACTCGTCGCATCTAGGCTAGGCTACAGGTAGCGATATGAATTCTGGTGACCATTCAACCAGTCAAGGATTTGTTGTGAAATATTTAAATTTTGGGAAGTTTACGTAGCTTAGGCTAAACTGTATGTTTATTTCGTCGACCATGCCTGTTTTATTCGTCCCGGCCAGGAGGAATAAATGAAACATTGTGCACGTTCCACTTTTGCTTAAAGAATTCCTGAACGGTTTTGTTCAGAGCTGAAAGTGCAACTGTATTTGACAAAAGGCAGATGTAAGTTATTGCTAGTGACAAAATATTAACTTTCGGTGTGGTCTCTTTGAAGATTATGTGTAATTAAAACGTGTTTTGATCCCAGTTGTCCCCTATAGGCTAGTGCATGGTGTCCTATATCCAAGGGGAATATTCTCACCCATATGTCTTGCCACTCTGTTTCGAGGGACAAGGGGTAGGCTAGGGGAAGGGGAAGAATAACAAATGGGATTGAGCCTTAGGGTCTGTAGCATTATGAATGTAACATTATGATTAGATTAAGGTTAGTCTTTAATTGGTGTTTCATTCCTGTTTCATACAAAAGTATTTTAAGCATTTAGTTGAGTTAGCTACAAAAATAGATGGCCATAGATAGCCATATAGTATAATAAAATATATTTTAATGTCCCCATGATGGAATTTGTTTTAGCTCAGCATAACCCATTGATAGACAACTTAGATTTAATATGTTTGTTTATTTGCATTTTATTCAAATACAAAGACATTTTACAGTATGTCTTTGTCCTTCAATTGATGAGTATGGTGTTTGGTGCATGGTTTTCCTAATGTATTTGTGCTAATTTAACATCATGAGCCTGTTTCTATTTATCTGGATGTTTTGCCTCATGCCACCCTTGAATTAATCAGTGCCCCACTAGGGCCACCCTTGTTAAAAATGTCTAGAATCGCCACTGTACTAGGCTATTTGTTTTGCCTTACTCTTGATTCATTTAGGCTAGGCCTTTTTATTCAGTTATTTATCATCTTCCGTCCTTGTGTGGCGCACGCATTCTCAGACCTGTCACCTGCCACTCATCGTAAGGGAGGTGTTTGGAATCATTCCCGCGTTACAATCATCAGCCAATCAAGGTGGTCACTTCAGTCAAGCTCGTGCATGAGTAATAACGTCATCCATAGCAACGAAGACTCACTCACTCTTAGTCAAAGATTCTAGAGCGCTCAGCTCCAGAATCTGTTCAGGAGTTGTCATTTTCCCTTACTAAGAGTAGGGCTAAGTCTGAAAGGCTTTGTGAATAACTTAATAAGAGAAACTCCTAGCTAAAATCTTTTATTGCTATTTAGGAGTAGCCTACTCCTAGTGGTAAGATAAAAGGCTTTGTGAATATGGCCCCTGGTGTCAAACCCAATGTATAGCCCATTTACACAAAATAATGGTCGAATATTAGGCTACTGATGATCATTGTTATTTAAGAACATGCAGCGCGTAGGGCACCAAAAACATCTTGCTCGTAAAAAATCATTATATCGCACATTGTGGCGGGTCTGTTATTTAACCTACTTACTGTAGGCTGCGCAAACCACAGGCCTTTATTTTGGGCAAGCCTGCATTCGAGGCAGGCCTTCTGTTGAAGAATTGTATATAAAGCCTGCGCTAACAGTAATCCTCCTGCCCCCGATACCACAGCTGTGGATAGTGTGGAATGTTCAAGTAATAACACAATCCAATGTGTGTCTCAATTGTCCCCCGCTGACCACCTCACACATTTCTCTAGATTTTGCAACGACCTTACATGACACAATGGCATAAAATGCCAGTTTTTAGGACACAGAATAATGTTTGTAATGATACCAGTTAGGCCTACGTTCAACAGTAACATAAGTGTAATGAGCTATTCATTGTCGAAGGTGCATGGTGAAGTGAAATTCTTACTTTGGAAAACAAACATTTGCCGATAACATTGGATAGGGGATAGGCCTACTTGTTTATTTTTTACGTAGCCTACAATGGCCAGTTCAGACAAAGCCGAAATTACTCATTTTGAAACATTTGTATGGTTATATTGCTTGACTTAAATCCCAGAGAGTAGGCTACCGCACCCCACAGTGATGGGCCTAGCATTCTTACGCCTTCAGTGTGGGGTATAAACAAGCTGAGAATTTAGCGGTGTCACGTCTGCCTGTCAGAGACGTGGGGTGCTGAAGCTTGGGATACAGTTACTAGAGTAACAGTATTTTATTTCTTCTTATGGAATAATTTTCACTTTTATAAAGGTTTTGTTTGAATGCTGTTGGAACAAATAGTAGTTGATTATAAAGGCAACTTTCTGTGTGTTCTGGACTGCAGGTAACTTGTTAAGCCAGTGGTTCTCAAACTTTTTCTTTCATTCCCCACTTTGATCAAGGGGGCATTGACTGATGATAGTGGAGATAACGTGTTATCCCGAGGCCTTTGCAAGTCAGCATCTCCGACGTCTAACCTATTAAAAATATACGTTTTCGATGTCCCAAACGAAGAGCCATACTTTATTGTTTTAACAATCTCTATGCTACTCACCAAAATGTAGGCATGGGAACATGATGAAGTATCCAACCGTCGTGTGTTAAATTATTGTGATTACGAGCCAGTGGTTTTCAAACATTATGCGTGACTTGGACATCTAACAAAATGCAACAGACTCATATCGTCCTCGCATTCGCAAAATGAGGACATACAGACTGCTCAGATAACAGGTGTACCTCCAGTTATGCACGGTTTTAGTCAAGTCATTTAAATGTGCTGGTGAAACAGTTGTGTACTCTATTGTTATTTATCCCTATTCACCCACGCTGTCAATTCTGTGGCGCAGTGCGTTAAGGTCGGCTGATGACAGCCGCCGTTACGCAGCAGTTATCAGTCCCCTGTCCAAGAGTTCGAATCTGGGTTAAGCCCATATTTTGAGAAATGCTGAATAGACCACAACCAATTTCAATTCTTCAACACGGTCACCGTTAGACTAGAGGGGAGAAAGAATGGGAAAAGTTCTGGGCACAGTTCTTCCAGAGCTTCGTGCCAAGTAATAAGCGTTGAGTCGAGATGTTTGTGTGAATGAAACGAAGCATATAGGCCATAGTGTGACATGCGTAAACCAATGGTGTAGAGATGACGCCACAGGGTTTTATTTAAGAGAGCCTACGTTTGTATGTAGGCAATTTATATTCACAATACTTAGGCCTACTAAAATAAATAGTATTTTATTTGTATTGGTTGTTTAGAGTAAAAAAAAATAGGTCGGTCTTAACGCAAATTTACAACCGGCAAGTCGGTCAGACTAAAAGGGGAAAAAAATAAATATTTGGGTAGGTTCTAAATTGACAGGGTCGGTCGGGTTACAGCAAACAAAAATATTTTTAAGGATGGCCTGGCAGTGTTTTTTTGCGCGTCAGCAAAAGCAGAAGTCAGCCAAATATGAATGTAATTCTGCGGCATAAACCAGATGTATTTGTTTATTGTACAGAAACATAAAAATGACATGTCAAGCAGTCAATTGACTACATTGCAGTCAAGAAGTAGGGCAAATTAATTTACGAAACCAAAACGTGGGTCATAGTTGTCTAAGCCTCTATTGCGTAGCCTGTTAAAAACGTCGCCAGATAGTATTAAATCGGCAACAACATTGTTTTCTGCAGAAGCCTACCCAAGGCTACAGATTAATTCTGAAGTTATTTATCTACTGGCTCAATTATCACACAAGACACTGTTTTGATTTGCGTAGTTGCGTTACCCCCAACACTGTCAATAATGTAGACAGCAAATTTCGATTTTCGTTACCACCGTGTAGTCAAGCCATACCCAAGTAGCCTAAATCGAGGTAATGTTTAATTATGCATGATTTATTTTGTTATTGAGTTCGTAGGCTGGGATTACTCTCGGCAACAATTATGTTTAATGGTAGCCTCCTTATTTTTCAGAAGGGGCGGCAGGCAGAGCGATGTACAGTGGCAGAGCGACGCACAGTGGCTGAAAGTGGTACTAAAGCTTCACGCCTCGTAATGCGCGACTGAAGTGGTCATTTGAAAGCGATGCCCACTGTATGTGTACATTACATTAATGTGCTTTATACCAGTTATCACTGTAGGACAACTGAAACAACACGAAATAAACAGGGCTGTTGCTGGAAATATTTTATTCCTGTAGGCTATACTACCTACCTACATTGCTGGTACATTTTGGAACAGTATAGCTACATGAACGAATTATCTTTAATGTCGCATGTTATATATAGCTTAGTTGGCTTGTGCATGAATATGACTTCTGTCAGTCTACAGTCTTTTAGCCCATCTTTACCATGATAACCCTTCCAAGATAGAACCCTTTCGACGCTCTACTTTGAGAGACCAACCACCACTCATGCCATTGATGTTGAATTTTGGGCGTCTGACGGAAACTGATCAATCTGACCAACAATTAACGTCGATTTGACACTATTTGCTGTCCGGGTTTGCAAATCATTCATGAAAATGTAAGTTGTGCATTTTGTTATTATAATCACAGCATGGCCTTACTATGTTATCATTACATTATCGCAATGAATAAGTCATCATAATCATCATCGTCAGCATGGCATGTCACACATACCTACCCGCTCCACCACTGAATTCTTATCATGTACTAGGCTCAACTAGGCTCTACACTCCACCACCTGCACACTGTCCCTCTGCTCTGTATGCTTGCTTACTGTACATCTCCTCGTTCAAACTCAACAAACTTCAACATGTTGCTGACATATGCTAGCCTACTATTTTATTTTTGCAGAATTGTCACTACAGGTACCCGCCGCAATTTTGTGTCGGCTACTTCGATTAGATGCGCTCACAGAATCCTGGCTCTGAGCCAAATTGGGAGGGGTGGGGCCTGACGTGAGCTGTTATTGGATCAGTGCAATGGGCCGCTGATTGTCCTTCCTTTGGGCCGATCGTTGGCCAAAATAATTAAATTATATATATAGCCTATTCTGTTGGCCCAAAAGGTACATCGGCCCACCGGGAAAATGCCCAGTATGCCAGATGGCCCCGCCTGTCTCCCTGTGTGTGCATGAGCATCTGTATTCATGTGTGTACG
Source organism: Alosa sapidissima (assembly GCF_018492685.1). Classification (NCBI taxonomy): domain Eukaryota; kingdom Metazoa; phylum Chordata; class Actinopteri; order Clupeiformes; family Clupeidae; genus Alosa; species Alosa sapidissima. Next base: position 33,342,307 of record NC_055972.1, read on the forward strand.
TAAGTGTGTATGTGGGTTTATGTGTGTGTGCATGTGTAAATGAAAAAGGTCTGCATAATAGAAACTGATTCAGTGAGCATAGTATCCAACCTGATATTAAAATGTGTCAGCTGCAGCACATCAAATTTGGCAAACTTTGAACATGTGCATCACAAGTTATTGCCACATTGCATGACATTCTGAAAATATTTGAGTATGTCTATGTCAGGCTAGAGCATCTGAAGACTGTGATATAGCATGTCAAATGTCATTTACTTTGAACATTACAAGATATTGGCAAAACATTGTTTTTGGCTCCTCAATTTTGATTGGCCACTGGTGGCCATTTTGTTGAGTGATCAAATGAGCAAATGTGATCCCCAGGGACCAAAAGTTTCAATTCCTCATCAATCTCATGTCAACATAGTTTCTAGCTAGCGTTAGCGGCTGTCGTATTAAATACAGTGATATTAGTAGATTATTCCATTATTAGTTCCAGTTAATACATTTTAAAGGATTAAAAAAACAATACGTAATATTATTACATTATTGGCAAAAAGTTATAACATTACTGGTTCAGAAACTGTATTACATTTTCAGCTTTATTACCTAAAAATGGCCACAATTATTAAGTTATTTTAAGTCATTTATTACATTTTTGGTTGGTATACCACTGCTTGGTTGAATTTTCTATTATGATGCAGTGTTTAGAACGTCAATTATTTTATGTTAACTGCACAGTTATGAAGTACCTCCAGTTTTTTGGGCCGTATCACACTTGTATATTAATTCGCCAAACTCGTGAAGTTTACATGTTAGATTGGAATTAGGAAAAACAGCTTTTGAATTTTATGCTGCCAAAAAATGGAATGATTTACATGCGCTGAAACTGGAAACTTTGGTTTCCTTGGAATGTTTTAGAAACCTTATTACCGGTGTTGTGCAGACTGTTTGTATGTGTGCACTATGATTGTTGGTTTAAATTGTTGTTGTATATTGTGTATGTAATCAGGGCGTCATTGGAAAAGAGAGCTTGCTCTCAAATGACCCCCCTGAATAAATAAGGGTGAAGAAGTTTTATGAGATTGTATGACAGTGAAAGATGGTACATCCCCTCTTCATTCAATAACTTCATCCACTTTGTAGTTTTGGTTGATATCCTTATGACAGAAATGCATGAAAGCTAACATTATCAGTTAACTTAAAATCATTGAGCACACAAGCTAATGCCACAAGTTTGCGAATGCCAAGTTTAGTCAAATTAAAGTCAAATTATCCCAAGTTTAACAATAAATGTATCATCTTTTAACTTTGTCTCACTTGCTGCCCCTGTTTACACCCTGTTTGCCATCATGACACAGACATATCTATAACGATAGCTGACATTACCACCGTCATAGTAAGCTTGTTTACAGATGATGTCAGTGGCATGGCAATTTATAGGCAGTTTTCTAATGTTAACTAATAGCATTTCAAACCACATTTGGATTTGGAATCTGATTTCTTTTGGGTCTTGCTTGTTAAGACTTGCTACATATGGTCAGATTTCAATAAATTATGCACATTAAAGAGGCCCTATGCAACAATTTTAGCAAAAATTAAATTACCTTAATTATGCAGGTTGAGAGTCGTTCTGATGGTTCTACAACACTTTTTGGGTCGTTTGGTGGGTGCTTCGTCTCCCCCTAGTGCTTCTCCGCGGAAAAACCGAATATGCAACTTTGTGGTCCCGGACCGAAGAAATCTGGATGTGACTCGGCGGAAGGCCTCGAAAATGTAGTAAGATTGTAGTTTCTAAGAAGACTGCAAAACGGACTCCGACTTGGCTTTGCTGCTACTGAAATTGTAAGTAGCCTACTAGGGCTGTAACGATACACCAACCTCACGATTCGGTTTGTATCACGATTTTTAACCCACGGTTCGATACGAATCTCGATTTTTCTTTTTTTTTTTTGGGAGGGGGGGGCTAGACATTTTATTAAATAACATTTTTTTTTATTACAACTCTACATGTTTAATTCAGTTGTCTGGTTGAAGCCTGGAAATATAGTAAACAAAGTAGCATATAGCTTAGCCTATCATAGTCTACTGATTGGACTGTTCAGTTTCCCCATGTGTGTTTAAGTTTCAAGTCAAGTCAAGTTTATTTATATAGCACATTTCATACACAGAGGTCATTCAATGTGCTTTACATAAACAAAACCAAACAATAACAACAAATAAAAGCATAGAAGGGCAATATAGTCAAAGAATAGTTAAAAGGGAAAGATCATAATAAAAAGAAAACATAAAACACAAGGTAAAATCATTTAAAAATAAAGACTAATTAGTAAGCAAAAACAAAGGCAAAAGTAGTAAAAAAAAGTAATAAAAGACAAAGTAGAATAATTATGAAGGCAGATTCAGAATTTGTAACTCGGCACAGTTAGCAGAAAGCATCTGAGAACAGTTTGGTCTTAAGTCTAGATTTAAAACTGGCTACAGTTGGGGCCTTTTTAATGTCATCCGAAAGTTGGTTCCACAGCTGAGCCGCATAGCAGCTAAAAGCTGCTTCACCATGTTTAGTTCTAACTGTAGGTTTTACTAGCAGGTTTTTCACCTGGGACCTGAGAGGACGAGAAGGTGTGTACTGCTGAAGCATGTCTGACAAGTATTTAGGTCCTGCTCCATTTACTGATTTATAAACAAGCAATAGTGCTTTAAAGTCAATTCTGTGACTTACTGGAAGCCAGTGCAAGGACTTAAGAATTGGAGTAATGTGATCAGTTCTTTTAGTTTTTGTTAGAGTCCTAGCTGCTGCATTTTGTATCACCTGAAGCTGTTTAATAGTCTTTTTAGGAAGGCCTGTGAACAGTCCATTGCAGTAATCAACCCTGCTGGAGATAAATACATAGATGACACTGACACATAGATTCAAGAGGACCATAGTCGTTTGGTGATAGAGCTAAGTAAATTTGTGTGTCATCTGCATAGCTATGATATGAAATCAAATTATTTTGAATGATTTGTCCAAGTGGGAGCATATAAAGGTTGAATAATAGTGGCCCCAAGATCGACCCCTGGGAAACACCACAGGTCAAGGACGTTGGTGTTGAGGTACAGTTTCTGATGGCAACAAAGAAGCTCCTTTCTTGTAGATATGATTTTAGCCAGCTGATAACTATGCCTGTAAATCCAACCCAGTGTTCTAGTCTGTGTAGTAAAATATTGTGATCAACAGTGTCAAATGCTGCACTAAGGTCCAGTAGCACTAGGACTGATGTTTTACCTGAATCTGTGTTGAGGCGTATGTCATTGGAAACTTTAATGAGAGCTGTTTCAGTGCTGTGATTTGCCCGAAAACCAGACTGAAAGTAATCAAAATACCCATTTGATGTTAGGAAGGTGGTTAATTGATTAAAGACTACTTTTTCAATAGTTTTGCCAAAATATTGGATATGGGCCTGTAATTGTTTAGCATGGAGGCATCCAGGTTATTCTTCTTGAGAAGTGGCTTTACAACAGCTGTTTTCAGTGACTTAGGAAAAGTGCCAGACAGCAGTGATACATTTACAATTTGAAGGACATCCGCCGCTATGAGGTGAAAAACAGTTTTGAAGAAATTGGTAGGCAGAGTGTCTAAGACACATGTGGAAGAAGAGCTGAGATTCTGTACCGTTTTTTCAAGTGTTTCGTAGTCTATCAAGCTGAACTCTGACATCAAGTTTAGTTTCCCTCTGTTTGTTGCTGGAAGTTCAGGTTGTTGAATTTGTAATTGAGCAGATATGTTGAGTCTGATTTTGTCAATTTTACCTTTAAAAAAAGATGAAAACTCATTGCATTTATTAGTTGAGAGAAGTTCAGGCGCTAATTGTGAGGGGGGATTTGTTAACTTATCAACAGTTGAAAATAGAATACGAGTGTTATTTGAACTTCTATTGATAATGTTAGAAAAGAAAGACTGTCTTGCTTTGCATATTTCAGAGTTATATGTGCGGAGCATCAGAATCTCTTTATGGATTTCATAGTGGATCTGAAGTTTGTATTTACGCCATTTTCTTTCAGTCTTCCTACACTCTCTTTTTAGAAGTTTAACTGCTGGATTTTGCCTCCATGGTGCTTTCTGTTTGTCCTTAACTTTCTTGAATTGTAATGTCATCCATAATGTTTGCCATTTTTGCATTAAAGTGATCAAATAAGTCTTCAGAGTCTGACAGTTGACTTGACTTTAGTGAAAGTACTTTCTCAAAGAGAGCACTTGTCTGATCATTTATGATTCTCCTTTTTACCATCATAGCTGTGTTTTGAGTGTGTGGGGACATAGACACATCAAAGAACACGCAGAAATGATCAGATAAGGCCAGGTCTTTAACAGCTGTAGAGACATCGAGACCCTTTGTGATAACAAGGTCGAGGGTATGGCCGAGAGAGTGTGTTGGCCCCTGTACATGCTGTGTTAGGGAGAAAGTATCGATTAGTGCAATGAATTCCTTGGCATAATTGTTTTCAGGATTATCCACATGCAAGTTTAGATCCCCTGATATAATAAGACAGTCAAACTCTATGCAAACAACTGATAGCAGTTCACCTAGCTCTTCAAGAAAAACTTTAGCTGAATGTTTTGGAGGCCTGTAAATTGTCAGTAATAAAATCTGAGGAGAAGACTTAATGCATGCACACAGATATTCAAATGAAATTAAGTCACCGAATGACGACTGATTGCACTGAAAAGACGTCTTGAAAATTGCCCCCCACCTCTTTTATTTGCTCTGGTAGCACTCAAGAAACTGAAGTTTGGGGGAGCTGATTCGATGAGAGTAGCAGCACTGTTTGCTTGATCTAACCATGTCTCAGTTAAAAGTAAAAAATCAAGGTTGTGTGTGCAAATTAGATCATAAATTAAGAATGATTTGTTTGAAAGAGATCTGATATTTAGGAGTGCTAACTTTGCTGTAAGTGTTGGGGAAATATGATCCATGGGGGAAATCTGAGGTTGATGTGGTACGGGTAGGAGATTGGACTGGTTTACCCTATAAGCTATTTCAAGGTAATACTTGTTCTCCTTGGGATAGGCCCTTTTGGGAAACGTTGGTATTGAGATGATCAGTCAACTTCAATGCAAGAGTTTTAAACAGATATGTGCAGCATGCTAATGATGCTAAGCGGATTTAATAGTAATTTAGCTAGTCGTCTATGCGTCCTTGCTTTCACGATTGTGAATGTTTTATTTAAGTCGCGCGTGTTCATTGAGCAGGAGAGGGAGGGAGAGTGAGAGGGAGGGAGCGCGAGAGAGAGCGGGGCAAGGAGAGGGGGTTTACTTCTATACTGTTTGGTAAAGTTGCACACCTAGTCTACAATGAAAGCAAGAAGAGGTATGAAATTATTATTTATTTATTTATTTGTTTTTGGACAACGTAGGCTACCGATAAGTAAAGCGGGAGTTGTGGGTTGCTTTTGCGGCCGCATAAGCTGCAAAGCACTGTGTGAAACACTAGAAAGCAGGGCTCTACAGTATTTAGGCGCACTGGTGCGAATGACTTCTAACCATGTCAATGTTTGTCTGCAAAATACACCGCAACATCGAGAAACATTACTGGTGCAAACCATAGAATCACGTCGCGAATGCAGCATAAAAACTACACCTCCCATCAACGTTAGCAGTTTCGCTAGTAGTCGCTTCTATCAAATCCAAGAGCGCGCAGAAAAAGCGGAAAGTTAGACTAGCCAGCCAAGATGCAAAGATTGAAGAAATTAGTTCTTCTATCCACCGAATTAATCGGATATCGGAGGAACAGGATGAGATTCTGAGAATGCAGTGAGAGAAGGAAAGGTAACCTAACATGCCTTTCAGCCCAGTTGATGTATTGGCTGCAATAAGCAAAATATAGCTGTAGCGAACCGGCACAAAAGTAACCTCTCCAGGTAACAACTCCAGGCTTCCATGCATGCTTGTTTGTTTACACCGAATACAAGCTGAAGTGCAAAACGAAAGTAGGCCTAACGTTTGCCTACTGCCCCTATCAATGCAGATATTTCAAATAAAAACTAAAAGTATAAAACATATATCCTTGATTAGCCTATGTTGGGTTTTGTGGAAGAGAAAATGGACTGTTTTAGTAGTAGTATTAGGCAGTATGCAGTCAGATAGGTCACCATGGGCATATTTGGTTTAGCTATAGATGGATTCACAAATAAATAAATTAGCCTACATTTGGCAGGATACTTGATGTACAGGCTAAATGCAAATATGGCAATGTATTATATTATTTTACATTAACAAAATGTAGGAAAATGAAACAGACTGAAAATAAAGTAGGCACTGATCTTTACAATCCTGTTTCCTGTAGCCTAAATGTTGTCAGTCATCCTTAATGTGACTTAACTGACTGTGCGCCCACATTTTTGTCTGTGCTCCTAAATTTTTTAACTTGGGAGCACAAGTGCTCCTGAAAAAAAATGTTAGTGTAGAGCCCTGAGAAAGGGTGTGTCGCGATTCTGCCTTTTCACACCGCGACACAGTATCGTGGATATGAATGTCGCGAAGTTTTTAATAAACTGCCTGTACACTTACAAAGTTCTCAATGCTTCGGTTTACATGTAGAAACCCTCATTATGCTACTGTGTAAGTGTGGTGCTATTTTGAGCCTTTTTAGTGGTATAGAAATAGCGATTTCTTTCTACTGTACGTGTGCCCCGAAGGCTAGCGTTAAACGCTAATTAGCGGTTTGCAATAAAACTGGTCACATTCGACTAGCATGAAAACAAAATCCCAGCGAACGGTCGAATTCGGTACACATGTGTTATTAACCCCTAGGTTCATTTTGTGCCGGAATTGTCCTTTAATGAGTCAAGTCATAACAAAAGGCCAACAGCAGACTGGTCCATACAGCAGGAATATGAGGGCCAATAAGGACATCACATCTTCACCATTTCTGGCAAGTAACTTACCTGGGTACCTGGATTATAAATATTTACAGTGCAAACATGTATTACTTGAATTTGAAAAAGACAGTCATAATGCACCTTACCACTCTCAGAATCCATTTTAGAGCAGAAGTTGGAGCCAATGAGATCTGACAAGGATTGGGCAGCCGAAAGTTTGTGTTTACTGACTAATGACTGTACATGCTTAGGTTCAGACTGGAGTTGAATAGGACACTCTGAGACTTGCTGTGGCTTGGCTTTTGAACTACTAGGTCCAGAAGATGGTAAAACAATTGATGATGAGTTGGAGAAGTTTCCACTATGCTGTTTGCAGCCTTTCATTTTATCCTTGAGCTTGAAGAAGGGTGAGCGAGGCTTGACAGAGAGTTCAAACATACTGCTGGTCTTGTTGTTGCGCGTGAACTGGATGCTCACCTGGATCCTGCCTCTTTCTTTACACTTCTTCCCAGGTTTAGACTCCAGTGTATACCAGCTGAAAGACATTCAGACATTACTGTTAAAAAATATGTTTTTTATTGTACTTTTGCACAGCTGTTTATCACTTCTTGTTAATTGGTGGGCCTTGTGACATTTATGACATCCCTAATATTCATTTTCAGATTTTTACCAAATATTTACCACAGTTGATCTGTTTTGTGCTGTGTACAGTATCTACAGAAATCAATTACTCAATTACTGTTCCTTAATAAGTTGCACCATTTTGTGAGAGATTCTGCATGTGTGCAGAATAGCAGATGCTGACTGTTAACCTGTATACCACAGCAACAAATTGGTATTTATTGGTAGAGAACTCATCATGAGTGTGGAGGGGGAAGGGTCTGGGATGCCAAACACCACATGAGCCTTTTGAAGGAGTCATGGGCCTAATTCACCAAAACACTGATGAAGGAAGGTGTCTGCTTAATAACCCTAGTGAAATGCGCATGTAACCCACATGGATAGCCAACTTGCCCATTGTGATGTACCAATAATTCTTTGGTGACCTAGAGGGCGCACGAGACAGGTTCAAACAAACAAATAATAATAAACAACTGCTACTACAAATTAGAGACAGACGTCGGAACGGATAACTAACGATACAGAAAGAAAGAATAAGAATATTAATCAAAACAAGAATAATATTGACCAAACAGAAATCAAACACATTTCTTTTGACCGAAAAGCTTCAATCCTGGTGAGTCGCTAACCCCAAATAATTATTTATTATGTAGGTTGCCAAGTCACTTAACAAAGACAACGTTATTATCCTGATAACTGTTACAGATAAACCACTTCCTGAACAAAGACCTTGTTGGACCATCGTAACAGATGAAAATGTATTAATCACTTGAATCCTGGTGAGCTAGTATTTTAAAGGCTGCTCTGTTTTCTCCACAAAAGTTGCTTTGTTGATGTTTTTGGTAGTAAATCCATACATAGGACAAGGAATTTTATACTTCTCCTGTGTATATCTGAAATATATACATTTTATACTCAATATTCCTATTTTCATTCAATGCCTTCGCAACTACCTTGCAAAAAACAATGCAATCACATTAACTGTGAGTGGGAAGCTACTGGCAGTTTTAAAAACCTATGAGTGACAGATGCAAATGAAGAAAAATAGATTTGTGGTTGAAGCATAGTAGTTCCACAGAAAACTGCACGTCAGGGCCCATATTCACAAAGCATTTTACAGTATCTTACCACTAGGAGTACTCCTAAATCGCACTAAGAACTTTTACCTAGGAGTTTTCTCTTAAAAGTTATTCACAAAACCTCTCAGACCTACTCTTAGTAAGGAGAAGTGACAACTCCTAAGATAAATGAAGAGCTCCGTTGCTATGGTTGACGACGCCATTACTCATGCACAAGCTTGACTGAAGTAACCACCTTGATTGGCTGATGATTATAACCCAGGAATGATTCCAAAAACCTCCCCTACGATGATGAGTGACAGGTCTGAGAATATGTGCGCTACACAAGTAGTGCGAAGGACGGAAGATGATGAATAAATAGCCTAAATAAATAAAGAGTAAGACAAAACAAAAAGCCTAGTAGCCTAATGAAAAATACTACGGATAATGCAGTATCTTTGCAACATTTTTTAAATGAATCTGTATGAAGACATGTGTGCAAAGAGGAGAAACAATTTAATTTAGGCCTACAATAAAAAAAAAATACATTTAGTTTAGCCTACATGTTGACAACTGGTTTTGGTTGTTGTAGGCAAATATAGGAGAAATTCCTAAAAATAATTGGCGTGTTACTCGTAACTTTAGGACTCCTACATTTTTTGACTAAGAGTAATTCACGAAGCATTTTGGACCTAAAAGTAGCACCTAAGTCTGTCTGGGACAGCTTAGAAGTCGAAAGGACTCCTAACTCACTAAGACCTATTCACAATCAATTTTAAGCCGCTTTTTGTGGTATTTCACGTCGCAATGTTATGAAATGAACATGCGGTTACAGGAACTCTCAATCGCGAGGGAATAATTGTGCATTGTAGGCCTAACTAAGGGATGCAATAACGCCACCAACAACATGTAAACGAAATGTATACATGTAAACTAAATGTAACGTTTCATTGTAAATCAAATTCAATTGTTTCTCCTCTTTGCGAATGTAGCCTACGTGTCTTCATTCAGATTAATTTAAAACATGTTGCAAAGATAGACCTACTATATTAAACCTCATCTATCTAGCAAATAGTTTAACCTTTTAAACTATCCACCTATTTAACTGTTCAGTCATTACAACTATATTAAACCTCATCTACCTAGCAAATAATTTAACCTTTTAAACTATCCAGCTATTTAACTGTTCAGTCATTCCAACTATATTAAACCTCATCTACCTAGCAAATAATTTAACCATTTAAACTATCCACCTATTTAACTGTTCAGTCATTACAACTATATTAAACCTCATCTACCTAGCAAATAATTTAACCTTTTAAACTATCCAGCTATTTAACTGTTCAGTCATTCCAACTATATTAAACCTCATCTACCTAGAAAATCATTTAACCTTTTAATCTGTCACCCTATTTAACTGTCCAGTCATTCCAACTATATTAAACCTCATCTACCGAGTTCAGTCATTCCAACTATATTAAACCTCATCATGTTGGTTGCCAATTAGCACATCATCTGTTTTAACAATATATTTTGCATTTTCATGCACTGGTAATTCCCTGGAATTGCGTTTTCTAGTTAGAGTGCATGGAAAATGCACTCTATTGTTATCCGATTTCTTCTTATTACAGTGCATGAAAATGCACTGTACTGTTCTTCCTAGGCTTCTTATTAGAGTGCATGAAAAATGCACTCTATTGTTATCCGATTTCTTCTTATTACAGTGCATGAAAATGCACTGTACTGTTCTTCCCAGGCTTCTTATTAGATCCTGTTCAACTGCTTCCTGTTTCAAAATAAAAGTCCCTTTAAACTATCCAACTTTTTAACTGTTCAACTGTTACTGTAGCTGTTTATCAACTATGACTCCCATCAACTGTTTCCTCTGCCTTCAACTGTTTCAAAATAAAATTCCTCACTAGCTAGTTAGCTAGTTAGCATTGTTATCATTTTAACAGAACTGCTAAAATTGATTAGCTAAGTTAGCTTAGTCACATGGTTAGCATAGTTAGCATATTAACATTGTTAGCATTTTTAGTAAAAACTGCTACAAATGATTAGCTAAGTAACATGGTTAGCAAAGTTAACATGTTAGCATAGTTAGCATTCCTGCTAAAAATGATTAGCTAAGTTAGCTAAATCACATGGTTAGCATTGATAGCATAGTTAGCATTTTTTCCAAAACTGCTAGAAAACATGAGCTAAGTTAGCTAAGTAACTTGGTCAGAATAATTAGCCTTGTTAGCATAACTGCTAGCAAACATTAGAGCCATTCCAACTGTCAGTTATCGTCAACTTTCTACCTATATAGAGCCTTTAAACTATTTGTCTATCAACACGCATTAAACTATCAGTCTGTCAACTACTTTTAAACTATTTACCTTCAACTTTTAAACGGTCTACTTTTAAACTATCTATTAAACTAGCTGTCTATCAACAACTTTTAAACTATCTACTGTCTATCAACTCATTTTTGAGAAGTTTATACTTTATGTGTGGTTTCATGTGCGAGTTTGTTTGGCATTTTATGTTATATACAGTATGTTTATATTTTCATGCACTGGTAATTTCCTCGAAATTACATTTTCTAGTTTATGTATCAAATCTAGAAATCAGTTCATACGTTATAGCGTTATCATTTACAGCAATCGATGTTGTAGCCTACAGATGTCATTATCATATAATGTTAGCATACTGGTCTTTGTTGTGTTTGAGGGGAAGACGGCAAGATAGTTGGTCGATGGTAGTGAACTCTGTGAGTAGCCTTAGTCAGGATATATACTTTTAGAAGTGGAAGACACACTAAAGAAAGTGAACGGCATAGGCTATCATATTCCATCTATTCAATAAACCTAATTCTGTTAGCACAAATCTTAAACCAGGCAGACGAGGCATGAAAGGAAATTAGCTGTTTTGAATGAACCCAATGCACACAATATGAGAATTTTACTTTCTGAACCTAAGGGTTTCAATATCTGATAAAGGATGTTTCAATTTAAAATTTTGGAAACAAGGTAAAAGACAAAAATGAATGTCTAAAACGGTCAGATTAATTCAAGAACTTTGAAGCCATTTATTGGAAGGCCCATGAGGTAAACACGTATGCCTTATGTAGGCATGAACACACAGACACACGCACACACACACACACACACAGGAACAAAAAGTTGTCATTTGTCTTTAAAACTAATAGATTATTGAAATATTAACTACTGTTTGTATGTTTTTTATCTTTTCCTGACATGACTGGACACTCAGAAATGCTTGAGGGTGTGGTATTCCTCAAAGCAGGGAGTCACACACAGTGGTACATCACAGGGGACACACATGTGCTTGGTGGCCTTCCGCAGCTGTTGACGCCTGGTTGTTGTCTGGCAGACCCTGCAACGCCTCCTTGTGCGAATACCCTGCTGAGATGTCTGTGTCACCAGTGATGGGAAGTGGCGAGCAGTGAGACGGACTGGGTTGTCAAGTGTTGGACGGCCACCACTTGAAGGCCTCCTCGCAGTGTGGAATTCCTCCAGCAACTGACGTCTCCTGTCTGGTCAATTCATGGTGGAGCACATAGCTATTGAAAACAGCCACATCCAGCACATAAAAAAAATAGCTTCTTGTACCACTTGAAGGACTTTCGAGCAGTCAACAAAGGTGTTTCGTTTATCTAAATTATCCACAGATCCCATTTTCTTGTTATTCCACCACACAGACTGGCTTCACCACTCCTTGACCTGTGGCATAGTCCACTTTGCCCGTTGGTACCATGTCTCCGGAGTGCACAGTGGACAAAACATGCACATCACGCCTATCATGCCATTTCACAGCCAGCATTTGTCCATTATTGAAAAATGCAGCATCACCATAGACATTTTTTTAGGGAAATGTGGCATTTTTTAGGGAAATGTGGCATGCCTTTCCTGTTGGCTCTAACAGTACCACAGGCACCAGTTGTATGCTGCAAAAGATTAAAAAGGGCAGGGCTAGTGTACCAATTATCCACATATAGAATGTGACCTTTATCCAGAAAAGGCTCCAGCAATGTGAGAACAACTGACCCAGAAATCCCCACACCCTCAGACATGGTAATATCTGTCGATTTCCCTGTGTAAATTATCATGTTCTGAACATATCCTGTCTTTACGTCACACAACACAAACAGTTTGATGCCAAATCGATGTCGTTTTGATGGAATGTACTGTTTGAAGGATAGTCGCCCTTTCCACTTCATCATCGACTCGTCAATACATAGGTCTTGGTGGGGATAAAAAATCTGGCTGAAAGATGAGATAATTGGGGTCAAAACAGATCGAATTTTTTGGAAGGGGTCAGTTGAGGTCATGCCGGTGAAATGCAGAGCTCTAAGTAGCAAGAGGTAGCAGTCCTGAGAGAACACAGTGGCAAAGAATGGTGTGGATAGCAGGGGATTTGTGGTCCAGTAATCTCTGATGTTGTTCTTTTTAACTAGACCCATGAGAACTAAGACGGCCAAAAAGAGATACAATTCAGCTATTGAGGTGTCCACCCACCTTGCCAGCTTTCCAACACAGTTTAACTTCTCCCTCAGTGTCTGGGCATAGCTGTTGGTCTCTGCCACAATAGTAGCCACAGTGGAGGGAGTGATAAACATTTTAAAACACTCCACCTCCGTCGGATTGTCAGGTTGCTTCCTAACCCCTGACAAAGACCTGGAAAAGTTGACACTTTTCGGACAAAAGTTTCCTTCCCTCCAGTTGACATCCCCGGTCTCCTCCGACGCCTCTTCCTCCAGAGCTGCCAAATTGTCCGGCAACTCCTCGTCAGAGGAGAGTTTCCAACGGTGCAGGTTCAGGTTCAATGTCAGAGTCATCATTAGATGTAAAAATAACCCTGATCTCTTCATCAGTATGCTGACGCCTTTTCAAATGTGCCATACCTAATCTAATATTATCTATGATATTGTATAGCGTAAATACTACGATTGTTTTGTGAATGAATATACTTTGAGATGCCGGTCGCTGTAATGTTTTGCATTGACGGACTTGATGGATGCACTGCTATTGCGCAAATAAAGCTGTGATTATAATGGGACAAGATAAAGATGTATGCGCATTTCTTGTGCGAGTTTTAATGAATGTAGCAAACTGTTTCCTGAGCCGTGCGTTACTCAAAGCTACATTAGGCTTGTGAATGAACGATGTTTGTTTCCAGCATTCCGTACATTTCGCAGTCATTTTGATTTTCATCTTATCAGTGGCCATGATATTTGACTAAACACTGAATAACATCATCATTTAATTTAAAAAAAATCACTAATTTTGCTTGTTTTATTGTGCTTGGTGTAATGACTGACATTCAGAAATTTGGCAATAAATGGCAGTGAAGCTACCCACACTAGCAACATTTGTAGCCTCCTGTAAGTAAACGTCTTCCCAATACTTGCCACTTCCGTGGATTGTCATGTATAGCCCGACCACACAATCATAATATAAACTAGATCTGCAAAATGTGGACATAACAAAATGGTAGTGGCAAAGTGATTTGCGAGAGACCATCTTTGACTTTGAGAATGTACAATGTCAGCCCATGTTAGCCAACAAGTGGTAGCCCATTGTTAAGCAGCAATTAGAATACTTATGTAGCAACATTCCAAACACAAAAGTGTGACGGTACGCTTTTACAGATAGTTAACGTTGTTAAGGGTTAACGTAGCCTACCTGCAGTAAAAACCAAGCATGTCCGATAAACATTCTCAGATTTATTTCGACTTCAAAAATAAATGTGAATTACACGTCATGCAGAAATCATCCTACCCTTATTAGACGTTCTCTGCGGTAAACTACAGTCTAGTAGGAAGCGTATTGTCTTTCCAACCCACTTTAGATTAACTTCCAACAAAATTACATCTCACTGCAATGATGCGCCATCTGGTGGACAAACGACTACGTAACGCCAATACTGGAAATCCAGCCAAATTATAATGAATATTTGTTTTTCCTTTAATCCTACTGAATTTGTAATTACGTATCGGCCGTTGTAATTGCCGATACTGATGGTATGTGCGTGCTTGTGTGTGTGTGTGCGTGTGTATATGTGTGCACCACCACATAACTTAATTTTTTTAGACCCCCCCATGTATGAAATTCTACGAAACTTGACATACCCCCAGAGAATGCCAGGTCAATCATACACATACAATTTGGTGCAGTTCTGAACATCTTAACTGAAGATAGGGGCGATTAAAGCAGAATAATATTGCATTTTCATTTTTTACCGGGGGGAGGGGGGGGGGGGGGTGCAGATCACAAATGAGTGATTATGGGCCAGGTTGATGTGGGCCCTTGAGAACCAACATACCATAAAAGATTCTTCATCCTCAGTGTCACGGTTCAGGTAGTTATTTAGGAAAAACTGCTTTTTTTGCGGTTCGGGGGGCCCAAGTGGCCCCCTTAGTGGCCCCCGGGGACGTAAGTCTAGTGGGGCTACATACCCACCAAATTTCATGTGCCCCGGTGGTTCGGTGTCTGCTTCGCTAGCGGCGGTCATAATAATGTTGCTGTTGGCGAACAGTGTGACACGAGTTATGGCGGCCTTACATTGTACGATTTTGGTCTGTTTTCACAGTCGGCGACTACATTTCCAAACTCGGACAGAAATCATGGGAGTTGTACTGGAATCGCGGCGCGCTCCCGTCAACTAGATCGTTAAGTGTAAGGTGCCAATCTTAGCGGTTTTAAGTCAGTCGGAGTCAGTCCTTTTCTAGTTTTGCCTTTACGACAATATCAAACATGTTTGATATTATCGCAAGTCTTTCTAGTCGTGGCTCATGCAAATAGTGACGTGAACTATAAAAAACAATAGTGACCTCTCTCCAACACCAAACAGGAAGGGGCAAAGTAGGCGACAGCTGTAGCCTATATAATTATTTGTTATTCTTATAATATTTGTCATTTCTTATACATACACATTTAATCTGCTCTTCCACGTGACAGAACAAATCTATATCGGTTAGGGATGTCACGCATGAAACAATGCTGCAGAAACACGAAAATACGACTTTGAGTTTAGTATGCTATCATTTCAGTTCCTGTTTATCTATTGCACGATGGGTAATAATTTAAAGGAATCTAGTTGCAGTCTTGTAAATAGTGACCCTGCAAGATCCCTATTCATTGCAAAATCATAGTCTGTGACTTAAAACTCTACTACTTGTCTTTAGATGTGAGAGGGTCTGAGACTGTAGTCTTTCAAAAATCATTTCCAAATCTTTGCAAATCTTTCCAAAGTCTGTCAGTGTAAGGAGGGCTTTAAGCTTTTATTAAGTTGGCAAAAGTTTGAACTAGCCAACTAGCTCCGCTGGTGGTAAACGCATGGGACTAGCGCTGTCCTATTGCGTGCAGAGGGAATTTGAAAGACAACCGATTATCCCGCCCCTCGGACTGAGTACTGCAAACGGTGAGTGCCCAGACCCTACATTTTAATGTGGGTCTGGCTCGTCAGGCTAGTATATCGCCAATCAGCCCCAAAATATTGGGATATCAGTTTTGGTCCATATCGCCCAGCCCTAGATGGGGACGAATAAAACATAAATTTTCTCACGAATTTTGTTTGGCAGATTTGACAATAGTCAGCTTACATTTCGAATAATAGCCTACTTCTCTTTGTTGCCATGGTGGTATTGAAAGAAACACATTTAGAAAACATGTTCATGAACCCTTTTCAGAATCAGAATCAGTTTTTATTGGCCAAGTATACTTACATATACAAGGAATTTGACTTCAGTAGGGGTTAAACTCTCTGTACATTCAAGAAATAGACATGTAGTAGTACCGTATTTTCCAGACTATAAATCGCTCCAGAGTCGAGGAAAAACACATATATAAGTCACACCGGTCGCATATTTAGAAATGTATTTCACAAAATCCAAAACCAAAAAAAGAGACTATGTAACTGGACTATTGAGGCCAAAAAGATTAATATTAATGAAGACGAAGTGAAAGGAAGCCAAGAGGAGGGCCAAAAGGTAATTGTAAACAAAAGATTCACTGAAAGATGCCATGTGGTAGGCTACACCAAAATTTAGCTAAAATGTGGAGAATGCAATGCATTCAAGCATTTTGGGCAATGGAGTCACAAGCTGGCAGCAGATTCAATGCTCACGAGAGAGAGAAAAAGATGCTGTTTTAAAAGGACGTGACCGAAGCTGAGGCAAGCCAGGCGATAGGCCTATAGGCCGGACGGTAATTGTAAAGCAATTTACAAAAGATTCACTGAACACAAATGCTGATATGGTACATGAAAATGTATCTAAAAACGTGGAGAATGCAATGCAATCAAGCATTTTGGGCGATGTGGAGTCACAAACTGGCAGCAGATTAAATGCTCACGAGACAGAAAAAGATTTAAACGTTTTTAAAAGAATGTGCAGACCGAAGCTGCAGCAAGCAGGTGATATTTAGAAATTTATTTCACAAAATCAAGCCAAGACCAAGAACAGACAGACTATGTAACTGGACAAATAGAGGCCAAAAATATTGAGAAACCTACCGGTAATGTTAATGAAGAAGGAGTGAATAGTGGACTGGACGGACCAACTCTAACTTCAATTGAACGTAGCCCCATGCAGAGACACACGCGCGCAGGACCATTTTGCAGGTGCCTCTCTCTCTCAGCAGGATTTGTCACCACTGAAGTCAAATTATAGCCTAGGTGCTTCTACATCAACCACTATCGACAGGAAAGGAAAACAAAAGTTTAGCACTCAGGAACCGTCAGGAATTTTGCAAACACAGAAGCATGACAGCGAGAGAACATGGATGTGTTTTCCATTTGAGGAACGTTATAATCGATTGCGGACGTGAACAGACAGCTACAGACACGGAGTGCATTGTAGGCCTACTTTCACTTTCTAGTGTGTGCATTCATTACGTGAAAGATAATTTGTAGCAAAACAGCGAACAAATAATACATGGCAGTGAGTAGGGCTGGGCGATAACACGATAGCGATGTATCGCAATAGACATGTAATCGATATCAATAAAAAATATGTTCGATAGAACATTCGATAATTAAAAGCAACACACACCTCCCGCCTTACGTTGTCCATAAATAAATAGGCTAAATATATCTTGCATTGTAGCTAGTATGTGCAACTCTACCAGAGTAGGCGATAGAAGTAGGCCTACCTCAACACAGACTCTCAATGAGTCCTTGCCCCGTGTACTCTCTCTCTCTCCCTCCCTCTCAACAGGCGCATCCCTCCTCAGCATGCACATGTAATCCAAACATTTACAATCGTGCAAGACGACTGGCTAAATACTATTAAATCCGGTTACCATCATTAGCACGCTGCACGAATTTGTTCAAAACTGTTGCATTCAAATTTTCTAATCATCTCGATCCCGATGCAAATGGAAAAGTATTTTCCAAGACTCAAACGGGCCTGTCCCAAAGAAGAAAAAGTATTCATTTGAAACTTAAACACATGTGGGAAAACTAAACAGTCTAACCAGTAGACTATGATGAAATAGCAAATTAAGCTACTTTGTTTACAATATTTCCAGGCACATTTATTTATTTGAGTGTTTGTCATGATTGTTGCTATTTCTTTTCCCTGTTTGCTTTGATTGATAACTGAGGTGATTCAAATCAGAGGAAGGTTAAGTTTAAAATAAAAGTGTTTAAATTGAACTTTTTTCCCTTCGTCCTTATCTGAAATAGATTTTTTTTTCCAAAATCAATTATTATCGATATAGACTGATATGAAATACTTATATCGTGATACAATTTTCAGCCATATCGCCCAGCCCTAGCAGTGAGTTTTGTTTTCAAGACTATCATAAATCCTCAAATTATGGCTTGGGTCCTTTATTTAGGCTGCGCAAAGCTCAGCACCTTTGGGGCAGGCTTGTATTCGAGGCAGCTAGGTCTTTATTTCTTACGTGGTGCGTATTATTGTGAGACACAGGCCTAGCCTACTTTTGGTTAGGAGAGGCATACCGGTAGGCTATCAAAAGCAGAAGATGTTTAATTTGGGATTTAATTTACATTTGGACTGTTTGATTATATTGCTAAATATTGGGACTGATGACCACTGAAATCTGTGGGGTATTTAATGGTTCACTATTAAGTTTCATGTAGTTGAAAGAGTGTCGGGATCCGTTTATTGCAAGATAAGGCATCCGCTTTCATTCATTCATGGAACGTGAAGAGAAGGGAACAGAACACCTCGAAGGCCGTATCCTGCTCATCACCCAGTTGCCACTATAGGGTCATTCCACGCCAACTCAGTCACCCATGTACATGACACCTCTCTGATTTTGCTGAAAAGCAGTGAAAATATGCCTTATGTTACCAAACAAAGGAATCTGAAGTTTCAGGTCAATATGTCCATTTGAATTTCAAGTGCCACACCCCTTTTTGACACATTGGAATTTCGCATTTCATTTTTTGGCATTTTTGCAGAATCAATTATTTTTGGTAATTGGTATAAAGCAATGATGCGATCATGTTCCACTGATCGTTTTGGCCGAGGCGTAACGTCTCTCCAATTCGTACGTTTCCTTGTGTTTTTAATATCTTCTACCAATTTCCAAAAATAAGATACGGATGAAAAGAATATCACAGGATACAATACTCACAGATGTCGATCCAAGACAACAATCGGATTCAGAACACTCGCAGTCAGATCAGCCACAAAAATCTATTTTCCCGCCAGGAAAATACATTGCCTGTATTATGACTGGTTCATTGGAAACATTGTTGAACGTTCAGGTGAACATGGTGTTGTTTTTGTGAAATTCATGCAGTGTGTCAACAACATCCTCAAATGGCCATCGGATCAAAGACAGATCCCCTGTTGGGTGCCATTCCAACATATAATTTGTTGCGTCAGTGTGCCAGACATCTATGGACGCAGTGCTCGCCAATACAAACTTGACCAAAAGGACCATGACAAAATTATGTTACTGCTTCCACAATTTCTTGGATAATAGTTAAAGACACTATTCAATTTAATTTTCAATTCAATTTTATTTGGAGAGTGACAGGGGCAAGGAAAAACTCCCTTCTATTTGTAGTGTTCTTACACTATGTAACATTCTTGTTATTTAGTTCATTCCAACATATCATTTGTTGTGTCAGTGTGCCAGACATCTATGGACGCAGTGCTCGCCAATACAAACTTGACCAAAAGGACCATGACAAAATTATGTCACTGCTTCCACAATTTCTTGGATAATAGTTAGACACTATTCAATTTAATTTTCAATTAAATTTTATTTGGAGAGTGACAGGGGCAAGGAAAAACTCCCTTCTATTTGTAGTGTTCTTACACTATGTAACATTCTTGTTATTTAGTTCTTTAAAAGTTTGATGGCGGGTCTCTTTCATGGGGGATAAGGGGTTAATCCGTGAAAGTCTCAGGGCCAGATGTACTAACGCGTTTGCGCCCACTTCAGGTGTATTTGTTTCGCAACGTGCGTGTAAAATCATTGCGAGGTATGTATAAACAGGCCGCAATGATGTAAAAGCGCAAACTGCCTGTTGCGGGAGCTGAACATGGCTATGGTCATGCATATGCATTCATGGGAGGATACAGGGGAAAGTGGGAGTTTAGCGTAAAAAAATGGGAGGGGAAGCGTAAAGAGCGCTTAATTATGTATTCCGCGTTATGTACAAAGACTGCTCCTGACAGCGCACGTCTATTCTGTGCCTAAATACTTCCGCCTTGTAAAAGCAGGTGTTAATCCAAATTGCAGTTCAATGCGTCAATAAGAGAACCTTTCAAAGACAACAGAATCGCTATTTATAGCACCAGTTTTGTAAGTATTTGTACTATCAAAAGCAACCTTAACTTTCGTTGGCCTTTTGAATGTCTTACTTTCACTTTCACGTCATTCACTTAAAGTTGCCCTGCACACATATTTCATTACTTTGTGGTAATGTCTGAAGTTCTACCATGGACTCTGTTTTTTGTGGAAAACACACTGCAAAAACTGTTTATCTAACAAAATCTAACCAAGTGTTATTAATCTTATATCAAGATAAAAAAAACTAGTTGGTATTGTTTTCAGTATAAAGAGACTTACCTAGCGCTTTCTTGTGAAATCATTTGACTTAATTTAAAAAAAAAAAAGACTTATTTTAAGACATCTCATCTTGAAAACAAGCAAATTTGTTTGCCAGTGCGTTGAGCAAATTTGTCTTGATAAGACTCCTTAAAATAAGTTAAAGTCTTCTTAAATTAAGTCAAAATGATCTTTTGAGAGGGCGCTAGGTAAGTCCTTTCATACTAAAAACAATACCAAATAGATTTTTTAATCTTAATATAAGATCAATAACACTTGGTTAGAATTCATTTTTTGCAGTGCATGCCTTGGTTACCTTGTTTCAAGCCATTCTAGTGTGGTATTAAAAGCCTGCATGAAGACTCAGCTCGATTTGCACCAGTTCTCATTAATATTCAACGAGCTAAGCTGCTTGACTCATGATTGGCTAACAGCTAGTAGGTTTCGTCCATAACATGACAGCCATTATCAACTAATTTTAGCTTCATGGCATGAACTTAGCTTGGCTAGCGAGTGCTAGCATTGTCCAAATGTGCATAAATAAAACCTGCTAGGCTAGCGAGTTCATTAAACCTATATAACATAGCACTTCCTTGAGTTGACAATTACGTTTTACTTACAGGTACTGGTTGTAGACTGCGATGGTAGCCTGCTCCAGGCTTCAACAGCAACTTTTTTGCAAAGTCTTTGGCATTGTTCCAAAAAATAAACTGAAGCCATTTGATCTTCAAGTCTGTGTTCTTGCGCAAAATGCATTTTTGAAGTTCTATTTGTGCATAGTGCACAAGTCCGAATTCCACGTCAATCTGAAGAGCTTTTGCAATTGGCCTAATTTCTCCGCTTATTTCTTTTCAGTGGCTAGAGCTGACAGAGGAGTTAGCTGTTCATTTTCACATTCACGACAAAGCACAAACACATTTGGACCCAACATGTTTAAAAAAATAAGTAAAAACAACTTATCATGTATGGTATAATTTCATGATTGCTAAACATTTGATTCTTTTTAATGTTGTCATCAGTTAACTTCATTCAACTGCGCTTGTATAGGCTCTGCCATTCAGTTGTGGATGTTCGTAAATTGCGTTTATGGGCAGAGAAAGGCAGAGAAAGGCGCAGTTTACACTAGTTTGATAAATACGACAGAAACTTGGGTCTGACAGCGTTCGCAATCTGCGGTTTGTCCATGACGCTGATAACGCTACGTTCGCAAATGTACGTACATCTGGCCCTCTGTATTTATTTGTTTGCCATCACTGAGCATAATACTAAGTTATTTCCACTATTTTCACGCTTTATCATCACTAAATTTTCCCTGATCTAAATTCAAGACTTCTGGAGAAAAAAAATGTCCAAAATGGTGCATTATCAAGAATAAAATATTATACCTAATATTATGGAGCTTCATAGTCAAAAGTTTTATTTCATTAAAGGAAAGAACAAATATGTATCTTTATCTGGTATAAATCCCATTAGGATCATCAAGTGCCCACATGGTCATTTGGGGGTCCAAATATGGGGTTCCAAAAAAGTCATCTCTGCCGGAGAGGGTTTTTGGACCCCCATAAAACCCCAACCAGTGGTACTATACCCTTCCAATTTATTTTGGCAAGAGCAAGGTTTCCACATAACAAATAATCCTGTTTAGAATAAATATGATCATTAATTGTGGTGCTAGGGCCTCCCAAAAAGTGAAAAATCACACATGCCGTCAACATTTTTTAGGACTTTGGTGACCCACCTCTCACCCAAACAGTAAGGAATGTTGATTCTGCCTGCAGAATTCTGTAGTACAAATGAACTAACACACCATTTGTCAGCCTTCTATCGCTATTATAAGAGAAGTTATGGGCCTCCAAAAATGACATGCGAAATTCCAATGTGTCAAAAAGGGGTGTGGCACTTGAAATTCAAATGAACACCACGGGCAAACCTTTTGAGATATTGACCTGAAACTGCAGATTCCTTTGTTTGGTAACATAAGGCATATTTTCACCGCTTTTCAGCAAAATCTGAGAGGTGTCATGTACATGGGTGGCTGAGTTGGCATGGAATGACCCTTTCTAGAGCTAGGGCCAATCTCAATTCTCTATTTTACCCCTCCCCTTCCCCTTAGTTTTGCGCGTGCACGTGAGATGAAGGGCTATCTCAATTCTCATTTCGATCGAGGGGTAGGGATAAGGGCAAGGGGTAGATACCCCTTAAAACCAAGCAAGATCGGGAGCTTACTTGAAACCGAGGGGTAAGAGAAATACCCAACATAGACCGCTCACACTGGAAAAACAAGCACACTGAGAGGTTCATTGACATGAAATGTTGGCATTAATAAGGATTATAAAATTAAAATGGTAATTGTTTTATGTTGCATTCAATCTTGTGACCATATATTGAAGGTCCTGTTTTGAAGTTTTCAAAAATCACTGTTTTGTGAATGTTAACAGTACATCATTATTTGCGCGAATGTCTCGCATTTGACATATTTCCATGTCTGATATAGGCTACCCCGCGAATTGGCAGCATACCATGTCAGAAATGTAAGTCCAACAGCAGCTAAATTCGCTGAACTTTTTTACCGCTCATCTGATATGAATGCTGCATAGACCTACTGCTGCCGACTCCTCGCATAGGCTATAACAGGTAGCGGTTGCTTCTGGTGTCAAGTAACGACCATTTGGATATTATTATAAAATATCGAAGGAGTTATGGGATGTTTACATAGCAAACTGCATGTTTATTTTGTCCCCGTTTCCTTCACCCGGACCAGGAGGTAGGCTGCGAACGAACATAGGCACAATTCCTGAACGGTTTTATTCCGAGCTGAAAATGCAATGATAGCCTATTTGACAGAAGACAGGTTGCTGGTGACAAAATATTAGTGTGGTACAATCTCTGTAAATTACGTTAATTCAAGTTTTGCAATCATCCCACTCTCCCTTATGGTTGGCTAGTGGTATCTCATTTCCAAGGGAAATATTTTCACCCCTGTCTTGCCACTCGGTTTCGAGGGACAAGGGCTAGGGGTAAGATGAAGGGATAGGGGAAGGGGAAGGGGTAAAACAGATAATTGAGATTGGCCCCTAGTTTTACTCTTAGTGTTGAGGTAATATGAACCACAGGGGAGTTTTGTGGTACAGGTAGGGCTGTGCGATACATCGAATATACTCGATATATCTCCGAAATAGATTTGTGAGATATATAAAATTAGTATATCGTATGTATCGAGTATTTTATTGTCATACATTTTTCAAGCGGCAGCCGAGACTTGCCCTGGTTTCATGTTTAAGACAATCTCCGGTAGCTTTCTCCCTCTCCCTCAGGCAGTAACGTGAGTGTGTGACGCGAGTGGGTTTTTTTTACCCCTCAGTCTCAGTCACTCACAAACCAATCCCGGGCGACCTGTAGTTCTGAAAGGGAGGGAACTTCATCTTCTAGTTTCTTTCGATTTGCAGCGCGAACACCGGCGTAGACAGTGCAACCTAAAGCTAACTACGAGTTTAAAATGGACGAACAGCTTCTTCCTAAGAGCCTGTTAGCAATAGGGTGGCCATACGTTCGAATTTAGGCCGGCCCGGACATATAGATTTTAAAAGCCTTGTCCGGCGTCCGGCGCAGCCTCAAGCTCCTTTTGGAGTTGCGCTGGGCATCTAGAATCTTTGCTCGGACGCAACATTGTTTCACAAACTATGGACGGAAAGACTGCTGGTCAAATTATGCGCAGTGCTTCTGTCACTCGTCTGATAATGTAACGTATAACGTTAATAACATATAATAACGTAAATCAGGAGGAAATACATGTTAAGTTGATCTGTTTGCATCTTTCCAGCGTGTGTTGCTGGCCTAGCCTATAGGGAAGAAAATATCTAGGTTATAATACCTGTCAGTGTTTCCGCTAGATTTTTTTTAACAGTGGCGGCAGCGCCCCCCCCAAAGAAAAAAAAGGTTAGTATAACAAACGGTCGGGTGTCACTCGCAGGATGTTTTTTTTTTATTCTAGTTGCTAATCACACCATTTAGCCTAACGTGACATGAGAGGGACAGGATTCAGGAACTAAGACAGGCCCATCTTCTGTCTGACTCACTTCAGGTTAACCCATGCATTAAACCACATTGTCACTTGAACGCTTGAACATACCGGTAGTTCAGGTTGACAATGGGAGAAACGCTTAGCTTACTTCGTTTATGACAGAAATTAAGTTTTGTGCCAACGTTGTAAAAACACAACCCACAACACTGCCTTTATTTGGTGCAAATCTCCTTTACTTAGTCCGCGATTCACATTAGGCCTATTAGGCCATCACTGCGAGTGCATACAAAATGTTTTGAAATTTACCTTTGTTACTACCAGCAGTCGTTGCTTTTTTACTGCATCGATTCACGATTGAGTGCGCATCTAATGTAACAGCGGTGTCTTCGCGGAGACATCCTCTCAGTTTCATTTTTGCTGTTGTTGCGAGCGAGCTTAGGCCTATAGACTATGATATGGGAAATTATGGGAAAAAACGTTATACGATCAGCTTCAGAAATTAATGGGTTTCCCTTGGCCTGTGCTACACCTTTCCACCAAGTTGTGTGAAAATTTTAGTTTTTGCGATGTTGACAAACATGCGTAGCACATGGAAGCTCTTGATAGCGCATGCCACTAACGTCTATAAAAACAATATATTTATGGAATAAAACTAGACAGGTACCTCGGATTAGCATTGCTGTTTATTCATAAACTGCAATTTTCAGCAGCCAGCGGAGGGCGTTTAGCCTACTATGCTTCCGGACAATATTTTGCGTCTCCCCTAATTCTGAAGCAGTGGCACCGCTAAATGAAGAGGAAACACTGAGAAGAAAGTTAATGCTTTAAATAGGCTACATCAATACAATATATAATATGTGAACTGAAACTGGACGGGCCATAATAACCTCTGACTAGTTTAGGCTACTTAGGCTATTGTTAAATTGCAATGTGAGCGGCAGCCAGCAGGGGAGGATACCAGGCGCGTCGTTAGACCTGGGCATTCGGGGCTATAGCCCCGGATTCTCTGGGGATAGCCCCGGATCTATGGGCCGTCAACAATAACAACAAAAACTCTAATTGTGAATGAAATAAATAGCCCCGTAGAAGAGACTTTTTTGTGTCCATTGTGTGCATCAACAGCAGCGCAAGAAAATCTGACGTGATCTGGGCAGGTTTAGAATCATTTGTTGCAAAATGTTACAATTTCAAGTACCTTCTCCTCTACGCTATTACGCATTGCTGTTTCGTGCTTCTACTAACTAGCCTTAGCGAAATAAGTGTACAGAAGGACAAATGGATATTAGAAGTTTCTTTAGAAAAAAAGGGCAGAGCAGGGACAAGAAGTGGAAACTCACAGTGTGTCATCATCTCCCGCAACCCAGGAGGACATTTCGATCAGCTCAGGTTCGTGAAACGCAGCCCTCAAAGACAACGTTGATCAATGCTGGTCTGATGTTACTAGCTAGCAGGCTACCACTGCACCTCACTAACTTGAAAGACACTTTGTTTGAATAACTAGAAAGAGACACTAACTTATGTTTGGTTCTGTAGAATGGAATCACATTCTTCACCACCAACAAAAACTTGTTTTCCATGACAGTATAGTAGTTGCGCCAGTCTTTTTTACCACAGGTTAGCAGTGCAGACTTATTCATTCACTGACGTTGGTATGATTCCAAGAAACGGTCGAATGTGACCTTCAGCAGCGAGCAAGTTGAGCGGAGCAAGCGGCAAAAGTTGAGCAGAGTTGAATGAATGAGGAGCGAGCGGTTTTCACAGACGGACTTTGGCTATAATACCTAACATCAAGCTATTCCCCTTCGCCAATCCAGTAATTGTGTCCAATATTATACTTTCAGTGATCATTTGAAATACATCGCGGTAATAAACAAGACTGCAGTTTCAATATATCGTGATTTACTATTGAATCATGGTCACATGTGCAGTAAATATGGTAAACCTGACCTCGTTTGAGGGGGCTTCCAAGCAATGCATGCTGGGCTTGATTTTGACAGAATGGAACTTTTTCTTTGGGCAAAAGTTTGTGATACACAACCCAAATGCATTGCTTTCAAGGCACCCATAGCCCATTAATTGAAGGTGAATGGTCCAAATGTTTATCCCGAGACGAACGCTCACACCTGTGCACTTGACAGAGGTGCATGACGATGTTTATTCTACAGGCTATTTTAATGTCATATTTTGGGTGTTGTATGTGGTGCACTTTGGCAGAAGAGACGTTCTCCTTACACTAAACATCAAAATATTCGGAATGCCGTGACGTGAGTCATTACGATTGGCCTTCCTTTTCATTCTCAAAGTAGGTTAAAATTTCATGTTCATCAGCCCGATTTTCAAAATCTCGCGGGGGAGAAACCCCCGAACCCCCGGTAAAAAAGGACTCCAACTTCTGGGCTATAGCCCCGAATGTTTTCAATAGCTAGCGACGCCCCTGGAGGATACGTCGCAGGATTATTTAAAAAGCAAATGTGCGTCTGCCCTGATTCTGATACCGTGGCGGTATTAATTAAACCGTGGGGGGCCGCCATGCTGAAATAAACGTAGTGGAAACACTGCCTATCTAAACATATCTGTCAGCAGCTTGCTTGCCAGACACAGGTGAAGAACAGTCAGCCTCAGCCAGTAAGCACAACCAAATATGTACAGCCAGATGTCTTGAAAAGGTCTTAAGTCTTTAAATTTGCTCTTGGAAAATGTGCAGATACCCTGTAAGAACATCATGTACACCTGCCAAAACCCCTCCACCAGCAGCCTGTCAAATGACCTTAGCGGCATCGTTTTCAAAACGATGAAAACGTTTGCACTTTATTGCACTTTAGTTTATTGCACTTTGAAACTTTTGTTTCTGCTTTGTTTGAATAAAAAAATAGTCTTATTTCAACTCAATTGTGGTTAATCACTATGAAAATATAAAATGTTTTGGATGGATACTAGCCTACCTGTGAAGTTAACCAAGAATGGTATATAATCTGCAGGGATTGTAGTGAAAACAGTAAAGGGTAAAAGTGTGATTTCATGGGGTCCTTTAAATGAGATTTCAAAATATCGAGATATGTATCGTATATCGTGAAATTGAGAAAATGTATCAGGATATTCATTTTTTCCCATATCGCACAACCAGGGTTTCCCGCAGCACTTTGCAGTCAAGGCGGCCGCCTTGGCAAAACATGCCTGCCGCCTTAACTACATCGTCAAAAAAAAAAAAAAGAAGTCCACCATACTCTGTCCTGTTTTCTCCCTTTCATTCCAAACCATGACCAACGCCAGTCTCCCTTCTCCACAGAACGCATTAAGAAAATAATAAGAAACCTGCCATAAATCGAAAAATAATCTTTACATAAGTGATATGCCTCCGAATCAGAGCTAGTGAGCGGAGCTGAGCCGAGCAAATATCCCGCTCCTTGCTCTCAAGAATCAGTTAAATCGCGAACAGCCACAGCTCCATTTAATTGTCAGGTGTGATGAAATGCGTTCATATTCCACTTTTTATGTCATAAACGTTGCAGGCCTATAGAAAGGTTTTGTGGTAGGATTGTCCAAGGGTCAATTTGTTGCTTCAATGTATTTTAAAATGCACCGCACCAATGCTGGGTTCATCAGTTTTGCGTACGTTTAAAATGTTTAGCCGACGGCGTAATTTGTCATTTTCGTTCTATAAGTTTCACTTTTCATGTCATGAATGTAACATGCCTATGATAAGGCTTTGCAGTTGTCCAATATGGTCAATCTATTGTCTCAATTGTGTTTCATGTGACGCGCAGAAGCTACATTCATTGTTTTGCTCCAGTTGATAATGTTTTTTGCGTAATTTGTCAGCTGTGATAATGCGTTCAATAAATTCCTCTTTTATGTCAGAAATATAACATGCCCATGATTGATGCTTGTATGGTGTATCTAATCTAGGCCTCTCTTATGTTCAATCAGATTCGCTTTGCCCTCCCGTTTTTTCTGTGCCCACCCATTTGGACATTTCTGGCTACACTACTGTTAGAAAAGAAAGTGATAAGTCAGCGTACTATTCCTACAAACAACTAGATACTAACAATGTAGAGCAAGAATAACCATGTGGTGACAGTTTCAGTGAGTAAAGATTAATTTTGGAATCTAAGAGGACACATTTCGCGGAAACATGAGAGTGTGCGATGGAGAGCAAAGAAAAACGTGAGCAATTTGAATATGCTTCATATCAAGTAGAAGGTTAAAGTAAAACTTGGATGCTAAGCCTGTATTCTTTAGGCAATTAATCCCAATGATCCCTTTAGTTTTAGGCTTATGTGTATTAACGTTGTCAAGCGTGTTTGTTGTTGCACTATCGGTGTTGCATCTTTTAAAATAAATGTTCTGAGTGAAATATATTGCCGTTGCTCCTAGTTCTTTGGGATTTAAGTTTTCTGTTTAAGGTGACAATTCCATCCATATTACACAAAACTATAAAATAATCTAAACTTCATTCACTCTCGGTGTATAGATCAGGACATACTTGCGGAACAGGCTGCAGGGCAACAGTGTGACAGCCTGCATGAAGATAGGTATTAATGGTCAAATAGTAAAACAGTATAAGTATATACTGTTCTCTTGTATTCTCAGTGCAATTACCAAAGGGCCCTTGAAATGTTTTTTTTAAGCCAAAGAGGATGGCTTGTAGCGATGCTAGTTGTCAGCTCTGCCATAAGTAGTGACAGATCACATTTGCACAATTTGTTGTTTTGCACTTTTTTTTGCACTTGTTCTATAGTTTGTAATAGTCTTTGTTGACTAGAAGTTAACTGTTATTTTGAGAAGCTGGTTATTTATTTAATATGCCCCCCCACCGGTCGGACCGACACCATAACCCCCCCACCCCGGTCGGACAGCAACCGATACCAGAACCCCAATCTCAAAACCACTGTCAGTACCATTTCAATTGCAAGGACCTTGAAAATATTAAACAACCATATTGCAATCAGAGTTAGTGAGTTGATTATTGCTGTTGTTGTCAGTATTGCCCCCTGCACAATCTGTTATGGCTGAGACTATGACTGCTGAAAAGAATGGGGAGGGAGAGGGGGTGGCTTTTTTGGTACTGTAAAGGTTGGGAACAGTTGAAGGTCTTGGGCTGATATAACACAGCCTGTCAGTTTGCAGGGGATCTTCTGATGGTATTGGGGTGTTGATGTCAAAATGTTGGTGTCCCCAATCATTCACAACATGTTGAGAGAGAGAGTGCATCTCATCTTTGCTGTAACATCTAGTTGAGAGCGGTATTTTCCCCAAATGTCCAAATTGTTTCTTTGAGTAACTTGCCTGGTTGTTTTGCTACTTTGTTTGGAACGTTGATCAATGATTAATACCCATGATGATTTCATGTGGGATGTCTACGTTTATTTTACATAACTAGATTGTAATGAAGGATCTGATTAGTGAATAGACTGAACAGACAACATAATTACCTGTGCTTGCCCTACATTTTCATTTCAAAATGGCTGCTGTGAAAATCAGGGATTCCTAACGTTACTTCCTATTTCACCTAACCTTTACAAACTGATAATAAACCTCATCAGCAGTCAGGAAGCAATGTATTTAGTTTTGCTGTATACATTTACACATTCTGCTGACTGCAAATTTTTGATGTCTGCAGGCTTGCTACTATACTGTTAAAAACGAATGGAAATGATGGAGATACTATGGGCCAGCCAGGCTATATTGACTTGACAGTCACGTAATGTCTTCTACAACTTGGGACCTCTTTCAGGGGCTGCTTTTCACAGCGAAGACATACACTGTACACTTCAAATCACTGCTCTATTAAATTACAATTTAATAGGCTACCCCTCATGAAAATTCTTGGATAGAGCCCACCACACATACAGTAGCCTACACACACCACACACACAGTGTAGGCCTATAACATTTTCAGAAGCACATCGTATACAAACAAGTTGTCAATGTGCCTGCTACCTCTTGTGATGTTAAAACCACCACCACCACTGATTATAAACCACAATAACATCAAATTGTATATAATTCCTTTAAAATGTATATGGTGTTATAAATGTTAATATAACAACACTTACACAGTTTTGCTTTTCTCCTTGTTATCACAAAACTCGCTGAGGTTGATGGTCTTCTGTCCCAAAAATTTATCCAAGCCAACCAGAGACCTGTGCATAACCAGCAAGCATAGTTGAAACTCTGTAGTGTCCTCAATAAGTAGTCCTGGTAGCTCAAATGAAGCCTCCTCTCTCCAAACAGGGTGTAAAGTTTTTTCTGCCACGGAAGTTGAGTATTTCTCTTTTCCTAGCTGGATGATGGTGTAAACGTCGTTTGTCCTATTTTTGCCTTTTGGTTGCAAATCTGCTGCTCTAACGACTGTGACTTGCACTTGGGTTGGAAACCAAATCTCAGATTGATGTCCCAGTGACATCGTTGCCAATTCACACAACACGAGAACGTCGTGCAAGTCTGTTATTCTAAAATAGGGGATCTAGATCAGCTGTTTTACAGATTTACTACGGACATAACACGTAGAAAACCTACAAACGGCATAATTTCGCATTTGAGTCTGATTGAATTAACGTCAACCTATGCTACAATGACAAGCACCTTCATTTGATTAAAACTCACGGATTAAACAAACACAGATTGCAATAGGCTATTATACGAGGTGCAGTTGATGAGCAGCGTTGAGCAGCGTTACACCATGTTATGATAGCGGTTCATATAGCCTATAGGTTCGAGTTTAGACGATAGGCTAAGGCATTAGGCTCTACTGTGGCCTGATATGGCCATTTTAGACAATATCGAAGAACAATTTTGATTGGGTTTATGTTTACAATAGCCTACAGTGTGTCATCGCTGCCACACTGTATTAAGATCCAAACCACCTCCAGAACAGTGGTCCAAACTGTGATAAGGAACACTTCCTAGTTGTTCCTGTAAACGTAACGCTCCTCTGACACGGCCAGTTAACTCTGTCGCTGCCGTGCTGAGCAGAAAGAAAGAGGAGACACGAGTTGAGAAAAAAAAATGTGCTCTCCTGGTTCGCCTACAAAAAGGACCCAAAGCTGCCTTCTTTGCCCGTATAAGGAAATCCGGTGTAGCCTACGTGACGGGAATTTTAGGAAATGAACGTTCTAAAGAATATCTGGGTTCATTGCAATATACTGTAGAATTTTAGAACCTTCAATGTTGCGGAAGTTAGAATGTTCAAAAACCTACACCATTAAGGGTTAAAACTACCTATGGCAAGTTGCACTGCAAGTTAGCTCTGGGGTAGCAAAAATTTGCTGCTGTTGGCCATTTGGGTGCCCAAAACAGAACTGATAAAAGAAAGGAAAAAAAAAACACTGTTTTATATTATTCAAATGATATTAATGACAAAGTAATTTTGTTTTAAAATATTAATTTCTTAAGAAATAGTATCGATTTGATGCTGTTTAACTTTGGTGCACTGTCCCTTTGAGATCATTGTCTACACCAGTGTTTTTCAACCACTGTGCCGGGGCACACTAGTGTGCCGTGTGCGACGGAGTATTAGGGCCACACATGAAGAAAAAAAAATATTTTTGCCATGGCGAGATTAAACTCGACATGTTGACTTTAAAGTCGACATGTCGACATTAAACTCAACATTTCGAGAATAAAGTTGAAATGTAATGTCGACTTTAATCTCGACGTGTCGACTTTAAAGTTGCCACGTCGACATTAAACTCGACATTTCGAGAATAAAGTTGAAATATCATATCTACTTTAATCTCGACATATCTGACATTAAACTCGCAATAGGCCCTACTGTTTAAACATAGCCTACACAGTTTAAGCTATGTAGCCTACACTAATATACAATATGTTACATAAAAAAGGGCTTCAAATAGGTGTTATTTCAGATAGATTGCTAGATTGCAGATATTCAGATAGATTGTGTCTTGTCTGTTAACTACTCATTGCCGTCATCGTGAAGTGCTGTCTCGCGGTTATGGAAATACCATGCACTATGCCGTTTAGGCTAAATAGCTAGAAAAATATATGCATCCAATGATATAATGTTTCTATACAAACTGTTATTTCACTCTTGTTTTACGTGGTTAAGGCCACTGCACATCCAAATAACTGCATGCCCTTCATGACCCACAGGCCGTCACTCTCCATAGGATAACATGGCAACACTAATTTTTCTAAAACTGCTTTTCCATGTCTCACCTGCAATACGTATAGGAGGCTAGAAACACATAGCCTAAGCATATATACTATTTTGATCCCGTGAGAGAATACTGTATGTGTGCATGCACTTTATTCATGCACTTTGTGTGCATATGTGTGCATGTAGGCTACTAGCCTACATGGGGTGGTCGGGAGGATAGCTTAATTCATTGGTCCCTCCATAGACATTCAGCAATAGGCTGTTTTGCATCTATTACAAACAAGCAACGTGAAAGTCTAGGATTGGGGAGAGCGCCTAGTAGGCCTATGTCTCTAGTGCATAAGCATGAAGTTGAACCTTTAGAGGAAAAACAACACTTTAGTAATAGGCCTACAATAAATAAACCGCTATGACGTTTAGGCTACTTTTGACCATCGCATTTATCGCCTGTAACTCCGTGATAAGGACCTAACAGCAAAGTATTTGGCTGAGCAACGTAGGCTAGGTTAATATGTTCTGTTTTGTCCACATGATATAGGCCTATGTCTAATCATTGTTGCACTCGAACACTCTGAATCATTGTTGCACTTGTTGCATTGTTTCATTCGTCCTCCCTTTCAATCGTCCCGAGCGGTCGTTCTCACTCCAAACTAACTTTATTCTCAAAATGTTGAGTTTAAAGTCGATACGTCGAGATTAAAGTCGATATTACATTTCAACTTTATTCTCGAAATGTCGAGTTTAATGTTGACATGGTGACTTTAAAGTCGACATGTCGAGTTTAATCTCGTCATGGCAAAAATATTTTTTCCTTCATGTGTGGCCCTAATACTCCGTCGTAGCCGTGAGAGATTGTCAGGTGTGCCGCAGAAAATTACCCACTGGCACTGGTAGGCCTACCGAAGATCACAGTAGCCTACCAGAGGCAGAGGACAAAAGTGTGTGAAGCAAAATGTCTGCATTCCAGACTTATTCGTCCCCGCGAGAGTTCAACAGGTGCGATAATTCAAAATCCCCCATGTTATTTTCCCATAGAAAAAAATCGCAAGATATTGTATCTCCTATAATATGGGCAAAGATTACAGTTTTTTTGTAGGTGAACTTCAGAGGTCAATGGCTGCATCCCAAAGCTCTATTTGCATACAACCTTTCTCCTCTGTCCTTCAGCTTGTGCCCCGGAAATCGTTAAAAGCTCTACGTCGAGGATGCCTAATTTATAATTGCAACCAGAGGAGGTGAGAACCATTGATATTAGAAAGCTAGATACCGCATTGGGCTCCAAACCGTACGTAAATAGCGCCGCCATATTTGTGGGGGCAACAATCACTGGAGGCCAATGGAGAAACATGTGACTCCACATGTGTTACCCAAAGACAGTAAGGTGTTTGCCCCCAGCAAATATGGCAGCCGTGTTCACATATGCCACCAATGTGAACTTGGGAATTTGCGTTTAAATTTATTAGCAGACGCTTTTGTGCAAAACGTACATTATATTTTAAGCAAGGACTAAATGAAACACGCCAGAGGTAGCTCACCCCTACCTTCATTATTCCCAGAGAAATTTCACGCAGGGTTTCGTTTTTGTTTAGGGGACACGCTGCTCCCACTTTGTTTCCAGTTTTAGGAGCCTGGGCTGCCTATAGAGACCAGTTTTTTTTTTACAGTATACTCATGGAATCGGCTGCTAGTGGTCGTGAGGTGATGATTGCTGAAATTATGGGCTTAGAATCGTGTAAAATCCCTGACTGCACCTTTAATAAGACATTGTTGACCATATGAAGCAGGGACTTAAAACAGATTTTCATTTCGGTTTGTTCTGAGCAAACATTATTTTTCTGTTCCTCCAGTGTTCCAAAGCCTCTCCTCTAAATGGTAACCAGTGAGAATGTTAAGAGAAGAACGGTTAATAACGTTCCTTTAAAAATGACATTGGGCCTAATTCACCAATATCTTCCTAAGAATTTTCTTAACTGTGTTCTTAAGAAGGTCCTACGAAAACTCTTAGGCAGATTCACAAAGGTGTTATTAAATCTCAGAATCATTCACAGTTTTGTTCTTATCATGCTGAATCCCATTTCTTCTTAAGTCGACAGGCCGTGCCAATTGTTCTTAATTAGCATAGGTAAACGCCCTGTCAATCACCATAAAAGGGCATGATACTGCAGGGACGTGTGCACTCAAATTGAGGCTGAGGCACCAGCTTTCATTTGTACCATATACACAGTATTATAAACTACATGAGCAAGACAATTTTGATTACCGTATATGACACATGCTTTGAAGTGAAAGCACTGCTGCAGGAATTGAAAAGTAAATGAGTAGTTATATTTAATGGATAGTATAAAAAGTGAAAAAAGTGTTAAGTTTGTTAAATTTGCTAATTATCTATTCTAAAATACATTAATGCTTAGTAAAATAGTGGGATTTATTTTATTAATAAAATAATATAATTCAAAAATATCCTAAATGATAAAATATATAGTTGTCATTTTAATTCTATTATAATATTTTACACCTGCAGATATGATGAAAATGCAATAACCATTGATTTTGTACAAACAAGTCAGTTCTCAAATGTGCGTAAGAGTGCTCTTGAGTGTTCGTAGATTCTGTTCTTACCTAAGAACAAGACAACATTGGTGAATACCATAATCTTCGTAAAAACTGCGTAAGTGGGTTTTAAGAACAAATTTCTTCGTAAGAACGGTTGGTGAATGAGGCCCATTGTCTTTACAAATTGATTTATTGTTGGTGGCACAATACTATAGGCTTTTTGTGCCCAACAGCCTTAAAGCTTAAAGGTGACCTGCCACACGTATTTCTGTATGTCTGAAGTTCTACCATGGACTCTAAGATTTTTTGTGGAAAAAATGCCTTGGTTACCGTGTTTCAAACCATTCTATCGTGGTATAGGAAGCCTGCAGGAAGATTCAACTTGATTTGCACCAGTTCTCATTAATATTCAACGAGCTAAGCTGCTTGACTCTGATTGGCTAACAGCTAGTTGGTTTCGTCCATAACATGACAGCTGTTATCAACTAATTTTAGTTTCATGGCATGAACTTAGCTTGGCTAGCAAGTGCTAGCATTGTCCAAATGGGCATACAACCTGCTAGGCTAGCGAGTGTATTAAACCTGTATAACATTTCACTTCCTTAAGTTGACCATAAGAATCCTTGCATACGAAAGCTGTCACTGAGCTAGGCGAATTCTGTGGGCGCGGTCTCAACTAGACAAGCTCATGAATAGTAATGAGCTCATTCAATTCCACGTCAGACTGAGCAGCTTTTGTATTTGGCCTGATTTCTCCACTTATTCCTTTTCAGTGGCTAAAACTGACAGAGGAGGTAGCAGTTCATTTAAACAAATGTTTGATAGCCTAACTTCAGGCACAAAAAAATGGCCTTGCTTTATAGGTGCTCTAAGCGATGCTGGGCAACGTCACTTCTGTTGACTTTCAAACAAAACAGAGAGCTAGCTCGCTATCCTCCCCCTCCCTCCCATGCTGCTCCCGTGCAATTGAAACTCAATGCGCATCTCGTCTGTGATTGGCTGGAACAGTTTGTTATGTTTTCATGGGCTAGGTTTGCCTAGGTTGTTTTTGTTGCCGTTCTTGGAGCCTGGGCTGTCCACAGAGATGGCGTTTTTTTACAGTGTATTCAGGACACAGACAGCTAGCGGTTGGTTAGGTGATGTTTGCAGTAAGTGACATAAAATGTTTTAGCCTAAAAAATGTGTGGCATCGCTTAGAGCACCTTTAAGCCCTGTAATAATAGCCTAACATATGTGTGGTGCTACAAACTGCATGACTGGCCTATATACATGTATGTTCCTAGTGTCTCTAGGAACATATCTAGTTATTTCACAAAATGTTTCAGTAATTTAGGCTACGTACTTGGAAAAGGCGGTTAAAGTGTTGGATATCCTTTTTATCAACTAGTAGTTTTAGCCTATTATACAGGGGAGATACTGATTCATAAAATCTGACTAAATTCATCCAATGGGGAACACTGTGTGGGCAGGTGACTTTCCAAGCCTATGGACTTTTGAATAATATTCAAACAAAGGTTAATTGGAACGATATATACCAGAATCAGAAATATCAGAAATTGGTTTTGTTCCCATTTTCAGTTATGGTCATCCAAAAACTGTGTTCGCTTTCAGATTGCCAATTAGAAAACGATCGATGGTTTTGTTTTCAAATAATTTTGTTTCAAAACCCGCTAAATACCATTCTGTTTCTTGTCTGAAATATTGATTCGTAGGCAAAAACTTATAGGAGCCTGATTATAAAATGCTCGTTTGATAGAAAAGTGGTCAGACAAATTTAGAAGGTTTTGCATATCAACTCTTCATGTAAAGCCTAACGTTAACATTATTCATTTATTTATTTATTTTTAAGTATATTTTTGGGCATTTTTCACCTTTATCGTGATAGGACAGTAAGAGATTGACAGGAAGTGACTGGGAGAGAGAGATGGGGTGGGTCCCCTGTGGGCACTTGGACCCAAATGTAGTATGGGCACTATAGCTAGTTGTGCCACAGTGCCCCCCATATTTATTGATTTCTAAACGCAAACTGTAACTCAGTGCTGCTTCCAAGGACAATACGAAATAGATCCCCACTTGCACATTTTTTATTTTCTAAGTTGATCTTTGCTTATGTAATGGGTATACAAGGTGTACTACATCTCCCAATATTCCTGCCTCTGCACCGCCTTCACCTGGCTGCGAGGTGAATTTGGAAGAGGGTTTGGGCTGGTAGTGTGCATCACATCAGTAAAAGCCTACGGCCCAGCTGCCTTGTACCAAAGTCCTGATAGACAAGTCCCCTACTCGGTGGCCATCTTGATAACGCACTTTGGGCAGTTTTGGGAAGCTATTTTCCTATTCAATTGAACTGGGAGGCATACGTAAAGGAGGTCATATTGACATACAATATTACAGGAAGGGGTGGGATATGTGTAGACAATTGCAATATTGGCATTATGAACTTACCCCATACTGTACATTTATATGGAGGATTCCTTGAGTGCTGTGTCTCCTCATTAGAAAGTAGGCGTAACGCTGTCAATTTGTTTACTTTGTTACTTTGTTGTTTTGAAGTTTGCATGTTCTGCCTCCTCTGTAGCAAGGTTATTTTGTAGCACTACAGTCTTAGTCTGGAAAACCAAACTTATTCACGAAATTAAGAGTCTAGTCACTCAAGATTGGAAAACTTTTCCAATATTCACATTGCGACAGGCATAGACTTTTGATTTTGAAACTATTGCATCATCCACGGTCGTCGCTGATTGGCCAGGTAAACTGCCAATGGAGACGAACTGTAGTGTTCCAGACTAGTTTCTCGCTGAAAAGTTGGCGTGGCCTGGCTAGCAATATCTGCCCTGCTCCCTGTGTTTTGGGCTTAGTTGTCCTCCCATGGCATCCAGACCTGTATCCAATTTTGGTAAATCAGCCGGCACCCTGAACAGTTTTTTGACCTGATGGCACATAACTTCATAACAACAAACAGCACTTCTGCCATTGTCTGAGCGGCCCTCTGTTACCGACTTAGCAACTTTCTAGTTTCGGTAGGAAACTGCCCCCCCCCCCCCAATCCCCCCCTCATTGAAACAGGAAAGAGCTGCTATGCTACAGGAATTCGGAAATCTTTTTCTACAGACTGCTGTCAGTTCATTCCCTCTATATGTTCATGTTGCATATTTAGTTTGTTTATTATTGCGCTTCTCAACTGTAGGGGGACCCAAAGGGAGAGCAAATCCAACCTCATGACGTCATCTTCTATTCTGTCATGGTCTGAGAGTCGTTCAGGTGCTTTTTAGGAAAGAAGGACAAACATCAGTGCATCACTCCACCAATCAGGCCTTTATGGTAGAGTGGACAAATGGAAGCCATTTTTTCCTGGGAGTTTACCAAAAAGCACCTGAACGACTCTCAGACCATGAGAAGTAAAATCATCTGGTCTGATGAAACGAAGACTGAACTATTTGGCCACAATTCCCAACGGTGTGTGTGGAAGAAACCAGGCACTGAGTTGCACTTCCTTATGCTTCTCTCATCCTCTCAAAAGAACTCTGGATATCATTCATAGTGACCATTGGGTCCTTGGTCATCTGTCTGACCAAGGCCCTTCGTCCTGGATTATTCAGTTTGGCTGAGTGGCCAGATCTAGGAGGACTGTTGGTTGTTCCAAACTTTTCCATTTGAGAATGATGGAGGCTATTGTGCTTTTTGGCACTTTCAATGCTGCAGAAATTTTCTTCTATCCTTCCCCAGATCTATATCTTCACACAACCCTGTCTCACAGGTCTACGGACAATTCTCTCGACCTCGTAGCTTGGTTTTCAGACATACACCATCAACTGTAAGACCTTATATAAAGAGATGTGTGCCTCTCCTAATAATGTCCAGTGGCACAGGTGCTCCAATCAAGTTGTAGAAGCATCTCAAGGACCATTAATAGAAGTAGGATGCACCAGAGCTCAATTACAAGTGTCATAACAAAGGGTCTGAATACTTAGGTAAATGGAATATTTCAATCTTTTATTTTTATAAATATACAAAACACCTTTTTTATGGAGTGTTGGAGTATTGTGTGTAGACACATCCTGGTGACAGCATGGTTTATAATGACTAAAATGTGTGGACAGTAACTTTTAATGTTAATATCAGTGCTGATACCGGTCCAGCGGTAGATTCTATCAGTGCATCTATAATAAATATATCAGGTTAAGACTGCATGGAAAATAACGCTATGAATACAATTGTAATGTCATTATAGCACTGTTGCATACTTACTGTCCCTAGAAAGTTGCTTGGTAAAATCATCAGCATCACTGTCAATCACATGCAGCATGGTGGAATTACCTCTCTTATTTGGTGTGTCAAAAGTAAAAGTAGTGGAATATGAGGCAATAAAAAGTTGTTAGGGAAAGGTAGTCCAAATACACCACAGACTGGTAAGTCTCCATAGTTGAAATCTTCAGATGCTATCACATGAAGCACTGTGTTGAAGAACAGTGTGTGTGTTCTACAATTGGTCTGAATAACAAATCTGCCAACAGGATAACGTTTCTTTGCACCACTAATGATGCACTTTTCACCTTTTACAGTTTTCAGAGTAGAATGTTCTCTTGTAAAGCAACACTAGCAAAGTCATGACATAATTGATATGCTAATCCTTCACTGGGATTCTTGGGATAAAACATGAAAGACTATATTCCTGCATCACATGGATCTTTTTATTGTTTTCATATGTTAAAATATATAGAAATATTTGAGCCATAAATTAGTGTCCAGTAACATATGGTCTCAGTTCATTTTGTAGAAGAACAATGTTTTACACCATAAACTCCAAAATACACTGGAAATCTGCTGCATAGGCAAAGTTCATATGGTGGATAGCACTAAACTGATCCTTTCCTGCTGTACATTTTAAGATTCCTGCAATGCTCTGACATATGTTCCTACTTTAGGATCCTTTCTTCAATGCAATATAGGTTGTATTACATTTATTAAACACTTTCAAGAATGTTGGGTGGCAAAAGTCTCCATATGTTGGTGTGGGGAAAAATTCCTATGATGTCAGTGTTGCTCATAATAGAGTTCAGATTTGAGAGAGGTGCAAATGATTGATTTAAAGCTCAATTTTACCCTGAAAATATGTTTTTGACATGACATTTTAATTTTAAAAGGCTGAAAGGTATATAAATCATCATGACCTTGCTTTGTGGAATGTGGAGTGTAA
Source organism: Alosa sapidissima (assembly GCF_018492685.1). Taxonomy (NCBI): domain Eukaryota; kingdom Metazoa; phylum Chordata; class Actinopteri; order Clupeiformes; family Clupeidae; genus Alosa; species Alosa sapidissima. The sequence goes on from NC_055972.1 coordinate 33,382,760, forward strand.
TGTGTGTGTGTGTGTTTGTGTGTGTGTAAATAAGAACTCATCCTGATGGGTCCTAAAACAGGTCTCTCCTCAAAAACACTAAATATGGAGAGAAAGCGTCCAATGTTTTTTGCATAATATGTAATATATAATAATGTGCATACACATACACAGACAGCACAAACAAAGACATGTTGATTTATATCTTGTGCAATCATCTTGCAAAATTTGAAATTAGTATATGGCAGACAGGTTACTTTTAGAAACCGAAGTAGTGTTGAGTTATGTTGTCCCACTACAGATCCAAATGACCACTTAGGGATAACATCCTGGAGACACCACTGTAATGACTAAAATGTGTGCTCAGTACCTAATCCATTTTATGTCAACATTAGTGCTGATACCAATCCAGTGGTAGATTGTTGATAAATATAAGTCAGTTAAGATTCCATTTAATGGAAAACAACGATGGAAAACACTGTTCAATACGTACTGACGTGAATGACTATAATCCCTCTCACAATTTGCTTGTCTGATCCCATTCAGTTTTTTGTCATACAGAAATATGGACATGAAGGCCCATATCGTGCACCCGGTGCAAGGTGACGCAAAGCGCGACACAAGGCTTATTAGGGCCTGAGCACCGCCGGTGCAGGGCCGGTATTGTTTTTGTAAGTATTCTTCTTCTTCTTATTCACTATTTTTGGGATTTGACTTTACCTTTTTTGAGGTGGTTCTCATGGTCGAAAAACACAGGAAATTTGGCACACACGTCAGTCGTGGCACCCGCAACCACAGACTCCATAGCGTCCCCTTATGTCATTGAGGTTCGTGGTCGATATATAGTTTCAGCTACACACACCACATTTGGTTCCAAAGCTCCCAAAGACAAACACGGGATTGTATGTACATTGCATTAGCCATGTCCACCAGGAAGTGAGGTAATTGGGATTTTGTCCGTTTGAACACATGGTCAATTTTAACATACTCCTCCTAGACGGTTTGTCAGATTCATGTGATATTTGGCAAACATGATGCCAAGATGTTGCTGATGTTAAATTGTGAAGGGATTTTTGATATGTTGTTCTATGTTGAAATAGCAAAATAATGAATTTTTATGATTTTAATATCTCGCCACATAAACAGGACATGTGTCAAAGTCACAGTGCATTGAATGAATGGTCTGAAACTTCTCAGGTTAATAGATATTATGATTATGATGATATCCAGGCACCCAATGGGCCTGCCTGGCATAGCGCCACCACCTGGCTAAGCAGGAAATGTGCCAGAAATTGGCAATGCCTTAAGTGATTGATCTGAAACTTTATAAAATATCAGCTATCATTATTGTGATGATATTCACATTCGTAATTCACAGGCCTAGCATAGCGCCACCATCTGGCCAAGCAGGAAATGTGCCAGAAATTCTCTATGCTTTGAATAAATGGTCTGAAACTTCTCATGTTAATAGATATTATAATTATGATGATATCCAGACACCCAATGGGCCTACCTGGCATAGCGCCACCACCTGGTCAAGCAGGAAATGTGCCAGAAAATGGACAATGCCTTAAGTGATTGATCTGAAAGTTTACAAAAAATTTGGATATCATTATTGTGATGATATTCACATGTGTAATTTCCATGCCTAACATAGCGCCACCATCTGGCCAACCAAAAAGTGTATCAGAAATGTTCTTTGCTTAAAATGAATGGTCTGAAATTTCTCAGGTTAAATAAGTGTGCTTGCAAGCACACTTATTGTTCTTCTTAAGTTTTATTATTATCGTTATTAAATGTGCTTGCAAGCACACTTATTGTTCTTCTTAAGTTTTATTATTATCATTATTATTATTCCCGTCTCCCTAATTTTTTGTCAGCTCTAGCGCCTAGGCCCTTTGAGACAGAGACACCGTTCCAACTTTAAAACGTCCGGTCAGTACCGGTGTAAGTTGGTCGCGAAGATGTCGTCAGGTGGGCGTGTCGTTCGTCCGCCATATTGGATTGAACAGAAAGCGAAACTAAATTTTCACAGGTCACAAATTTGGTCCGAGCGCCACAAAACTTGACGTACATTATCCTTGGACCAAGCCTCACAAAAGTTACCGGAAGGATTTTTGATTTTCGAAAACGTTTGCCCGTCACAGCCAAACGAAATCGGCGGTAAAGCTCCGAAACAGAAAGTCGTCCATATCTCAGGAACACTGTCACATATCGATACCAAATTTTGTATATGAACTGGGGACTCCAATGTGAGGGTGCATAAGCTAAAAAAAAGAAATATTCCAAAAGTTTCAATAATTTTGCATACCACTCACAAATATTTTGTAACTCCCACCACTCACCTTTGCACCTTCTATCACAATGCCTTCCAAGTACGCTCATTGCCTCTAGGCAGCCACAATGTCTCCAGGCAACCTCAGGAATCGTGAAATCCTTGCTCTGCCATGGGATAGTATGGTCTTACGAACTGAAATAGCAAGGAGAACAGTAGCTATATATAGCTTACATAATATAGTTGTTTTCACATTGACGGTATTCAAATTAAATTTTTCATTATTGTTAAATATCATGATGGGAGAGTATTATTAAAAATGTTACAAGTATGCAAATTCATATGTTTACGGGAAATTAGGTTTTACTGGGTTGTTTTGTTGTAAAGACATGCAAGGCATTCTGGGCCGTAATGAACAGTGGTCGGCAGCACTCCATAGGCTACGTATTAATATGAATAGGTGTTTCTGTAAACCTAGGGACAATAAACAGCTATCTCTGTTACCAGCTCGTTTTTGTAATCGCTCATTGAAGAGGGAACTATGATAAAAAGATTGTTTTCCTAAAAGCATGGTGTTGACAAAAGAATAAGCAGGAAATGCCACGTTAATCTTAAATAGCCTACATCTGAACGCTAGGTGGCAACGTTGTATTACATTTCACTAAATGTGGTGGAATTAGTGTGAGCTTCACAAGGAAGGAAGGTGCAAATATTATGTAATTTATCATGGGAAATTATTGGAAATGTTATTTCTTGTTTATTGCATTGCATGTAAATGCAATGGACTATTATCGCTGTTCTTATTATTATTCTTCTTCTTCCGACCAACTTTGACGTTCAAAGGCTCTAAAACCACTGAACCGTTTTACGTAACGGAGATTTGTCCAATGTATTTTTAACATTTGTGAACTTTATACTTTTTGAGATATTTACGATTAAAGAGCAATAAATTCCCATTGACTTAACATTGACCGCCGTGGCGGCAACTTTTAGCATTATGACGTGACCTCCAGCTGAAAGCAATCAACAGTTGAACGTGAGCTACCGCTGGCCCTGGAGCTGTGAATCTTCTGAACGTCTTCGCCTGCTGTGCCTTGGTCACTTTATTTGCTCTTATTTGCTTATAAAACTCTTCTTCAGAGGCACATTTCTCTAATTACAGACAAGGTAAGTGTTCCATTTTTTGGTATTTGAGTTTTGGTATTTATGTCGTCAAACATTATGTAATGTAAGCGTGTATGAAATGATGGGTAACAAATAACTAAACTAACGTTATAACGTTAGGTAACGTTAACGTTAGTGAAATAGTTGACGTTAGCACCTTGCTACGTTGATATGTATTATGTAAGGAAACCCACTGTTAATCAACGTTAATATGTCGTCAACTTTACAGTGACCGATTAGCTGTAGGTTTCGATAGGTAACAAAAAAGTAATGCACTAACGTTACATTTGTTCATTAGGCCTACCTACCAGGAGCGTTTTAACTAGAACGTTAACGTAAACCAGAGAAGTAGGCCTACAGATACTAGGCTCTGGTTCTATTCAACATCAGGTCACTTTCCCTAGAATAGATTATGAATGCAGACTTCGTGGTGCTTGATTATAGCCTAGGACGGCTATGTGAAGGGACCTGATGAAACCCATCATGGGTTTCATTCATGGCATGAATAACGTTAGCTAACGTTACTTGTTGATGGTCATAAATATAGCTTCTACCGTTCACATTTTAGTTAAAGTTAACAAATACATGCTCCTGTTTTTATTTTAACAAATGTTTAACGTTGTACACCGCTTGTTTGTGTATCAAATAGGCCAGGCTCGTTTCATTCTACACTCCTGATTCTTACGTAGCCTACAATAAGTAAACACTATCACGGTATACTATAGTTCGTCTATTGATAGGTTTCATCAGGTCCCTTTCAACAGACAATCAAGCACCTAGATTATGAATGCATTTGTGCTTTATTAATACTCCTGTGGAAAGGGACCGTATGAAAGCCATGAATAGGCTACTGCTAGGAAATGGACAATACGACTAAAGTCTTGTTAAAACACACAACAGAAGTTGAGCTATAATGTTTGTGTTGTCAAAATAGGCTACAATGTTTACTTGGCCTACTCATTTCTGCATTGTGCTGGTCTATAAATTAAAGTGTAGCCTGGCACGTGAATCAAACTTTCCAGTTGTAGTACATTGTAATCTGTAGGAAAAAATGTGGCTGACAGACCTAGCAAGCTGTTTAAGTTATAGCAGTTGGTTATCAAGATACTTAGTATCAGAATGATCCATCCTTACTCATATGATTATCAACAGCAACAACAGACCCTTTGCCTGCAAAGTTTTCTAAGCTGTTTACTAGGGGTGTAACGGTACACAGAAGTCACGGTTCGGTTCATACCTCGGTTCGGACATCACGGTTCGGTACGAGTTCGGTACAATGGAGAGAAAAGCAAAACAAAAATGCAGAAAGCATTTTCTTTTGTACATGTCTCAGGCTGTACCACCTAGTGTCATACAGTCTCTTCCCTGAGCTATCTGCAACAGCCTGAAGTGTGTAAGGTGTAGGCTAAACAGTACAATAAGTACCCAGACTCCATCTGTAACTTGTAAACAAAATAAGTTTCAGTGATTGGTAGCCTACATCATCTGGGTGATGGCTTCGCATATGTGTAGCATTTTTTTCCACTCACATACCCAACAACTGCTGAACAACGCCGACACACAGTTTCATCTTATCCACCACTCTTTCGCCTGTACTAACGTTACTGTAACTGAAGTTCTCAAACTTGCGATCTTAAAGAGACCAGCGGATCCTCTAACTCTTGTGGGTCTAACCTTAGTGCTGCTAATGACTGAAGGACTTGACCGACGACCTGACAAAAAAAAACATAGGCGCCAATCAGAGCTTCAGAGCTAAGGCGAGGCTACAGATTAGCGTTAGGTGTCGCTAAAGAACTCCAGTAACTCTTGCTACTTAACAGTAATTGCGCATGACATTAATTAATCCGCACACGAGTTTTATGTATTTTTATACCGTGTATTCTCCGTGTAAATTCATGCACCGAACCGTGACGCTCCTACAGTTTCGTTTCAATACGAATACATGAACCGTTACACCCCTACTGTTTACGTTTTATATTTAAAAAAATATGATTAGCTATCACCTATACTAAAACTGAAAATAATAAAACACAGAATTCCACTTTGTTTTGGTATAACTGTTAAACTTGTTTGCTTTTGCCTTTTAGGTTCCAGACCAGACCAGTGGTGATGACCGTGTATGACATTACGTGTGTGCCTGTCTGTGTGCACACCTGTCAACCATACATCTCTGACAATGTTGCTAGCAACATACCTACTAACATACTGTCACACAAACGGTGAGGTTCGTGCTACCAGCATAAAAAGAGATTCCACTGTTGGAGAATGGAAAGACCGTTTAACACTTTATTAAACGTACACAACACACACCCCATAAAATATGCACATTATATCACAAAAGAGTCCATAAAACATTCAGTCCAATAGCACAGGGCTAAAGATAAAACTCCCAGAGTTCAATAGGGAAATTAGGCATATGGTGTCAAGTCCATTTAGTTCGGCAGGCAGGTTATTGCAGGCAGGCTCCAGTCATTCCGAAACAGTCAATAGCGAACGTAGGGTGAAACTCCACATATGACAGCCGGCGCCACGTCGTCTTACTTTTACAAGCAGGCCCCAGTCACTCTGACACTCTAAGGACAACAAAAAGAGGCTCTCAGTCTCCGTCGCACCCCAGTAGACAATTATTATGTACACACACGCACGCAGGTAAACCAACTTTCCTTTACTTAGCTTTTAGTGAGTGTTGAACCAAACTCATCCGGCCGTTGGTGTCACGTTGTCTTGCGGTTGCAGGCAGGCTCACTGCGCAGGTTACAGCCACACACTAGAAGAGAGGGAGAGCTCCTAAGTCGCAAGCAGATAACTCATATCCCACTCTCACTTCGCTATCGGCAGACGGACTTTCCTTTACTTAGCTTTAAAATGCGTGGAATCAGGCCTCAGGTCCCGTTCTCCAAACGCGGCACCCCACTCCAGCTCTCTTCTTCCTGTCGCGTGCTGCCTGTGTGTTTCCTTTTTCTCCTCCTGCCTCCGTGTCTCTGATCAAACTCTCATGTCACGTCCCCACCTGGTCATCAATTAGCAGTCAAACAAGTCTCACGTGCAGTAAGCGCTACGCAGAGGGGGTAGTCAGCTGGCTGTAATAATCAGCTGATCGCTATGCAATCACGGACCCATAGTTCAAGCACACAGTGTCACAACAATCCACAGCAAATAGTATTGACATAAACACAGCAAACTTCACTGCACACAGTATACACCCAAACCCAATGAATCACTAAATATACACCGCACACAAAATAAACAGCAAACCATTTGGATCAATGAGTCATAACAACACAGCAAGTGTTCTACTTTTGACATTCCCCCCCTCTTTAATGGAGGTCGTCCCGACCACCTACTCAGCACGGTACCTAACTGGTGGTACTCCCTGATTAGCTCGCTGGGAGCGACGTACACTGGGCTGATTCAACTCACCAAGCAAGGACTCAGGTCCCACTGGAGGGTCAGGTGGATGAGCCGGGGCTGGCCCCCCTACATTCATAAGTGGCTGTTGATCGGCACCTACCAACAATCTCGGTAGCCACCAGGTTGGAGGGGGTAAGGCATTTGTTTGGACAATCGTCGCCGGTCTCGGTTCATCTGGCACCTGGTCATTCTGTAACACATTCAAGGGGCAAGGTCGAAGGTTATTACGATGTACTGTGCGAGTTGGTTCTTCTTTACCTTCTGGCCGTAGTATATAGACTGGATGGCCCTCTCGCAGCGGCCTCACCACCACAAATGGCTCTGGTGCCCACTTCAAATTCAACTTGCCTCTGGCCCTTCGGCGAAAGTTACGAACTAGCACCCGCTCGCCTGGGAGCAGAGGTGCCAACTTGGCCCGCCTGTTGTACCTTGCCTGGTCCAGTTCGTGTCTATGCTGGGTTCTTGTATGCACCATCTGATAAGCATGACTAAGGGCCTCCTGGTGTCTCTTCACCCATCCAGACAAGGTATGAGACCCTGCCACGGGCTTCAAGTCAGTTGCCCAGTCAACAGGCAACCGGGCGTGTCTCCCGAAGACCACATAATGGGGAGTCATCCCAGTGGTGCTATGGCTGGTGTTATTGTATGCCTGGATCAGAGCAGGAAGCCGATTCGGCCACTGAGCTTGTTCGGTCTCGGTCAGGGAGTTCAGCAACCCCAACAGGGTCTGGTTGAACCTCTCGCACACACCGTTCCCCTGCGGATGGTAGGCTGTAGTGCGACTCTTCTGACATCCGTACAGTTGGCAAAGCTCCTTCATCAGAGAGGACTCAAATGCTGCTCCCCGGTCAGTCAAGATCCGTTCGGGGCAGCCAAAGGTCTGAATCAGGTGACTATACAGTGCTTGGGCAGTAGTGTTGGCAGATTGATCTCTGGTGGGTACTGCAAGGGCATATTTTGAAAATAAGTCTGTCATTACTAAAATATAGGGATATCTATCCGCAGGCCGGCCCAAAGAAAGATAATCGACCCCAACCACCTCAAATGGGTAAGTAGTGGAAATAGGTACAAGTGGTGCCTTTACCTCTGGCCCAGTCTTCGCAAGGACGCATTGAGGGCAGGTCGCTGTCCACTCCTTCACATCTTGCACCATCCTGGGCCAGTAGCAGCGCTGGCGCAGGGTTGCCAGGGTCCGTTCCCCACTGGGATGTCCCATGCTCTGATGGTAAGTCTCCCACACCTCTTTAGTAGTCTGCTCAGGAATGATGACTTGGAAGATCTCCAGCCCGGACCCCGTCTCTCTATATAGCCTCCCCAAAACACCGTCTTGCAACACAATTTGGTCCCATTCACGGCGCAGCTGCTTCACATATGGGGGTAAAGGATCACTCACCTCAGCTGGTGGTACTTGCTGTTCCTTCCATTGCCGCATTTGTCTCAGCTCAGGATCTTGGGCCTGCCGTTCCACCCAGGTCTCATTCTCTACCACCACATGGTCAGCCTGAGTCAGCACCAGTTCCTGTGGATCGGGCAGCCTAGACAAGGCATCTGCATTCCTATTCTGGGTCCCTGGCCTGTACTTGACTGTGTATTTGAAGTTCGCCAGCTGCGCCACCCAGCGCTGTTCCACCGCGCCCAGACGAGCCGTGTCCAAGTGCACCAATGGATTATTATCTGTAAACACAGTGAACTCAGCACCATACAGGTAATCTTTAAATTTTTCAGTCACGGCCCATTTCAGGGCTAATAACTCTAATTTAAAGGAACTATAATTTTGGTCATTTCGCTCTGTGGGCTGCAAACTTCGACTGGCATATGCAATTACCCTTTCTTGCATCCCTTGTACTTGGGCCAACACTGCCCCTAAACCTTCCAAACTGGCATCGGTATACAGTCTAAACGGTTGGGAGAAGTCTGCATAGGCAAGGATCGGCGCACTAAGCAAGGAGTCCTTTAAATGTTCAAAAGCCTGCTGGCACTCGGGTGACCAGTCGATGGGGGCAGCTTTTGTATGGGTGGCAGTCCCACGAGCAGGATTTTACCTGCTTTACAGTGTGGGGGATTGGCCAATCTTTCACTGCTGCAGTCTTAGCTGGATCGGTGGCTACACCCTGTTCACTGATGACATGTCCAAGGTAGGTCACTTGACGCTGCAACAAACAACATTTTTTAGGCTGCAGTTTCAAGCCATGATAATGAAGACGTTGGAATACTTCTTCCAGGTGACACAAGTGGCTGCTGAAATCAGGAGAAAACACTATCACATCGTCAAGATAAATAAGTAAAGAATCATTTACGAGGTTTCCTAGGCAACGCTGCATTAATCTTTGGAAAGTAGCTGGCGCATTACATAATCCAAATGGCATGCGGTTGAACTCGTATAGGCCACAGGGGGTTGTGAAAGCAGTCTTTTCCTTATCTAGAGGGTGCATCTCTACTTGCCAGTAGCCACTCGCTAAGTCTAGGGTGGAGTACCATTTGGCAGCTTTAAGTCCAGTCAACGACTCCTCAATACGTGGCAATGGATAGGCATCTTTATGCGTGAGGGCATTTAACTTCCTATAGTCTACACAGAAACGCCAACTCCCATCTTTTTTCTTAACTAAGACAATTGGAGCAGCCCAAGGGCTTGCGCTCTCGCTCACCACCCCGCGGTCCAGCATGTTCTGTAATAGGGATCTCAAGTCAGTGTAGAGGCTCGGTGGCACTGGTCGATACCGCTCACGGCTCGGGGGCGCTGACCCAGTCGGTATTTGATGCTTCACAACGCCAGTACAGCCAAAATCTTCATCATGACTGGAAAACACATGCACCCATTTCTGTAACAGGTTGGTCATCTTCCCCTGTTGGGCAGGAGTCAGCCCATCTCCCTGCAAAGACAATACAGGATGTGGAGCAGTTGCATCGTTTTCTCCTAGAGCCCCCACTGGCCTCACCTCAACTTCAACGACATCGGTTGCCACGCTGTGGATGACGAGCTCTCGTTCACCTTGGATGTCAGTTGGGGTCACTTCCGTCACTGCGGCCAGGGGCTGACGCTGAGGAACCTCCACAGGATAAGGGTTGGGGTTGCATAGACGACAGGGCACTCGTCCGCCTTGCAGCGTGGTCACAATGCGAGCCACACACCATTCTTGGCCGCTGTCAGGCAGGGATTCTACAATCACATTGCAATACTGGTTAGAAATGTTGTCAGATACCTGGGTCCACACAATCATCTCTGACTGAGGTGGGATGACGACCGGTGACTGTCGCGGCAGCTTTGCGACGCCCTGAAAGAGGGGAAGTGGGAGTTTAGTAGTGATTCTGTGACACTCTGTGAATGCTCGGGCCCATGCTTGACCCTCCAGTAGTGGCATGGTGGTCTTGAAAGCCGTTAGACCTGGGTGATTCCCCTGAGCAAGAGCTTACCAGACAGGTTCAATAATGTTCATACCAAGTATGCCCTTGTTGGGTCCTAAACAGTCGTCATTGACAATAATCACACCCTTATCAAGAACTTGTACACTTCCTACCATACAGTTGACCAACACGTAGCCCACATAAGGAATCTTCAAACCATTGGCTGCACGCAGGGTCAGCCAGGGGGCCTCATCCATGTTGGTCAAGCAGGTGGCTTCCAGGTACTCCTTAAACATGCGCTGGCTCAGCAACGTGACCTGTGAACCAGTATCAAGCACAAAAGGTATTGATTTTCCATTCATAGTTATACTAACGACCGGGCACTCACCTATCAAGGCAGACTGGTGTGGTCGTATGGGCTCTTCATGCTGTGTGACTGCCCCCACTACTTGGCCCGCAGCTGTAGGGGGACTTAAAAATCCCGCCGCCCAGATGGTCTTTGAGGACAACGGCGTTGTACATGCCCAGCTTCACCGCAATTTCGACAGATGGGACGGCCTTGCGCATCCCATTGGTAAGTGGGTGCTGCAGTGTGTCGTCTCATCTGGGCCGCTGATGCTGGAGCCCCATGATGGCCTAGAGGCTGTACATAAGGCACTGGTGGCAATTGTCTGTTGGCAAGATGCGCTTTTACTTCCTCCATTAGGCTAGTTGAAAGGACTTTCATTTGCTCCTTCACTTCTCCCATCAGTCCCTGTTGTAATTCTGCCCGTATTTGAGTCTTTAGCAGCTCCAGGTCAGCTGTAGTGTCTTGAGTCGGGGCTGTAATCCTCTGGGAGAGGATGGCATCGTCTCCTTCCTGTAGCTCATGCTCCAAGGCCCGTGCTTCTTTACAGGCCGCCGCAAACGTCATACGTGCATCCCGCCGCATCTGTCTGCTCAACTCTTGTTTAACAGGCCCAGCGCACAAGCCTACCATCAGCTGGTCAAGTAGGAGGTCATCACCCTCTTCGGTGCCACCAGCGTCTCGTTCCCGCCATCTAGAAAAGAGTTCTCGTAGCCTTAATATAAAAGCATTTACATTTTCTTCTGTCCGTTGTCTACAATTAAAAAAATGTGCCCTTAGCTGTGCCTTAGTAACTGGTTTAGAATACAGTTTTTGCAATATGTCTAATACTTTCTCTCCAGTGTTCTTATTTCCAGGTTCCACAAGCTGTAACTCCCGCTTGGCCTCTCCCTCTAAAGCCCCCGAAAGGAAGTCTGCCTGCTGTAGTGGGTTTAGTCCTTGGGCCCTCAGCATGGCCTCCACCTGACCCCTCCATTCTTCAAACTTTGTTTTATCCCCATTAAATTTTGGGATCCAAGCTGCCCCCATAAACCATGGCATAATAAACTGAGCTGTAACAGCTGGGTTACTACTGCCCTGTGTTTGTTGGTTTGCACTAGTCTGTGCTGCCTCCATTTTCCAACAGTGGAGCTGGTATCCTGCCCGACTACGCCACTTTTCTAATGTCACACAAACGGTGAGGTTCGTGCTACCAGCATAAAAAGAGATTCCGCTGTTGGAGAATGGAAAGACCGTTTAACACTTTATTAAACGTACACAACACACACCCCATAAAATATGCACATTATATCACAAAAGAGTCCATAAAACATTCAGTCCAATAGCACAGGGCTAAAGATAAAACTCCCAGAGTTCAATAGGGAAATTAGGCATATGGTGTCAAGTCCATTTAGTTCGGCAGGCAGGTTATTGCAGGCAGGCTCCAGTCATTCCGAAACAGTCAATAGCGAACGTAGGGTGAAACTCCACATATGACAGCCGGCGCCACGTCGTCTTACTTTTACAAGCAGGCCCCAGTCACTCTGACACTCTAAGGACAACAAAAAGAGGCTCTCAGTCTCCGTCGCACCCCAGTAGACAATTATTATGTACACACACGCACGCAGGTAAACCAACTTTCCTTTACTTAGCTTTTAGTGAGTGTTGAACCAAACTCATCCGGCCGTCGGTGTCACGTTGTCTTGCGGTTGCAGGCAGGCTCACTGCGCAGGTTACAGCCACACACTAGAAGAGAGGGAGAGCTCCTAAGTCGCAAGCAGATAACTCATATCCCACTCTCACTTCGCTATCGGCAGACGGACTTTCCTTTACTTAGCTTTAAAATGCGTGGAATCAGGCCTCAGGTCCCGTTCTCCAAACGCGGCACCCCACTCCAGCTCTCTTCTTCCTGTCGCGTGCTGCCTGTGTGTTTCCTTTTTCTCCTCCTGCCTCCGTGTCTCTGATCAAACTCTCATGTCACGTCCCCACCTGGTCATCAATTAGCAGTCAAACAAGTCTCACGTGCAGTAAGCGCTACGCAGAGGGGGTAGTCAGCTGGCTGTAATAATCAGCTGATCGCTATGCAATCACGGACCCATAGTTCAAGCACACAGTGTCACAACAATCCACAGCAAATAGTATTGACATAAACACAGCAAACTTCACTGCACACAGTATACACCCAAACCCAATGAATCACTAAATATACACCGCACACAAAATAAACAGCAAACCATTTGGATCAATGAGTCATAACAACACAGCAAGTGTTCTACTTTTGACATTACATTCTTACAAACATGTGACCATATCTCAACATATCTGCACATACCATTTAACCATACTGAGACATCTGAAATCTACACTGAGACATTCTGAGAAATATATTGTTGTGTGAGGACTATACTCACTAACTATATAGAACATGTACAGCTATGTGCAGTGTGGAAACAATGTCATTGTAGTGCAGAAACAACACTATAAGAGTAGTAAGAATAAGTCTATGTGCAGGATGAATAGTATAAAGATCAGTAGAATAACTATGTATAAATGTTATTACAGTAGGCCTATGTACATTTGTAAATAAATAGAAAACTATGGGTGAGAGGGATACATTTATTTTATTTAATCGTAAAAGTAAATTGCATTCAATGAAATTGCAATTAAATATATTTCCAGTAGTCTTTAATGTCACGCAAAAAGTACAACCAAAGCTGAGCTTGATCACCTAGAACGTCTAAAGAACCAGAACTTGAGTGTAGTTTTTTGCTGGGTCCCAGGCCATGTTGGTCTGAGGGGAAATGAGAAAGCGGACAGTGCTGCTAAGCAAGCCCTCAATGAAGAAGTCACAGAATGTCAAATCCCTGCCCCAGATCTTAAACCTATACTGAACTCTTACATCTCAAGAACAGGAACCAGGATCAGATAACAAACCTTTTAACTGCCTCTTTGTGCCTTTCTCAGTTCTGTCACAATTGACACCTGTCATCCTGGGGCAGCCCGAACCCTGGCTCTGATCAGAGTGATTTTGGTGGCCACCAATGAAGGGTGGTGTTCAGACTTTTGTGGCAGCCTGTGATGTCTGTGCCAGGAACAAGACAGGTAACAGGCCTCCTGCAGGTCTATTAAAGCCTGTCCCTGTCCCTAATTGCCCCTGGCCACACATAGTCATGTATTTGGAAAAAATCTTATTCTATACCTTATTCGGCAACACTTCCTGGTTGTGGCAGATCACTTCTCTAAAACAAGGATACAAGGAAGTTTATTGTCACCTGCATATAGTTACTGGAAGTAAGAAATGCAGTGAAATTATGTCTGGTGTCAGCCTATTTGTGCAGTGTGTGTGTGGGTAGGTGGGGGCAGTGTGCTGTAAGTATGTAGAGGATGTGTGTTGGAGAAGATCCTGAAGACAATGTGCTGTGTATGTAGGGAGGGAGGGGGTGGGCAGTGTGCAGCAAGTATGTAGAGGAGGCTTACTGTAGCAAGCAGTGTGCTGTATGTATGAGTGGTGATGACAGTGATGATGTAAGTGTGTGTGTTTTTTTTTGTGTGTGTGTTGGGGATGGGGGTGGAGGGGGCAGAAAGTCTAGGCAATCAAGGACATGGGTAGATAGATGGAGGAGAAATCAAAAATAACTAGAAAATGTAATTTCGAGGAAATTACCAGTGCATGAAAATATAAACATACTGTATATTAACATAAAATGCAAAACAAACTTTTATTTGGAAACAGTTGGCAGGAGTCATAGTTGATAACAACTGACAGTTGAAATGTCTAAATAGTTGAGTAGTTTAAAAAGTTAAATCATTTAATAGTGAATTATTGTAGTGAGGACATTTATTTTGAAACAGTTGTGGGCAGAGGAAATAGGAACAGAATCTGTAGTCTTAAGAGAGCCAGATTGTATGCTTAAAGCCTGAGACAGAGTATATAGTTTAAAAGTTGAATTTAGATAGTGTAATGGATGTTGATAGACAGAAAGTTGAATGGATGTTGATAGGCAGATTGCTTAATGGATGTTGGTGGATAGTTGATGAGTGAATGGTTTGAAGAGGATGAATGGATAGAAAGTTGGATGGAATGTGCCTTATATCCTTGTAGAATGGAGAGACAGAGAGAGTTGGCCTAGTTAAGCAGAAAGCAGTTGATACAGGTGCAATCAGTTTAACTGACCCTTTGATGGGTCCTAGTAGTGAGCAGCTGGAAGTTGATACAGGTGCAAATCAAGTTAATTAGCCCATTGTGATGCCATCAGCCCATGTTAAGTCTATGGGGAAAAATAAGCTTGTTTTTTATTAATAGTTTACAAAAGTGAAAAATACATTCCCCACGTGTCCTTTTCAAGACCTACGTTACAAAGTTTGAACGAAGTTTCTATGTTAAACGGTTAAAGCTGAATTAGATGCAGAAATTTGGTGGGAAGAATAAGAAGAACTAGAAAACGCAATTCCAGGGAATTACCAGAATTACTAGTGCATGAAAATGCAAAACATATGGTGTGAAATATATTGTTAAAACAGATGATGTGCTAATTGGCAACCAACATGATGAGGTTTAATATAGTTCAAATGACTGAACTAGGTAGATGAGGTTTAATATAGTTGGAATGACTGAACTAGGTAGATGAGGTTTAATATAGTTGGAATGACTGAACAGTTAAATAGGTGGATAGTTTAAAAGGTTAAATTATTTGCTAGGTAGACAAAGTTTAATATAGTTGGAATGACTGGACAGTTAAATAGGTGGATAGTTTAAATGGTTCAATTATTTGCTAGGTAGATGAGGTTTAATATAGTTGGAATGACTGAACGGTTAAATAGGTGGATAGTGTAAAAGGTTAAATTATTTGCTAGGTAGATGAGGTTTAATATAGTTGGAATGACTGAACAGTCAAATAGGTGGATAGTTTAAAAGGTTAGCCTGAGAAACTGATAGGGTGCAGGTGGCCTGGCCACCTGGCCTAGGATTCTAATTGCTTAACGGCAGTCTTAATAGAGCTATATTGAATGCTTAAAGCCTGAGACAGAGTATATAGTTTAAAAGTTAAATGTAGCTAGTGTAATGGATGTTAATAGACAGAAAGTTGAATGGATGTTGATAGGCAGATTGTTTAATGGATGTTGATGGATAGTTTAATGGGTGGATGAGTGAATGGAAGATGATACAGGTGCAAATCAAGTTAATTAGTCCATTGTGATGTCATCAGCCCATGTTAAGTCTATGGGGAAATTTTGAGTAGTTTTTAATTAATAGTTTAAAAAGTATAAAAGTTACAAAGCTGAAAAATACAAAGCCCACATGTCCTAAGTAAGACCTACGCAACATAGTTTGAATGAAGTTTCTACGTTAAACGGTTGAAGCTGCATTAACTGCATTAGAAGAAGACGAATAATAACTAGAAAAGCATTTTCTGAAGGAAATACAGTGCATGAAAATGCAAAAATATGATGGGTTTTTTTGGTTAAATTATTTGCTTGGTAGATAAGGTTTAATATAGTTGGAATGACTGAACAGTTAAATAGGTTGATCATTTAAATGGTTAAATTATTTGGGCAAATAGTTGACGATAACTAACAGTTGGAATGGCTCCAATGTTTGCTAGCAGTTATGCTAACTATGTTAACAAAGATAATAATGCTAACCAAGTTACTATGCTAACTAGCATGCTAACAATGTTAAAATGTTAACTATGCTAACCATATGACTTAGCTAACCTAGCTAATCATTTTTATTAGTTATGCTAACTAACATGCTAATTATGCTAACCATGTGACTTAGCTAACTTTGCTAATCATTTTTAACAGTTATGCTAACTAGCATGCTAACTATGCTCACCATGTGACTTCGCTAACTTCGCTAATCATTTTTAGCAGTTATGCTAACTATGCTAACTAACATGCTATTAGCATGCTAACTATACGAACCATGTGACTTAGCTAACTTAGCTAATCATTTTTAGCAGTTATGCTAACTAGCATGTTAACTATGCTAACCATGTTACTTAGCTAATCATTTTTAGCAGTTTTGCTAAAAATGCTAACTAGCATGCTAACAATGCTAACATGCTATCTAGCTACAGTGGGTAGGAGTCATAGTCGATGACAAGTAACAGTTACAATGGCTGAACAGTTAAAAAGTTCAGTAGTTTAAAGGGTTAACTTGTTTAATAGTGAAATATTGTAATAAAAGGTCTGTAGCATAGGGAGAGGGATGTAAAAGTGCTAAAAGTCATGTAGGTTTGTGTGTGTGTGTGTGGGGGGGGGGGGGGGTCATGAGTACTGAGGAGTGAATGAGTGCAAAGTCAGTATAGTGTGAGTTCAGAGTTGGGAAATGTTTGAGAGTGCTGAGGAGTGAATGTGTGCAAAGTCAATATAGTGTGAGTTCAGAGTTCGGATGGCCTGGGGATAAAAACTTGCTGAATCTCTCAGTTCTGGCTTTGTGACTACATAGGCGTCTTCTTGATTTCAGCGGTAGGAATAATCCATTGTTAGGATGAGAAGAGTCCTTCAGGATCTTTTGGGCTCTTAGGAGTACTCTTCTGGAATAGATATCTTGTACATCAGGGAGTTGAGTTCTTATAGTATGTTCAGCTGAGCGCACTACTCCCTGCAGAGTACTACAATCTCTGACTGTGGAGTTCCCATACCAGGTGATGATGCTACCAGTTAGAACACTCTCAACCGCTGAAGTGTAGAAGGCTTCACGATGGATGTAGAAACTTTGAATTTCCTTAGCTGACGAAGGAAGTAGAGTCGTTGTCTGGACTTCTTCAGAACATATTGAGTGTTAACAGTCCATGTTAAGTCTTCAGTAATGTGGACACCAAGGTATTTAAAACTTGTGACTCTCTACAGGTTGCCCGCTGATCATTAGTGGGGTGTAACTGTAGTTCTGTAGCCTGGCGGGCCATCCTATATCATTGAAATGTATAGTCTGGAATCGAACCATTCACCTCGCTTAATCCAAGGGGCGGGCAGAGAATTGTCTTTCAAACTGCCTAGGCATGCAATAGGCCAGCGCTACGACCATATCCGTTTCCGGTCGGCAAAACAGCAAATACATCCTTCTTCAAAAGGAATGACTTAAGCGCATTGTGTTGCTCAACTTTCAAAGAAAAGTCCAACCCCTCCAAAGTTGACACCAACGCCGATTCAAACAACCGCTCTTCGTTCGCCATAGCCACCTTCCTTGTTGTTCACCGTCGCAGGACTGTTGTTATCCTGTTAAGCCCGCCTTAAGACTCTCTAACAAAATAGAGCGCTGTGATTGGATGACGTCCACGGCGTCAGCCAATAGAAATCCCTATGGTTTGATACTAGACGTACAGGCTGAGCAAATTAATTTGCCGCTGCTAGGGTGCGTCTAGATTTCTAGGCTAGGCCAAAACATGATTCCCGTCTCTTTGACAGAGTGGGCGAGTCCAAAAAGTCGCAACCCTACCTGAATCTCCCACAACCCCCCTCGTAAGCTTGCAGGTTTTTAAACATGGCGTCTAGTGAAGCAACGAGGCGCAAACGTGGTGGCTTTCTGCAAAGACGAAGTCTATAAAAAACGGATTTATTTTGTCTAATATGATGTATGAGCGCCCTCTACTGGTGCTACTGCAGACATTACGAGCATTTTCTAGTAGCCTGTATATGTTTTACTTTGGCAACTATCCGAGCTGTGAAACATACAAATTCTGTTATCTGAATTAACTGCTTGGTGCCAAAAGGAGTGATAACTGCATGAGTTGATTGCACAAAGCAAGAGGGTACACAACCGCTACGTAGGCTAGACTGTGTATGGCTGAGATGACTTGAATCGACTTGACTTGACTTAAAACCCATTCGAATCCTAGCAGTCTACACAAAACCATGGCTTTTTGGGAGAAGTTACTTTAATAGATATAAAAAGTTCTGTACCTGATGGAACGAATTGGCAGACGTAGAAGGATTATCTTGCGCTGTTGACCCGCTAGCTGATCTGGCGTGGCTGACCGGGGCACAGCCACAGTATGTGCAGGTAGCTTTCCCACCATCTTCAGCCTCAAATTCCTCATACTGTCCACAGGAGAAGCATGCACCCCAAAACACGCCGCGTTTGTCTCTCATGCTCTTGTCGACAGTGACTATATCCTGTGTTGATGAGGGACGCACTGAATTTCGCGGTAAGGTCAGAGGTTACGCTTGTTTCACTTTATTGGTGAATCGTAGCCCTTGAAGTCACATGAGCTGCAATAAAGTTTGGGAACGTAGTAAACAAATTGGCAGCATCTTTGTGGATATTCGGTCATGAAAAATTAGCATTTATATCTTAATATGAGACTGTATGTTCATTTGTACTTAGCCTAGGCAGAACTTTTGCAAGATGATCACACAAGTCACCAGGCATATCAGTATGTGAGTTCAAGCAATCTTTATTATTTTTATGTAGCAAAAACTGGCAGAAAAAGGCCCACTCTGATATTATTCTTAACCACACATAAAACGGCATGTTTTCCCCTTGTTGTTCTGTATGATTCCGAAGCATCTATATAGCCTACGAGAGGCGTAGTATTGTAGAGATCAGTGCTGCGTGTGTACCCGTGTGTGTGTGTGTATGTGTGCTTATTTGCTGGCCGTTTTAACCTTGTAAATGTCATTTTTCGACCAGTTTTATTTGATTCACGTAGGGGGGAGGGCCTAGTAGAATTTTTTTGATCCGGCGGAAGGGCCAGGCAGAACATTTTTAACCCGATCATCTGGCGAGTTTTAGATTAAAAAGTTGTGTTTTATTTTCATAATCTTGGTTCAGTGAACATATACAACTGTCAGTTTGTTAGTTAACAGAAATTTCATGAAATGACGTTCAGGCCTATAAACTATAAGTTTATCTGCAAACACCATTTGCTTGTGGAAGAAGATAGTGCAGTGGTCACAGACATGGGCTAGCATGTGGGAGACCAGGGTTTGATTCCTGTGTGATGCATTTTGGCAGAGTGAGTGTACCAACATCTCTGGAGAGAAGGCGCACAATTTGAACAAGAAATCGGTTCTCAAACGGAAGTTTTGATTGCAACAATTAGCTAGTTCATGCACCAGGGTGTAAATAGCATACAGTACTATATACACCAGGGTACGAATAGCATCCACTTCTAACTATACATTGATGCAAACAGCATGAGACCTTATTCAGAGTGTCTATTACACAGCTGAGCAATTCACACCCTGTTACGTAACAACAAAAAAACATGTTGCTTTGTTTTTTTTAATTATTATTACATTGTGTGATCAATATGCCAGAATAAATGCACAGGGGTGCAAATAGCATACACTGATATTTGTACCAGACAGGGTATTAATAGAACACATTGCTGTATGCACCGGGGTACGAATAGCATACATTGATATTTGTACTGGACGGGGTACTAATAGGACATATTGCTGTGTGCACCGGGGTACAAATAGCATACTTTGATATTTGTACCAGACGGGGTACTAATAGGACACATTGCTGTGTACACCGGGGTACGAATAGAATTCACTTCTAATTGCACCAGGGTACGAATAGCATACACTGCTAATTGTACCAGGGGTGCAAATAGCCTTACCCTATAAAAAATCCAGCGGAGTCGAGCTTTCTTCACTACAGCCAGCGAGCAAGAAAGAGATACAGAGAGCAGTTTATAGGCTAAAGAAAACTCAGAATTGTAGACAAGGTGGGAAAGGTTCAGACAATTACTACTTGCGTGAGTGGTTGTAGTTACCCCTACCTGTTTTTTTCAATGGGCATTTTTTAATTTCTGGATTGGTCAGGGAAGTCGTGGAATTTTACATTTGACTTAGAGTTGGAACCCTGGTTAAGATACACTAAGTCTTTTTACAAGAGTCACTATTACCCATTCCAGTTGGAAAAAAGGTTTATTGTGAATGTGTAATATGTTTTAGTTTATTTCAAGTTCATTGGTGTGGAATAGAAGCAATATGAAAAATGCATTTGAGTATAGAAAATATTACATTAATGCATGTTGGGGCAGCCGTGGCCTACTGGTTAGCGCTTCGGACTTGTAACCGGAGGGAACCCCGACCAGTAGGCATGGCTGAAGTGCCCTTGAGCAAGGCACCTAACCCCTCACTACTCCCCGAGCGCCGCTGTTGTTGCAGGCAGCTCACTGCGCTGGGATTGGTGTGTGCTTCACCTCACTGTGTGTTCACTGTGTGCTGAGTGTGTTTCACTAATTCACAGATTGGGATAAATGCAGAGACCAAATTTCACTCATGGGATCAAAAGAGTATATATACTTATACTTACTTGTTGGTTTAATTAACCGTGCAGATATAAGCTACTGTATATATTTTTAATACTCCTGATTCCTGATATCCCAGTGGTGGACATGTGCGATCACATCTGGCCCTCTGACAGTGACAAGAAAATGTTGTGGCCCTCTCTATCATTAAAGTTGCCCATCCCTGGCCTAAACAAAGCAACACTTTCAGGCCTATGTTTTACCTCTCTGTAGGAAAGGCAGGGCTAGCTCACTGCAAATAACCCCTTATAATATGTAAATGAGGCTATATTCTTGTTTCTTCATTTAATATTCATTTAATTATATTTTGTTTAAGAATGAAGAGGACTTCTGCCTTTATGGGGACTTTTGAAAAGGAGCTATTGTGAAACTGTACTGTATGTAGTGTATGTAGGCCTACTGTATACCAATGCTTGATAGCAGAATCCAGAAAGGCTATAGCTCTCGTAAAGAAAGTTCGTATGTGCAATGTTTATTTACTTTAATCAGCTAAGGACCTTGTGGTTAAGCAGCTTAGTTTTGCCAATGTTTTATGAATACGTAGCGTACCACTTTGTTGAATTGAAGAAAATAAACGGTAATGCCTAGATGTGCACCACGCTAGCTCCTTTTAAACACATTTTTCATATTCTAGCATGTGTAAAACTGGATAAGGGGTAAGGTTTAAGTCACACCAAACGCAAGATAGGCTACGATAAATTATTCGAGGGGTATGGCAAGTTCTTCCATAAAGACTGACTCTACTAACTGACATTCATCACCTGTTCTGCACGCATGGAATTCAATTGTAGTGTGTTTTAGAAGAGCAAGGCTATGAGTAAGACTGAAAGGGGCGAAATATAAGGGCTGCATCATCTTGCCTATCCTGTATCATTGAAAATGCGATGTTGCAAATGTTTACTTTTTTGGATGACAATGACAATTGGTAGCGTAGACATACTGATAGATTTGATTTAGTCAGTGATGTATATTTATGTGGAGAGCTAGACCGTAGCCCTACTTGGCTAATGAGGCACTGAGCCATGCAATCAACGGCCGTCAAATGGACGGCCGTTCTGGACTTTTCCAGAATGCACAGATTGCCAGTCCAGTCCATGATGCTACCTCTTGGAGCAAGACTTCTCCCTGGATAGAGCATGCTTACAACTCCTTACCCACCTCCTCCACTGTTTCTCTCCTCCTTTCATTTCATCAGAGGAGGAGGGGTACTGTCACCTTCCGGCCTGCTACCTCCACCTTTTAGTCTCTGTCTTGTCATGCCTGTGCTGTCTGGTCTCTATCTGGGGCAGCCGTGGCCTACTGGTTAGCGATTCGGACTTGTAACCGGAGGGTTGCCGGTTCGAACCCCGACCAGTAGGCACAGCTGAAGTAACCTTGAGCAAGGCACCTAACCCCTCAATGCTCCCCGAGCACCGCTGGTGCAGGCAGCTCACTGCGCCGGGATTAGTGAGTGCTTCACTTCACTGTGTGCTGAGTGTGTTTCACTAATTCACGGATTGGGATAAATGCAGAGACCAAATTTCCCTCACGGGATCAAAAGAGTATATATACTTATACTTACTTATACTCTATCCATGTTTTCCAGGCCAGTTTTCCCTCTGTCCTGTCTCCTGGGTGACTGACTGGGTGAAAGATAGATTGCAATTGTTGAGGAGAATCCAGCAGAGTGCTTCTGACCATAGATATATACATACATGTTGCCTTGTCCGCTAAAGCCTATGAGGTATAATATACTTTTTGATTATTCACTACACTAACTAGCTACTTGGTAATAGGTAGGTAGCTAAGGTGCCAGAAATAGATAGATAGATAGATAGATAGATAGATACTTTATTGATCCCCAAGGGGAAATTCAAAAGTCTCAGTAGCATGCAGACATCACACATAACATGCACTTACAGCAGAAATTGTAAATATAAGTATAAGTATAAACATAAAACCAAACTCCACTGTACAATAGAGACAGTAGAAGATAAGAAAAACGAACAAAACTAAATACTAAATATACTATTATACTAATATAAATTAAATTAAAAAAAAAAACAGTGTGCTTGAGGGTGATCAAGCATTAGACGCTTGCAGTGACAGGGCCGGGACAGCAATATTGCATTGCTGCACACCAAAACCTAACCTTTGACACCTTTGCACACTGCTGCTTATATTTATTAAAGTATATGTGAATTACTTTTTGTAAACTCTGACTGACTATTTTGAATATGATACTTTCACTGGCATTTAATATTGTGAGACTGTATCATGATAGACACCTAATGTGTGTGTGAGTGTGAATGGGACACAGTAGTGTGTCTTTTTAGAAGAAAGTCCAGGGTCTTTCTTTAGTACCAGTCTGTCCCTGTGCTCACACACACACACACACTATTAGAGTAAGGGCAAGTGAAACAAAGGCAGAATTCAGTAATGGCAATTGAAATCAAGGCAGTAAGGGCAGATACTGCACTCTGCCTTGGTTTCACTCTACTTTTCTATACAAACTGCAAACTAAAAATGTAAATTTAGCTAAGAAATTTATTAGGTAGCCATATGAAATTTTAACAGATTGAAGAGCAGATCATGTACTTCTTATTTGTGCAAAGAAAATGTTATTGAAAAAGTGCAGATACTGCTCTTAGCCTTTGTAGGGCAGCGTGAGTGTCATGGTGAAGGTGCAAAAAGTAGTGCAACAGTGCAAGAATAAGGTATAGAGACCAGCATAAATAATATGGATACATACAGTAGGAGAGTAGAGTATAATGTAGACAAGGTAATATAAAAAAACTATGTCAGTGCAAGAACAGGTTGAGGTAATAGGGTTACAGCCATTCAGTATTGTAGCAGAAGCCATTGGTCATGTGTGCTAATATAGCATGAAAAACAGTGTAGCAGTAGTAAAAACATTAGGCTGTTTTCTGTTATTGTAATAATAAAACATGACAAAATACTTTCATGACCCTTGCACTCAGCTCAGTTGAAAATACTTCTCACGGCTTGAGCCCTTCCCCCTGAACACATGTGCATGTACATGCTCTGGAGTGGCTCTCTACTTAGCATATTAAATGAGTGTGATTGACGGATGAGAGAGGATGGAGTATAGTGCTCATACATGTGGTCTTCATTTCACATCAATTGGGATGTACAAAGTACAGCTGCATGGAATACTGCAAGTCTTTGTACGTGAGACCCCTGGTGCTTGAACTTAATTATTAGCAAAAAAGAACAGTTACACTATACTGGACTAGTCTTAAACAGGACTTAAGGAGGAACTCAATCAACAATCCCAGCAAACTCAATCAACAAGCCCAGCAAAATGGTCAGGCCCATGGAGCACCGGGTCATTTCCATCTGGCCATGCCTTCCGTTAACACATAACTTACTCGCATCAGTGATAGTATAACATAAAGGAATAAGTGGACAAACTTCACAGAACCCACACATCTCCACTATCACTCTGACTCGCTCCCTACCACACTAGTTTTATTTTCTTTCAACTCAGGTATGGTTTTATTTGAAATTGTTCCTTTTAACATTGTGTTTTTACATGTTTTGTGTATTCACAGACAACCACGGTTGCAGTGGATTGCAGCCCTACCCTGCTCTTTTTGTAATTTCTGAGTCATGCCATCGAAAAATGCACTTGTTCTTTTGCTGTTGTCCAGAGAGGTGATGTGATGTGACTGACTCACTCCCTGCCTGACTTGTTTTCTTTGAACTCTGAGAGCAATAAAGCAACAAGACCCAGGTTGATTGTCATGGCACATGATTTTATGATCACAATGCAAAGATAGAGAAGGAGAGGAGAATACACACTCCTGTTACATGAGGGCACTTCCAGGATTCCACTGTATAGTTTTGCGCTTGCCAGTGATAACATTCTATTGTACAAACAGATAAAACGTTCTTCTGTGATACCTTTTTGTACACGCAGCTAGACAACAGGCCCTCACAGCTGTAATGTTAAATCCCTCACCAGCAGGGGAGATATACTGATACTATATGTACACTGTATGCATTTCCTTATTTATTTACATGACACCAACACCCCTCACAGAACCAGTTTAACCCGTGAAGCAATGTTTAATCTCAATGAACAAATTATGAATGATAGAAAGAGTAGGGTGTTTTATAGATTTTTAAGAAATTTTAACACAATATATAAATTAATTTGAAACAATAAATTGCATCAGAGCAGAGCTTAATATTTACTGTCACACATAATCCTGAGAAGTTGCTGTGTGGATTACTGAATAATGGCAGAAGGTATTAAATATTTCAACATCTTTCTAATAATGTGGGAAACACTTAATTATTTCACCCCCTCTCTGTGGATTAGAGAAAATATGATGAATGTGTCGCCTAACCTCTTACATATTGTCAATGATATACACTAAACTGTGTACTTCACCACTAAGCTATGCTTCTTTTAACTCTGTTCCCTTGAATGGCTAATCCAAGCAATGTGTAGGTGGACTGATTAATGCACACACAAACATGATGGAAAAGGGCTTTGAAACTCTAAATGTGGTTACTAATATCAAACTATGAATAATTGGCTGAGAATTGAAGGCAGTTTGAATTAAAAATGTAAGATTCAGCTCATGTCTAACTGTGTTAAGTGAAAATAAAGAGGAACTTTTGTTCCCAAGATAATTAGGTTTGTAATGTTTGCTGGAGTGATTGTGGGGTTTTGCTTAGTCTGCTGCTCTTTTAAAGTGTGCCCTCTAGCTTTCCTAAAAGGAACCATTTATTGCTGCATGAAAGCCAAGCAAGTATAGAACTTAATAATTTTAGAAGGAAGAAATAGTATATTACCCCAGAATTGCTAAAGTTGCAGAATTGTACTGCCAATTTGTCAACTTTGTTGCAAATGTTCCATGTGCATGTATATTATGTTCTCTTGGAGGATTTGTCTTTGTTTTGACATTGTTCTATGTTTTGATCTGCTTGTCTTCTAATGTCATATATTTACCATGGATTGAATGTAGCTGAATGACCTGTGTCCAGTTTCCAGTAACTATAACAACAATTACAGCAACATCTATCTATAATCACATTTTTAGAGCACATTTGGCAAAACATATCTGTTAGACTTCACGTTTGCATGGCCTCACATGTTTGTAGGAGCTGTAAAGACAATTTCCTGTAGGTGATACTGACTGTATCGGTGTGATGATGTTAGAAATTGAATCAACCTTCTGCAGCATTTTGTACTCTAAACTCTAAAGGTGTTCTGGTAATGGTGTGTGTGTGTGAGAGAGAGAGAGTGAGTACTGTATAGTTTAGAGTGTTTGCATTTAAAAGCCCAAATGGCATGATTTTATATTGTAAGAAGTTGTCTGCAGAAGTGGGTAACACTGCTGTACACACAAATATTATCAGATGATAGATAGATAGATAGATAAATAGATAGATAGATACTTTATTGATCCCCAAGGGGAAATTCAAGTTCTCAGTAGCAAACAGACATCACACACAACATGCACTTACAGCAGAAAGGGTAAATATAAATATATACACATAAAAAAACTCCACTGTACAATAGACACAGTAGAAGATACGAAAAACTAACAAAACTAAATACTAAATATACTATATATATTAAATTAAAAAAATCCACAGTGTGCTTGAGGATGATCAAGCATGAGACGCTTCCAGTGACAGGGCCGGGACTGGCCTGTAGTTCTATGTGCATGGTAAGGTGCTCAAGAGAGTGAGTGTCATGGTGAAGGTGCAAAAAGCAGTCCAACAGTAGTCTAACAGTGCAACAGTGCAAGAATAAGGTCTAGAGACCAGCATAAATAATATGGACAAATAAGAGAGTAATGTATAATGTAGACAAGGTAATATAAAAAACTATGTCAGTGCAAGAATAGGTTGAGGTAATAGGGTTACAGCCATTTAGTATTGTAGCAGAAGCCATTGGTCATGTGTGCTAATATAGCATGAAAAACAGTGTAGCAGTAGTAAGACATTAGACTGTGGACAGTAGTAAAACAGTAGTGGGCAGTCAGTACTCAAACATGGAGAGGATGGAGAGGCAGACAGACTATGCAGAGAAGTCTATCTCTCCTCTTCCCTTAAGTGAAGGATTGAACAGTTCAATGGCCCTGGGGACAAATTACTTCCTCAGCCTTTCAGTTGTGCATGGCAGTGAGTGAAGTCTCCAGCTGATCAGGCTCTTTTGTTTTATAATAGTGCTGTGGAGTGGATGACAGAAGCACCGGGCATAACCTGTAGGCTAGGCCCATAGGCCCAAGCGGGAGGCTCTGAGAAGCGCGCTGTTTGCATCCCTGCTTGTGATTGATTTTTCGCGCTTCTGCTTGGCTTTTTGCTTGTGGTCTGTGTTGTAGTGCTGTGATGTGTTCGGACCCGGGGCAGCGTTGCGCTCTCCGCCACTCTTTATTTAGGCTGCGTTATTCAGGGTTCCTACACATTTTCCATTTCAAAATTCCATACTTTTTCCATACTCAAATGTTCAAACTTCTCGGTAGATTTTTCTGACCGTATTCTAGATATTGTCAATGGAGTGTTCTACTAGCATTGTGAAGAGCTGTATAATAATGTTTATTATTAACTTGTTAACCCTCAGAAAACACTTGCCCATTGTTGGATACTTTTTGATGGGGAAGTGCTGTGTTGGAAGGTGCACTCACATTTGATACAGCATACTACATATGTTGGAGACTAGTGCACTGCTGGCAGAGGTCTCAGAAATCACCGTAAACAGTATTATTTGTTTGCAATAACAGTTTATCAGATAATGCAGTATCCATGTCTTGGTAACTTTTACAAAATCAAAAAAGTCTACCAGTGTTTTAGCCGAAAATAGCAGAGCTACTGTAGGTATAGGGCACGTGCATAGAACTGGGGTATATATATATATATATATATATATATATATATATATATATATATATATATATATATATATATATATATATATATATATATTCATATTATGCTGTATATTCATGTCATTGTTATCCTATGTAGGCTACTAGCCTACACTATTATTAGGCTACCATCAAGGACATGAATGAATTTATACAGGAAATGAACATTTGCCAGGAACATGTTTATGCAAAGAAAGAGCTTTATTAAAACAAACACAACTACAATTAAATGAGAGTGGTATGAATAAAAATCAAATGCAAGTCACAGTAACATTAAACAAGGAAGGAGAAACAGTAAAAAAGTCACTTACACACAATGTCGTCTTTATCAACATCGTGTAGATCGATAAAGGCTACTAGGCTACTCTTAGCTTTGGTTTTAGGCTAGGCTAGTTTTAGCTTAGCTAGCGTCATCGAACATATTCTTACCGCAAGCTTGGGGTTGTGCACCCGTCTTCTCTTCTTGGAGTTAGTCTCTCCCGCACAGTTGTTCGACTGCAGAGCAGCCAACTTGACCTCTATGGACAGCAACCTGGAGTTTACCGAATTCTGCAGTTGAGTGAACCGCTCATTCATATCGGCAGTATGTCGATTAAGCTGACGAGACAGTCCACTGATAGCAATCAGCAGTTTCTTCTCGTCAGTCTGTGGACTGGCTGAAAGTTGTTGATCGCGTCCAAGAGGAGTTGAAGGCGAGTTGAACGTGAGACGTCGTCCAGCCATTGATCACAAAGCAGCAAAAACCAAACACAGGAGCTGGAGATAAAGTTCTGAGTACAGTAACACAAACATGTCTGTTTATATGCTCATCTTGCAAGTACTGCTGTATGGGTCATGCCCATGATCTCACACGTGATTGGACGAGGAGTCGAAGGCTTGTCAGGCTCCTCCAATCACATGCGAGGTCATTGTTATACGGAAGGACTCGCGAGACCAGCTCGCATCTATGAAACAAGAATGTGTGCCTGCCTATGAAGCTGTCAGTTTCCTAAGACTGTAGAAAAGACCGCTTCTGTGAACTTTGCATTGAACAACACTGAACTCTCTCATACATAGCGCTTTATGTGGTCATAATACTATTTCAAAAATGGAGTTTGGGAGAAAAAACCTAAAAGGACTAGGTCAGATAATGTACAGAGCCTGTTGCTATGACCCAACCACCGGGAGTTATGTTCAACTGTGATCTCTGCAGACCCCTCAATCTGATACTAATGTTGTTTGTATGGAATGCACATTTTACCTTTGTGGCCAAGGCTGATATCCCCACCCTTTCAACTGTATATTACATCTTGCTTGTGTCTGTTGAGGGGTTCACGACCCCTGGCAGGAGGCGACCCCCCCCCCCCCCCCCCATAGACATAATTTCTACTGCCTTTATTGTATTCTTATTGTTCTGTTTTCATTCTTTTACTCCTTTATGTTTTTATTTTTTATCCTTATATGTTAAGTGAATGTTGTACTTGCGAGCAAAGATTAACCGGAGTCAAATTCCTTGTTTGTGTACGCAAACCTGGCCAATAAAGCTGATTCTGACCAGGGCTTTGAACCGGTTCAAGGAACGAAAACGAAAACCGGGAATTTTTTGTATTTTACAGGGAACAGAAACGAAACCGGAAACGTTATTATTTTTTATGTTCTGGAACAGGAACACTTATTTAAAAATAATGGTAACCGGTTAATACGGGTTTTATTTCGTTCCTCAAAGTTTTCGTTGCCTAATTAACTAAAAAAAAAAAAGTAATTATTTTCCTGCGCACGTTACCATGACGGCTGAGGTTCACTTCCTGTGTGACATCACATCAGACATTCGCTGACTGAATGGAGAGAGAGCGGTGGATTACAAAGTCTCCACTCCACATCTAAAATAAGAGGTAAATTACGATCCATCGTTAATTAAAACGCTCATTCCAAACACAATATCAATAGCTATATTTGTCGACTCCACGTTAATGATGGACTAGCGAACATTAGGACTACTGGATGGCCTTTCCCCCCGACAGTTGGAATTTGTTGTTGCCCGATAATGTCGTTACGTTTGTGTGGAAATTTAACTTTTAACAATAAACTACACATTTGAAATAATTGTAGGCCTATTTAATTATTATTATTATTAATAATATAATTATTATTATGTAATAGTGGTTGTAATATTATTACATTTGGTTTAAGCTGGATGAGAAAGATGTGACATAATTCTATAGCATTAAACAGCTGACAGGAACGAAATTAACCGTTCTGGGAACAGTATTTTTTTGTTCTAACCGGTTCGGGAACGTCAATTTATTGGTGGAACTCATAACCGGAAACGTTATAATTCCGTTTCTGTTCGGAACGAACCGATTGGGGGAAAAAAAAACGGTTCAAAGCCCTGATTCTGATTAAAACTAATTTTTGAAATATCTTTCCTGTATAAAATCTTTTTTACATAACATTTGCCATTGCTAATGACACAGTAATCTAGGATACTTTCATTAAATAAATAAATTCAAGCTAAAATGTAAGAGTCTATAATTAGGCTGAGCCTGATGTATTTGTACCAGAGATTTTCTTACCTTTTAGAAAAATGTCACCTGGTGTAAAACTCCCCCTGCATCCCTGATTTGCATTTGTATAGCTCACAGCAATTTCATTTACATGTTAAAGCCTCCCCTAGAATTAGAAGGAGGGGGGTCATGGGGGGACAACTGCCAAGCAAGGCCCACGTCAATTTCTGACAATTCATGGCAGTTTTTGGCGTTGCCTACAAATTGCCGTGAACAGCCGTTAACCTGAACTTCCACGACAATCTACAATGCCACATACTGACGAAAATCACACTTTTCATGCAGTGACGGTTGAAGCTGAATTAGACGCAGAAATTTTGGTTAGAAGAATAACTAGTGTACTTATATTATAGGGGACTGTATATTAAAGGGGAACTTGGCAACTATTTCAACGTAATAAACCCGTTTAGAAATCATTTGGATGGTTAAATGACCTGTTCCGGTGAAAATGGTGACTTTCCCCGCTGCGCCTAGCGTCCACAGGCGGAAAACCAACATTGCAACATTGAGACTACCGTCCCGGAAAGAGAAGTGAGAAACAAGAAACTTGTTTTAAATCATGTTTCTTACCTTGTTACATCCACATAGTTCTGCCAAACTTATGCTAACGGTTCGCTAGCTTGTAAACAAATCCATGTGCTTTATCGTTACCTTTTCCCACAGTTTGGAATAGCATAATGCACAATTTCAACAGCAGAGGGGGAAATCCTGCCAAGTTAAAATGCAAAACAAACTTTTATTTGGAAACAGTTGTGGGCAGAGGAAACAATTGGCAGGAGTCATAGTTGATAACAACTGACAGTTGAAATGGCTAAACAGTTAGTTGAGTAGTTTAAATAGTTATATTATTTAATAGTGAATTATTGTAATGAGGACATTTATTTTGAAACAGTTGTATGAAACCAGATTATATGCTTAAAGAATGAGACAGAGTATATAGTTTAAAAGTTAAATGTAGATAGTGTAATGGATGTTGATAGACAGAAAGTTGAATGGATGTTGATAGGCAGATTGTTTAATGGATGTTCATAGATAGTTTAATAGGGCCTAGTTGAGCAGCTGGCATTTGATACAGGTGCAAATCAGTTTAATTAGCCCTTGATGATGTCATAGTGCCAATGCAAAGTCTATGGGGAAAAATAAGCTGGTTTTTGGTTAATATCTTAAAAAAACGAAAAATACATTGCTTAATCCTTAACGTGCCTGATCGTTCTAATTTCGTTACAATTGTAACGATGACCAATCGTCTAATATCTAAGTTGTCCGATGACTGATTTTATTTCTGAAATCTTCCCTGTAATGCTGACAACATAAGCTTTAATTTGATATGATTGGTTAAGAGGTTTATGGCGCAAAATATTTTGGATACTTGAAGATGAGTCATGAAAAAATCACTTCAGTCGACTTGGACATTGATGTGGACAGCCAGATGCTGTCTGCACTTAGGGAGATTACATCGACTGATATCCACACAGCTGGATAAACTCTGGTAAGATATATTTTAAATCGGTTCTAGTTATGGTTTATCTTAATTTGTAATCCTAAAATCATGTTATTTGACAGTAATATGGTTTCTCATCAGCGTCAACATTGTGGCATAGCAGGGGTTAGTGCACGTAATGTAAACTTAGCTGCATTACTCTTGCAATGTTCAATATTGCAATATTCTTGTTTGCTTTTGATGTCAGTTATTTTTATTTGACAATTTCATTTAAAAACCTGTAAGTAAGTTTATTTTGTAGTACCAATTTGCTTTTTAGGTAAGCATTATATTGGCAAGCCAGTATAGCATACCAAAGCTGAATAAATCAATGGGCACCGCGTTTCTAAATTGCGTTACATTCTCTGACATGAAATAAGTTGAGCGATATTTTCACTCCTCTCAATATGTAGTTATAGAAAACACGATGTGAAATCACATATTCTGTCAGAAATGTAATTAGGGCCCGAGCACCGAAGGGCACAAGGCCCTATTGTTTTTGTAAGGATTATTAGGGCCCGGGCACCGAGGGTGCAAGGCCCTATTGTTTTTGTAAGGATTATTATTATTCTTGTTCAGACTTTTGCCCCTGCTTTTTAAGATGGTTCCCATGGGCAAAAAGTCTTGGAATTTGGCACACACATCCGGTATTCGAAATAGAGGGTGACATGGGAATCAATTGTCGCTCCCATCCCATCCTGAGCCCACACAAATACTCCCGTCATATCCCGATCACGTGACTGCCCCCCCAAAAAAGATCCTGTCATGTTGAAGACGAAGGAGTGAATAGTGGCAAGAGGCAAGCCGAAGGCTGCTGACAAGGGCCCAACGTTATTGTAAAGCAATTTACAAAAGATTCACGGAACAAAAATGCTGTGGTACATAAAAATTTAGCTAAAAATGTGGAGAATGCAATGCAATCAAGCATTTTGGACGATAGGCTATATTGGCACACAGAATAGGCTAGGCAACAGGCCGATGTGCGTCTATTTTGAGACTGTTTTGCGAGACAGAGACTGAGTTTGCTGCTGATATTCTGGGGATAGGCTACAACATAGTCAATGTAGGACTTTAGGCTTTTAATATATTTGCTGCATTGGATCAGTCTTTCTAGAAAGAACAGGCAAGAGCTTTCTAGCCTCACGTCAGCAGCGCCGCATCCCATATACATTAAAACACAGCGGATGGCGGGCGGGTGTGGTTTTGAAAATTGGTCAAAAAACTTTGCTGATGGATGGATTAAGTTTTGCTATGCAGTTATGGTTGAAATAATAGCCCATCAGCGCATCTCTAGTGTGTGTGCCTCTCTCTCGCTCAGAGGGGAGGGGGAGGCCGAGGGGTCGATCAAGCATGGATTCTAAACTCTGTGGTGGATAGGATCTACAATTAGGTGTTAATTAATATTACTACCTAGGTCGAAGTACTCCCAAGTGCTATTGCGCCAGACATTGTAGTTCTCCTGTTTATTCGCTTGGAATATCGTCACGTTTCCAGACATCCCAAGTCTCCCGGAAGTTCCGGGAGTCTCCCGCATATTGATAACAGCTCCCTGACGCCCGCAAATTAGATAAAATCTCCCGGAATCTAGAGCGAGCGATCAAGAGCACGCACACAAGACCGAAACTTTAAATTGTGTGTGCATCTCAGTGTAGCGCGCACACAACAGTGATGGAGAGAAAGAGAGGTAGTGCGTGTGTGCCAGAGAGCATCCTGATTGGCCTGTTTCAGTTCAGTTCAGTAGGAGCAGGAGCGTCATGGCAGAGGAAGAGTGCCCCCCAAATAGGAACATTTAAGACCCATTTCACATCAGACTACAGTGACTTTAGCATTGTCATGGCGGGTTAAATGATTGCTAAAGACATGTTGAGGTGAGTTTAACAAGTGTCATTTCATGTGCATATTATTCAGGACTAGCCTACTAGATGGCTATTTGTCAAGGCTACATAAAGACCAAACTACCAAAATCTACTTTATTATCACAATTTCTAACTATAGGCCTTCCTTATTTGGTGTGCTGAGTAGAGACAAGTAATTAACAAACATAGGATATTCATCACTATTTCAGTATATAAGAAGGCTAAAGTAATTTTTTATATATATATTTTTTATATATATATATATATATATTTTTTTTTTTTTTTTGGGGGGGGTACCTCCCTGAAATGGCTTTTTGCAGGTTGGGATGTCTGCGTTTCATGTTGTGTGACTTTACACATTTTTATCAACTACTTGTGCAACTGTATTTAAGTAGGGAAAACGTGGATGTGTTTGATTAATGCCATCTTACTCCCTGTACGGCTACGGCAGAGCCCGCTAGCATAGCAACATGCTAACACATTCGCGCCGCGCGCCAGAGCTTTTGAGTGCACATACGGACGCGGGAGAGGTATGACTCAACTCGTGAAAGTTAAGGTAAGAACATATATTACTACTGATTTTGGGTGGCGTGTTCCTTTAATAACCCTCTTTACCTTGACTATGTGGTGGTTGTTATGGGAAACTAGCTAGTAAATGCAGCTTTACTGTAGTGAAGTTCGCCAGATTGGAAAGAGGAAATAGCGTCCATTTAAATTATAGCCTAATCTAATGCACTTTTGTGCGTTTAAATCCGAAATAAGGTGGAATGTGAGGAGACTGCTATTAACTTTTTAAAGAGGCCTATAGCATAGCAACATGCTAACACATTCGCGCCGCGCTCCAGAGCGTTTGAGTGCACATACGGACGCGGGAGAGGTATGACTCAACTCGTGAAAGTTAAGGTAAGAACATATATTACTACTGATTTTGGGTGGCGTGTTCCTTTAAGATCGACTTTGAACACAGTGAGCCATACAACTTGACAATTACACTGTATCATAGTGTTAATGTGTTGAGTAAAGCTACACATGTTTCGATTGATTTTGTTACCATGTGTGTTTATTCCTGCCGTTACAAAAACTAGCATCTCTGATAACGTTAGTGATTAGCTCATGTTGATATGGCAATAGAAAACACCTTCAGTTTTCCTTGTAGTCGCTGACGCTGATTTATTGGCTTGTGAACAGGGCAGCTGCTTTGTATTCATAGACTGTATATATAGAACTGGACAGTGTGGCTGCATTCTGCAGCATTCTATGGAATTGAAGCTGCCGAGGCGACGCCATCTTGGAAAATTTGGAGCCAATTTGAAGTGCGGCTGCGCAGCAGAAGTTGAAGCATGCGCAGTGAAGAGGAGTCGCGGTAAGGCACGCCCACTCGGCGAGTTAAACACGCCCCTTGTCAAGTGAAATCCACCCCCTTCTCCTTTCCACAACGCAGGTCGACAATGAGGTCGACTCGGTGCCGAAGGCTAGCTGGCTGGATGAATTTTGCGGCTGTGAGTTAGCTAAACAGTACAAACAACAATCTTCGGTTTGTTCTGGTCTGGTAAGTGTTGCGTATCAACTGAAAAGTTTTATTGTCTATTGTTGTTCTTAAATACGTATAAGAGAGCTTATTATGTTGATTATAGACTGTGTCTCCATGGTCTACATCGGTATACCTACGTGAAGTGGTTTGGCTAGGGTGGTCTGAGGTGGCATTTCCTCCCCCTTTCTCCAAGTCCCCTGACATCCATCTCCCTGACATCATCACCCACTGTCACTCAATCAACCTGAAGGGGACATGGCACAGCACCACTACGTTCTGAAAACACATGACTTTCAATAACTTGCGTGGCACCAAGAAAGGTCTGCCGCTGCTCTGAACCTTCTGTTAATGTGACATTATTCATATATGAGGCTGTACACATCACTTTGTTTCTATTTTCTTTATTGACGTCACCCAAACTTCAACTTTCTGTATGCCCCTGAACTCACACAAATTGTAAATTGCAATGCGCCATTAAACCAGTGGTGTAGTCTAGTTAGCTGTAGTGGTGGGTATACTGTGAGCAACCCCAAATGTTATTAAATATGTATCCTTGCCTATTTTAAATGGGTACACTGAGATGATGATGCTTTTTAAATAGGTTTACTGTGTAGTCCTGTGTATCACGTAGACTATACCACTGCATTTAACTGCTTTGGTATTTAAAAGTCAGAGGCCATTGCTTAGTATTTAACAGTAGCCTTCACAAAGATGTAGAAGTTAGAAGAATATTAATATCAGAATAATTATTGGTTGATACTAAATCAATATTGAATGTTTTTTATTTCTTTTGTTTGATATATCATTCACGACACGACTGGTCCTCAATCAGCCAAAGAGGACACATTGTAACTCCTCTCCTAGTTACTCTCCATTGGCTCCCTACAGTAGCCAGAATTAACTTTAAATCTCTCACTTTGGCCTATAGGACACTGACTGGATCTGCTCCTTGTTATTTTAATTCAATGATCAAGATGTACATCCCCAACAGCCAACTGCGGTCTTCTGATGAGCGTCTGTTGTATCGACCAGTCTTAAACGCTAGGTCAAATTCAAGACTCTTTTCCTCAGTGGTTCAATGTTGGTGGAATGAGTTGCCCAGTGCCCTTTGTTCTTGTAATAGTTTTTGGTCTTTTAAGCACTTACGCGTTATGGTTTGTATGCAGTAGTACTGTTTTATTTTCATTAGGATGTTGATTAATTTGACATTGTGTATTATTGATACATTGTTTATTTCATTAGGCTTTTTGTATTGTTTTGTATTTGTATGTCGCTTTGGACAAAAGCGTAACCATAACCATCATCATCATAATGTGGTATTTTCTTGTGCACTTGAAACAAAGAATAAAAATAAGTTTCTTTAAATGTAGTACAACTTTAGCACATCACACACTGAACAGCCAAGTAGCTTCCTGATTATGTGTAAAATGTTTACAGAGTATCCTGATGTAGTAGGTCCATGTTCTCATATTTTTACAGCTGACATGAAGGCTGCAATATTACATTTTTGATTTATAATGGAGCACCCTCTCTGGTGAAAGACTAGCAAGCCTGTGGTAGAGGCATACGATTACAGACATATTTCACTTTAGACGTATTATTTTGAAATGGGGTACATCTACGGGAGGATTTACATATCACTGGCAAGACCTGATCAAATCATACCAATGCAAAATGCTTCTCCAGCAGTGCAATCGCAGGTAACAACGATACCTTAACTCAGTATTTTCAGATACCGCTGTTCTGATCATACTAAGCAAATTGGCCATTTGTAACTTTGAATCCCTCCTCACGTTAAGCTATAGTCTAATAATGTGTTCACTAAAAAACAAATAACGTTATTTGTCGGGTTAATTAATAAGTGGTCAAACCGAGGTTGTCGACCTAGCAGGCTAGGTGACGTTTGTTGCCATTCGTGCAAAACTAAGCAAGAGTTAACGTTAATGAAACTTAACATCGCCTTCTCCCAGTGACTTAAGTGTATTCAAATGAAGTTGCAACGATGATGGCGGCAATCACTGGTTACGTTAAACCATTTGAAACAAGTAGGACTGTAAATGATGGTGAGTAACTTCGGATCAATATAGCAGAGCCCTTTTGCAGAGACCAAATGTGTAAATAATTGTAATACATAAATAAGTACATATTGTGTACAAAAAACGCAGGATGGTGTAAAACACTGTTTCTCCATTGACATTGCTGTTTTCAGTAGTTCCTTATTATTTCAGGTTTGGTAGTGCAATGCAGAATCTGGTGTTGAACCTGGTTTGGTAGCTACAGCCAGAAAGACTTTGGAGAAAATCTATCACAACAGCTGGCAGGCGTTTCCGTCAAAATTTCAGCCTCACCTTCATCTGCTCCAACTACTACTCTGTCGCCTTTCCATCAAGTACATATTCCTGTACAGCCACAGGAGCCACAGAACAATTGTTGGCTTTGTTATAAAAAAACGTACATAATAAAACTAAAGTAGCTTGTATGGCCCCAGAGTGTAACAGTAGGCGACTATGTTTTATTGGTAAACAAAATTGCTGTCAGATTTGGCATTCTGCAGAAGGGGATGCATTTCGTAATGAGTCATAGCTCTTCTGTGTTCAACCTTCAGGTTCCCCACCCCACCTTTCCCTATCCTCCTCTGTGTGTGTTTGTGTGTGTGTGAGTTTGTGTGAACAGTATATGTGTGTATGTGTTTATTCTCAACAGGCTTGTTCTATGTAATCCACTTTCAAATGTTTAGAACACATTGCTTTTTGAGTGATGTTGAAGTTGATTGTATTCCTAGCTTTTCATAAATAATAATACATTTTATATATGTATATAGTTTTCATATTATACTGATTTATATAAGGAAGTTGTATCTGTTGAATCAAATGTATTTTATGTCTCTATTCCGAAATGGTCTTCAATACATATACAGTGTATTTACTTCCTGTATACTGTAAAGTATGTTTTTTTTACATCATTCTTATTGACTGTAACATTTGCTTATATACAAATAAATGGTTTATTCTTATAGACTAAATTAATCTAAACCATTGTGTCTGACTTCATTGCATACTTTTATGTTGTTGGTGAGAAAGAGAATGTGAATTCTGTCAACATTCTAAATCCCGTTTCCTGCATTTTTTTACACTGATCACTAAATTTATCATAACTTTTGAAAAGTTAAGGATAGAATAGAATAGAATAGAATATTGTCACAGGTACAACGAAATTAAGTGCATTCCTTGTTCAGTGCAAAAGTAGCAATAAATAAGTAAAAAAGTCACTATGGACACAAAAGGACATAAAAAAGTGCATAAAACTTTACACCCCACACATATCCCACCCATACACATCCACATTCATAAAATGTAACACATAAAGCTATGCTATGGTAGTACCGTTCAGTGAGATTATGGCTGTTGGGTAGAAACTGTTTCTTAGCCTATTTGTCCTGGTTTTTATGGATCTGTATCCTCTGCCTGATGGCAGTAGTTCAAACAGTTTGTGATCGGGGAGTGATGAGTCTTTCAGGATGGAATTGGCCTTTTTGAGGCAGTGGGAACGGTGCAGTTCATCCAGAGAGGGAAGAGGGCACCCGATGGGATGTTGAGGGATGGGGGATGTTGTCCTTCCTGAGAACTCTCAGGAAGTAAAGTCTCTGCCGGGCCTTCTTCATTAGCCCAGTGGTGTTGATGCCCAAGGTCAGGTCCTCCATGATGTTGACTCCCAAGAAGCGGAAGTCTGTGACCCTCTCCACACAGTCCCCCTTTATCACCAGTGGCTGGATGTCTGTCTTTTTCTTCCTGTAATCCACAATGAGCTTCTTGGTCTTAGCTGTATTAAGGAGCAAGTTGTTGGCCTCACACCACCCCACCAAACGCTCCACCTCATCTCTGTAGGCGGACTCATCCCCCTTGGATATGAGTCCAACTACTGTGGTGTCATCTGCAAATTTGACCATGGTGTTGCTGAGGTGAGCGGGGGTGCAGTCGTGGGTATAGAGGGTGTAGAGCAGGGGGCTCAGCACACAGCCCTGGGGGGAGCCAGTGCTGAGGCTAAGGGCGGTGGAGGTGTGGTGGCCTACTTGTACTCTCTGAGTGCGGTCTGTCAGAAAGTCCTTAAGTGGTGGAGTGTGGTTGTCCGAGGCCTGATAGCTTGTCCACCAGTCTGTGGGGCAGGATGGTGTTAAAAGCCGAGATAAAATCTATGAAGAGCAGCCGAGTATAGCTCCCCTGCTGCTCCAGGTGGGACAAAGCAGCATAGAGGGCTGTGGCTATGGCGTCCTAAGTAGACCTATTAGCCCTGTATGCAAACTGGTGCATACTGGACTGGACGGTCATTGAGGGTGGAGATATTTGTTTTTTTGGGCAGAGGGACTATGGTGGAATTCTTCAGACAGGATGGGACGGTGGACTGGGAGAGTGACCGGTTGAAGATCTTGGTAAAGACCCCCGCCAGCTGGTCTGCACAGTCCTTAATAACTCGCCCACAGATGCCGTCGGGACCAGCTGCCTTCCGCGGGTTGACAGCCTGCAGTATAAGCCTCACCTCATGCTCCTCCACAGTGAAGATGATGAGTTGTTGGCTGCAGGATGTGGCATTGCTGCCTCTGGTGGTTTTACCTCGAAGCGGGCAACGAAGTGGTTCAGCTCCTCCGCCAGTGAAAAATCCCCTTCAGCAGCCCGAGCGTTGGTCTTGTAGTTGGTAATGTGCTGAATTCCCTGCCACACCTGCCTGCTGTTATTGCTGTCTAGGTGGTATTCAATCCTCCTCCTGTAGTCCGACTTGGCCTTACGGATGCCCCTCTTGAGTTTGGAGCGTGCTGCACTGTACAGAGCCTCCTCGCCTGATCTGAAGGCAGTGTTCCTCTCCTTCAGCAGCTGCTGGACCTCCTTTGTCATCCACGGCTTCTGATTAGGATAGACCCGGATGCGTTTATCCACTGTGACAGTGTCTATGCAGAATTTAATATAACATAAAACCCTGTGTGTAAACACCTCCAGGTCTGGGTGTTCTGGAATATCTGGAATATTTCCCAGCAGGTCCTGTCGAAACAGTCCTATTATATTCCAATATATATATATATATTCCAATATAGTCTTTTTTGTTAAATAGCCCACAACTTGCTGATCATGTCATACACTCTATATTTTTCTCTTGTAGAGAAATATGATGAAAATTCATTTTTATGTGAATGAAATAACATTTTGACAAATTTTGGATATACATTGGAGAGGATTTTCAAAGACTGCTGTTTACTATATCAACATTACCATATGTATTTTACAACATTTCATAGACCTGATCCTTCTGATTACAATGGTATGTATATCCCATTGATGGTATGTATTATACTCAAGAAGTTTTTTTGTGTGAGGAGGTCATCCAGCACCAAAAATGGAATGTTCGGCATGGGCACGGAAGGGTTAAGTGTCCTTTTCAAGACCTACGTTACAAAGTTTGAACGAAGTTTCTAAGTTAAACGGTTGAAGCTGAATTAGACACAGAAATTTTGGTTAGAAGAATAATAATAAAAAAGAAGAAGACTTCGGCTAACAGAACAGTGCATTTTTATGCACTATAACTAGAAAAGCATTTCCTGAAGTAAATACAGTGCATGCAAAGTTGTTGCTAGGATGTTGCTAGGGTACTTAAAGTGATTGCTAAGGTGTTGCTAAGGTAAACATAGCAGTTCCTATGCTATAGAAAGTGGTTGCTAGGTTAGTTGCTAGGGTAATCATGCTGGTTGCTAGGTTGATATTTTGAAAGTGGTTGCTAGGTTGTTGCTAGGGTACTTGAGGTGGTTGCTAGGGTGTTGCTAGGATAATTATAGTGGTTACTATGCTATTAAAAGTGGATGGTTGCTAAGGTAATCATGTTGGTTGCTAAGGTGGTTACTAAGGATTTCCCGATAATGACCGGCATTCTATACATTATCCCGCTTATTACACGGAACACGAAACAATAAACTCCCTACGATATGACTCTTTAGCCTACATAGCCTAGGCTATAGACTATTTGTTACCGTTTCATCGTGGCTTTTGCTGAGAAACAAATAGTTCGCAACAACACATGCTGAACTTGAATCAAACATTCTTTAGAACACAGCTGATCAAGCAACTGCCTTTACTTTTGAATGAAGTTTCAAAGACGTGAATTAGAAGCACAAAACCTATTTTCCTTGACAGCGGTCTGTTATACTAAGCAACGGCCTGTTATCGAGAAATATCAGACCACCGAATGTTGAAGGCCCATTCAAGTGAATGGAGCGTTCTTCATCATTATGAAGAGCCGTGTAGTAAAATTCTTTAATAGCCGGAGAGCACAGGTGCAGTTGATTGCATTCTAATTCTTTAATAGCCTATTATGATGTCATAAAGCCAATGTTAAGTCTATGGAGAATTTTAAGTTTAGTTTTTATTTAAAAATAGGACTAACATTTGATTCAAGACCTACGTGTCAAAGTTTAAACCAAGTTTGTATTATAAGCAGTTTGAGTCAAATTAGGGCTTGGAAGAATAATAATAACTAGAAATGCATTTCCTGAAGGAAATACCAGTGCATGCAAAGCTGTTGCTAGATTGTTGCTAGGGTACCTGAGGTGGTTGCTAAGGTGCATGATGTGAGTTGTACGTGACTTACGTGACTTGTATGTGCATTGGCTTAACTTTTAGCACTGGTGTTAGCTAAATGTGTATAGAGTATGTGTGATTAAAGATTTCACAGTGGTATGCTATCTACTGTAGCTGTATACATTGATTGACATAGATGGGCTTACCTGTTGCTGGATGGGGGAAATATGTTCATATTTTTTGGTCCTGGTGAGTGTGCGAGCAGCTGCATTTTGTATAAGCTGTAAGCTCTTTAGACAGGTATTATTGCAGCCAGCGTATAGAGCATTGCAATAGTCTATCCTTGAAGTGACAAAAGTGTGGATTCATTGTTCAGCGTCTGGTAAGAATAAGGACTTCCTTATCTTTGAAATGTACCTTAAGTGGTAAAATGAAGTTTTGGTGATCTGTTTTATGTGATTATTTAGTGATAGGTCCTGGTCAATTATAACCCTTTGATTTTTAACACTTGTGGATAAGGTCCCGCCTAACAAAGGGCCACAATGAAGTGGAAGATCACTATATGTAGCCTGTGATGAGGATAGGATGTCCCTCATCTTTTTAGGACCTAAAACCATAACTTCTGTTTTATCTGAGTTCAAAAGCAGGAAGTTGTTCGTCATCCATGTTTTTATATTTCTTATACATGTTTTAAGTTTGGCTAATGGGGTTAATTCATTAGGTTTTATGGAGAGGTATAATTGTGTATCGTCTGCATAAGAATGGAAATGAATGCCATGTTTCCTAATTTCAGAACCTAGGGGAAGCATATAAAGAGAAAATAACAGGGGCCCCAGTACTGAGCCTTGAGGCACTCCATATTTTACCATTGTCTGGGTAGATGGTTCATTATGGACCTGTATGAATTATCGACGGTTAAAAAGGTATGATCTAAACCAAGCGAGTGCTGAGTCTTTGATGCCTATAGAATGTTCAAGTCTATGAAGTAGTATGTCATAGTCTATGGTGTCAAAGGCTGCGCTGAGGTCCAGGAGGACCAGTATTGATACATTTCTATTATCAGCAGCAATGAGATCATTGAAAACCTTAACTAAGGCTGATTCAGTACTAAGGTGAGCTCTAAAGCCAGACTGGTATAATTCCTGGATCTTGTTCATATGTAAGAAGGCACCAATTTATTTGGACACTATTTTTTCGAGAATTTTTGACATGAAAGGTAGATTAGATATAGGCCTATAGTTATCCAGGCTGTTAGGGTCCAGGCTAGGTTTTTTGAGAGATGGCTTAATAACAGACATCTTAAACGACTGTGGTACATGCCCTAATAGCATTGAATTATTTATAATCTGGAGCAAGGAAACCAGCACACTTATTGTTCTTAAGTTTTCTTATTCCTGTAAGCCCGATTTTTGGCCAGCTCCTGCTCCAAGACCTTTTGAGATATCGCCACCGGTCCAACTCTGGAACGTCCGGCCGGAACCGGTGTAGTGTGGAAATTGAAAATGATGTCACTGACCCTTGTCATTCTTCCGCCATATTGGATTGAATAGAAAGCGAAACTAAAGTTTCACAGGTCACAAATTTGGTCCGAACTTGACGTACATGATCCTTGGACCAAGCCTCACAAAAGTTACAGAAAGGATTTTTGATTTTCAGAAGCGTTTGCCCGTCACAGCCAAACGAAATCGGCGGCGAAGCTCCGAAACAGGAAGTCGTCCATATCTCAGGAACACTGTCACATATTGATACCAAATTTTGTATTTGAACTCCAATGTGAGGGTGCATAAGCTAAAAAAAAAAGAAAACATTCCAAAAGTTTCCAGCATTTGGCAAACAACCCACCCGTATTTGGTAACTACCACCTTCCACATTTACAGTTGTACATCTATCACAATGCTTTCCAAGTATGCACAATGTCTTTGGGGAGCCACAATGTCTCCGGGCAACCTTGCCCAATCATGAAATCCTTGCTCAGCCATGGGATAGTATGGACTTACGAACTGAAATGGCAAGGAGAACATTAGCTATTTATTGCTGACGTAGTACAGTTATTTTCACATTGACGGTATTCAAATTAAATTTTTCATTAT
This sequence comes from Alosa sapidissima, assembly GCF_018492685.1. Taxonomy (NCBI): domain Eukaryota; kingdom Metazoa; phylum Chordata; class Actinopteri; order Clupeiformes; family Clupeidae; genus Alosa; species Alosa sapidissima. The sequence goes on from NC_055972.1 coordinate 33,426,468, forward strand.
TGTTAAATATCATGATGGGAAAGTATTATTAAAAATGTTACAAGTATGCAAATTCATATGTTTACGGGCATTTAGGTTTTACTGTGTTGTTTTGTTGTAAAGACATGCAAGGCATTCTGGGCCATGTAATGAACAGTGGTCGGCAGCACTCCATACGTATTAATATGAATAGGTGTTTCTGTAAACCTAGGGACAATAAACAGCTATCTCTGTTACAAAAACGAGCTGGTAATCGCTCATTGAAGAGGGAACTATGATAAAAAGATTGTTTTCCTAAAAGCATGGAGTTGACGAAAGAATAAGCAGGAAATGTCACGTTAATGTTAAATAGCCTACATCTGAACGCTAGGTGGCAACGTTGTATTACATTTCACTACATGCGGTGGAATTAGTGTGAGCTTCACAAGGAAGGAAGGTGCAAATATTATGTAATTTATCATGGGAAATTATTGGAAGTGTTATTTCTTGTTTATTATACGGCTCTTCACAATGCAAGTAGAATGCTCCATTGACTTGAATGGGATTTCCGAAAGTTCTAGCGGTCATTGTTTCTTGGGAAAGGACCTCTGAAAACAAGAATGACCGCTGTCAATGGCAACGGAGTTTGTGCTTGAAACTTCATTCAAAAGTGAAAGCAGACGGTTGATCAGCTGTGTTCTAAAGAATGTTTGATTCAAGTTCAGCGTGTGTTGCGAACTATTTGTTTCTCAGCAAAAGCCACGACGAAACGGTAACAAATAAGTGTAAAGAGACATATCATGGAGTTTATTTTTTCGTTTTGGCAAGTAGCCGTATAATAAGCGGGATAATGTATAGAACGCCGGTCATCATGGGAAAATAAGTCCCTTCAGGGCGAAACAAGACCGGTTCGCCCTGTCGGGACTTATTTTCCCCATAATGACTGGCGTTCTATACATTATCCCTTACTTATTCTAATTGCAAACCACACACATCCATTCGTAATCACACGTACACATTTAATACCTGGAAGACTCTCATTTCGTTTATTTGATGTTGCCTAGCAACGGGAACAGACTTCAGAGCAAAGATTCTAGAACAGAGCTTCAGAGAGACACGTTTTGAGTTTGTGGCCAAGAACCTAAAATATCGGTTTCCATGTGTATGTGCTGGATGGTGTGCGTCCTTTATGAAAGTAAGTGTTTTATAGAGTTACAGACATAATGAGTCATGTTGTAGTGGTCCACATAAATGTGCCCCTTCTGTTATTAGAATGCTAAGCAGAGATTTAACATCATTCATTTCTCGTGTGGTTAGAAGCTAGCTAGCTGTGTCATAGGGAGGAGATGTTGCTGTAACGTTATGGGATTTATGTTGCTTAGCGTAATGCCATGGTCATTTGATATGAGATGCTTGTACTTGTAACTTCGTCACTCGTAACTTTAGGACTCCTATTTTTTTTTACTAAGAGTAATTCAGGAAGCATTTTAGCCCTAAAAGTAGCGCCTGAGTCTGTGACAGCTTAAGCGAGGACTCCTAATAAGACCGATTCACAAACAATGTTTTGTGGTGGCATTTCATGTCGCGATGTTTTGAATCACGAGGGAACAATTTTGCATTGTATGCATAACTAAGGGATGCAGTAACACCACCAACAACAACCAAAACTAGCCTACTCATTGTTTACATGAACATTAAATGTAACGTTTCATTGTGAAACAAATTAAAAGATTCTCCTCTTTGCAAACATTGCCATAGGCATATGGTGACAGATTAATTTAATAATGTTGTTGCGTGAATCACGGTAAGCGCGAATGAAGTGGCCACTTCTTAATGAAACCCACTGTATGGAAGTAGGCTAAGTAAAATAGAGATGTTTCAAATAAGATAAGGTTAGGATATGCCCGCTTGACAACGGCAGAGATAACTGGCCTTTGGCCATAGCAACCATCCATTTAGAACGACTGGCCTTCATAGCAACCAAGGATCTTAGCTGTGGTTCATGTAGCTACAGAATGCATGCAATGTGATGCAAAGTATAGAAAGGTGATGAAATATACAGAGACAGGTCAAGAAATATAGTGCAATGTAGACAGTAGTATACAGTTGATTTACAGAAGGTGGTTTAGAGTAATATGAATTAAATATAAATATGTGCAGTGTATTAGCAGTTATCTCATACAATAAGTAGAATAGAATAATGTATGTAGATGTAGCAGTAACATTATAATAGTAGAAATAATAATATAGATATATGCAGTGTATTAACAGAATATAATAAAACTGAATAAATATGGATATTCAATATGACAAATATATAACAGATATGTACATAACATACAGCTGTGTGCAGTGTGGAAACAGTGTCATTGTAGTGCAGAAACACCATCATAAGAGTAGTAAGAATAAGTCGTGCAGGATGAATAGTATGAAGATCAGTAGAATAACTATGTATAAATGTAATTACAGTAGGCCTATGTACATTTGTAAATAAATAGAAAACTATGGGTACGCAAAAAGTACAACCAAAGCTGAGCTTGATCAACTAGAACGTCTAAAGAACCAGAACTTGAGTGTAGTTTTTTCCTGGGTCCCAGGCCATGTTGGTCTGAGGGGAAATGAGAAAGCGGACAGTGCTGCTAAGCAAGCCCTCAATGAAGAAGTCACAGAATGTCAAATCCCTGCCCCAGACCTTAAACCTATACTGAACTCTTACATCACAGATAAGTGGCAATCTGAATGGGATTAATGTAACAACAAGCAAGGAATGTAAATTTTGGCACATTTTCATGACCCACTAGGTCGTTATGGGCCACACAAAATACGGTGTTGCTAAAATTACTCCTATTGTGGCTATTAGAGACATGCGTTCATGAGTATCCAGCTACATTTAATGAGCTAAGTAAAATACATTCACACACACAAAAAAAACATCACTAATGTTGTGGACATTCCTTTATTCTGAGATACATCAAAACATTCAATACAACAAAAGCTTTCAAAACAATCCCAAACAGACATAAGGTCTTTATAGAGCAAATCCATATAAATTATTTGTCAAATAAACCAGTAAAACAGAATTAGGGGATGGAATATATAACATTCACACTCATAGCTCATATTTTTAAAATAAATCAGTGAAAAAGTATCCTGACAAACAAGCAGCATTTTAATGCCTTGGCCATATTTCATCATTTCTGATGAAAAGTGATGGTAGCTGACCAAAAGGCTGTACTGTTTCACAGCGATGCAAGGTGGCTTTCCCGAGGTAAAGTGCTGTCGCGCGTGTTTGAGCTCCGAGTCGCCTCTTCTTGGAGGAAGAGCACATGTTTGAATCTGCAAGCACGTTCACTAATGAACATTTCTTGACGAAGCTGGCCTATCTATGACTAAGATCAAATCAATAAAATAAAACAACAGCAGTGATTGGCTGCAAAAATAAATAAAGTCACGCATCTTGCACCTCTCAAACTGGGCTATCAGGTAACCTAGAGAAGATTTCTCTTCGCAAAGTGCAGAGAATAGACACGCTTTTAAGGGCCGGGTTTTGATGAAATTCACCACTCTCACAACAACGTTCAAAATCTCATGTAGGTCGGGACTAACTAAGCTGCCTTGACACAAGCGCTTCCCTGTAAATAACACAGTGCGTCCATTGCGCATCGGGTGCTACCTGGGCCCAGGCTACAGATAAATAAAATAAAAAATCCTGTTTTTTTTCCAGTAGTGGGTCGCGACCCACAGTTTGAGAAACGCTGGTTTAATGCATTAACTCAAGACATCAAACATTTTCTAAACAATACAAACAGAAAGGATGCAGCAGGCAGCAAATGTAGAAGAGTCATTTCCAATGCTGAATGAAGCCCAAAGATATGAAGGCATATCTGGCAAGTTGTTATTTTTTGAAGACGTAAATGGTTGGGCTATAGGCCTAGTTTGCAAGGAGACATAAAGCGTGAGCATGCCACACTATCCATAGCTGTGGTAGCGGGGGTTGGAGGATTACTGTTAGCGCAGGATTTATATAAAATTCTTCAACAGAAGGCCTGCCTCGAATGCAGGCTTGCCCAAAAAAAGGCCTGTGGTTTGCGCAGCCTACAGTAAGTAGGTCTTAGTGAGTTAGGAGTCCTCTAGACTTCTTTTCAGCTGTCTCAGAGGTGGAAAGTTGCGTTCGTTGGGGGGCAGGGCCTGATTAATAATTCATAGACCCTTGGGAACAAATGTCTGATGGCCCCCCCTGCCCCCCAGCCAACGTGAATCGGGCGGTCAGTTAATAGGCCTATCGTGAAGATTTGTATTGCCATTTAAGGCACGAGCGCATCTGTGAGGCCAAGCCTCACCAAGTAGCCCGTTTGTTTACAACTAACATTACATTTAATTAAACTGCTTATAGGCTATGCCGAAATAGTTTCAACATTTTGAATATCAGTGTCGGGTGAATTAGGAAATGCCTTATGGCTGAAAGCTGCTTGGGATCCCCCCTGTCAAGCAATAACCATACAAAAAGTTAAAAACAGATGACATGATGCGCGTCACTGACATAATGCGCAAATAATATAGCCTAGATATTCCAATATATTCGAATACATGTGTTTATTTTAGAGGGGATATTCGAACGTTATTTTTGAGCAATTTTGACAGCCCTAGTCCACTGTAGGCTACGCCAATCGTCTATTAACACCTTCCACCTAACCCCGGTGAGTGGGGGTCGCTATAATGCGTGTGAAATAGCACCATTGAGTAGCCTATGCGAAATAGCCTTAAAATCGTTCCGGTGTTGTGTGCCTTCTGGTTTCTCCACCTACTGGTTTCCTTGCGCGTGCATGCGCTGCAGCAGTTGTCAGACATTCACAAACAAGTTGTTTTAGGCGGTTTGAAGTCGCTTTTCATACGCCATGAGCGCTCGGCTACATTACAGCCACTCGGACAAAAGACATGTAAAAAATATATGTTTTGAAAACTAGCATTAAACTGGATTCGATCCCGCAAAAGCAACACACGCGTTACTCTCTCCATCCTGATTCCCTACTATTTGAGCCAACTTATATGTTACGCGAATCAATTAACTATTGTAGGCTACCATTAATTAATAACGTAGGCAACACCCAGGTAACATGATGTCCAGGCTATCTGAAACAAGGGGTTGCCTCTCATCTAAAACAACTGGTTCCCTTGGGCTGCTACAGTCGTCAGTGCACTGTGCACAGTAGGCCTATGCTACTCTTTGTGGTTGATCAACTAAAAATATGTATTTGTAATGTATAATGTATTTGGTGATGACGTTATTGTAGGCCTAGTAGATCTAAATTCTGAGAAATTAAATGGTACGAGAAACGATCTACATACTGTAGCGCACCAGAGCGCGATGTCTTCAAGGGTTGAATGAAGGGAGTTTGCAAAAATTAGTGTATTTTTCAAGTCAATAAACATTCTTAATTTTCGAATGTCTTTGTCAGGGAACATCTGACTTTTAAAAACCATAGGCCTGGTAGTCGCTCAGACAAGGAGTTATAAGATAAAGGCAATACCATTTGTGTCACCTAATGCAGTTCAGTGAATTAGCAAGATACCATCAGAAGGCAACAATCATAAAGCACAGTGCGCGCGCGCTCTCTCCCCTGCGCATAAAGCTGTCTGTGTGTTGTAGGCTAGATTTGCGTGAGTTCTTTCTATCTGCTTTACTTTTGTGAGTTGCGATCACCTAGGCTATGTTATAGACGTTCTATGAGGTACCAGTGTTTAGCTGTGTCACAAAACAATAAGCTTTGTCAGACTACTTTTAAAATGATCATTTTCAGGGCTATATACATTTTAAACATTCGGGGCTGAAGACCCGACAAAGCCTTGCGTTAATTCTTCAGGTGGGAAGTGTCAGGAATTTTTATACGAGAGACGCTCTCATTGGTGGTTAGTATATGAAGTGGGGAATTGACAGCAACATATCCAATCACATTATGAGAGATGCTGAATTTAACATAAACTGCGATGTTTGATTTTAAACTAATGTAAATTTAGCCGGGACTGTAAGCTGGCACACGTGGGTGCCAGAGAGACGGAGCACCCGCGGTATCGGCGCCTATGACAAGCGTGTATCTCGCGGTTGCATCCATTACAAACAAACATGCAATGTGAACGTCTGGGATTGGGGAGAGCACTAAATGCTCTTTTGAATAAGCACGAAGTCAAGCCTTTAAATGAAAAACACTCTTTAATAATCAAAGAAATAAACACTAATGAAGTAAACTTGTGACCATCAAAAATAGTTTATCGCCTGTAACTCCGTGATAACAGGACGTAACAGGAAGGCATTTGGCTGAGCAACGGAGGTTAATATGCTCTATATTTTGTCCAAATGTATAGTATATAAGTATATATACTTTTTTGATCCCGTGAGGGAAATTTGGTCTCTGCATTTAACCCAATCGGTGAATTAGTGAAACACAAACAGCACACAGTGAACACACAGTGAGGTGAAGCACACACTAATCCCGGCGCAGTGAGCTGCCTGCTACAACGGTGGCGCTCGGGGAGCAGTGAGGGGTTACAGTAAGTGCCTTGCTCAAGGGCACTTCAGCCGCGGCCCACTGGTCGGGGCTCGAACCTGCAACCCTCCGGTTACAAGTCCAGAGTGCTAACCAGTGGGACACGGCTGCCCAAATGATGTCTGTCTATCATCGTTGCACTTGGAGAAAACCAGAATGTTTAATTTGTCCTGCGTTTCTTCTACGGCTGCAAACGGGATTCACTCGCTGTTAACCAAATATTTCTTTATTAGGGCAGGGCAGGCATATTTCTGGCTATTAAATTATTTCTAAACCAGTCTGCTAAAGTCTGTAGTGAAGTCTGTGTAGGGTTTTCCAGCTCCATTTCTTTTTACGAGACCCCCTGCTCACTTGAGACCTCTCTGCCAGCTGTTGCAGCGTCACTGAAAAAATACAAATTAAAGTCGCGTGATGCCGCGTGATGCCGCGTGATCCCGCGCGCGGACCGCGAGGGAAGCTGGCCAAGTCGAAGCACTGCCCACTGTATGGTGACAGATTCATTTAATAATGCTGCTGTGTGAATCACGGTAAGCGCGAATGAAGTGGCCACTTCTTAATGGGACCCACTGTATGGAAGTGGGCTAAGTAAAATAGAGATGTTTCAAATAAAGGTTAATCAGAATTCTACGATATGCCCGCTTGACAACGGCAGAGATAGAACTGGCCTTTGGCCATAGCAACCATCCATTTAGAACGATTGGCCTTCATAGCAACCAAAGATCTGATCTGTGTTGCAATGTGAGGCAAAGTATAGAAAGGTGATGAAATATACAGAGACAGGTCAAGAAATATAGTGCAATGTAGACAGTAGTATACAGTTGATTTACAGACGGTGGTTTAGAGTAATATGAAGTATTCCTTTATTCTGAGATACATCAATAGGCTCTCAAAACAACCCCAGGCGCACAAAACAATCCCAAACAGACATAAGGTCTTTATAGAGCAAATCCATATAGATTATTTGTCAAATAAACCAGTAAAACATAATTTGTGGGATGGAATATATAACATTCACACTCATAGCTCATATTTTTTTTAAATAAATCAGTGAATAAGTATTCTGACAAACAAGCAGCTTTTTAATGCCTTGGTCATATTTCATAATTTCAATTCTTCTGTAGGTTACCTGATAGCCCAGTTTGAGAGGCGCAAGACGTGTGACATTTTGCAGCCAATCACTGCTGTCGTTTTATTTTATTGATTTGATCTTAGTCATAGAAGCTAAATTCGAAGGCAGGCCACAGGTAAAATCCAACGAACCGCATTCACCCCGCAAGCCAATAGTTGAATAGCCCTCTCCTAGAGCTTTTGAGGTATTGCCACTGCTCCAACACTGAAAGGCACTGTTAGAATGCTTGGATCAAGCCAGGTTCAGCATAGCGTATGCCACTGTCTGCCTGCTCACGTTGTTGACCGGACCAGGGCAAGCACACTTTCGCAGTTCCCATCGGAAATGCAGTCTAGTTAGAGATTGAAATGCAATTGTGAGACAATCATTGACATCATCCATATGAATATTAAAATCACCCAATATCAGTATTTTTTTTCTGTTTGGACAGCTAAAGTGGACAGGAAATTCCTCTAGGAATTCAGTGTAGGGGCCAGGGGGTCTATACAGTGTGACCACGGTTACAGGCTAATTAGTTTTCCAATCTGGATGTACAAGATTGAGGACTAAAACTTCAAAAGATTTAAAGTTCTATCAGAAAGACTCAGGGAAGTACAATGAAAGTTAATACATGTTTTAATCCATCAAAGGATACACAAAATACATAAGCAACAATAAGATAGTCTTTGGCGTAGGCCTCGTCCTAGGTCACTGAATGTGCAGACCCTTGCAGATCCTGCCGGAATGCAACGGCAGGTGGCGGAGCCTACCCCCAAAGAATAAGAAATAAAGATACCCACCAGAAATGTTTAGATGGTCATCCTCTCTGAAATAGAGCATAACAATATTAAACAGTACATGTTGTAACCCAGGAGATGAATCAGAGAAAGCAAGAAAGAGTATCCGATGACCTGAATAAATATACTATTAATGAGATAACTCATGATTTGATAATAATTCAACCACCTGTAACTCAAAGATTTAAGATTGATTTGGTGCTATAGACGGGAGTCAAGCTTGCAGATGTCGTTAACTAACATGTAAATTTAAATGCAAATCAGGTTTCTCGGTATAGGATACTTGCATATGTATACAAGGAATTTGGTCTCTGCATTTATCCCGCCCTTGAATTAGTGACCACAGAGCACACAGTGAACACACAGTGAGGTGAAACACACACACTAACCCAAAGCGGTGAACTGCTTTGCTACAGCGGCGCTCAGGGAACATTGAGGGGTCAGGTGCCTTGCTCAAGGACGTTTTAGCCGCTCCTACTGGTCGGGGATCAAACAGGCAACCCTCAGGTTGCAAGCCCGAAGCCCTAACCAGTAGGCCACAATTGCCCCCCAAATGACATGCAGGGCAATGAGCTTGCAGTTGCAGATGCTCAGGGTTAGAGCAGGGGAATGGAGCCTGCAGTTGCAGATGCTCAGGGTCAGAGCAGGGGAATAGAGCCTGCAGTTGCAGATGCCCAGGGTCAGAGCAGGGGAATAGAGCCTGCAGTTGCAGATGCTCAGGTACAGTGATGCAGGATTCAGCTCGCAGTTGCAGATTCTTGGGGTCAGTGCAGCGGGACAGAGGTTGCAGATGCTCGGGGTAGTGAAGCAGAAATAGAGCTTGCTGTTGCAAATGCTCAGGGTTAGAGCAGAAAAAATAGAACCTGCAGTTGCAGAAGCTCATGACGCATGATTCGATGCATGGTGGCCCGAGTTGGCCTTATTCGAGCAGCGGTACTAATGAGACAACCCACAAGCACCCGGACCCAGTGCACAAGGTGCCATAGCCTACGAGAACCAGCCCCACATCCATGCGTGAAGTAGATAGTTACAGTGAGTTAGGGGACTAGTACTCCACTGCCGACAGATGCATACCCTTAACTTAGAGAGTGAGGCATTTACATTAAACAAAGAGGAGCTGCTCCTGAAATTAAAAGATTAAGATGTTAATGTAGGCCTAATGAAGAACTGGGAAGTAATGTCATCCCTGTGCTTGCGGCTGCCATGACTTAATGGGGGATTACGAATGACGACAAGCACTGTCATCCCTGTGCTTGCGGCTGCCATGACTTAATGGGGGATTACGAATGACGACAAGCACAGTGCATTGTGTTTGGAAAAAAAGGCGAATGACTGGGTGCAGTATTCGCCTGAAGACTTGTGCTTGCTAGAGGTGTTCTTTCGGCAGAGAAAGAGTTTGTGGAAAGCTCTAGTAGGCTACTAGTCCCTACAGCCTGAAGACCTGCAAGGAGGAATGGAGTGGTTAGAGAGGAGACATACAGAATAGCATACATACAGAATTTACGAAAGGACCTACAGTGGGTCCCCGTTAAGTTTGGACGGGTTCCTTCAGGAATCACGATCCCCATTTTCTCAGCAGAAATGGCACAAACGGCAGTTGACACAAACAACCACAAGGTGTCACTTTGGAGTTCTGCCACTACTATTTTTGATGCGACTTGACTTACTGCTTCCATGATGCAGTTTCCAAGTCAGTAGAACAATCAGAGAAAGCTGAGCCATTACCAAACATATATGATAATACAATAGCGTGAGTTTATATATCTTATACCCTATTTGTCACGGTTACTTATAGATTTGATAGTGTAACGATAAGAGCATAAGAGACTTTCAGCGGGGGCACGGAAACTTAATTTGATCACGGTAGTTTAAGCTTACACTTGACAAAACATTCTAATATGAAAATGTAGATGCAATTGTTGTAAGATGGTGCAGCTCCTTTAAGAAAGCACCGTGCAAAAAAGTAGACGTGCTGGAGCGAGTCATATTCAAAATGCAAAAAATAACACCGCAGATAAAACCAATTATCCTCATTCATTGCAACCGCAGCATGCCTGCTTGCCAACGTTTAAACAAAATATATCAAAGCACCTTTTGCGTTTGAATGTAACACGAAAAAATGTTTAAACAGCTGGACAAATGATTTAGCTAATTGATTATAGCCTGTACACCAGCAATTGTTGAACATTTGGAAAAAGATCGCTCAGCTGTTGCCACAGTCATAGGCAATGTAGAAACAACATGAGAGCAGTACACACTTCCCCGAATGTGGATGTTACACTGTCATAATCTACCACCAGCCTTTTGGCAAGTTGAAAAATAGATGACTTCTGTGAAATCTCTGCTTTAAAGCAAGACCTAAATGAGAGGAGTTGTGTTGGGAATGTCGGTGCAATGTCCATGCTATAATGGTCTGACAAACGTAGGCTACTGCCTTTTCAAGCAGTTCATCATCACCGGCGAGTTGAAGGATCATAGGACGTAAAGACTCAAACACATAACAAGTTTCCCGCATGCTTGCACATCTTTGGGAGAGCTGACTGATTATGATGTCCAGAGTTGCATTAAATACCTGCACTTTTAAGTATCTCTCTGCATCGGTTAAGCGTTTATCTTCCGATAGTTCGTCAAAGTGACGCTTCACTCTTCACATTTTCAAATGTACTCTGAACCCCCATTTATTTGCGAGTGTCTGCGCTGTAGCCTTGGCCTGGTCAAAGGCACGCAGGTAGTCAGAAAGGACCGGTATAGAATTTTCCAGCAATTGCATTGCGGGGGTAGCGACGGAGGTCATAGGACCTGGTGCGACTGCACTTGCTGCACCTACTAGGCCTAGTTACGCCACTGCGTGGAGCGCTAATGTGTCTACTGTAAATCATTCATGTGTGAAAGTCATTAGGCTGGAAGCGCTAATGTGTCTACGCTCATTAGTCTACTTTCAATAGGCCTACTGTACAGCCTGAGAGGGGGAACATAGCCTACTGTAGAGTAAACAATCAGTTTACTTAGTTACATTTGTTTAGTTAAATCCAGTTTTCTACTCTATCTCCATTATATGCTTAGCCTATAGAAAGACATTCAAAATGTGTGAAAGTCATTAGGCTGGAAGCGTGTCTACTGTCAGTGACTAATGCGAGAAGCGGGTTCTGTGTTGTAGGCTATGCATTTTTCCGACACTTGGCTGCAAGCTCCCCTCCCCCACCCCCTTCTTTCACAAGCAGTGCAGCTTTCTGAAGCGGTGCCCTTTGAAGCTAATGTAACAAATACCACCAATATTGTTGTGTGGCAATAAAAGTATCCAGGGTTTGCGCAAGTAGCCTAAATATATAAATACATTAAGGACATACAATCCTTAACGTGAAAAAGCTTAACGTAGCTTAATGTCCCAAACAACAAGTCGTTTTATGCGCTCATTATAAAGAACGTTTAACGTGTCCCAAAACAGCTGTCAATTAATCACCAAACGTCAAGAGGGTTGAGTCTGAATGACACCGAGTTTTAGACACTGAGTTTTTGAAGTTAAGAAATATTTTCTGCAGTACCCAGAAGTTCGCATCATATTGCGGGTGACTTTGTAGTTCTTTAGAGCCCTGTTTCTACTAGCCCTGCTGTCTGTACCACATCCATTACGGACACTATTATCACGATTACCACTGCAACCTCCAAGCTATGTTGGGCAGAGGGTCGAAACAAGCATGGTATGCTTAGTGGACACCGTTGTATACACGCACCTCCATTCAGAGACGCACCGCGACTATCACTGTCATAGACGATCGATCATAATCTCCAAAAGGATATTCTTCTTCAGAATTAGAATAGGTGAATAACATAGCTTACCTAAGACTTCATCACACGTGAACGTTTTTCAACATTTGGTGTAGGCCTATTTCTGCTTAATTTCTGCAACACTATGGCCTGCATCGCTTCCGCGTCATTACATATGCACGTCTTTGTGTTTCTCGCGTGTAATACAAGTATTTCCTGAAAACTTTGCGCAGCGATTTTGGGTTTGAAGAGTAGAGTAGGCCTACAAATGAGATTTGTCACCGTACCTGGATCTATCGTCTATTTTAAGCAGTATCGTTGTTTGTCGCAATTAATAGCCTCAAGGGCCGGATTACATTATTATTTTGTCATACGTCGCGGGCCGGAATTGGGCAGGACGCGGGCCGGATTTGGCCCGCAGGCCGGGTGTTTGAGACCCCTGCTGTAAATCATTCAAAATGTGTGAAAGTCATTAGGCTGGAAGCGTGTCTACTGTCAGTGACTAATGCGAGAAGCGGGTTCTGTGTTGTAGGCTATGCATTTTTCCGACACTTGGCTGCAAGCTCCCCTCCCCCACCCCCTTCTTTCACAAGCAGTGCAGCTTTCTGAAGCGGTGCCTTTTGAAGCGAATGTAACAAATACCACCAATATTGTTGTGTGGCAATAAAAGTATCCAGGGTTTGCGCAAGTAGCCTAAATAGGCCTATATAAATAAATTAAGGACATACAATCCTTAAAGCTTAACGTAGCCTACATGTAGATTAATGTCCCAAAACGTCAACAAGTCGTTTTATGCGCTCATTATATATGGATTTCTATGAAACGCCACAAAAACATGCGTGCGCAACCAAGAGGCAGAAAGCACCATAGAACAGCATAGAGCAATGCAAAAGAGCAAAAGAATAAAATGAGTTTTTGTGCTGACAACTGCACCAATTCGAAATCACGATGGTTAGAGAATGTTAAATATGTTCAATATCCCTAACGGAATGCATGTCTTCGCCAAAAATGACAAAATACGATGTTATGTTAATAATGCAAATGAACGGCACACTTTGAAATATAGTCGGAAATGAGATGTTATCATCATTGAGACAACAGGGGTATACAATAAAATCCGATTGTAGCTTACAGCAGCCGACTATTTAGGTTAAGTTTATAACGTTGTGGACGGCCACCAAGCGTCTTCTGCCCCACGGCTGCGGCACAGTCTTGAGTGACCGGATTCGTTTTCCTTTGTCATATGAATGCTGTCATTTTGTTAACTTTACTGTTAAGGAGATGCTGTAGGCAAAGGCTATATTTCAACCTCGTTAGTGTCAGAACTATTCACAAGGTTTCTGGGCAGCATTTTTATGTTCTGTTAGCAAGCGAACTTCTCATGACTACCGACAAAGTAGCCTACTGCCAGCTGACGAAGCTCTCATTTTAAAACATTACTGAGAGACAGGCACTATACAATCAAGAAATCTTGCCACTGAATCCAAAACTATGTTTAACATTATGTACAAAGCTTAGGCTACAGTGGATTAGCATGTTGCAGGGGCTGCTAAAAACAGAGAAACGCACTGAAAACTCGGCCAATCACAGCCCTTGCTGTCGAATGCGCCGTCCAGTTCGACCGTTGAACGCCACAGCGGACTATGCTGCCCCCAAGCGGCTGCAGTTGTACTTACATGTCACCCAGCTGCGTGAATCACCATTATCGTGAATGAAGTGTCAATTTTTAACGGGGACCCTCTGTAGCACGCGGGCAAATAAACAGCCATGAAACATTTACATTGCCATTAGTTAAATCAACAATGTATGGGCCTACATATTATGTAGACACATTTAATCATGACAGTAACAGACAATGACACGATAATGATCAGCCAGACATGAGAATGAAAATGGATTAATCATGGCCTTCAGGTGCATCGGAAATATTATGGGTTAATGACGATAGTAATAGCCCTGCAGACAATACCAACAGGCCTACCATAAATCTCTGCAAACTAACATCCCGTCTCCTGAACTGCAGTCATAAACAGACCAGTGCACTGCAGCCAACAAGGAAAGTAGCCTACTTTTGTCCCTGTTGGCCTTCCATACACAACAGTACCCTAACTACTTAGGTTTAGCAACCAATTGCATTGTTAGCGATAGGAACGTAAACATCATTACGCAACTAGGATCTTACCAAGACTAGGGTAAAAAAGAGAAACCTTCAAAAGCCGTGGAACTTGTTTCTTTCCGTCGATAAGACCAAGCGGACAACCCGAACAAGTGGCAACAATTTGGCCTACCTACTCTCCGACGTTTACGTGAGATATATCCTCCTACATTAATGGAACCCCGAGACTTTGGTGATGCATCCAAAACAGTTGAAAGCGGACGTAAGGTAAGATCTGTGACTGCATCTAGTGATGTGCCCAATAAAGCGAGGCTTTGGAGCTTGTGTCGAGCAGAAAGGGGCGTGCAAGATGAAGCCCCGGTTCGAGGCTTGTGTCGTTTTCCGTCTGCAAGTCAACCTTGTTTAATGTGTTGCTGCTAGCAAGATAGCTCACCCTCTGCAACGGTGAAACGAGTGGAGCAAGTGGAACAACGACGTGAGTAACCACAAGTAAACAAAGAGAGGAAAAGAGACTGAAATTAAAACAAAATCATGGCCGTTTCTATCGGAGGAGTGGATTCATTTGATAGTAGTGTGAAGGAATGGGACACTTATATTGAGAGACTGGAACAATATTGCCTTGCTAACCGTATTGAAAACGACCGGAAAGTGGCGGTGTTGCTAAGTGTAATGGGTGCATTACCCATGCTAGCATCAACCTGCTAAGGAGTTTAACAGCACCACAAAAGCCAGCACAGAAATCGTTTAAGGACATAACTAAATTGCTACAGGATCACTTTAACCTGAAACCACTCATCATTGCAGAGAGATTCAGATTTCATAAACGTAACCAGCAAAAGAACGAGTCAATATCGAACTACATGGTGGAGCTCAGGAAGTTAGCAGAACATTGCCACTTTGGCGCGAGCTTGTCCGAGGCACTTCGAGATAGGCTAGTGTGCGGCATGCATAATGAGAGCATACAGAGACGCCTCCTGACTGAAAAAGACTTGACATTAGCAAGGGCATTAGAAATTGCGGTAGCTATGGAAACTGCATCAAAGGATGCTATGCTATTGCAAAAGAAAGTTTCAGATGAGTGCACTGTCAACGAGTTTACAGCTAAACGCCCAGTGAAAAGAGCTGTATGCTATAGATGTGGAAAAGACTCCCATGACCAAGCAGACTGTTTCGTGATAAAGACTGTAGACTGTGCAAACGGAAAGGACACATACAGCGAATGTGTAGAATGAAACAAAATGAGGGAAGGCACAGAGAAAAGAAAAAGGATAAAAGAGTGCACGATATGAATGACACAGACACAAGTGGATCAAACTCAGATGTGGACACAACTCTGGCGCACATAGAACTCCACTCTATGACAGACAGTGACAGACAAATAATATGGGTGACCCCAGAAATTGAAGGAAAAACATTAAAGATGGAACTGGATACCGGGTCTGCGCTTTCACTCATATCACTGAAGGAGTACAAAGAAAAGTTTGCAAATCTGAAACTGAAACGTACACCAGTGTTACTGAAAACATATACAGGAGAAAAGGTGGCGCCAGCAGGAAAAATTAAAGTGAAGGTGAAATATGAAAGCAAAAAGAAAATTCTGGATTTGTATGTGCTACCACGTGGAGGTGTTCCGTTATTTGGACGTGATTGGCTACAAATGATTCAGCTCAACTGGCAGTCCATTAAGGCAATGCAGGTCAGCCCGAATAGAAGCAACGCAGCTACACAGGAAAAGTTGAACCTCCTACTACAGCGTGCAGCGCCAGTGTTTCAAGACAGCATTGGAACCCTTAAACAGATTAAAGCACACCTCACAGTGGATGAACATGCACCGCCCAAGTTCTTGAAAGCTCGTCCTGTCCCCTTTGCGTTGCGGCCTAAAGTTGAGACAGAACTGAAAAGACTCGAAGACCAGGGCATTCTGTCCAAAGTTGAATGGTCAGACTGGGCAACACCAATTGTACCCGTAGTGAAGAAAAATGGTGCAATAAGGCTATGCGGTGACTTTAAAGTGACAGTCAATCCGGTTTTACATACAGACCAGTACCCATTGCCGCGCATAGATGACATTTTTGCATCGTTAGCCGGTGGGCAACATTTTTCAAAGATTGACTTGGCCCAAGCTTACCTGCAAATGGAAATGGATGCAGCATCAAAAAAATATCTCACAATTAATACCCAAAAAGGCCTTTTTCAGTACAATAGGCTAGTGTTTGGGGTTGCGTCTGCCCCTGCAGTGTGGCAGCGTGCTATTGATCAGGTCCTACAGGGCATTGCCGGCACGCAGTGCTACTTGGATGATATAATCGTAACAGGCCAGGACGATTGCTCTCATCTTGCTAATCTGGAAGCAGTCCTAACTAGACTAGCCGAATGTGGACTGAGAGCCAATAAGGACAAATGTGAATTTTTCAAAGACTCCATTGAGTACTGTGGACATATAATTGATAAAGAAGGCCTCCACAAATCACAGGACAAAATTGACGCTGTACTGAAAGCACCTAAGCCCTGTAATGTAACTCAGGTTCGCTCATTTTTGGGACTGATAAATTATTATCACAAATTTTTACCAAATCTGTCGACGGTACTCCATCCGTTGCACAACCTTCTGCAAACAAAGGCAACCTGGAAATGGACTACACACTGTGACTTGGCATTTAAGACTGCAAAGGAACTGATAACGTCTAAAAAGGTCTTGACTCACTACAACCCGGACTTACCGCTACGCTTGGCGTGCGATGCATCGCCATATGGCATCGGTGCTGTCCTCTGCCACAAAATGCCAGAGGGCTCAGAACGTCCTATAGCCTTCGCCTCTAGGTCCTTAAGTGCTGCGGAAAAGAATTATACACAAATTGATAGAGAGGGATTGAGCCTTGTCTGGGGGGTGAAGAAATTTAACCAATATTTGTATGGGAAACGCTTCACATTGATAACAGACCACCAACCCCTAGTGGCCATTTTTAACCCAAGAAAATCTATTCCGACAATGACAGTAGCACGCTTACAAAGATGGGCATTGTTCTTAGGTGGACATGACTATGTGATTGAGTACAAGGGAACGACACAGCATGGAAATGCTGATGGACTCTCACGATTGCCATGTAAAACAGAGGACAATACATCTTCAGATCCAGCAGAGATGTTTCATTTGACCCACATGGAGAACTTACCTGTCAACAGCGCACAGATCAAACAAGAGACCAGCAGAGATCCAACTATGGCTAAGGTCCTTGAGCTTACGGTAAAGGGGTGGCCTGCCAAAAACACAGTGGGCTTACCTGAATACTTCAGTCGACGTGAACAGCTATCCGTGTGTCACGGGTGCATCATGTGGGGCACCAGAGTCATAGTGCCACCCAAGCTGCGCTCCAGAGTCCTCGAAGACCTTCATGGTCTTCATGGACACATGGGGGTTGTAAAGATGAAGAGCCTTGCCAGGAGCTACATATGGTGGCCAGGCATTGATCACCAGATTGAGGACATAGCCAAGACATGCTCTGGATGTCAACTGACACAAAAGCAACCTCCACTGGCCCCTGTCCACAGCTGGGAGTGGCCAACTGCTCCATGGCAAAGGATCCACGTAGACTATGCAGGGCCATTTCTAGACAGAATGTTTCTTGTTGTTGTTGACGCATATTCAAAGTGGCCAGAAGTTTTCATAGTGAAAAATGCCACATCCACAAAAACAGTTGAAGTGCTTCGCACACTCTTCGCAAGAGCAGGATTGCCTGAGCGACTCATCAGTGACAATGGTAGTCAGTTTACATCAGAAGAGTTCCAATCATTCGTCCGGAAAAATGGAATCAAGCATACAACTGCTGTACCTTACCATCCTGCCACAAACGGGCTTGCTGAGCGCTTTGTCCAGTCGTTTAAGCAGTCAATGAAAACAATGGGCAATGCTCAGATGCCACTGCCAGAGAAGATGGCAAAGTTCCTACATGCGTACAGAAATACTGACCATGCTACAACTGGTCAGGCTCCCGCTTTACTGTTCATGGGAAGGCGGCTGAGGTCACGTCTAGATCTGCTTAAACCAGACCTTCGCAGAGATGTGACGCAGAAACAGTCCATCAAAGCTGCACCACGTCATGTCAGAAACTTTGTGATTGGACAACAAGTGTTGGCAAGGGATTACCAACAATCAAAACAGAAATGGCAGCGTGGTGAGATCCTGTCAAAGACAGGGCCTCTTACATACACAGTGAGGATTGGACGTGATGTCATCTGGCGACGTCATGTCGATCAACTGCTAGATGCAACAGCTCATCATGCGACACAATGCGACAACACAGAGGATGACACCCCTGTTCATGAGGACTCTGATGAATTCATGTTGCCGGTTTCAGAGACTCCTCCTGATAATGACAACCCCACACCTGCTAGTGTGGATGTCCCCGAGGTTCCTGTTCAGGACCCTGAGCCTCAAGAGAGACGCTATCATGAGAGAGCTCACCATCCTCCTCAAAGACTGGAATTGTAAAAAAAAAAAAAAAAAAGAGCTATGCATTGTCATTGTCTCATGTTTAATGTTGATGTGTGTGTTAGTGTTTTAAGTGTTCAGCGCTAATGTGTGATGTAGAGTTGTGTAAGACCTAGTGTAGTAACTAATGGGTTAATTATCAGTAACAGGTTATGAGTTTTCCATTAGATAGTTATGGATATGATATGTCTGTTATATGAGATGGACGTCAATGCTGCAAAGGAGGAATTGTTATGTTCACATAAATACTGGTTATGGGAACTACTTTTAGTTAAAGTTCATGGGACTACCTTTATGTTATGCGCATTGATACACTGAGCTAGAGCAGTAGACCTTCGGCAGAGTAACAAATGTAATGTAACGTCTCTATAACCAAAAATCCAGTAAAGACTATGGTTAACTTTACTCCGGTGTTTAATATATGTATGTTGTGAAAGGGCAATACACAACACACACCCACGTGACTGCTTCGGAATCTGATTCAAAGGCTTTGAATTGCGCACCAGGGCACCCGCTCTAGTGTCGGAATGAGTTGTGTTACGTATTGCAAGAGTCAGGCAGAATGTGTGTTTCTATAGGGTAGCCCTGTTTTATATAGGATGCTTTCTCTGTTTGGGAATTTACGTTCTTTTCTTTTCCATAATATCATGCTGTAAGACCTGAGACCATGCAAGCTGCACGTTCTGAACAGACACGCCCACTTCAGCCCTGCACAGCTTCCCCGGAGTTTTAGCTACACCTGGGACTAATCAATTAACCTCACCCTTTATATTCACTTGAAGCACCTCACCTTCATTTACCCATCACTAACTGCATCACAAGTTAAAGTTTTGGCGAAGTGAATGACTAGCTACCCATGCATGGATACGGAACATCGAAAATCGGCACCTGAAAGCAACATGCAGGTGCAAAGTCATGTCATTATAAAGACTGATGCAGACAGGTAAATTGGACGGAAGTAATGAATGATGAGCGACCAATTAAGTCTTCCTAACAGAACTAACGCTTACGCTTCCATTTATGTGTGAGGTTGGGAGATGTGAGAAGACTAGAGTGAGTAGACTCCCTAGCCGTTATGGCGGTGAAATGCACCGCGACGCAAAGTAACCCCGACACAGAGCTCCGAAAGGTCATGACGCCTTAGGAGCGATGGCATAGCTACGGCGTGGAGTTGACGCAGAAGCATAAATCAGCCTTTAAGACTATTCTAAGGGCACAGCACTGACAGAGGGCCCCTATAGCGTGGGAATGATGCCAAAAACCTCCCTTCCTACCATCCGGTGGATCCATCAAACGTCATGTCAAACGCCTACCAGCACGTTCATTGCTTTATCATGCAACAACAAATGTGTAGCTACCTCTCCAGAGGTTTTGTTTTTGGTGCATTTTGTCTGTTTGTCTAAAATCTAAGACAGTAGAAAATTGTGTTTAAAGACTTAATTAAATTAAAAACATAATTTTCTACTGTCTTAGATTTTAGTTTCACATTGCAAGTAACGCTTAACATGACCAATAGGGCTACAAATTGTGGTTAACTAGTGTCGATAGCATATTGCGAGTAGGCCTAGTTGTGAACCGTAGGAACTTTAAACGTAGCCTATAGCCAAATTGAAATAAATGCGAATTTATGATAAGCCTGTCAGTTCGACTGGCAACCCACAGTTGGATAAGCAGGTCCCCCCGAACAGTCTGCATTGCTACACTGAGGGCTTCTCTGTCTGCTGATGTTTTGCTCAAAGGTCCAGGCGGTCCACATATAGCCTTCATGCCATTTCAGCTGAAAACACTTTTCATTTGTTAGCCTACTTATAAACGTATCTTTATTAGTGTCAACATTACAGTATTTAGGCTATGTTAATCTCAAGCCACTCTAAGAAATGGCCGTAGGTCTACTTTTATAGTACAGCACAGCAAAATCTATTCAAATTGCAGTCCGAGGGATATTGTCAATAAAACATTGTTAAACTTAGCCTATAGGCTAGGATACATAATCACATATTTGGAGATTTGAAGTGGGCTCATATGCTTCCATAACATAGGCTATTGATGTAAGAAAGAGAAAATGTGGTAAGGCCAGCCTATGGCATTTCTCATATCTCGCAGATAATTGATTATAGTCCTGTTTTGCCGATGGTTATTACGCATAATAGTTTAAGCAACAATAGCAATAGCTTGTCACTAATAACGACACAAATAGACTAATGAATGTTCATTTAATGAAGTTTCAACATTGTACAGTGATCCTACATGTATTCATGTTCCAACACAAGCCTACATGTATCCATCATGTTCCAACAGAATAAGTACATGTTGCAACAATTCTGGGCACATGTTGGATACGTGTAAGTTCATGTAGGTATATGTAGGCTGCTTATAAAAAGGCAATTATTCTGATACATGTAAGTAAGGCGGGTGGTATGACGTTCGGTTAGTCGATCGGTTGGTTGATCAGATGGACGGTCGGAAGGTTTTAGGCACGATTTGCGCGCCATAGGCCCCAAATAGGCAGTTGCGTATATGGGCCATTCTACCGAATTCGTGCAAATTCAGAGGTTGAAACATTTTGAAAAAAGTGTATTTCTTCCCCAAAACTTTTAATTCACATGCATTGTATAACATCTAAGGTACACATTTCTAATAATTGGACATTTTAATTTCATATTGTCTTTTTATACAGTTTTGGAACGTTTTCCTTCTCCCAAAATTTGTCAC
This sequence comes from Alosa sapidissima, assembly GCF_018492685.1. NCBI lineage: Eukaryota > Metazoa > Chordata > Actinopteri > Clupeiformes > Clupeidae > Alosa > Alosa sapidissima. The sequence continues at coordinate 33,447,955 of NC_055972.1, forward strand.
TACCGAAACACAATAACAATTAACAAAATAAGAAGTTTTATGATAACCTATTAGGAATTTCTTTACATATACTGTACCTTCTAAATATATTTTTTAGAATTTTCTTAAAGCATTTCCATGATTCAACTGATAACAATAATATTTTTTAACACAAAATAAAGGTAATTTATGAAATTAATTGCATTTTAAAAACAATATTTCTTTGTAAAACGCCTAAAGTTGATCATACCGTTTTCGAATTTAAGGATGTATTACTATAAATATATATTTAACCAAACACCACCATGTTATCTTGTCAGATGATTAGATATACTCTTTTTTTAACAAAACATCCCATGTTTCGGTTGTGACAGCACATGTTCGGTAGTGACGGTAGTGTTTCGGTAGTGACTATTACATCAGACTACCAGTATTTTGTGTTGATAAAAATTACAAATAAGTCACAAATGTTGCACATAATGCAGCTAGCACATATATCAGATATATATATATATATATAATATATATTATTAAAGAAATCTGTTTAATATTTCACTGAACAGCTGATGGATAGTTTGTGTGTTATGGGGAAACTCCCAGAATATTGCATGACCATCAAACTTAATTTTAAAATCATGGATCTATTCATTTTTTCTGTTAGTCTGACATTTCCCAGGTTGCCAAATTGGGTATGATATGCACCCTACATATAGCCAACACAATGACTTACTTTCAATTTCAATCCTGTTGTCATAAAACCTGGCAACCCAAAACTCGTTTTTTAAAAGCTAAATGTCAGCAGGTATGCCATAACCAATCAGAAGAAAAACAATAAGAGTGCCATCTCCCATTCCCTAAAAGGAAGTAGGCCTACTGCATGTACCATGGCACAGTACCACCATACGGATGAGCAAACACATTTCTGCAGAAGGGATCTGCTGAAGGCTTACACTTTTTTTACTCTTTAAATCAACAATAACCCCTACTAGGTACTCACACAAATGTGAAAGTGTGCAAAACAAAATGTGAAAGTATGTATGGAACTATTGTTGGAATGCTTGAAACCAGGCGACACCAGTTTGCCTCGTCCATAGCCAGCCTAAACTCTGACCCACTCGGTCAGACAGCCCAAGTAGTTAAGCAAATCCGCAGTTCAGTTTTTGTTTTTTAAATGTAAGACAAGATTTTTTCCAAAATTTCAACAATGAAAACAAAACGAAGGTGGAGGGGTGGTCCACTGTGTAGGAGGTCTGGACCATGACCCAGATCAGGGGTGAGGTTTAGGGGGCTTTAGGAGTAACGGTAGGTGTGCAGTATGTTGGTAAACCTCCCTGCAGACGCCTATAGAGTAGTGTTGCAGCCTGGGCTTTTGCTTTGCTATTGCTAGCATCCTCGACTCCTGATCCGAGGTGCTGCTGTTTGCGGGTTTGAGTACGGACGAGTGACAGGCTGAGCCACGTGGTTCAACACAACACAGATTACACAGGCAAACCAGCGTACCCAGGTGTATGGAGTATGTATGTGTCTGTGTACTGTCTACGCTCATGCACTTTGCTTCCTAACACCCCGATAACATTCCAATGAATGTTAAAAATGCTAAGGACATTCATCCAAGCACACCAGCACAGACTTTGAATTGCGTTGCCAGGGACTTGTTGCTTAGGTCTAGCCTGGGTGTTCCCATGCTGCCTTGCGCGCGATTTGATTCACGCTGCTAAGGCAGCCTGGAGACCATGGAGCAAATTTTCGCCTGAGATAGGGGACCAATCACAGAACAAGGGGGAAAGCAAGACGATGATGAGCTATGCACAGACGCATTTGATAGACATCCGTGGCACCCAATAAACGGGTCTGGGCATTTTTTTCAAATACGAGAAAATTAACGTTTGGTTCCCAGACCACGTCTCATTGAGAAGTGGTGGCGCTAGCCAGGCTAGCTTAGGTCAGTGGTTCTTAAACGTTTTGACTGGCGACCCCCAAAAAACATTGGCCAAGCCTCAAGACCCCCTTCTCTCCAGCCAATGAAAGTTGGTTTCATTTTGGAAAATGTTGCAAGACTGGCATTGGAGGCAGAGGCAGAAACGGTATGCTATGTCAACATCAAAAACCAAGCCTTTGATAATTTGATTTATTGTTTTCCAAAGAATAACTAGCACTCATCCAATGTATAACTGGCAGTTCTGTGGCAAGAAAAGGCTGCATCACTGGTAAGCTTACGCACAGAATCTTTGAAGTTATCGTTGCAAGAGGCGCAAATAGAGATTTGAGTTTGCGTAAACAAAGCATCCACATTCGGAGGAACATTATGGAAACACTGTGAATTGTAACCCTACATCTAGGACTACTGAATATCCCAGTTTTTAAACATGTTGGTCTGAAAACCTTCTGCAAATAATTTCGCAACCCCTCCCAAATTTTTGTCAACCCCCCTGGGGGTCCCAACCCCCAGTTCAAGAAACATTGGCTTAGGTCTTACCAGGCTGTTAGACTCCTGACAGTGCACCCTCAAAATAACCGAAATAATGCCCATTTAACTTTAAATCACATTCCTTGGTCAGTGGTGTTATAATTTTCTGTGGTGTCAAAATAGCAATTTCTGATCATATGCCTGACCACACCTGTTTTTTTCATCGATACACCCGTGGGTGTGCAAGGTCTGGCGGAATAATGTTAAAATGCGCTGACCTAAAACTAGAAAAACAATTGTGTCCTCAATTCCTCAATGCACTGAGTGTAAGATAGGGCCCTCAGTCTTCCTAACTAATGCTTCTGCAAAAATATGCAGTTGAACAATGATTTCTTTCACTTTCCTTTCTTAAATATTCTTGGTACTTCATTGAGTCATCCCTCAATATTTGTCTATATTTTATCAGTCTTTCTGCTCCATGTTTTCTTTTATGTTTAGACATGTTGGCAATTTGTTTCTATATTCATGGGTGTCATCTGGGGCCTGTACTACGAAGGGAGCTTAACCTACCCAGATGTAACCCAGGGTTACTTTGTTAAACCAGGGTTGACAAAACCTGGTTATCTTAAGTGGTGTTAATCGGTACTACGACGCTGATTATGAAGTTGATTTGTTGAACCGGGGTTAATCTAATTGCAGTTTGTGCGCGTTCACATAAAAGGGGCGGGTTGCAGCGCAAGTCACCACTTTCAATGATGACGCGATCACCTTATTTTATGGATGAGGAATACACAATTATTATGCCAAGTTATGAGGAATTAAAACCCACTCTACGACAAAAATCAAATACGTCGGCAGTGAACAAAGCAAGGCAAGGTATTGCAAATCGGGTAGCCTAAATGCCTAAAAGTAAAGTTTTATTTCAACATGTTCTTCAAATATGTGTTACGGAGGATTAATAGCTTGTGGAATGTCTGAAATTAGTTGAAATAATTAAATTGCGTATTTTGAGTTCATAGAAATGCCTACAGATGCAACACAATTTAGAAGTGGGCATATAGATTACAGTAATAGGAATGTTTAAGTAGCCCCCATTGACTGATTTAGTGTAGGCCTAATCCTGTGAACATTTCAGATGCAACACCATTGCCAAACGCACATGGCAGCAGGTGAAAATGAAACGCAAACACATTATTCAGAATAGTAGGTTTGTATAGTTATAGCTTGCATTAATATTTCTTAATTATGAAAACATGTATGCTTATAGCCTTCACTTGGCCTCTGTTTTACAGCTAACAAAAAAAAGGTGTCTTTGAACACTACTGTAAGGAGTGTTTTACAGTAGCAGAAGAGTTGGCCATCGCAAATAATAGTGGAAGGCCGATTGTGGAAGGGGTTGAGGGAGGCATTCGGTCGGATTCTGGTGCTGTGGAAATGTGTAGCCTTTATGTGCAGGGTACAGTAATATGACATTCAATTCAACTGTTAAAATGGTGATTTTTATTTATTAGGCCTACTGTAGGCTATGTCCGATTTATTTTAGGCTATTCTTGCTCAGATGTTCAGCATACTGTAGGCCTATGTCCGATTTATTTTCTTGCATCACCAATGGAATACATGAATGTCCACATACGGGCATTTCTATGAGACGTCTTCCTAGATCATCTGACAAAGATAACGAATTCCCTCGGCTGACAATCTATATCTTCATAGAGAATATCGTCCGGGTAGGCTATATATATTTTCTGGCGGTCTCTAAAACCTCTCGTCCTGCGAAGAGAGTCCCTCACGATTTGCGCTCCAATGTCGTAGCCTATGGATCATCCAGGTACGCCAACATGTCTCGGGAGAAATTGTTAGTGGAGGGGTGGTACTTATAAAGGGTGTGGTTAACGGAAACCTCGGGTTAACCAAGAACATAACCTGCTCGGAGCAGGTTTGAGATGCAGCGTAAATTGCCATGGCAGCATACCTCGGTTAAAACATATCCAGCTTTCGTAGTACGGGTTAATCGGGAAGTTACGCCACACGTGATCAAGTTACTCTCGAAGTTACCCAGATAAGCCAGTAACCCCGCTTCGTAGTACAGGCCCCAGGTCTCTTTCCACAGGTGTATACAATCAAGAACCTAGATTATGAATGTAGACTGCATGGTGCTTGACTAATACACCTGTGGAAAGGAACCTGATGAAACCCATAAATAGCACTAGCTTAATCATTGAAACAAAATTTTTATTTTAGGTTGTAGGCCTAGTCTTAAATATCCTAAAATGCATTTTATTTATATAAATGTGCAATTGGAAATATCACTGATTTACCAAAATATACTGTAGGACCTAACGTTCCATTTAGTCACTACCGAAACAATCTCGTCACAACCAAAACTTCAATACATGTTTCGGTTGTGACTGTTTCGGTAGTGACGAAAAAATATATTTTTGAGCCTATCTCAAAGATGCTAGTCAGCACATGGTTAGATAGCACAGTTCTGAACATTTATACACAAATAAAAACTAGATTTTCAAAAAAACAACCAAAACAACTTGATTAATTGAAATAAATATGTGTTCGGTAGTGACGTTCTTAAATGTTCCAGCATGATTTTGAGACTTTTGAATGCATTTACTCAAAAATGATTGGACTGATCTACTCACCATGTGGCCATGAGAGAGAGAGGGATGCACACACACTTCCTGGTCCAAAATGGAGGGGTGTGGCTAAAATCATTACCATCCTATGGGCTAAACCTTACAGTGTTTCGGTTGTGACATAAAAATTATTGTTTACATAATAATTCATGATTTTTGAAAAAAATATGGAATAAATATATTTTTTCGATTGCTTTTATCATAGGTATTCAAAAGATCTTTATAAAAACATCAGTGGAAAAAATTACAAAAATGATTTTATATTTTTTTTTCATAAGGTGAAATTTAGGCCTTAGGGTCTTGAGCCACCTCTCAATTGAAAGTACCCTAAACATGATGATTTTATATATATTAAGCTTGATGGTACCTCAAATATTGTTTTAGTTCTTAATATATAATAAAAAGATCTTCATAAATATGTAACATTTTTCTGTATAAATGGTTTTTAAATTACTTTTTAGGGTCTGGGACAGCAACGAATTCGGTAGAATCGTCGTACGATGCGGCGCGCCCTCCACTACACTCCTGACATTGGTCCCCTCCCGTCATTGCTCAGGCCCATCACTCAACTTTTTTTTCTCACAACATCTTTGAAGGATTGACAGCTATTAAAGGGGTGGTTCAGGATTTTGGACATAGGACCTCATTTCCAAGTTAGCAAGTGTGATATTTATCAGTGGAGACCGTTTTCAACACGTTTCATCCAGCTTGTTGTAGCCTATCCTACGCCTTATTTGTTAGTTGCACCTAGGTTGTGCCTACTGTAGGTGTTATTTGGCTGCACCTAGGTTGTTAGTTGGCTGCGGACAGTGCACATTGTACTGTGAAGGAGTGCCTTTAAGGATCCTGGGTAGAGTCTGTGGTGCTTGTTGGAGTGTCTCAAGTCAATTATAAATTGCTTTTGTAAGCTGTGCCATGTTGTATTGTGTTAATTAGGTTTGGTTGTTGACCGGCCGCTGGGGGAAGGAAAGGAATTCACCGCTTTACCTGTAAACAACTGCAACTAAAGCAGAATAACTAGTCAATGTAACAATATATTTGTATCATTATGGTGAGCTTTTATTTAGAATTTTTATGTTCTATTATGTATACATTTTTTTACGTTATTGATTAATTCTGTTTTATTATCAATATTGATGATTTTATGACGCTACTAACCTCAACTAAAACACTCTAGGTAGTTTTGTCATTTTTGGGTGATTTTAAATGTGCTGTAGAAATAGACATGACATGACCATCACATCTCTGCACTAGATACATTTTGCTATCTCTCTGCTGGGAGACAGGTGTCTCACCACAATATTAATGGACAGTCGCCTTTCACTATTCTGTCCAGATACACTACTTACACTAAACTCTATCCAGCAGATGAGCATTTTTACATCTGAGAACATCTACAAAACAATATGCTAGAGCAGTGGTTTGCATCAATGACATGTTCAGAGATTTGGCGTGCCTTGGCCCCAAAAAGGTTGAGAACCTCTGTGCTAGAGACATGCTGTCTTGATAGCCTATGGTTGTAGTTGTTGCCTCTATCACTCTACATTCCCAATTGAGGATAAAGCCTCTGTGGGTCTATGAAGGGGAGTTACACGTCCCCTATCTCCAATCAAAGGGCAGTGTCTCTCTACGGGTCTACCCATGGTTATCACCTCTATTGACACTATCTCTATGATAGAAGGGTTATACTTTCTGCCCATCTATGTGGGCTGTTGTGTACTCACTCTGGGAGATGCATCATCTACTGAGCGCCTACAGCTATACCTCTAACATAGACAGAATAGTTTTTGTCTCTGTCCTTTTCGGTCTCTTTAGTCAATCTGCAATATTTGTGGAAGCTGCACTAAGAATCTGATATCCTCCTCAATTAACTTGTCACTTGTAATGTTGAGTGGGGGTTAAAGCCTCTTATACTTTCTAGAAGGATGAACTTGAACTAGGGCATTCTACCAAAGATAATTGTTTTGTAGTTCACAATATTCTGATGTACTGTTGTTAAGACAGGAGTGGTGCTGACTGAAAACAAGTGTAGCATTACTGTAGATCAGACAGGCCATGATATTCTACCTACTGCCTAGCTCATCTAGTGATGTGCTCAGCTAGTAATTTGCTAACACCAACCACAGTTACTCTGAATTAAGAAATGCCATTCCTTAGGTATTTCCAATACCCCTGCTGATCACCACCACCCCAGCTCCACCAGCTTTTCTGTTGTATACACGGGTTTCCCGTTTACCAACAAAACTAGATGCGCGCGCAGCCGTGAGGCAGAAGACGCTTGGTGGCCGCCCACAACGTTATAAACTTAACCTAAATAGTCGGCTGCTGTAAGCTACAATCGGATTTTATTGTATACCCCTGTTGTCTCAATTATAATAACATCTCATTTCAGACTATATTTCAAAGTTTGCCGTTCATTTGCATTATTAATATAACATCGTATTTTGTCATTTTTGGCGAAGACATGCATTCCGTTAGGGATATTGAACATATTTAACATTCTCTAACCATCGTGCTTTCGAATTGGTGCAGTTTTCAGCACAAAAACTCATTTTATTCTTTTGCTCTTTTGCATTGCTCTATGCTGTTTGTATGGTGCTTTCTGCCTCTTGGTTGTGCACGCATGTTTTCGTGACGTTGCATAGAAATCCATGTATTGCATGTACCCCCCCCCCCCCCCATATTTATTATGTTTTTACTGTCTTTATTATTCATGTCTTAACTTACCCTGTATGTTTTGCTATTGTTTGGTGAATATAATTGCATGAATGTTACAACACACACACAAACACACACACACATTAACTTACCCTCTTTTTAAGACATGGAAACAGTACAGTACAAAGAAGCTCTTTGGCAATAGTGTGAATACTAATAACCAGATGTATTATATTCAAATTTGAACATGAATTATTTATGTAATATGTTTTCAATATACTGTATACATTGCCTTAAATTATTTACTACATACAACTTTTGTATGTAAATATGTATGTCAAATACATATGACACCTACTGAATATTTACTACCTGACATACAAATAATCATGTCAGTCAACATAACTTCATGTTTTCACATAAATGCAATCCAGCTAATGAAATATTTCAGATATTATGAACACCAAATGGAAAAAGGGGTGGAATGTCCGCACACTTGCTCCCATCAGTTTGATGAAGAGTGTAAGCTAAAAAATCCTGATGGGAGCAAGTGTGCGGACATTCCACCCCTTTTTCCATTTGATAGCTTAGCACTTTTTGTCCAGCACCTGCTTTGGATGTGCGCACCAACAAACAACTTTAGATATTATGAACACCCAATACACATAAAACATTACCCTATGTATGATACATATATTGCTATTACTGTAATTCATTGATTATATTTTCACTATAGTATTGCACTATACACTTTAATGCATGCTTATGTTTTATAAAATATGATAATAGATTGCATAATTTTAAATACTGACAAAATGTATATAAGTACCTGTTATACATGGACAACTGAAAGGATAAATGATTTAAACATCAGAGGGTGACGGCTGACATGACAGTGGAGTCTGACAAGCCCTTCTGTTAAAAGTGAATGTGGGTATAAATGCAAAACTCTTTTTTTTTTATTCACTGTAGAAAGAGTATTGACTGTCTTATTAGTCTGTTTAATGAATGTTAACCATGATTACTGCATAAAACCCTGTTGAAAATGTGTGTAAGATCTGTATTTAAGAATCAATATACTGAATATCCACATTATTTTATTATTATATATTAAAAAAGCCTATTTTTTACCACTTCTAATTTCAAATAAATAATTGCTGAAAACATTCATGTACTATCACATAGCCTAATCATATTTTATTTATTGCAGTTTGTAATAATAAAGTGTCACTGAAAGCTCTTTGGGAGACATACATTTTAATTTTAAGTGTCATCTTAGCTCTAGAAAAGCTTCCGTTATGGAATTATTAGAAAGCGTAGTGTTTAAGACTAGAGGGGAAGGCTTGGAATTCGTTTCAAGGTCATGTTCAGTGTGGTAGTGCCGACAATGTCTGGACTAATCCCCCCTCTATTAACATGATCAGACCCAAGCCCTATTGCTCAGTGGAGGATATGGCCCTCACTTTTACACCACTACATTAGCCCTCTACAAAGTAATGGATTATGTGCCAAAAACCAGCAATTGTAGTCAAAGGTTTTGATGTAATGTGTCTCTGTGTTTAAATACTATTTAAATTCTCTCTCTCCAAGAGAATGATGATTGTCAGAACTTCCATTCCTCTGCTAAAAATAAAAGCATTGTTTGCTCTTATTTAGCATTAAGGAGCAGAATGTGCGGCCTTTGGGTCAATCATCAGATGGAGAAAGGAAAGAACTGGATGGAGGGAAATCATTTTGGAGGAGCCAGTGTGAAGGATATATTTAAACAGACCCCCAACTCAACCAATGACCCAGTGATACACTTTCAACATCTTTCTGTCATGCCCTTGCACATTGCAGTAATTTGGTAGAAACAAGTTTTAGGTCGATAAATGGCTACCTCCAAGAACATAATATCAATATGTCCCCTGTAACAGCACAGCATCTACCCTTATATATGTTTCTCCATTATTCATTTTCTAAATATCTAACACAGAAGCATGAGGCAACAACAATTGTAGTGGCCTAGCCCTGTCTTTACCCCTGCAGAATAAGTGATTGATTTGTTGATATATGTACTGTACATCTGTCAGTAAATGATCTGTCCACCTACACACATATGATGCTCATGTGCACATCATACAAATACCAGTGGTGGTCCTAACATTGTTTTAATGTTACTGTAAAATTGAAAATTATTTATCTGCAATCAGTTACATACATATGGACGCATATACATGAACCTTTCATCCACAATTCAATTTCAGTGTTGTAAGATGTGAACAATAAATAACAATAATATTTATCACACATGTAACATCATTCTAAGGACACTCATGTGTCTGATTTTAAAGATGTAGCTGAATATGTAATTTCACGATATCTAGTCTTATTTAGATGGGCCTGTATGTCTCAGTAAGGTTTAAGGCATTAAACATGACAATCATTACCTGTATACTCAAGCTTTACTTCCTAATGTTATTGCAATCTCAGGTGGTAAACAAACAGGCCTGTGGCTCCAGCTGCAGTAGTTCTGTAGTTTAAAATGTTGTAATGGACATAAAGAATAAAACATGAGTGTAACTGCTTTATACTGTAAATGGACTTCCAGATGTTTTTTCTGCTAAAAATGTTGTTGAGATCATGTTGATACAAACCTGATTTATTTTTCCACTGGGGTGGGTCATGTATGTGTTAAAAACTGTACTTTATTTCTCCATGCATCTCTGTGTTTTCAACATTGCATTAAATGCACCTTTATGAATTGCCTTCTCCCAGTAACACTTGTCGAGTCTGTGAACCACCAGTTCTTTTTCCACTTGTTTCATTTACCATTGGTCAACAATGCTGAATAAACCTCCACCTGCACCGGGTTGCTCAAGAAATTGACTTTTTTTTTTAAATTCCCTTCACCCTTGACCTTTGGGGTCAGTGAGTAAATGTGCTGATGTAATGCCCTCCTGTGTGGCCAGCTGCCTTTTAACCCACTAATTATTACAAGGCAGCTCCTGGTGTGCTAATACGTGGTTTCCGGAAACCACTCTTAAAGTATCAAATAAACACATGCACAGAATTCACTCTGGCCTGTGCCTTAAGAGAGACCACACGGAAACCTTCACACATCTGGTGTTTCTACTCTGAGAAGTCCTTTCTATTCAACTAAGTTTTTTTCCTGTATGAAGTGATTGGTAGAGGAGATGAAAATTAAGCCATTCAAAGAAGAGTTTTATTTTCAGTCTGTACCTCTGCCAAAAGTAGTCAAAGGACACATTTTTTATTTATATGACTACAGTACAAAACTAGCATCCAATAACATAAAATATATTTAATTGTGCCATCATAGCCATTCTCTATTCACCATTACAACAGTATCACTATTGAAAAATTGTTTAGGTTTCTTTTTAGTTGTAGGAAGGTGCTCTGCGATATCCACACTACAGTGTCTTGATTATCACTATGTCCATGTATTATCTTCACATGAACTTAGACTTTAGAGGATGAAATAAGGGCATCTTGGTGGACAAGGTGTACTTTATATCCCCTATTGTTTTTTCCCTGTCAGTTTCAACTTTCTTGCTGAAATATATCTTTCAACATAAAAATCAGGTATTGATTTCCAAAAGAGGGTCATTTTGTGGTTTAGACTTTGGTGAGGTAATATAACAACATACAGATTCCAAGCCGGCCTTCAAGACCAGCAAATTAATTTGAAACTCAGTTCTAATGAGGCTCCAAGGTCAATACTTCTTAGAACTCATAGATGTGTCCAAAGCAGTGCGGAAACAAGCTTCAAATCAAAGGCTAAAAGAGCCGCTGAGGCCATCATGAATCCATTTCTGACTGTATCAAGTGTCTACTCCCTGTTGAAGGATCACTACAGATGTCGCCTAACAACAGATGCTTTACAGAAAAGAATGCTTTACAGGAGAGCATAGTGTTGGCTCATCAACATTATTCCAAAATGTGTCCGAACAACTTGCTAATTACTGTACACTAGATCCATTTCTGATCATTCCAATCAACTCCAGCTGAAAAATATAATTTCAGCCTTCAAGAACATATTTCTATGTTATGTTTCACACACCTAAAGTATAATTTGATCAGTCATGGACCTGCTATAATAGCAAAAACATTTGATGTCATTTGATTTATGTCAGACTATCTTGGCTGTCTGAGAGTAATGCACAAAAACAGTTAGCTTTAACCCAGGCAATTGCACCCAAGCAATTGATAAGCTTCGAATGGGGTATTGAAATTTCATTGAATAATACTGTATCTTCTTTAAACCTCAGATTAAACTATGTATGGTGATAATTTATAGTGTCTGAGGAAGTGCTATACATGTTTTAATCATGCAGATTTTTGTAGCATGTAAAAGTATCAAAAATATGCAATGGTAAAATAGAAAAATCCTGTTTATGTATTTATTTATGTATGTATTCATTTAACAGATTACGCATTTTTCACAATACCCACATTTGTTTTTACACAGATTATTAAACACATCCCTTATCTTTGATAATAAAAAATACCCAATGCTATATCTAAACATACACATCACTTACCAATTTCACCTTAGAGCTCACTCTATGTCTGTTTTTTATATATAATCAATCACAAGAACAAACAGAACTACACATCAGTAATTTTGTGCACACACTTTTAATGGAATAGCTGACGAAAAATAATTCAGTTTTTCTCCATGCCATAAGCTAGGCAACAAAATCCGTGTCATATCTCAACTACAAAGGATGAATTATACGCATGCTTTAGAAAGGTAAGCCATGTAGGGTTGTGAGTGACTAAGTTCTCTGACTCTAAAACCCTATGCCGATCTTGCTGCTTCTGAGGTCAATAAGATTAGCCTTCAAGCAGGAGTGTGCAGGGCTGGAGGGTGGAATGAGCCAGGACACCCACTCTATCTTCTCTGTCCCGCTCCCAAGTGATTTGAATGCAATCGGGAAGCGCAATGAGGCGACACAAGCCAGGGGGGCCATTAAGTGGCCTGTTATTTACACATCATAAGCCTGTCTATTACATTGGCGTCTAGAGGACCCTCTTCACCACTGCTCTGAGCTTAGTGTGGGGCACACTCCCCAGTTCAGTGTTTGCTCTTAAGACTAGCATGCTGATTGGGTGATTTTCAGGGTGATATGCCATTCCATCGCAAGGGATGGCATGTAGGAACATAAATCTGATGTGGCCAGAAGGCAACTATTATTCAGAAGTAGTAAAAAGCAAGGAATAGGCACATTTGTCAATCAAACACCTTCAAGGGGCTGGATTAATTTAGATAGGACCGAGATGTTTTGATTCATCTTGAAAGGAATTATTTTAAAATGTGCACTTCAAACCTTTAGATCAATAAACAATAATTCTATTTGTCCCACATCTATGACTTGTTCATATTAGACCATTAAAAATAAGATGTTTGCCCCCCAGAAAACTCACAGAAAATGTTAAAACCAACATAACATCTCAAGAAAATGAACTAATATCATACTTTAGTGAACCCTGACCTCTTTTTTTAATTGAAAACCAACATTTTCAAGTCATTTTGTTAATAGCACAATGTACATGTATAAAATGTTTAATGAGGCTGATTGAGATTATTAGAAAATTGTTCTTGAATCCTTGAAAAAAATAGTAGAATTATTTGAACACTGGCACATCATCTCAATTTTGGATCCACAATGACCTGTACATAAGTCAGTATCACAATTTATTGTAATATAATAAAAGATAATTATACTTAACAATAGGGATATAAAATCTGTATCATATATACGTGTGTGTGTGTGTGTGTGTGTGTAAACCACCTAACCACATATTTCCAGATATTATTTTTTTAATTGTATTTACATTAAAATAAAATTACATCATTGATGCCATCTTAGGTAAAGAGGCTTAAAGTCAGATAACTTTAGTGAGATATATTGAAAACAGTGACTTAACTTACACAGCACATTTATTTTCTCTTTTTTTTTGCCCCCACCCTCTGTTCATTACAATGGTTACCATACACCACCTAGTGGTTAAGTTGGGTTAATAAAAATATGAGTGCAGGCCAAAATGTCCTATGTTGCAATGGCATACAGGAAGTGAAAAAAATCTTGGATCCATCCCATAATCCAGATCCAGTGCATGACATTATGGGTCATTTCTCAGTCCATGTTTTACACCTCCACAAAGTTTCATGAAAATCAGCCAGGTTGTTTTGGTGTAGTCCCACATACTGCACAGTCATACAAACAATTAATCCAAAACCTTAATCTCCTTGAGGTAAATATGTTATAAAAGATGAATGTGACATTCCAAAATGTAAATGTTGAGTAAAAGTTACTATAATAGTCTAACATAACATAATGATGTAATATTACTTACAAGTGTTCAATCTGTCAATCTGTACCACATAATTTTGGACCCTCACTGAGATATGACTTAAAACTGGGCAATGCCATGAACATAATCATACACATTTTCCCATGATAGCCACCCTAAAATAGCTTTAGATACCATTACAATCTATATGTAGAGGTATGTTGCAAATGTTGCATACAGTACTTTATTGTGAAGAATACTGGAAACATGTGAGAGAGAAGGGTGCAACATATCTGGTGTGGCATGGTGCGACTATTATATTTTTTAACAATAAGTAGACAGGCAAATGTGTAGGTGACACAGGTTGTGAAAGCTGCTGCAGAGGAATCATGAACGTGATGGAAATACAAATTACACTGAATATTATATACTGCGTGCAATATATTACCTCAATTGTTTTGCTTTTATAAACTCACCTTTGGGGCATGACTGTAATGTCTTGACAAGATCAGCACTACTGGTGAACATACTGTAGACACAAACAAGAGGTAAGCCAGCATAGTAAAGAAATGGCAAACACGCTGAGTCTGAACTACCTACGTGGTTACAATATAAAGTTTCTCCCATTGCACTGCTCACAGACTTCTTCATTCTGCCTTTGCTTCACATTCCATGAAACATAATCAATGTGATTGGTTCATGGAACTTAGACTGTCTGACAGTTGTGACCAGAGCATCCACATCTGTTTATTTGGTATATCAAAACAGCCATCATGTTGCTAAATGTCTTTAGGAAAGTTTAATGTTTGCAGTCATTGAATGTGAAGCTAATTAAGAAGAGGCTGTTATCACATTAGGCAGGTTAAGAGTAGTACTATCTGAGTGTCCCTGATGATGATAAAAAATGTTGAGAGGTGGGTACTCAAAGGCTGGTGAGTGCTCAGGGAGCCATTCATATTTAGCACAGAAAAACTTGCCCAACCCTTTACAATGTGAACATAAAGATGTGAGAGACTACTAACCCCCAGACCTCCCTAATATCACAATATAGTTGTTCCAATGAAAAGTGAGTCTTCTGCAAAAAATTACTCAGTTTCAAAAGTGCTTCTAGCCTTCCGAGATACACATGGGATCATTTTATTCACTTCTGGAAGCAATTTATACACACCAGAGGAAAACAGCTTTTCCACAAAACCTGCGAAACAGAAGTCTTCCACCTGCTCAATAACCCTCCTCTTGGCAGTAACATAGTCTGACTTTCAGTGTACCTCTTGATAAATTTCTGAGTGGCATGGCCTTCTAAAAGCACGTCAGCAATTCATTCATTTACAATAATCATGTCAAGATGAAAGAAATACCAGTTGGTAGATATACTAAGTTGGAGTGACTATTGCTGTCAACAGTATCATTCTGTATTGAAGGATTCTTCACCAGTCTGTTCCTTTTTTCACTCTCTCAGTGTGCAACCCCATTTACATGAAAGTAATAGTGGAGTAAATTGGTGCCAGCTGATTTGTTCCTGTTTCTTTTGCTTTTTAGCATGAACTAGACATAGGTGCCAGATGTTGATACTGTACTGTAGAATACATTCTGCTCATACATACATATAAGCATCATTTTACCTTTAATATCCCCACCCCTTCCACTGCAATAGAATGTTTTTTTTTCCAAATAGTTGATAAAAACTCTGTACTACTGGTGTACTCTGATGTGTACTGTGTACTCTGATGTATTGCTGTTAATGAAAGTGTTCTGGAAGACGGTGTAGCCTTCCACACACTGAAAACAAACAAGTTTTATGAGTTAGTCAAGGCATGAATGTCTTTTTTCTGTGTGTGTGTGGGGGGGGGGGTTGGGGGGTACTGTATTACTGCCAGATGTGGAATGTTACACAGGGTTCTCTTGTCTTCTTATTTTTCAATGAAATCATTGGAACATGCTAAATATAGGAGGTGTAGTCGTTTTTTTTTCCTTTTAAATCTAGTATGCATGAAAGTTTTTGCTTGTTCTACCTGAATGTTCACATTTGATGACACCTCATCTTTTTCCTAATGACAATGTTTCACCACACATGGACTAATTGGCCAGATTTGACACATTATGTTGCTAACCATTACCAATAAATGGTATTTTAGTTATTAACACTTTAAGTTAGTAGTTATGTATGGGATAATGTATTGTCCGCCGGTAATTATCAGAAAATAAGTCCCGACAGGAAGAACAGAACCCCGACACGCAGCGGAGGGGTTTTGCTTCCACCTGAAGGGACTTATTTTCTGATAATTACCGGCGGACAATACATTATCCCGCTTATTATCGTCTACTTGCCAAAACGAGAAAAGAAACTTAACACAATGGGTCTTTAAAAATTATTCTGCCACCGTTTCGTGGGTTCCACTGACAAAATAAAGAGTTCGCCACACAGATAGAGCTTGACAGTTTCAGGTGTTGCGTGGCAACGTATTACTAGCTGACTTTAACTTTCAATGAAATTCCATTGCAATAAGCGGACAGACTTCTTGCGGAGTGATATAAAAGATGTTAATCAAAAGCACAAAACCTGTTGCCATTGACAGAGGTCATTATATACTTTGCCAGTGATTATATGGATTTAACAGACTTCCGAACGTTGGGAAGGCCCATTTATGTGAATGGAACTTTCTGCAGCACTCTGAAGAGCCGTGTAATAATTCACTGTTAACAAACAATGAATTAATAAATAATGATATTTACTAATTATTTTTTCTTTATGATGACCATCACTAAATAGCAAACTGATGTCATTTTACTGTTTTATAATGAAGTTATTGATAATGTTTACTATTATTTTGCTAGTAAATGATTTAGAGGCTTTTAAGGAATTGTTTGTAAACTCAAAAAAGTTGTTTATCTATGAACATTATAAGTATACTCTTTTGATCCCGTGAGGGAAATTTGGTCTCTGCATTTATCCCAATCCGTGAATTAGTGAAACACACAGTGAACACACAGTGATGTAAAGCACACACTAATCCCGGCGCAGTGAGCAGCCTGCTACAACAGCGGCGCTCGGGGAGCAGTGAGGGGTTAGGTGCCTTGCTCAAGGGCACTTAAGCCATGCCTTCTGGTCGGGGTACGAACCGGCAACCCTCCGGAAACAAGTCCGAAGCGCTAACCAGTAGGCCACGGCTGCCCCCAAATTATACGTACCAGATGTACCTAGATATACATCTAGTACCAGTTGTAACACTGGCATTAGATATTAGATGAAGCAGATAGTTGTGACACCAGTAATGGTTACTAATTCATCAGTCTTAACTATTATTTGGATGTCTAATAAAGTTGCAGCTGAGCTGACTATAATATGTTAAATATGAATACATATTCTATAATCCATCTACAAACATTGTGAATATTTATTGTGAAGTTGCAACTATTCTTTATATAGTTTTGTCAATGGTTAATAGTAAAATTGTACGCATTATTTGGATGGGCACTATAAAGTTGCTTATTGTAAAATGATGTTTACAGTAAACTGAAGTAGTCAATGGTTAGTGAGCACTTGTTAAAGCTTCAATTCACATTTTCCCCAAATTAGATATTTAAAAGGTGCCCTATAGAAGTCATTATGTATGAACTAATATCATAATTGTATAGTGGATTTGTATTTCAAATACATCTATGGACAAACCATTATGTCAATATTATCTTGAAACACTACACCACAAATAAACAGGGTGGGATATGAGAAAAGGAGAATACTATAATGAAATCTTACAAAATGTTATGAAATGTTACAAAATGGAAAAAAAAACAATAATCAATAATAATCACAATAATCATCAAAAAATAATTCATCTATTTTCTTGTGTCTTGTATCCTCGTGTATTTTCCTACTTACTATAGCACAGATAATGAATCAAAAACACACAAAAATACATTTACAAAAATACATTTACGTTGTATATACATTTACGTACCATAACATTTATTCCTGCAGGCACCCATCCACCTGTACATTAAGATTTACAACATAAGCAAGCTAACATGTCAGAGTTAGCAATCCTATATTAGCATAACATTGTTAGCTGTTTGATGACATTGTCATCTTTGCCAAGTTCATATTAGCCTAAATAGTTTTTTTTTCTCTTTTATAAATATTTTCCCTTGTCATTGAGTTGCCAACATTGTACAAAGTAAGAAAGGAACAAGGCTATGGGGTACACAAACACTGTTGTGTTCTATGCATTCACCAGTAGGTGGCGACTTATGATATAGTCAGTGTACCCCATAGCCTCGTTTTGGTTTACAATGGCTGCTGTGTGAAAAAGACAAATTGTGGAAATTGCAATTGCAATATACCCAGATAGCAATTTCCTTTGGGCCGGATCCGCATAAAAGCCTTTAGATCCGCCTGTAGCGGACATACGGTATCTGACTGTGGGCCAGGTCTACTCCCGATACAGGTTTCAGCTCTGCTAGCAATGTTGTTTTATCACCGGTTTACAGATTTGTCCCAGGTCCAATTTCCGCAACTCAACTGGAAGTCAGGAGATGCGTTTAAAATACAAAACACTGATTTGGCCCAAACCTGTGATACGGATATGAGCCGAAGGACCATTTTTTCACAGCAGACCCAGGTGGTAATGATATTAATTAAGGTGCTGATTCTAAATTGACTGTCCTTTCCCTACTTCATTATCAACTGGCTGCTAAAGAAAAAAAAGGTATTTTGGAATGGCACAAATTTAGAAACCATGGGGGTGCACTATGTTCCCATGGCCACTTCATTTCTACAGTAAGGCTGGAAAAGAAGATATAGTTGGCTCAATATTGATCATATGTTCGTTTCATTATTTTTATTATTACCTAGCAGTGGTAAAAGTAGTCAATTGTTGTTTGTGTCAGATCTAACAGTGCTATGAAACAACCCCATATTCTTGCCACGCATGCAGAAGTCCAAGCAGTAATGTTAATCAAGGATCTTTGGTTTGCTCACTATCAATCTTTTGACATGATTTGCCAGCCTGGGGTTGGACTAGGACAGCCCAACTTTTCAAGGTAGTATCTGCTTTTTATCTCTGTTGGTTTATTCAGAGACAACAACAAGCAACCGAGCGATTGATAACTTTACTATTATTTTCCAGCAACAACAACTAGCTTAACTTAAGCAAAACAGCTATCACAATAACTATTTTGGAAAAAAACAGTGATAACGCTAACAGGATCACTGATGATAAAAAACGAGTGTAATTGTGACTTAGCCTATTTGCAAAAAGGAATAAATGTGGAATTAACACGACTTAAACTTTGTCTGGGATTGCACTTCTACAGCCAGGTTGTTGAATAAAAAAAATAATAAGACACTTATGTGTAAAGTTTTTTTGACCCCCCTTGTGTTTGTAGCCTAGCTTATGTTTATCAGTTGAGCTGTTGGGAAAACGTTGAACTTTAGCCTGGGTGAACCTATAACGAACCTGTTAGCAAATGTGTAGCAAACAGATTTTTCAGGATAATTAGCCCTAATTACCAATCACATTTCACATGTCAAATAAAGCCGGGTGATGTCTGATAAACGAGTCCGTACCACACACAATAAGCGGACCCGTATTGCATATGATAAACAGATCTGGAACACGTCAGTAACACAGACTACCATACGGAACTGGGCCAGTCTTAGCCCTTATTGGTACCAGATCCGTCAAACGGATCCAGACCAATTTTGGACCGATGTGCGTTTGGACGCCGGATCAGGTCCATTATGCAGATCCGTGCCGGACGTTGTGGTAGGTGTGGCCCAGTTCCGTCCCAGTGTATGGTTGCTATCTGGGTACTGGTTTATAGGGTTTATCAGTGACTGGAGAATGTAGTTTGGGGTTTTATGGGCTCCCCCTAGAGTCGTGGAGTACTTTTATCTTACCTTGCCATTGTAAAATACTTCAAACGGCTTGAGCCCTTCCCCCTGGACACGGTACTGTACACGTGCATTTGACTTGGAGCCAAATGACTAGCAACAGACGAAGACAATCTCCAAAGAGCCATATAGACCAGGTAATGTTTTTCCATCTGCAGGACGCTACTAGCT
Source organism: Alosa sapidissima (assembly GCF_018492685.1). NCBI lineage: Eukaryota > Metazoa > Chordata > Actinopteri > Clupeiformes > Clupeidae > Alosa > Alosa sapidissima. The sequence goes on from NC_055972.1 coordinate 33,468,011, forward strand.
TTGCTAGTCGTACGATTACCCCTGGTACCATTTGTTTACCATCAAAATTACTTTGAAGCTGTTATATTAAGGTAAAACTTGCATGGTGCTTCTTTAAAGGAGAAGTTCAGTGTGATATTGACCGAAAGTGTGTTGAAACATGATACCGAGTGTGAACTTTTGTCTCATAGCTTATCTCGGCTTGTCCCCTGCACTCCGAAATCTGACGCTAGTTAGCCGATGCTACCGACAGGTTTTCAATGGGGCGTGCCTCGGGCATCGGACTTCCCATGCAAATAAATCACTGTTTTACACCATTTACAAGGCTCAAAGTAGCTCCACACTTTATTGGTAGACTTCCGAGGGTCAGCAAACAGTTATTGTGTGCACATCCCACCTTCTGGCAGGTGCAGGACAAAAGAAAACTTACTCAATTGAAAAAATATAATGTCCGCAGTGTTATATTATATTTTTTCAATAGACTTCTGAGGGCCCATTCCGAGGGACATTTAAAATGAGACATTGAGAACTTTGAAAAAGCACTGGTAGTTTATTTACAAGACGATTTATACAGACAGTACCTTTAGTAACCCATCTTGAATTTAGTCACGATAAGTCGAGCGATGAGTACGAATGAACAGGCATGATAAGGGATCAGATTCCAAAAATAATTCAGTGGAAATGCATGGATTCCTGTTGCTTTCAGTAGCAGGAACTGTAATCCATGCATTTCCACAGAATTATTTTTGGAATCTGATCCCTTTTAAGCCATTTGTAGGGCCATTCAACTTCATTAGCAAACACTGGTGTAACACTGACACTGGATATATTACTCTGCTATGATATGCCCGTCTTGACGAACTGAGTCACAACACATCACAAACACTCTAAAACCTTCGAACTGCAATTTGACATGAATAATCTTTTGCAACAGCTTGCAAGAATTATTTCACACCACTAAAACTTGTTTTAGTGACATTCAGCTATTGTTTCATCTTGTCACAAATCTTTGGTGTAAATTGGCCTGAAGATATTTGCACACCGATGCAGTAGTTCCAGTTTTTTGGCCGTACCTCACGCCAAAATTGTTGCAATGTTTACATTAACTGATTGTTTATAAAGATTTACAAATCATTAACTAACCATTATGTAACATTCTGAATTATGATTTAATTGTGTTTAACAGTAAAGTGACTATTAAAGATGCTCTAAGCCATGCCACACATTTTTTAGGCTAAAACATTTAATGTCACTTACTGCAAAACCTAACCAACTGCTAGCTGTCTGTGTCCTGAATACACTGTAAAAAATGTGATCTCTGTGGACAGCCCAGGCTCCAAAAATGGCAACAAAAACAACCTGGGCAAACCTAGCCCATAAAAACATAACAAACTGTTCCAGCAAATCACAGGCGAGATCCACGTTTAGGAGAGTTTCAATTGCATTGGAGCAGCACGGGAGGGAGGGGGAAGAAGTAGCGAGCTAGCTCTCTGTTTTGTCAGAAGTGACGTTACCCAGCATCGCTTAGAGCACCTTTAACAATATGTTTATTAATTACATTTATAATTTATTCGTGATGGCTATCGCCATTCACATATGTTCTCTCACTGCAGTCATAATGAAACTGCGTTGTGATTTCCTATGTTGGTCAAGATCTGATTTTGGTCACTACTAAAATCTTCCATTAACATGCATACACAAAGAAGCTTAAAGGACAAGTTCGGTATTTTACACTTAAAGCCCTGTTTTCAGATTGTTTCTGATGAAATAGAAAGGTTAAAATTGAAATTTGGACATATGCTGCTGGTCTGAGAATTTTTGGTTTCTGTGGTAGCGCCCCCCCCCACCTCCACAATGGCTGCATAGGTGCACTGGAACAATCCTTCCTAAAACGCATGAAACTTTCGTTTACAAAGACGTGAAACTCACTGAGTGGACAGGGGTGTCCACTGATATACTCACACAGAAATTGCTGCAAATCATTGACATTTTGTAACGTAATGTTTTGTAAACCCTAGCCTATTTCATCAGAAACAATCTGAAAACAGGGCAGAATCATTTTTAAAGGCAAGTGTAAAATACTGAACTTGTCCTTTAACAAAATAGATATCTTGAGATATCTATATAATTGTGACTACTTTTATAAGATAGGACCCGACACTCCATTACTCATTTATCCACTAATCAGATAGGACCACTCACTCCTCTTTTTCCTCCAGTCAAGGTTGCAATTCCTGAGTCATTCTTTATATCCTGATGTAACTGACAGCTTGTGCAAATAAGCACTCAGTCATTCTTGAAAGACAAATAAGTCAATGTCAAATACAAATAAGTCCATGTCTTGTCATACATTACATAATTTGTGCTGTAACTTATAATTTGCACTGCAATAGGTCTTTAAGGGGGTTTATTATCTAATAAGGTCTTATTCAAGTACTAATTATAATGACATTTACCTTAATGAATCAGTAAAGTGATACATCTGCTCCCTAATGCTTTTGTTTATACAAAGGATGATGGAGTCAGGTTTTAATCTGAACCTTCTGCGTTTGAAAGAGTGTTAATACTGTGTATTTGTAGTTTTGTATTTCTACTACGTTTTTGGATAACTTTGTAACATAGACAAAGACATTATTAGTGTGGCTTGAGACACAGATGGAGTGTAACTACTGTATGTCAATCACCTTCACAGGTGTACATTACTGTCTTTGTAATTGCTTCATTATATCTTCTAGGTTGAAGACCTGTGTGTGTGTTTGTGTTTTGTTTTTGCCCACTGTGGTATAATCACATCTGCATTTTCTGGCCTCCCATGTCAGCGTCAGTGAGCTATCTCTCCAGAGTTTTAACATGTATCTGCTTGTTGCTGTGATTTCCCAGGGGCCAAGCTTTTATTTATTCTTTGATTCTGCCCTAAACTCCCTCTAATAGGAATTCCCAGGACAGACTGTGATCATTGTGCTAATGACAAATTGTTGTCAGCAATCTTATTAAGAACTGAGAGACAGAACTCCCACACCAATTATGTAATTCAATCCCTTGTTTAAAATATTTAGAGTAGAGTTCTTATGAGGTACAGTAAAGAGAAGATCACATGTTATCACAAGTTTTTCTCATGGGAGCGTCAAAGATTCTCAATAGGGCTTTCCCATCCACAAAAGTAATCAGTCAGATACCATCACAGAGACTGTTTACACCATTGTAATTTTCTTTATAAAACATCAGCCCACTTACACTGAATATTTTAATATTCATATTTAAGAATCATCATCATCAAAGCACGTCCACTGAATATTTTAATATTCATATTTAAGACTACATGTTATTATTCTTCATGACACATCAACCCATTTCCACATTTTCAATTTGCTAAAATATTAATCACAAAAGCATCTGTGAACCAGGAGATGGTGGTTAATGTTGAACCTAATGGACAAATTCATTGAAAAGACTAAACTTGAGTTGGAAAGAGCGCCAATAACAAAACTCTATAAGTTTGCTTACTTATAGCAAAGTCCTTTTAGGCAAGTCCCTCCACTCGGCGGCCATATACCAACGTTTTATGGGCACTCATCGGGCACAGTCTTTGGGTCGAACTGCGCGTGCGCAAGGCTTCACGACACCAAACTTGCTCCAGCGGCGAGATCACAACACATGATTGGCACGATGTCTTCACAACACACCATATGATTGGCTCAATGTATTCACATCACACCACATGATTGGCTCAATGTATTCACATGTCAACGTTTTGCCGAGGAAGGGGTGTGATATGTGTAGACAACGGCCATATTGGCGTGACAAACTAGCCCCATGCATTTCTATGGAGTATTTTTTGAGCGCTGTGTCTCCTCATTAGAAAGTCTCTGCTTATAGAGACTTTGCATAGGCCGCCAAAAACGTTTTGTTCTGTATGAAACCAATACCGTAAATTGTAATGCCTGCTGCCCTGGGCGGTTGCCCATGTTGCTCATATGAGGATCCACCACTGGGTCATGATTTTTCAGAAAATATTAAAGGCCCACTCTGTAACTCTAGTAATTTCTTAGCTGATTTTTTGTTTGTTTTGTTGCTGCATGTTAGGACGATTCTAAAGGCCCAGCACTGACAAGGGGCCCCCAGAGAGCCCCACCGATAATATTATATATGGGGGCTAGGGGGGGGGAGGTGGGCTCTTTGGGTATTTCGAGACATTACATGTAACTATTTGTGTCAAGTAAGGTTTTTTTTTCATTACTCGCTTCATTATATATGTGGGGAAGAAGTGGGCTGGCTTGCTGTGAGGCCATTACAGACTTGTCCAGAATTTGAGCCATATTAGGTATCCCCATAGACTGGTGTGACATCTCCCAGAGTTGAGTGAAACGCTTTTGTTGGGTTAGCCATAGTTAACCGTGTTAACCATGGTTTGAATTAGAGGAGAGTTAGTTTTAGTTTGTTCTGTTGATCTTGCTTAGTTTACTTTGTTTAGGCTATTAAGCTTCTTGTGTGCCTAAATGTTACTGACAGCATTAACTGCCTGCAGTAGTAATAATAGATTCTTTTGTAGTAACTAGTTTATTGACCGCACTGCCACACACTTGTGACTTGGGAAGTTGCAGTGCACACTGGAACATAGGGCTCTCCGAAAGACACTGTAAAATTTGAACCTTGCTATTAACCCCGCCACCTGCTTGGAACTGCTTTTGTGTGTGTGTGTGTGCACAGACCCATTCTTGGGTCTTGCAGACATTAGTGTTCTTTATCTATTTTTATTTATTTTGCACACAAGGAAAAGATCTGTGTGAGTTCATGAGAGGGAGAGGAGATGTTGTGGAGAGACCCATCAGCTTGTCCAGGAGCTCCAACTTGATAATGCCCATTTTAAAGCTTGTTTTAGGATAAGTCAACATGACTTTGAACATCTGTCAATTGTGGGACCTATAGCATTACAAAAAAAACAAACTACAGAGTCCATTGACCCTGCCAAGTGGATAAACATTTGCATACGGTAAGTTCAAATGGACAACGTCAGCTAATTATATTATCCTGTTGGTTAAATTGGTTATGTATCATACTGCACTAGCTGATAAAGTAACGTAATCTGAGAGACACGTGTAACACAAGTAAAAAGTAGGTTTACACAATATCTAGCACCCAAGGCAGGTTGAAATTCTGATGTGCAATTAACAAGGCCAGCACAGGGGTAAATAATAAGGTTTTAAAGCAACACCAAAGAACTTTTCCTCTGTCGCACGCACTATTTGTTTATCCAGCACCGGCTTTGCAAATAACAATGTCCACAGATAAGGTAAAATATGTTGCATGATTTTATGAAAGTACGATGTATTGCGACATCAGATGCGAGTCAAATTTGTAGTTTCTCATGTCTCATTCCATCGAACTACAGATCCGCTACCCGATCCGGCAAACTTAAATAGTGCGGTTTTAGCCGATAGAGGGCCGCGAAGCGAATGCAGAAAGTGCTGTTCACCCTGTTACGAGTTGATGAACCACTGGAACGATTTTGGAAACATTATTTTTAGGTACAAAAAACTCTTTGGTGTTGTGAAAAAAATTGGTGCTGTCTGACACGATGTCACAGCTTTGCCAGGTTCTTCAGCAGCACCTCACTCTGCACCAGCCACTTCCCCAGCCACGCCCACTCATCAGACTCACACTCCTGTCACTCATTCTCTCTCCCCTGCCTACTGAAGCCTTACACCTGCAGCTGATCAGGATCTCTCCTGGCCTGATGTCCGGTTCATGGAACCTCCTCTGGTACACCTTGTCATATCTCAAATATCTCATATTTGTGCAGTATGCAGTGTTTCCCCTACAATGTATTCATCAGCGGCGCAGCGCCGCTCCTGGAATTCAAGCGCCACTGCAAAAAAAGTTGCCTAATTAAAAAAAATAAATAGACACAAGTGAACTTCAGGAACAGCTGCCGTTCGTTCAGGTTTCATGTCAACAAATAATAGTAGGCTAACGTTGAAGGCGCAGTCAGGGATTCCACAGGAGATCACTTTTGTTTGTGTTTATGTTTAAGTTTATTAGCAGACGCAATTTTGTGCAAAAAAACGTAGCCTACATTATGTTAACCAAGGAACCAAATTAAACACGCCAGCGAGATAGCTCGCCCCTACCTTCAGTAGCCTATTCCCAGATAAATCCACACATTGTTTCGTTTTTGTTTGTGATACAGGCAATGCTTTTAAGCCCTGTATTGCCAACATACCTAGCTCACATGTGCATGGGCTGTGAAACTAAGGTCTAGCTAGCCTATTGGTGGGTTTAATTGAATTTGAGTAATAGGATACGCAAGCATTTACATCTGAGTTTGTAATTCCCGTAGAGCTCACCAAAATTATAGATATGATACAAGACACTTATCTGCTATAATCCAAGATAGATTTTCTTCGAATTTTTGACCATTTATTTTACCAAATGACATGGGAAACAATTAATTTCATCCACATATTCTTATGCACCGTGCACAACAACGCTAGCCTGGAAACCAGACTCTCTGACTTCGCAGTACTGTACTGTAGGGAAAATAAATCGACCGGAAGTACGTAGACAGGCCAAGGCCAGGCTACAACAACGCTACTAAGTTAGCTTAAAACCGTGAGAATCAAGCCAGCGTAACGGGCCGTCACGGCATTAAAGTGACAGGCACTCAATTCGATTTGCACAGCACCAATACAGTGTAATGGCATGAAAGAGAAGTCTATATAGTTTATACAGTGCTGTGCAAAAGTTAAGACACCCATGCTGAAATTGACAAAAGGGAGGAATAAAAAACATATTTTGCCTTTTGTCTTAATGCCTTAATTAAAAAAAAATAGGACATCAATTATTTTTGAATGCATCATGTATCGTAAATAAATATATTATATATAAATGTCTTAACTTATGCACAGCACTGTATATTCCAAATAGTAATAGTTTGTACAGTGGTCTACAGTGTACAGTTGTACAGTGGCTAATACTAATAATGTAAATGAAAAAGGTGAAAGAAAAACATGAATAATCCTGTTCAAGTACTGCAATAATCATGCTTGTGTTGATGGTTATGTCATAATGTCATAATTTGTAACTTAATCTGTCCATTTCTTTCACAAAATCCACCAGAAGTCACCATTTAAGGAGTCATTTTTTCAAATGTTTTCACACTGTCGTAATCCATTGCCTGGTCCATATGTAAGCTGTTGCCAGCCGCTCGAACGTTGTGAGGTACTGTTCAATGTCGTCCCCCTCCTCGAACCTTGGGGTGGCAGATCTGGACCAGGCCACTGGTGCTGCAGGTCCTGTGGTGCCACCGGTGCCGCTGGAGCTGGAATCGGAGCCGGAACTGGATCTGCTGGTGCTGGTGCCGCTGGTATTGGTGCTGCCGGCTGAACTGGCGCTCCTGGTTGAGGCCCCGGTGGAGCTGTAGGCAGTTGGCAGCTGTAGGCATCCTCTCTGCGTCCACCTCATCTCTAAACTGATTCAGCTGAATCTGCACACTCCTCCAGTGCTGCTCCTGCTTATACGCCTCCCTCTCAGGGGTCGGCAGAGTCTTCTCAAGGATTTGCTAGGTCAGTCTCCTCTGTCTGGTTTCCACCCAATGCATGGGCCCCAGCATCGCCTCTGGCAGTTCGTCTTTCTCCTGCTCAACCTCCTTCAGGTCACCTTTGGCTAGTCTCCGGTATGACATTTTCCCCCCAGGCCTGGCACCGTTTTCCTCTGTTAGCCAGTGTCGGTCAGCGTACCATCCCACCGCTGCCACCAAAATGTGAGGGACCAGAGCGTCACTCCAAGTATTGGGATGTGTAGGCTCACTGGCTTGGGATGATGGAGGTGGAAAACACGGAAACCAGAGCTCAACCGTTTCATCAAAAATTTAATAAAGTTTATTTATATTTAACTCAGAAGTCAAGAAAACAAAATAATCAAAAATAAATAAAAAAAGCCCAATAGCATTCAACAATAGTACAGCAATCCTAACTGTTTGTACATAGCCTCACAGCAAGCTAGTACTCACCCTCACTCTCCCCAATACAGAATGAGGCCCTCTTAAAGGAACCATAAGATTGTGGTCAAAACTGGTACTGCAATCACTTTCAAATTACTGTAGAGCGGTGTATGCCCTCCCCCTCCCCCCTGACTCGAGGTTACCAACCCGGATGCCGAAACACTACTGACTTTGTGATTAGTAGATAGGTGGAGGGTGGCGCATCAGGCCAAAACACAACATGACATGAAAAAACACAACATCAACATCAGTTGACGGCTGCAACTTCACTTTTTAAATGACAATATCCTGGCCGGACCACTGTTGTCAGTGATATAAGTATTTGAAATGAACATGATTTCTTAATGTCTAGTGACATATCAGGGCCATTTTATGATTAATTGAAATACATTTCTTACATACGGTTCCTTTAAGTAGGCCAATACATTAGGCGAAATTTGCTTATTCAGGACTAATTGGACCATATCAACAGTCAGAGACTTACTTTTAGTCTAAGGCCATAAATAAGCCATTAACTAAACAGAAAATAAACCTCACATGAAAACGAACTATTATTATATCAAAACCATGTTATACAATGTTAACACCCCCTATTCACACCACACAAATGGGTCATTCTATAATTCGGGGTACATTTCAAGTGTAGAGAGAAACCAAAAAAAAATTAATGAGTTTTTATCATTAAACTTTTTTATAGTCATAGAACAGACTTCAAAGTTAACATGACAAGTATTTGCTGAGCTTAAACCTGTAAGACTTCAAATATTTATTTGAAAAAATTATGTAATAACAGAAAAATCTGTTAACTCTTTTAGAGACAAACAGTGTTGGTCAAGTTACTTGAAAAAAGTAATTAGTTACTGATTACTTATCCAAGAAAGTAATCCACTTACTTTACTGATTACTTATTTTCAAAAGTAATTAGTTACTTTAAAAATGACTTTACTTAGTTACTTTTCAAAAACACACTAGCTATACACACCTGAATACGCTTTTTTAAAACTTGTTTTATTAGTTTGAATCTTAACTATGCACATTGCATAAAACAAATAAATAAATTAAATGCAACAGTCTCTGATTTAAAGAAAATTGTTGAACAATTTATATCTCTGAATATTCCAGCACATAAAATAAAAATATTTTTGGTGTGTATACTCCTTCGTTCGAATAGATGTAAATAAAATACAGCAATAAAATAATTAAAACCAAAGTCTCTATTAACATTAACATCTTTTAACAGTTGTATTGCAGAGAGGAGTAATGCCTTTACCAAAACAGAAAATGCTGTTGCATTTGGCTGTTCTAATGTCAAAGAAGAGTATGTGTTTGAACTGTGTGTGTGTGGAAGGATGTGTTTCTCTGAGTGGATGTGAATGTCAGTGTGTGTGTGTATGGAGGGGACTGCCTCTATGTGTGTGTGGGATTCAGTTTTGTTTCTACTTGTATGTGATGTGTATGTATGTAGAGGGATTTGTTACTGTGTGTGTGTGTGTGTGTGTGTGTGGAGGGTAGAGCTTCTGTATGGGTGTGTGTGTGGAGGGGAGTGCTTCTGTATAGGAGTGTGTGTGTATGTGTAGGGGATCTGACCCCTGTCATATGTCTGCAGGTTCATGGAATGCCAGCATTCCTGAGGCAAGCGGAAAAGTGTATGTGTTAGTCCAGTCTCATTATGTCGTATTCTCTCTCAAGGTATCCCGCAAATGGCTTTCTCTGCGGCAGCTTGACACTGCTTTTGGTCGGTATTTTTTCTATGATGCGTCGGAATGAATCACTCTACAGTGGAAATGGGCAACATGTCCTCGACAATATAGCCAGCGACAAGCTTCTTCAGTTCAGCGGCACTAAGTCCTGTCGCTCTTAAGTCTATTTTCACCTGTTTAGCAGGAGAGGGACCCTCTGTTGCTGCAGCCGTCATGTCAGGATCTGGGGGTGTCTCAATGTGTTTCACATTCCTGTGCCGGCTTGCTAGGTGCTTGCTCAGATTTGAGGTGGAATTTTTCGCTGTAGACAACATTTTTCTTCCCACACAGAGTGTACAGCTGACGTTAATGTTTTTTGCTCCATGTTTGCGCTCTCTCCTGCACTCCATGTCTTGCACACGTGTGTCTGTTGTTTACATCTACGTTGCGCCGCTATACGTCATTGTCACGAGACAGTCTCACAAAGCAAAATCCATACGGCAAAATCCCAAATTCTTTTACTGTCTATGGCAAAATCACGGTTTAGTAACGCAGTAACGCAGGAAAGTAAAAGTAATCTAATTACTTTCGCGTGTGCACATGAAAGTTTCACGTGCACACATGAAACTTTCAGGTGAGCACATGAAAGTTTCACGTGAGCACATAAAACTAAACTTTAGATTTTATTTTGCATTTATTTTGCATACATTTGATACAAAAAAACATATTTAGTCATAATTTTAAGAGCAAAATCTTAAATTGAGCTGACACTCATTAAATGCTATTGAAGAACCTTACTATTATTGCAAGGTAGCTGGCTAGCATTCCAGCTTGTCAATATTAACAGAGAAAAAATAACCTATTGTCCATTAATACTTGTTTCCTAATTGGAAAACACATTGGTAATATTAATGTCACACAGTCTGTCCACAAAGGAAACCTGAACCATCACATGAACGAGCGGAATCTAAGATTTCAAATGACATTAGCAGTTGTTCTCGCGAGAAAATTTTAACATTAAACTTAAATTTCATTAAAATTATCTTCTCTTGGTGAAATATCTCACAAACTCTTCACTCAACACATGGCAAACCATGGCAGACCTTACCGAATATGAGGATATAAAGCAGGGGTATACAATTAACCTTCAGCGAGGTCCAGTTACGGAAAATTTCCTCAAGCAAAGGTCCGGAGCATCATAATGTTTAACGTGCGTGTATAGGAATGTATTATGTTATGTATGTATGTGTATATATTTGGATGGATGGATGGATGGAGCCTAGTTGTAGGCCTAGGCCTAATGTTTAATGTGAAATAAAATAAGCCTAAAAGGCAACATTCGAAATGAGGAGAAATAAGGCATGATAAGAGTAATTGGGGAGAAAAACTGAGTAGCCTTGGCTATTTTTAAGATCTTAACGTGAATTTAAAATAAAATTTGAGCTGAAACAAGCAGCTGGTTCCTTGAACCCATAAATCAGCTAGAATAATTTTTGTTTTTTTTATGTTGACCCGAAATTAGGGGTGAACGATTATGGAAAAAAATCTAATTGCGATTTTTCTCACCAATATTGCGATTGCGATGCAATATGCAATTTTTTTTAAGCTCTTTATCTTCTGTCTTAATCAACAAAGACAAGCAATATATTTTTCTATAGTATGACCAACACAAAATTAGATAAGTTCAACATAAACTGTTCTTTCCTGGAGCCCAGGCCTATGTTATGATGCATTAGGTCATTGAATAAGATTGATGAATGAAATATGTTTTATTTAACTATTTTAATCACATTAGTAGGCCTATATTTGTTGAACTTCCAGCCTTGTAAACATTTAATGATTATTATACGTTTCTATTTCATGTAGATATGATCTTCTTTCGTTAGTTAACAGTTAGGTCTAGGCTACATGCAGTGGCACTGACTGTCACAGCCATGCCAGGTTCTGCCTCAGCCACACCCACTCCTCAATCGCCGGCAACCACTCAATCATTCTCCCCTGAGTACTGATTACCCACACCTGTGGGTAATCACACTGAAACACCTTTTAAGCAGCTGAGACCTTGGCTACCTGTCTGTCCTCGTCGCTGTTCCAGAGACTCAGATCTGTACCCTTGGCCGTCACACAGTGCTCTCTACCCTTGATCCTGGACTTTTCTCTCCCTAAGTTAAGTCAGTTCCTCTGTGCGTTTGAACATTCTTCAAGGACTGTCTTTGGATTTCTGTTTATGCTGTTTCTGGATCTTCTGTGTTTTTGGAGGCTTCTCATTTACCTAGTTCATTTTGGGATTGATCTTCTGTGAGTTTTGACTGAGACACGTATTCTGCTAATAAATACAGCTTTGATGCTTGAACTGATCCTGTTGACCTGAGTCTGTGGGTATCCTGACAGAAGGACAGACCAAAAGATGTCACAACAGGGAGACCACTTCCAGGACCTGGTGGATGAACTTCGCCATGCTCTCAGAGCTGTGAACCCAACACCAGCAGGTCCTGCCAGTCCAGTGGTAAACCCCACACCTTACTCTGGCTCACCTGAGGCCTGTAAGGGGTTCATTTTGCAATGTTCTCTGGCCCTAGAGATGCAAGCTCACCGATTCCCCACGGAGCGATCTCGGATTGCATACATAATATCTCTACTCACTGGACGTGCCCTGCAATGGGCAGAAAGCATCTGGACCCTCGACGGCCCTGCGACCCGGTCAGTGGATGTCCATTTTCGGGAGGTGTTTGGTCTCCCAGAGGGTGATTCCACCGCCCAGGCCCAGCTGCATGCCCTGAGACGGGGCAGAAGGGCCATCACCGAATATGCACTCCAGTTCCGCACGCTCGCCGCGGCAAGTGGTTGGAACGAAGCCGCACTCATTACTGCCTTCAGACAGGGGCTGGAACCCACACTTCGTCTCCAGCTGTCCTCATATGATGATGCAATGGGCTTGGAGAGATTCATCCAAATGGCTATTCGGGTAGCAAATCGAAGGGAGAACTGCCTCCAAGAGTTGCGATCTTCAGTACCATCCTCACCAGCAGCACGCAGAGAAGGAGCTCGGAGGGGGAGCACTACTGAACCGATGCAGGTGGATTCCATGCGACTTGCACCAGCAGAGCGAAGTAGGAGACTGACACAGGGCTTGTGCCTCTATTGTGGGAGCTCCAGTCACCTCATCGCCCAATGCCCAACTTGTCCCCCTCGTCCTCTGGTGAGTGTAGTCTGTGCCCCTGGAGTTCATTTAAAACCCCTGGCCATACCTGTTCTTCTTAATGCCGTGTCTTCCAACCCCGTCTTTGCCCTCATTGATTCTGGATCAGCTGGGAACTTCATCTCTGCCAACGTCTCCAGCTCCCGAGGACCCGCTGTACCAACACCTTCCACGTCCACTCCATAGTGGGTAAGCCTTTAAGCCGCAAGCGGATTCAGTATCAGACTAGGTGTCTAAACATGCAAGTAGGGAGTCTTCATGTAGAACGAATCTCCTTCTATGTTCTTGATGACTCTACGGCTGATGTGATCCTGGGCCGGCCATGGTTAATTCAACATCAGCCTGCTATTGCCTGGTCCACGGGTGAGATATTGCAGTGGGGAGAGGATTGTCATGACCACTGTTTTCCGCAGCTCCCACTACGCAGCGCCAAGAACCCTAAGCTAGCCCTTAATGCCACTACTGTCGAGAGTCCTGGGCAGGGCCGCCCCGTCACAATCCCTCCTGCCTACGCCGCCTACGACGATGTCTTCTGCCCTCAACGTGCATCTCAACTCCCTCCACACCGAACCTGGGATTGCGCGATAGACCTCATCCCGGATCAGCCCATCCCACGGGGGAAGGTTTACCCACTTTCCCTGCCTGAACAGGAATCCATGAAGGACTACATCGCTGAGGCCCTCAAACTAGGCTATATCCGGCCCTCCAAGTCCCCTGTAGCATCCTCATTCTTTTTTGTGGCCAAGAAAGATGGAGGCCTTAGGCCTTGTATTGACTACCGTGCTCTAAACAAGATCACAGTCAAGTTCCGGTACCCTTTGCCACTAGTCCCAGCCACACTGGAGCAGTTGCGTGGGGCCACAGTCTTTTCCAAGCTTGACCTCCGAAGCGCCTACAACCTGGTTCGCATCCGCCGTGGCGATGAGTGGAAGACTGCGTTTGTCACACCTACTGGGCATTATGAGTATCTGGTAATGCCATATGGGTTATCTAACTCCCCCTCAGTCTTCCAAGGATTCATGAACGAGGTGTTCCGTGAGTACCTAAATAAATTTGCCATTGTGTTCATTGATGACATCCTGATATATTCACAAGCCTCTCAGATCATGTCCAACATGTCACCCAGGTTCTGTCTAAATTGCGAGAATACCAACTCTTCGTAAAGGCAGAGAAGTGTACTTTCCACCAGACAACAGTTCAATTCCTGGGCTACCAGATCAGCGCCCAGGGGGTCAGTATGGATGATGGGAAGGTAGATGCAGTTCTGTCTTGGCCCGTTCCGCACTCCATTAAGGAGTTGCAGAGTTTCCTAGGTTTTGCTAACTTTTACAGACGCTTCATAAATAACTATAGCCAGATTTCTGCACCACTCACCTCTCTACTCCGAGGGAAAGCCAAGATCCTCCAGTGGAACCCTGAAGCTTCCCAGGCATTCCAGAACCTTAAGGACGCCTTCACCTCAGCACCAGTTCTCCACCAACCAAATCCTGACCGTGAGTTTGTGGTGGAGGTCGATGCATCCACCACCGGAGTCGGTGCTGTCTTGTCTCAGTATCATGGACAGCCACCACGCCTCCATCCATGTGCCTACTTCTCCAGGAAGCTGAGCCCGGCCGAGTGCAATTACGACATCGGCAACCGTGAGTTGTTGGCCATCAAGCTTGCCCTGGAGGAGTGGCGTCACTGGCTGGAGGGAGCCAAGCACCCCTTCCTCGTACTCACCGATCATAAGAACCTCCAGTACCTTCGGGAAGCTAAACGTCTCAATCCACGGCAGGCCAGGTGGGCACTGTTTTTTACTCGCTTCAATTTTAAGATCAGTTATAGGCCAGGATCTCACAACTGTCGAGCCGATGCCCTATCTCGTGTCCATCACCCCAGCGGAACCAACGAGCTCCCAGAAACGATCCTACCTGCAGGAGTACTTGTGAGCCCCATCCAGTGGAGTTGGGAGGAACAGCTGGCTAACGCCACTGCAACAGACCCAGCACCACCGAACACTCCAGCAGATCGCACTTATGTTCCACAAAGCCTCCGAACCCACCTCCTCACAATGACACACTCCTCGCTAGGAACTGGGCATCCAGGAGGCCAAGCTACTCTCTCTCTCCTCCAGGATCGCTTCTGGTGGCCAGGAATGGCTGGTGATGTCCGGAGATACGTGGCCGGTTGCCCTGATTGTGCTATGGCTAAGACCCCTCGCCATCTCCCGGCTGGGAAGTTGATACCCCTGCCCGTGCCCAGACGACCTTGGTCACACCTGGGAGTCGATTATATCACCGACCTTCCTCCTTCCGATGGGAACACCTGCATCCTTGTCGTCGTGGATCGATTCTCCAAGGCCTGCAAATTACTACCTCTAAGAGGGCTTCCAACTGCTTCAGAGACTGCTGATGCTCTGTTCACCCACATCTTCCGCAATTTTGGAATTCCTGAAGACGTTGTGTCTGATAGAGGACCACAGTTCATCTCGCGTTTCTGGCGGGCCTTTCCGTCTGATGGGGGTAACGGTTAGCTTGACATCTGGCTATCACCCTGAAACCAATGGGCAGACTGAACGTAAGATTCAGGAGATCAGTCGTTTTTTGCGGACTTACTGCCATCGTCATCAACATTCCTGGAGCAAATTCCTTCCCTGGGCCGAGGATGCGCAGAACTCCCTGCATCAGCCAACCACGGGTCTGACACCATTTCAGTGCATACTCGGCCATCAACCCCCATTATTCCCTTGGTCAGGCGAACCATCTGATCCAGCAGTTGACTCCTGGTTCAGAGAGAGTGAGCGTGTTTGGGGCGAGGCACACCACCATCTTCAAAGGGCCATCCACCGCCACAGACATCATGCTGATGCTCGACGCTCCTCGGCACCAGAGTACACGGTGGGGCAGAAAGTCTGGCTATCCACACGGAACATCCGCATGCGCCTTCCCTCCAGGAAATTGAGTCCACGTTACATAGGTCCCTTCACTATAACGCACCAAATCAATCCTGTCACTTACCGTCTCCAACTCCCCCCTAGTTATAAGATCCATCCTTCATTCCATGTGTCTCTGCTGAAACCTTATCACTCACCCATCTCTCCTTCCTCCACAGAGCCTGGAGCTGTTTCAGAGCCCCCTTTGCCGCTTCTCCTGGACGAGGGTCCTGTTTACTCCATCAAGGACATCCTCGACTCTCGGCGGCGTAGAGGTAGACTAGAATACCTGATCGACTGGGAGGGATACGGCCCCGAGGATCACTCCTGGGTTCGTCGAGATGACGTCCTAGATCCTGCCTTGCTTGTGGAGTTCCATCATGCCCATCCCAGTCGACCTGCTCCTCGCCGCCGAGGTCGACCACGTCGCCAGGTCCCCTCGTCCTCAGAAGCGCCCCCTGGAGGGGGGGGTAATGTCACAGCCATGCCAGGTTCTGCCTCAGCCACACCCACTCCTCAATCGCCGGCAACCACTCAATCATTCTCCCCTGAGTACTGATTACCCACACCTGTGGGTAATCACACTGAAACACCTTTTAAGCAGCTGAGACCTTGGCTACCTGTCTGTCCTCGTCGCTGTTCCAGAGACTCAGATCTGTACCCTTGGCCGTCACACAGTGCTCTCTACCCTTGATCCTGGACTTTTCTCTCCCTAAGTTAAGTCAGTTCCTCTGTGCGTTTGAACATTCTTCAAGGACTGTCTTTGGATTTCTGTTTATGCTGTTTCTGGATCTTCTGTGTTTTTGGAGGCTTCTCATTTACCTTGTTCATTTTGGGATTGATCTTCTGTGAGTTTTGACTGAGACACGTATTCTGCTAATAAATACAGCTTTGATGCTTGAACTGATCCTGTTGACCTGAGTCTGTGGGTATCCTGACACTGACACACTTCTCCTTGTCCTGTGCTCTCCATACACACGCGCGCATGCACACACACACACACACACACACACACAGACCCGCTCCTCTCCTCTTTAGGCTACTTGCACGTGAATCGGAACAAACTACTGTAGATTGTTGCTGCGCAAATAAATGCGGCCGAATGACCGTTTTGCTCGGTGTTAACTAAAGGTTAGCATCATCAACACCACAGCGCAATACGCATGCATGCAAATTAACTAGTTTGTTCATATCACAACAAAGCCAATTGCGGAGACAACTTTGCCTGTTTAATGAGTTTTATCAGCAGTTAGCAGCATGTATGTAGCCTAAGAGCCTTAGCTGGTAAGCTAATGTTAGAACAGCTGAGTTTTTGGTGGTTGGCTGTGTCAACAACTCGCGGATAACATTATGCCTGTGAGATGAAATGTTTGTGCTAGTGATGGGGACGAGACCGCCTATGCCGAGTCCAAGACAAGACAGAGTCTTTGAAGGGTCGAGACCGAGTCGAGACCAAGTCCGTTGGTTTTCAAATACAGCCGAGTCCGAGTCAAGACCGAGTCTTTGAGGAAGCAAGTCCGAGTCGAGACCGAGTCCTTTAGGAGTCGAGACTGAGTCGAGACCAAGACCATAAAAACATGTCAGTTTTCATTTTCATGATTTAATATCACCCCAATTAATAATCAACAGTTAGGCCCAGGCTTGGAATTTCACCATTTTAGGGGCAAGGCCACTTGGCCTTCAGTTGGGCATATTTGGTGGGGGGCACAAAGGCCACATGTCAGGGCACCAAGGCCGAAGTTAACTATATAGTAGTGGGCTATAAAAATAATCAAAGTTGTATTTAGCCTATTCACAGCAGTAGACCTGCATCACTGTATGAAACATTACAAAAACATGAAACATGACATATTACATAGAACTGTAAATCATCTGATCATCTAATATTTAGATGTCTAGGCTATATTTAATATTTATATTATATTTGGCCTGTTATGGAATCATGTATTGAACAATTTAAGCACAGCTCAGCTTTAAGAAACTCAAATAGCCTAGATGCATGCTTAGCATTTTTTGATCATTAAGACTCCTTTCACAAACTCTTACTCAGCTGTATATCCTCTGATTTTAATATTTACCTATATCTAGGCAATATTTGTAACATTTATTTTGTATTTGGCCTGTTATAAAATCATGAAGAACGATTTAAACACATTTTGAAACCTAAAGACCAAAGTTGGAGACATGAATGTAGACCTTGCTGCAGATTACATTTTTAATTTAACCGGAATATACTCTGGAACGGCTTACTGTACAGGGGACTGCTTTATTTCTGGTAAGGTCTGCTGTTTATTCTGATATATGGTTTGTCATGTGTTGAACTAAGGGTTCGTGAAGTATTCCACCGAGATGAATGGGTAGGGGAGATGGGTATAGCACCTTATGTAGATGTGTCTGTGTGATGAGTAGGCTTAATGAATGAGTATTTCAACTGAGAAGAATGGGTGAGTTTGGACTTTCTGTCTTGCCATGCGCTGTCATTTTCTCCACTGTGTAAGACTGAATTAATTTGCGCTGTGATGCTAAGATTATTTTGACAGGCTATAGGCTAAATAAAAATCGCTATTAAACGGACACAAAGCAGAATATTGAAAGAAGGGGGCACCAAGGCCAACGCAAGGGGCAAAGACGTGGCTGCCGTGAAATTTCATTTTCATTTTTTTTTAATATGAACATAAAAAAATGCGCTGGTCTCGAGGACTCGGTCTGAAATTACGAGTCCTTCTCCTCCCACTGTGGTTCAAGACCGAGTCTTTGAAGGAACAAGTCCGAGTCGAATCCGAGAAAGCAGAAATCGGTCTCGAGACCGGACTCGAGTACTACATCACTGGTTTGCGCCGCCAACCCCCTTGGATATCACAAATGCCCCCACTGTCACTGTACTCCAGTAAACAAAGTCCCCAGTGTACAGGTGAATGGCTGCTGTGCAGCCTAAACAGTCGTGAAGTTTTAATCGTCAGCTGGACAAGTGAACGAAGTTTCCAGCCAGAGCACAGGGGAATTATGAACTAGAACCAGGGACATGGCAGGTTCGAGCAAAAGGTAATGAAGAGGTTTATTTTTAACCAAAGTAGCTCTACTGATCAGACCTTTTTTGACACTGTTAGCTGGTCCTTTTTTTGCTTCTTCAGTGGTCGGTGGCTGGCGCGTCGGCAAGCGCAAGTATAAATGCGTTTTGGTGACGTCACATATTACCAAGCGTAATCGCAGCCTTTGCGGTTTGAAAATCGCTTTTCATCATATCGCGATATTATCGCAAATGCAATAAATCGTTCAGCCCTACCAGAAATCCTGGAAACCCAGGAACATCACGTTGTTGGGCAGTGAATGGATGTAGGCCTAACTAGATTGTGGTGGATCAATCATATTGCCCTCTTAAATCGTAAAATATTCTGTGGTCTCAGTTCACTGTTGAATGGGTAGGCCTAGCCTACCCTATGCTTGCTCAAATATATGCTTTGTCTAGTAGAGGTGCTTCAAATTGGTGCTTTTTAAAAAAATTGCCTCTCTCAGAATATGTGGAAGAGTCGGTCCAGGGCAATTCCGCGCATAACTGTCACATCCATAACGCCAACACAATGCCATGGTAGCCTATTTAGTTGCCGTTATGGACGTGACAGATTTGCGTGGTATTGCCCCCGTATCATTATATAAAGCTCTGTTGAACAATCCATGATTTGAAAATAACTTACTTATCGCTAACTTAGATATCCATCTGATATCGTCTGTTCTCGTCCCGTCTCCTCATCAGTGAGTCTCTTCACCATAGTAACTTTACTTTACTGACTCGACTTCATCAGAATGCACAGATTTCACTGGCTGAGTAGCAGCAAGCGAAATGATGGTTCAAGAAGCTACTGAAGTAAATGCTGTTTTCCTAACCTACGAAACATTTAGCGCAGCTTTGAAATCGTACGTGAAAATCTAAATTAGGCTATTATGGTCCGGGTCCGGATAAGATCAGGTCAGGGTCCGGACTCTGACCGCAGTCCGCCATTTGACGACCCCTGATATAAAGCATGCCTCTGTACAATATTGGTTCCCATGTAATCCAGTTTTCAAATTACAAAAAATCTACATGGTCTCCAACTTTTGAGCCGAAATGTGAACTATTTATGTCAGTAGCCTGCATACATGTTTGTAAATTGTTTAGCCAGAGTATCCCACCATCATGGTTCATATATTGCCAGATTCCAGACAATCCCACCTAAAAAGATATGAATATATATTTCTACTGACATGCTTCCTAGTGACATTAATGCAAAAAATATGAAGGGAAAACAAATCATACTTTCCCAGATGGGTAGCCCAGAATGGTCTACAGCGAAAAATTCCACCTCAAATCTGAGCAAGCACCTAGCAAGCCGGCACAGGAATGTGAAACTCATTGAGACACCCCCAGATCCCGACATGACGGCTGCAGCAACAGGTGAAAATAGACTTAAAGGAATTATCCGGAGTAAAATGCACTTTAGATCAATTTACGGATGATTGGGAGTACATACGTTGAGTTGACATCAAAATCATGTCATTCAGATGTGTTTTGAGAAAGTTCGATTTTACCGTTTTTAGTCAAAACTCGTTAGCCTGGAAGTGACCCGGGCATACAAAACGCTATTTTTATACCTCTTCTACAGTTCCAAACAACATTACACTTACGTGGTAGTGAGTAGAGGGTCCCCAAAGCCAAGTATCTAGAGGTCTTTATGTGGTCGGATAGAGAGTCCAAAATGAATTTCATCAAGCCAGTACCTTTCCGGAAATGTTGCTGATGCAGCTGCCATCTTTATGGGAAAGTCTGTAGGAGTCGATTGCCAAGTGTGGAGTAACACGCTCTGGAAATTCACAATTTCATCGCCTTTTAAAAAAACATTGTCCAGTATTTCTT
Source organism: Alosa sapidissima (assembly GCF_018492685.1). Classification (NCBI taxonomy): domain Eukaryota; kingdom Metazoa; phylum Chordata; class Actinopteri; order Clupeiformes; family Clupeidae; genus Alosa; species Alosa sapidissima. Next base: position 33,488,669 of record NC_055972.1, read on the forward strand.
TCGAAATTGAAATGAAGTTGTATGCAACAGCAAACCCTAGCTTACTAACAGGTTGGAATTTTGAAATGTCACGTGACGCGATGTCTCACGTGAGGTAGCCTCCTGTTTAAAGCTAGGGTTTGCTGTTGCATACAACTTCATTTCAATTTCGAAAGAAATACTGGACTATGTTTTTTTTTTTTTTTTAAAAACGGCGACGAAAAATCTGAATTTTACTCCGGATAATTCCTTTAAGAGGACGTCGCCGGTTCCCTGTAGCCTACTGGCCCATTATAAAAGGAGCCAGGGCATTATAATATTTTGGCTGCATTCACTGTGATTTGGAAAATGGACAAAAATATAATGTGGTCTTTGCCTTTTTGTAATGGGGCTGGTGAGTGTTGAAGTCTTCAATAATTCGTTTCCTTTAAACCAGCGTTTCTCAAACTGTGGGTTGCGAGTCGCGGTCACGGAGACATGCCAGGTGGGGCGCGAACTGACATGAAAAACAGGAGGTTTTTTTATTTAATTTTTTCTGTATTCTGTATTTTATCTGTAGCCTAGGCCCAGGTAGCACCTGATGCGCAATGGACGCACTGTGTTATTCATAGGGAAGCGCTCGTGTCAAGGCAGCTTAGTTAGTCCCGACCTGAATGAGATTCTGAACAAGGTTGTGAGCGTGGTGAATTTCATCAAGACCCGGCTCTTAAAAGCGCGTCTATTCTCCGCACTTTGCGAGGAGATGGGAGCTGGCCAAAAGGCTGTACTGTTTCACAGCGAGGCAAGGTGGCTTTCCCGAGGTAAAGTGCTGTCGCGCGTGTTTGAGCTCCGAGTCGCCTCTTCTTGGAGGAAGAGCGCATGTTTGAATCTGCAAGCGCGTTCACTAATGAACATTTCTTGACGAAGCTGGCCTATCTTAGCGATATATTTGGAACGCTCAATGAATTAAATCTTCAGTTACAATGTAAAGACAAGCACCTACCTCACCTAGCAGATAAGATTACTGCATTCACCAAAAACCTGAGGTACGGGACAGGCGCCTCGATCGCAACAGTATTATGCCTTTGAGAATCTAAGTGAAATCGATGAAACGTCTGCTCCGGGAGCCACTCTTGTGATCCCATGTATTAAACAGTAGGCCTACATCACATCCAGCAGTGCTCAGTATGACTGGATTATGGATCCATTTAATGCAGCATGTTGGTATTTCATTGAATATATTGTACAATGCTGTCAAATATTGGCCTATGCTTCCTAATATGTTGCTGGAAAACAGAAATATGTGTGTTTAATTTACAATGGCACATTATGTATTTATTTATTATTATATCTGCATCACCAGCTGATTTTAACTCTGCTGAAGAGGATATATTTAGAACTTAGAAATTTTAAGCTTGACCTACCACTTTCTTAGAGCGATGAGGGACAGGTGACTGTTAAAAGATGTAAATGTTAATAGAGACTTTGGTTTTAATACTTTTTTACTGTATTTTATTTACATCTATTCGAATGAAGGAGTATACACACCAAAAAGTTAAGATTGAAACTAATAAAACAGAGTTTTAAAAAAGCGTCGACCCAAAGTCACACTACATGGAGCTGGTGGATGGAGCCAGGATGAACAACGTGACATTAAAGCGGGGCTATGCAGAGGTGTTACTGCTGGACGTGGACAGGAAATGCATCAGGATCACTCTAAAGAAGGCCTTGTTCATACCATCATACCCACAGAACATCATCTCCGTTCAAGCTGCTACAACAGATGGAGCCAAAGTGATCTTCCTGGAAGGGCAGAATGAACTGATAAGCAAGGATGGAACTGTGTTCCGCATAATCATAGTCAAATGAGACTGTACTATCTGAAAACGGTAAATAGCAACAAACAATGTGTTGATGCATCAGTTACTGATATGATGTCCAGGGACAAAGTGAGTCTAACTTGTGATGTTAAAACATGGCATGAGATCATGGGACATTGTATTGTTAGTGATGTGTTGAAATTACCTGAAGTTGTAGAGGGTATGGAAATCACAGGTAATACCAAACTAGACTGTAATGTTTGTACTGAGGGAAAGTTCATCAACAGTAGAAATAGGAAAAGAGACACAAAAGCTGGTGAGGCTCTAGGTAAGAAAAACTTGGTCACCACACACTCTATCTCTTTTTCCTTTTATTTTAATCCCAATGTTTTGGGCTGTCAACCTTTGTCAAGGTTCCAGGTACACACTGACTTAGCAGGTCCCATTGAACCAACTTCTCAAGATGGATATAAGTATGCAATTTCATTCACAGATGATTTTTCAGGGGCAGTGTCTGTTTACTTCCTTAAGAACAAGAGTGACACTATTCTAGCAACAGAGAAGAGTCAAATGCATAAGATCAGACAATGGCACAGAATACACAGGCAATGCATTTCAGTCACTTTTACGAGAAAAGGGTATAAGACATGACACATCATCTCCGTACTCTACTCATCAAAATAGACAATGGCGAAGCATCTTTGAAATGGGAAGGTTAATAGATAAGGGATTACCAAAGGTTCTGTGGCCTTATGCTGTTCAAACTGCAACTCATATCTGAAACAGATGCTATAATGACAGAATTAAGAACACTCCATACTTCATGCTGGAAGGAAGAAAGCCAGACCTTTCTAAAATGTGGGTTTTTGGATCAGAATGCTATGCTTGTACAAACACAATCATAAGAAATTGGATACTAGATGTGAGAAGGGAATATTTGTGGGGTATAGTAAGAATAGCCCAACTTATCTGGTATACAATCCACAGACAGGAAAGGTAAAAAAATAGATTGGTGAAATTCATTAGGAAGAACAGCAGACACAAACCGATCAAGATGACTTAGAACTCCAAGGCCACAGAGACAGGACACATGATAGTGAGAACAGTGGTGATGCCCCACAAAGTGAGGAAAGCACAGAGAACCAGGTCCTAGATGGAAACATGGAGAGTATTGATCAGACACATTGAACACAGAGGTGTCAGAACATGATGGAACTAAGAAAAAGTAGACACAGAAGACGACAATAACAGTGCAAGTCCAACAGCAATGGCTAATCAAAAACATTACCACTCAAAAAGAGAGCCCCAAAGATTACCTGACATACTCCAAAAGATGATGTAACCAATGTGAGTGTTGATTATTGTTATGAGCTGACAGACTGAGTATCAGAGTATGGAGACTCACGATTGGGAAACGTTTCCACCACTAGTAATGTGACGGCCGTAGACTTGGGATAACTTTGAAATTATTAGTATAACCAATAACACTGACCTTTGGATGAACTGACAATAAACCACATTGGCAGTTAGGAAACAGTATATGCCTACCTTTGCTGTACATACATTTACACATTCTTCCCACTGCAATTTTTTTTGCACTACCATTTACCACAGCCATTTCTTCTAACCACTTTACACACAAAGATTTATTTTTGGTATGTTTTCTTTAATATTACATTTTAACAACATTTCAATAATGGAATGGCTGTTAAAAAATGGAACAGGTGAACAGACAGATTCATCTTCAAGTCTAACTTCAGCTGCAGAATCAAACTAATGCTTCCCAGTGTGGGACATTCACACACTACTAAATACACTATCTTATGGAACAACCATTAGTCAGAAACATTTGCGATGATACATTTAAACATGCTGCCATGGAACATATTTTCATATGCATTGATGCTATGCATTGCATTTATGGAAGGGCGAGGGAAAAATGGGAGTATGATGCAAACACAGGAGAAATGCTAGGTACTCCGCCATATGTATGAAAACAGTGCACGTCTGTTTTGTGGTGAAAAACGTCCACCTGTCAAAAGCAGGTGTAATCCAAAGTTCAGTTTAATGTAGCAATTATAGAAACTTTCAGAGACAGCTGAATCAGTATTCAGAGCATCAGTTTTCTTCATTGTAGGCTACTATGTCAAAAGCAACTTTTGTTTGCCTTTCTAATAATATTGTATGTTGACTTTTACAACATCCACTTCCCAATCTGCTAGGCTATTAAGTCATAGCCCTAGTCAGGCGTGCTTGCAGGTGTAGCCTACGCACTGTGCGTACCATCAGGCTACTCAACAACAAGAAAGAATTTCGTGTGTGTATTCACACCAAATTGGCCTACCATAACTTCCCAACTCTGCTCAGTATCCAATTAATTGCATGACAGTAGGCTATTTACAATTTTTGTGTAAAGTAAAGTTTGTAAACATGTTATCAAAATCAACTTAATGCAGAACTATATGCACGTGCACACCTTTCGTTTGAGCAGGAGAGAGAATACGCACGCACGCTTCAGAAGTTGTAGGATAGGCTACTGTACTTGTTTTCTTTTATTATCTATAGTTGCTGGTTATCAGCACACAATGTTATAAGCTAATTCACTAACTCAAGATTCATCATGGATATAACACCTTTTTTTAAACAACGATAACAGAAAGGATGGGGACAGCAAAGCTGAGTTATTTCAGATGGGCAAGCCGCAAGAACAAGGCAAAATTGGTGTGCTTGTCAAAACGTTAGGTAACGTTAGCTTGTAAACCAGGCATTGTCTAAAAATTGCTATTGTACACCTGGTCAGAAGTCTATGGCGAGTTGCTTATATGTTATTTTAAGAGCGCATTGTCTACAGTCATATTGGCGGGTGCACCTATCATCTATGTACGCACACCAGCGCACGTCCAAGCAAAACATTACAAATTGCACGATTACAATAGGAAAGATAATTAGAATAAAGATATTACGAAATACTGTACATCTCATGATGAGTAGTTATTCACCATCATTTGCAAATTGGTAATGATGGTTAAAAGTGATTAGGGGAAAGGTGAGAGACACCTATGGAGCACAGCTGAAGATGCACTGTCACTAGATATAAGCAACTCCTCTGCAGGATAAATTCTGTTTTATTCAGTCATTTGAGCAATATTAGGGTAAGTGTTGCTTTTTCCAGCCTATGTTTTCGATGGTAACCCATTGTCAGTCAATAGTGAAAGTAACTGCATATAACTGTCTTGTCGTTGACTGACACCAAGTTAGTTTCACGTTGCCAATGAGTTCAAATAATAGAGGAGTGCAAATGCGGGAAGGCTATTATAGGTTTTAGTAAAGCATGGTTTAGTGGAATGACTATTCCATACGGTCTCGCAAGCAGCCTCCTTCAAATGCACCGTTGAATGTTAAAATACCGATGCATTTATTTGACATCGCGCTTTGCGGCGTTAAAGGGAATAACAGATGTCATTCTCATTGGTTTAAATGATGTTACGCCCCAAACACACCCATGACTGATTAAAAAACCTAGGAACACTTTGTTGCGCCATGCGCTCAACGTTTGATAACGAAAATCCTCCCAATGTGGACTGGACACATCCTACTAAATTTGAATATGCTTTTGACGAGTGACGATGCGCTTTTGACTGTCATCATGATAGGGCCCTTAGTGTCACTTAGTTAGGCCTATGTGTTCTATTTTGAGATAAAATTTCATCAAAGATTGATATGGATAACTTGTTTTAATCAGTGCTGCTTACTGAACAAAACTAACAAAAATGTATAGTCAAACGAATTGATTTTGAGTTAACTATACTCAAGTGCCATGACACGATTTGTCTAAACACAGTTATTTTCAGCTTTAACAACTTAAAATTAATGATCTGCTTTGCTTGGGAATTTTGAGGCAATTGGTTTCTTAACTTTTTTTTTTTTAAGTAAAATCAACAAATTACATTTTACAGTGTACAGTATATTCACTCCAAGTTGGCCTACCAACATGACGGGCTATATTTTTCTGTGAATTTTTTTTTTTTCAACTTCATGAAGCAGAATTACGCACTAGGCTACTCGAACGCACACATTTTGTTTGCACAGGTGAGAGAATGACAGCGCACGCACACAGCGATTACAGAACTTGTACTTATTGCTGGTTTCCTGCAAACAATGTTAAGCTAATTCACTAACTCAAAACTTCACGGCCATCATGGATATGAAACTTTTTTTTTTTCAAATAACAAAAGCAGAAAGGGTGGAGGCAGAAAAGCTAGAGGAGCTATTTCAGATGGGCAAGAACAAGGTAAATTGGTATGTGTCAAAATGTTAGCATTAGAGGAGCTGCTTATCATGCTGAATGAAGCACAATATGCTTTAAGTTAAAATAGGCACGCTGTTTAAAGTCATACGCAATGGTAAATTAACAGTAAACCAAAGGTAAATTTAGTGTTTTTAGGGTTGTATAAAGTTGACCAAATTAATATAAGCTGTTGTTAGGCGTGAATAAAGTACTTTGTAGGCAACATTATTAGCTGACCAAAAGCTAACCCTAACTTGCAATTGGGAAACAGACGAATATTGATACTGCAACCCTTCCAACTTTTCATTGTGATTTGAGGGGGGGGGGGGGGGGGGGGCTGTTGTTGCGTACCATAGCAATTATTCCTTTAGAATTGAGTAAACAACTGCATTTACCTTTGTTTACAAGATTCCTGCACTTCTGAAACTATTTGGTAAGAGTTTAATGGACCCATTTAAGTTTAATTTCACTGTAAGTTACGCCCCTTGCTGGAAGTCAATTAAACTTGTCCACTCCCAATTCCAATTGACCTTTCGTGAAGTCCTGCCCCCCTGAGTTACTGTTGCTAAGTCCGACAACCTCACGCCCCTGATCCACTAGCACGTGATGCAAATTCCCCAAATCGCGATGCTACCCTCCATGAAGACGCTTTGATGGGCGTTCCATTTTGTAGATGTGTGGAAACGGCAGGGCAAGAGCAGGTAGCCTAGTAAACAACCAAACAAAATGTTTCCCTCCACTATTTTGAAATTACAGAGGGAAAGTCACATCCATAAATTAGTTTGCAAGTTGGGCGGTCATTTCAATCATTAAGTTGTCCCTGTAGGATTCTAGCTACATCATACAAACACGGGAATGTAGACACTGCTATGATTATTTTTTCTCATCTGACATGTTTCTGTACGTTGGCGGTAACCACACTACCGGAAAATTAGGTTTTGTTTAGGCTACGTGATGATGGACCTCCCCTGCGTTTTGCTCTACTATTGGATACTCGCCTCGCGATGGACGGATTCATTTGCATAAAGTTGGGGATTGCTAAACTTTTTGACGCGCCGCAGCCACAGCACTTGTCGCACCGCATACCCAGAATCCTATGCGGGTGCGGAATTCGCTTCTCATAGAAATGAATAGGGATACTGCGTTGCGATGTTCGCATCGCATGCTAGTGGATCAGGGGCGTCAGACCGGAGTTGACTAGAACTTCAATGGTAGCTGTAAGCCTGTCTGTAAAAGTTACAACCCAAGAGGCCCTTTTAGAGAACCACAGACCTGATTTCATTTAGAATCCATTGAACATGAACATTCGTATGACATGGAGACACATGTATAAAAATTAATATCTAGGTTTGTTGGGTGACAAACTTAGACGGGGGGGGGGGGCGAGGGGTACTTGGTCATGTCATGTAAGGAACATGGTACTGCAAATAAATGGAAACAGTCTACATTGCAGAGCGACATCAACTTTATTAATTTATGGTGAATAAATGTTACACTACTGTGCACAGCCCCATGCTTTTCTGACGTTGCTAGCACGTTAGGAGTGGTTAGCTAACTAGCTATCAAGTTACAATCACAATGCTGGCAATGCTGAGAAAAATAAACATCCTTGTTTATCTTCCTTACATTGAGTCGACTGTGTGGCTTAATCCAGATGTGGTGCTGGGCCGTAGTCACCATAGACATTGGGGGGGGGATGAATATTTAGATATGACCAAAATGTCCCCCCCCCCCCCCCAATATACGGACATAGAAAAATAAAGAAAGAAAACGCTATACTACAGGAAACCAACAAGCATCTTCTGAAATGTCATCAAACCTAAGTAACGCATGTGAGTAACCTAGTGAAGTTCAAGAGAGAGAGTACACCCCTGAATGGTTTGTCCTGACGGTTTTGCGTTTTTTGTTAGTGGCCAGGGTTCTAAATTAACACCCGCCAACCCGCCAAATGCGGGTTAAAATTCATTTTGGCGGGTGTTAATAAAAACTTACTAGCCAGTTTGGCCGGTGATGCATGAGGCATTACATGCATGATACACAGTGATGGGCAGTAGCGCGGCTACATGTAGCGAAGCTATTAGTTAAACTACATTTTCCAGTAGGCTAGCTTGACCGTAGCGTCGCTGCTTTATGAATCAAGTAACTTTCCTGTAGTGACGTTATTTTTTTGATCAAGTAGCGACGTAGCGTCCACAAACGCTACAAAATCCAGGACATAACTAAGAAATGAAACCAGGTTTGCTATTTTTAAACAACAATCAGAGTGAACAATCAATCAGAGTTGTTGGTTGGACATCTTCATGCGCGAGCTTCTACTCTGCCTCTCCTGTCTGTATCTATCGAAACATGCGCATGCGTACGGCAGTGGAACTCGCAGAACGACACACACAGACACACATACACAGGATGGAGGAGACAGGAGGAGAGCGAGAAGATCAGCCAACTGAACCTACCACACCGTGGCCTTATCTTCAGAGATATATGAGACTTGTTGAATCCTCAGATAAAAAGTATGTGTTCAGATGTCTGCTTTGTAATCCAAAAACCAAACTAAGACATTGAACACCAACCTAAGAACTCACATTCAGGTGAATCACTAATTTCCCTCCTGCAGTACGCAAATTAAATGTCTAGCGTCAGTGTAAATCCCAACTCACTTTAGCCAAGTGTTGTATGTAAATTAGTAAAACGAAAGCTACCCAACTAGCAAGCAGTGTGTGGTGGGTTCATTTTGAAGAAGTTTTCTCTAAGGGAGGCCCTGAAGAAATAAGATGCCTTTTATAGGGTTTTGTTTTCCCTAGAAATGTCAAATGGATGTAAACCCATAGCCATGTCTAGATGTGTAGAACACTACACAGTACCTTTAATTTGGTACTAATAACAGTAGATTGTTTCATAGAGTACTGGGTACTGTACTAGGCCAATAACCTTTTTCTTTTATTTCTAGCAGTAATTACTTCAGTTTTTATTTTATTATGCTGCTCATAAAGCAATGTCTACACTGTATTAGGTCATTGGCTGATCTTTAATAAATGTTTTAACCAGTGTATCAGACTCATTTTGAATTGATCTGACATTAGGTTGGTACAACGTTAAGTAGCTTCTGATGTAGTTAAGCTACTTTTAACACATTTGTGTAACTTAGCTTGCTATATTTCTATAGGTGGTAGCTTTTGTGTAGTGAAGCTTAATTTATTGTTGAGTAACTGATAGCTTAGCTCACTAGGCTACACTGGACAAGTAGCTTGCCCAACACTGATGATACATAATGCTCTGTTTTCGGTCATATATCCCCCAGCAGTACTTTCTACATTTCCCATGACCACTGTGCCGTAATGCTACGTCGGCTGCACGCAGTTTGCAGTGAAACCAGCGCGAGAGACCATGGAAACGAACGAAGCGTCTACCAGAAAACACAAGGAAATATAGCTGCAAGCAGCAATGTGGGGGCCAAGCAGGCAGTTCAGCAGGCCAGATTTGCCATGCAACTCAATGCTGTGGCATCAGGCATATAGAATTAAGCAGTCACAGCAAGTTCCATGCAAAACAACCCAAGATTGGCTGAGTTACAAGGTCAAGTTTCACATCAAAACATAACTGATTTTGTGTGGCTGAACCAGGGCTGAGTGTCGCCGCCCCCTCAACCAGCCAACTCACCGCCGCAATCGCCCCTGCCCGTCCCACCCTGCCCCACCCTTGCACGCACGCATTAGAATTAATTGAATGGAACTCGCTGTATCAGTTTCACATCAAAAATAAAAGATCGATTGAGATATGATCATGCTTGCTGTGATTTCAATGCCCCCATAGAGGTCAAAGGTCACCAAATTATTTGTGCATCATCAGGATGAACCAGACGGTTCTATGGGCTGCCATTGACCTCCATTGCAGAATAATGCAGCAACTACAGGCCAAAATACATTTTTGCCAATTACAGAGCCCCCTAGAGGTCAAAGGTCACCAAATTTCTTGAGCGTCCCCCTGATTGGGTCATGAGTCAATGTTTCAAGTTTTGATACATGCAAGGGTTGCTGAGATATGAGCTCACTTCCTGTTTGGCGGCTTCGCCGCAAATTTTGATTGGCTTTTACGGGCGAACGGTAATACTTCCGAAGACAAAAAGTGATAACTTTTGTGAGGCTTGGTCTGAAGATGATCTGTGTCAAATTTGGTGGGAATCAGAGAAAGTATGTGACCCCTGATACATTTTAAGTGTTTTTGATGAAATCCAAAATGGCGGAAAATCCATCATGGCGGAAAATGACGTCATAGGGTGCGTTGAACTCGGCTTGGTCCAAGGATTCCAACAATACCTGACTTTTGAAAATCGGACCAACACGTCAAAAGTTACGTGCATGAACGCACGTCCAACTTTGGCCTGTTGGTGGCGCTAGAGGGTTCGAGTTGCCGACATGAAACTTGGTGACATGAATTATGGGACCGTCTCCAATCAATGTGCCAAATTTCCCAACTTTTTACCATACGGTTCTATGGGCTGCCATAGACTCCCATTGCATATAATAATAATAATAGGAAAACGTAGAAACACAATGAGGTCCTCGCAGCTTCGCTGCTGGGCCCCCAATTAGAAGAACGAACGGAGCCAGAGCAGGGAGCATAGACTGAAAGAGGAGGGAGTTAGCCAGTAAAGTAAAGTAAAAAGTACCTAACACATGTACATAACACAAATGCATAATGCATTACGAAATATTAACTCATTGTGTTTACCTATTTCCTTTGTGGGGGGCTGATGTCATGTAACGGAGGCCGCAAGAAGCAGCAAGATCGTTTATTTTATTGTCTATGGAGTTAGCTTAAGATGGAACGTGAGGAGCTTGTAGCCGAACATTTTCAGTTTTAAAAAGGTAGCCTGATCAGTTATCACCACCACCACACGCATCACGCACTGTGCATAGGGCACCAAGAGACAGAGGAGGGACCAACATTTAGCCAATAAATAGTAGCTGTACTGCAAACTGTTTTTCACTCTTGTTAGAGAAAGTATACAATGTCAACATGGACCAACAGCATGTTACATAAAGATGATACTTTTCGGGTCCTCTCTATATAGATCCAACTTGAACATAGGCCCTATGCTACTCCATTTAATTGAGAACGCGTCTGAGTGTGCAGGAGAGGGAGAGAAAACGAGTGGCAGGTTCTAGCTGGCTTGTCATTGTTGATGATAATTGATATCTCCTTTTAATTAAGTTAAGATTAAACTAAATGCGGCAGGGGTTGGTACAGACTGATGGGGGCGAGAATAGGAATGAAGCAGGGGATGAGGATATCGGTAGAAATCCAGTAGATAGATAGATCCCAAACATGAAATGAAGTGAAGTGCACTTTCTGTGTATATTTTGTGGTATGTATTCATGCCAACAATGTTAATACAATGACCAAATGCATTCAGTGACACTCATCTCATAAACTCATAATTCTCTTATTTTCACTGAAAACAAATGGCTAATAGAAATTCTGATTGGCTAGTAACTTTAGAAAGTTACCAGCCACATTGGCTGGTGATCAAAAAAGTTAATTTAGAACCCTGTTAGTGGCGTGTGCTATCAAAAGCTTCCATTTACTGCACCATACTGTGATGCGGTAGGCCTGTCAACAATATCGCAAAAGCTACCGGTAGGCCTACAATTCTCACAAAACTTGTTGGAAAGGTGTAGCACAGGCTAAGGAAACCCGATTCATTTTTGGACCCGATCAGACTCGAGGGGAACTTTGAAGCATTTTCCATACTGTAGCCTATTTTCTCGCAATGATAGCTAAAGAGAAACTTAGTGCCCTTTTAGTTTAAATGATGAATTTGTGCGTGCCCGTGTCAGTAATTTATTTCAAATGTCTTACAACATAAATAATGCATTCATATGCTAGTAGTAATGTCAGAAATTAACCTGTTTATAGGCCTCTTAGTAATGGCTGTTGCATCTTGCTGTTACATTTAGGTGCACACTCAATCGCGCATCCATGCAGGCAAAGCGTACTCATGTGGCGACGGCACACAACTTAGGAAAAAACGTTTACAATGCTGGTGGTGATAGCCTAACCGAGAGTCAGGTTAGTGATAGCCTACAGTTAATGTGAATCGCGGACAATAATCAAAGAAAGGAATCGCACCTCCATTCAAATAAAGGCTGTAGTAATGTTTCTACATGTTGGCACAGAACGGAATTTCTGTCAGAAACCAGGCTATACAGTAATACATGGGGTAACGTGAGTCAGACAGAAGAGGGTCCTGTCTTAGTAGCCTATTCCTGAATCATTTCCCTTTCAAACTACGTTAAAATTGTGTGTTCAGCATAATAAAATCAAAACACAAATACAAAATCTTATTAGGCTATAGGTCCAACCCTATGCAGTCTATCTAAGCCTTAAGTTTTAAAAAAATACTCAGGTGTAAGTAATTAGTCAGAGCCATTTTATTCTGTGTAATATAGACGTTAACAAAGATACTCTAGTTTATAATTTAAAATATACATTTTGGAGACAAATGGATCATACCACAGGTCTATGTCCAGGGATGGATTACTGAATGGGTCTACTGGGCCCAGTAGTTCAGGTGGCCCTGAAGCCCAAGCCTCTGTGTGAAGTTGCTTCTTCTCCACTCTTCTCTTTCCACAAAAATCACCAGAAGTCATCATTTAAAGGGTCATTTTTAAAAAAAATCTTCCCCCCTATCTTGGCCGGGGGGGGGGGTGGGGGGGGGGCTTTTTGCATATGTACCAAGGGGTTCATAATCCATCCATGCCCATGTCCGTCAAAAGTTTTGAATACCCTAATTGACTGACTTAACTAATGACTTGTTTGTGATTTTTAATCAAATAATATTTGTTCATGGAAGGAAATGTATTGAAATTCTGTTTGGGGGTCCCCCAGACACCACCACAGATTTGGTCCCCCCCAATGTTGACATCATGACTACGGCCTTGATGTGGTGAGTTTCATTATGGTTTTCTAGGAGTAACCCTTTGCTTAAAATAGGGGAGAGCTGGGAGGAGAGAATTGAATCTAATTTAACATAATTACAGAAAGCATAATCAAGATTGAAAGCCATTATTCTGTGTATTGGGGTTGTGTTGATCCCACACATGTCATTTGGCCGTCCTTTTCAACTCGCATAACTATACAATCCCATAATACTAATACATAATACTGCCATTGGCTCATCCGTGTTCGATGGGCGGGGCTTGCGATAGGTCAATTGAGAAGGTCTGTGTGCTAACCAGGCTACTGCCTGTTTACCTCCATAAAGAAACTGTATATGTGAGTGTTTGTAAAGTTAGTGATCTACCTTTGTCTTCTTCCTGTCCCTTGCTTCACTCCCCAGTATGTCCCTGCTAATAAACTGTCACATGGGAGCTGTACTGTATTCTGATTACTGTACAACAGGAATCGTGATGCAGCAACTTATTGAAATGCTACATCAGAAACCTGGAAGAAGACAGGGGTAAGGCATTGATTGTAAAAATTATCTTTTATATTTTTTTATATTTTATATATTAATTTTATAGTTTATTTGCCATTTATTGTGCTAAAAAGAGGTAAACACAGATAGATTTATTAGGATTGAAATATACCAGAGTTCCCCTTTAGGAGTGAAGAACGGACATCTAGCAGATTGCTGTATGTTGTAATGCTGTACTCAAGAGGGAATCCAAAGTGACTTGAAGTGGATAAACAAAATTGGTCTGTGGCCATGGATATCCACAACATTAAGGGGCAGAGTAACATTGACAATTGACATTGACAACAATTGAGTAGCCTATATCCATTGAACAATAAAAAAACATTTCAGCATTAGTCACAGAACACTCAGTAAAATGAAAGTTAGATGAATTAAAGGTTAACATTTTCAGTTTCATTATATAGGTAATATTGATTGGCTGTTAAAATTTCTGGCCACTAGCAGCTTTTAGGGAGAATTGGCAATTTATCAAATATACCTCTGTTTCACGAGGTCACAGAGTACTGTCTGTATGAAAAATCAGTGCTACCTATAGCTCGAGTTGCTGCAGCCAACAGCTAGAGCCAGGCAGCTACACAGTGACTATCATGATTATGCTTTTCTTCAAAATTCTTCACACATCCCTCTAGTTATCCATCTAGCGTGTGCACTCAAGAACTCCAGTGCTCCTGCACAGTCCTGCAATTGTAAGTGGGAAACAAATAAAGTGGGTTGGACCAAGTCATGGCAGCCAATCAGCAAAGTTGCTTCAGAGGCAAAGAAGGGAGATTTATTTCACTGGATGCGAGTTGAAATATCAACAACCTTTCACTAGGATCAAGGAGTCTACTGTGAAACAATAATTTTCGGACTACTGGCACATGGGATGATTAACTGTTGATTTGTGTGTTTTCAACCTTTCTAACCCTTACAACACAGGACACATTAATTATGTTTATTTAGACCATATTTATGAGAAAGCATTTTCTATCAGGAATGAAAGCATTTTGTCCTATTTATGTTCAGCCTTACTGTACGTTAATTTACACAACCTCAGGATTCAGGCCAGTCTTTTAAGCTATTTGTAAACCAGTGCCTCTAAAAGTACATCTTGTTTTTTTCTAGCATTTTATTACTTGGTAGCACTATATTACTTGGTAGTTTGGGTGTGTGTACCATAAAAAACTTATTGAAATACATATTGGTAAAAATACATATTGGTAAACATCATTTGAAAAAAAATAAATAATAATTTGTACCTACATCTTCTGGGTAACCGTAGACATACAGCCTATGTCCCTATGGGGGTTTCCTTCCTTTTATCCATCAGCCTTTTGGGAATCAACAATGTTCATTCATAGTGAGGTTATTTAAAACAGAATTGAAATTTCCATAAATTCCTTGTCCTGGCCTTGAAAGGAATCATTCACAGTCATATTACAGGAACATTCTATATGTGTTTCGATCTGGGAAATCCTCAGCAATGAAGGGAGAAGGCCGGTTTGGAATGTCTGTCTCTGTATCTCATTCACACACAAAATGCTAAACTGCTCATTTAGGAACGTTCAGGCAGGTTTGTGGTGTCCAGAATTTCATTTTGCACTGGTAAATCCCATTGCACATTATCCCGTACATTGCATTAGGCCTCTAATCTCTCCTTTCAATTCGCACTCTCTATACCTCCTTGGAAGAAAGAGGCTTCCTGATTAACCTACTTACAGCAATAAATAAGGGCATCATGCAGTTATGTTCAGTAGATTTAATTAGTAGTATGAAGGCAGAAGTAAGAAACATTGTAAACATACTGTACAAATATAATTCACCAACCATCCCACATTTCTGCACTTACAGAACAGACTGAAGAATGCATAAGACCATTGGCTGTTATTATTAGAATTTACTGGGGCATGAAATTCATAAACTATTTGTAATGCATCCAAATAAACACGATGCTCATAAATCCATGTGCAAAGATGTTAATAATGTTGTGTTTCGTCGTATCACACTAAAGGATCCATTGACCCCTCTTAAGGAAATCATATACTTAGTGAAATATACTTTTGTGGCAATATTGTTACATTCAGATTTAAATATGAGTAATTCTATAAGTACAGAAAGTATGTATCTGTACCCATCCTTCCATTTTTAAGAACATTGTTGAGGGAAGCCACTCTAAACACATCAATTCAGTGATATGTATTCATACGTTATCCAAAAGGGTGGATCATTTCTTGACTAAATCAGTCCAGTGGTGTTCAAACTGTTCAAATAGTGTGTGGAATTGACATAACATTACGTATTCAAGACCCTATGTATATATGATATTAATAACCTCTGTGTGATCCTCTGTGAGTGACCCAAGGAATATTGTCAATTGTGCATCAAGAGTAATCTCTCAACATTTGAGTATCCTGACCTGCATGCTAAAAATAATCATAGTTATTGGGAAAGAAATAAAGAAAATACGTAATAAAAGATTATATGAAAAGATGCTACTTTGCTGCATTTTAACTAATGTGCAAAATGTTTCAGATTAATCTCATTGAGGGATTTGTTTTTAAAAATTCATGAATAAATATTGAAACAAATAAACTATTTGGTAATTTCTCTTGAAATATGAATGTCATTAAAGAAAAGAAAGAGAGAGAACAGATAAAAGGGGGGTAAGGGGGAGACTCATAGGTAATGAGTAAATTGCACCGCCGTTTCAAACCCTGAAAAACATGAAGAGAAAAAAATCTTTCAATTATAATTAAGTGGGATAAACTTTATTAGAAAGACTGAAACTAAAATATCTCCTAATACAGGCTAGGATTAAGCAGGTCAAAGTGAGCAGGCAAGGAAAATTAAACTCTAAAGGCTTTTTATCACCATATTTCAGGAACCTAGGGTGTAAAATGTTCTAATTTGGGATACATTAAAAGCCATAAAGGTCTTTCAAAAAGATTAATGGTACTTTGCTTGGATTTAAGATAAGACCCTTAGCTGGCTGCAAGTGCTGGGCTCTGGCTGAGCCCTCAAGGCATTCATCTATACAGTCACTTGGAAGATTTGTGAAAGCATCTGCATAACCTGAAGCTAACACACTATGACAGTTTTTTAATTCCTTGCCATTTTTAGAGGGTTTTAATGCCACAAATCATGTTTTCTAGTCAGACAACAGTGAAAATGGATACTTATAATGGCCGATCATGCTCATGTTTAGTGTAGATTTGTCAGATGATAATTCTGTCAAGATTTTTCTCTTTCTTTTCTGAGAGGCATACCAATGTTGACGATGCAGATAGAAACAGTGAAAATACAGGATGGCATTAAATAGTTTTGTACAATAGTGTTTTGATTTGTCAGGTATGCAACTGCATTTAAAACAAAATCTAATTTAGTGGTACATTAATGCATTTCATTGGTTTATGTTGACAGGTTTCACAATTATTGCCTTCTGATATAAGGATTACCAATGTCAATTTGCTCTCCTGTGGGGAGCATTTCAAAAGCACATACATATTTACAAGAGTTTGCTTTAAAAATGCCATCCATAATCACTACCACCACCATGTGACAGAGAGACAGACACTAGATCCTTCACATTGTAAATACATACAAAGGCAGTGGTTATATTTAAAGCTTTACAGGTCTCTAATTTCTTTATCAGTTTAGCCTACAATTCTTGATTGTCTTTACTGAAGCTCAACATTAATGTCAACCAAGTTACCTTGGAGACAGAGCAGATCAAAGAGACAAAAAAGCCCTCAAATGTCTGATTAATCAAGCCTGCAAACAGCTTATTTCCTTTAGCCAGCATGCAAGTATGAAAATGAGATTCAGAGAGGAGTACATTGTGCAGATTTGTTCATTCTTATCTGAACAAAGCCAGCGGCAGCTTATTTCATGGATCACTGGCACTGTCAAACGCTGCGGCACAGAGCAGGTGACAGCGCCCCTTTCTGTGCAGAGAACAAAATTAGCAGAAAGTCGGCACAAATGAGCCGTTCATATTTTCAGTAATATGACATTATTTTTCATTCCCTTCCTGATCCACTTTTCAGGATTTCTCTCTCCTCCTGTCCCTTCACATGTCTTAGTGCCAAATCCGTCCATATCACAAACTGTCAAGGCTGAAAATTCTGAGGGAAAAAAAAACAAAAAAAAAAACAAATCATTATATATGAAAGAATGCTGCTTTGCCCTTTGTTGTGTCTATACTTATCTTGGAGGCGTTTTCTATGTTTGTGTAGTGTCAAAATACATTTGCTACATTTAGGCTTGCAATCTGTTCACTTGCAGTGACATTATCAGTTATTAATAATTAGACACTGGGGTGAGATAGAAGGGTCTAATTTGTAACAGACATTTTTTCCCATTATAACACTGGCCAGTCAATTCACCATATTTGCAGAGATTTAAATGAACTGTCACATCATTACAGAGGTGTGAATCAGTGCAATCGTGTAACTGTACAGCTAAACAATGTATTAGAATATGTTGTGAACAATGTATGTTAGATATATCTGTTCTAAGACCTGCATTGATTTTACATAGGTAAACTCAACACAGAGGAATGGAATTAACAATGGGACTTTTGGGCACTGAATGACTTGAATGCTGAATTAGTAATGGCAGTTTGGTCTGTAACAAAAGATGGATTCAATGGATAGATTCAAAGTACTTTCACAAACAAAACCTAATTTAGGGAAGGATCATGTGGAAATTATGTCTACAAATTAACATTTGCATATTTAATTCCCATTGTGGAAATAGAATAATTGGTGGTATGGGTGGTATTACAGTTGTGTGCATTATTCACTACAACCGGAATGCAATGTCATCATGCAGTTTATTAACCCTTATTGTCTATAATGGTCATTTCTTGTGATGCTATGTTTGTATTTTATTAGATAAGTAAATCTCAAGACAAAACAGTTTGTGTATATATATATATATATATATATATATATATACAGTATATATAGACTGAACTGTGTTTATAAACTGAAATAACTCTACAGGACAGTTTGTTGTGAAAAACTGAAATGAGCAATATTAGCAGTAATTCTACCAGACTAGCACTGTATTATTAATGCCAGCTCATGAGCAGCAGAACACAGCACAGCAGCAGAAAGGACAATATAAATGTCAAATTCTCTACCAGAACTGCTGTCACTGCTCAGTCACCCCAGAGCCTCCAGTGGCGTTGAAAACTGAGTTTACACTGTGGTTGTGGAAAGAATCTGAGATTAGGTTGCAGACCTGTTAATGTTTGTCCATGCCAGGTGTATTGGTTTTAAGATTGGCTTGGGACACAATTAAATTTTGTAAAAATAACCCAAGACCTCAAAAAGGTCTAACAACTGAGGCAGTAGTGATTGTGCTGTCATCCTTAAGTCAAGAGCTAAGTCAAAGTCACATCAGGCCCATGTGATTACCTATGAAATAATCCCTTAACTGTGTAGCATTCTTCAGATTTTCATTTTTGTTTTGTACTATAATCCAAACACTACTCTGCATGGTGTGACATTTCCTTATTTAAGATCTATTAGTGAATACCGTTAATATCTCTTAAGGTATTCAGCCACTGCTCAGTGTAAGGAATAACATAAATACTTGAAGAGTTCAGATGCAAAACCCTATAAATCCGTCTGACCACTTTTCTTTTAAATGAGCATTTAAATTCAGGCTCCTATAGGTTTTTGCCTATAAATCGATATTTCAGACCAGGAAGAGAGTGGTATTTAGTGGGTTTAGAAGTTAAATTATTTGATTAGCATATACTATGTGTGGAGAGCATCCCCTCACCATCTTTATCTCATTTTTGACATAGGTGGCATTTAGAGGCTTTTGCATCTGAACCCTTCACTTATATTAAGAAATAAATACATGTATTACTTATCTAATGCAGTGATGCTGCATCTTCCCGTTGGCTTTAGAAAAACCTTTAAAATGTGTCCTACTCCTACCAAAGTTTTTGCTCCCCTTCCCCTGCTTGCACTATGTGATCAGCTGACTGGTTTGAGGCATGATTGAAACTGAGCTTATGAATAGGCCTTAGAATCATATATAGAGAAAACAACATTATACTTCCTTCCTTTTGGAGGAGTCTCATATTATCTTTTTCTATCCAAAGATACAAATACTGAATAATCTCCCCTTAAACGTGATAAACATTGAAACATTTCAGAAGTCTCCTTGTAAAAGATTTAAGGGTGACAGCCTTTGGTATGGTGTACTCTCTGTGTTTCAGTCTCAGTAATCTGATCCCAGATTCACACAACTCATCTCTGGGGAATGAGACAGTGTCAGAAGAGTTAACTGGCTTTGTGCTTATTCCATTATCTTCCCTATTCCAAGCAGCCAAGGCTTATTAGCAAGCTTTGAACTCACACTTACAATTATGAACCATCAACAGTTTCATAAGCTAATTAGAAAAACAGTTTAATTAATGACTGACTGGCAATAAAATGGCAATCATGAAAAAAGAAACCAACAGTGCTAAGCTTCCACTACCACCAATTAAGAGCTAATTACAAACAAATTATATATGTGTTTTGCTGTGGGCTTTAAAATGGTTTTAATTAAAAGAGAAAACATGCTAATTAATTAAACAGCACAAAAAATCTACACTGAAAAGTATGTTTTGTCTATGAAGTAATTAGGAAAATACAATAATCCAAATGAGATTCTCCGGCATTTGATAAAGGCTTACTACCATTTCAAAAATTAATGGGCAAATTTTCGTGTGAGTCATCCAAAATATGATAAAAGTTCATTCTCTGATAAATTGCTTACATTGTACAGCGTGAGAGGAAAACAAAGACGGAGAGTTTCTTTTCAGTAGGTCTTGTTTGGCTGGAGGGTCTTATTCAGAGAAGGGGTGGGTCTGGAGTTTTTTTCAGTAAAAGTGGGGGAGGGTGAAGCAAATCTGATGAATGGGGTGAGTCATTAACATCTAATGTCTGCCAGAGTGTGGATGGCAGAAGGGTAAAAATGATGATACTTTCACATGCACCTGCAAGAAAAAAATATATCTAGATATCATAAATCACAGATGACTCTGCACTTCATGCTTCACTTTTAGTGCACACCATAAAATTATGTAATTTCTGCTGGCACACAATGCATTTTGGTGGCAATTCACTTGGTTGTGAACCTCTCCATTTTTCTAACTTGGTGCATGCTGCATGGCTGGGCTGAGATATTTGCAACAGAAAAGCCTATAATTGAACAAACAAATCTACTAAATTGTTTGACCAAATGTTTGATTTCCTACTGGCACACAAGCTTAGATTTGCATAGCCAAAATTTGCTAATATATGAACTTGTTATTGATGTATTTGCTGAACGATGGTGGCAAGCAAGGTTATGTTTATCAATGTTAACTTCTGTATGTCAGGTATAAACAGGTATATAAAATATGAGGAGTCTATGTTGTTACATACAATATCAGGAAGATCAGACCTTATCTGACACAATGTCACACAACTTGGGCAACTGGACTATTGCAATTCATTGTTAGCTGTGCAGTGAGACCATTACAGAAGATTCAGAATACCAATCAGCCAAAGAAGACGCATGTAACTCCTCTGTTCGTTAATATTCATGGGCTTCCTATAGCAGCCAGAATTCAATTAAAATTTCGCACTCTGGTCTATAGAACACTTACTGGATCTGCACCTTGCTATTTGAATTCCATGATCCAGCTCTACATCCCCTCTCATCTACTGTGGTCCTCTGATCAGCGTCTGTTGGGTGGCCCCTCCATTAATACTATTTGGCTCATTAATTCCTCGTTGGTAATGTTCTCGCCTAATGTTCTACATTCTTGTGATAGTTTTGGGACTTTCAAAAAGTGTTTAAAGACGTATCTGCCCACCTTCATTTGGACAACGTAATACA
This sequence comes from Alosa sapidissima, assembly GCF_018492685.1. Taxonomy (NCBI): domain Eukaryota; kingdom Metazoa; phylum Chordata; class Actinopteri; order Clupeiformes; family Clupeidae; genus Alosa; species Alosa sapidissima. Next base: position 33,510,081 of record NC_055972.1, read on the forward strand.
GCCCTTTAAAGGCTAAAGTTACCTTTAGTTTTGTTCTAGTTTACCATTTTGTATGGCTTTAACACAGCGTGTGAGCTCACTTTGTTCTTGCCCATCAGAAACTTCTCTAGCTTTGCTGCCTCCATCCTTTCTGTTTTCTATGTAGATTACACACATCTCAGTGCAATTACCATCTAGAATCGCTATCCTCTACCTCGAACACTATGAACAACTTTTAGTTTTCTAAGGCAGGTAACAATTTTCACCAACTTAGATCTATGCAGCACCTATAAGTGTGGAAAACTGCAGTAGGCTACCTATCCACCTTCTTTATGAAACTCTTCTTCAGTCCGGTTTTCATCTTCCGTCCATTCTGTTTACATTATAACTTAGTGCAGCCTCAGCAAGCTAACTAAAATATGCTTCAACTCATATGTCTTTCGAAATGTTAACAATTCTGCACTCAATATGGATATGCTATATAATATATGACTGACAGAAAAATATAAAAGTTTGATTTTTACATGGCTTAAGATACGTCAACCTACATCCTAACCCTAGGAAATAGACAACCAGATTTATGAATACTATAATATGCCGCTTTGATTGAGGGGCTTTCATTGATTCTTCATTTGTCAGCAGTGCATGCAAAACCTGCGTCTTAGAGCATTACAATACTTTTACCCATCGATAAATTCCATCTTGACATTTCAACTTTCAGGTTTTAATACATAAATTGACCTCGTCTTTACGGAACCCTGGAGGGGTCATTGCAAGATATTGTTTTGGTATATATCCAGAAAATGTGCACACATTTTAATATATTGTCAGTGTGCTCATTTTACTAAATTGTGCGCACATTTTACTAAACAGTGCATTCCATTTTGTAAAATGTGCACACAATTTAGTAAAATGAGCACACAATATACTAAATTAGTAGTACACAATATAGTAAAATGAGACCACAATTTAGTAAAATGAGTGCACAATTTACTAAAATGGGTGCACATTCTCTCGATACACAAAAATATCTTGTAATGATACCTGGGCTCCGTACGTCTATATAATTTATGGCAGCCTTACATTGTACGATTTTGGTCTGTTTTCACAGTCGGCGACTAAATTTCCAAAGTCGGACAGAAATCATGGGAGTTGTACTGGAATCGCGGCGCGCTCCCGTCAACTAGATCGTTAAGAGTAAGGTGCCAATCTTAGTGGTTTTAAGTCAGTCGGAGTCAGTCTTTTTCTAGTTTTGCCGTTATGACAATATCAAACATGTTTAATATTATCGCAAGTCTTTCTAGTCGTGGCTCATGCAAATAGTGATGTGAACAATATAAAAAACAATAGTGACCTCTCTCCAACACCAAACAGGAAGGGGCAAAGTAGGCGACAGCTGTAGCAAGGGACCTGATGAAACCCATGAATATGATAATTTGTTATTTCGTTTCTTATACATCAATAGTCGGCTCTTCCATGTGACAAAACAACTCTATATCGGTTAGGGATGTCACACATGAAACAATGCTGCAGAAACACGAAAATATGACTGAGTTTAGTATGCTATCATTTCAGTTCCTGTTGATATCTATTGCACGATGGGTAATAATTTAAAGGAATCTAGTTGCACTCTTGTAAATAGTGACCCTGCAAGATCCCTAGTCATTGCAAAATCATAGTCTGTGACTTAAAACTCTATTACTTGTCTTTAGATGTGAGAGGGTCTGAGACTGTAGTCTTACAAAAATCTTTGCAAATCTTTCCAAAGTCTGTCAGTGTAAGGAAGGCTTAAGTCGCCGACTGTGAAAACAGACCAAAATCTTACAATGTAAGGCCGCCATTAGACTCGCACTTTAACAGCAAGCAGTGCAACTTCAAACAGTGCATTTCAGTAAAACAGCGAATCTGCTTGCACGCGATACTATATGGAATAGGGATTCCACTAAACCTTGCTTTACTAAAACATGTTTGTGACTGGCAGAGTATAGCCTACATGCATCTGCACACCATTCCTTTTAACCCTTAGAACCCGATTGACGCAAAGTGTGTAAAAAAACACCCTTTCTTCTCTGTTACATTGCTCCGGAACCGTTCATCGCAGCGAAAGGTGCATATGAAGCACAGCTGAAGATGCACTGTCACGAGACAGTGTCATCGAGATGTAAGTAGCAACTCTGCAGGATAAATATCCTTAGGATTTCAATTCAGTCATTTGAACATTATTGGGGTAAGTGTTTTGCCTGAAGTGCTTTTTTCAGGCTATGTTTTCGATGGTAACCCCTTGTCGGTCAATAGTGAAAGTAATTAACTGTGTAGAATTGTTTTGTCGTTGACTATGAGACCACGGTGAAGTTAGTTTCACTTTGCCTATGAATTCAAATAATAGACAGTCTGTTCCTGTCTGTGTCTACATTGCTTAAAACAACACATCTATTTTGTGATTTATATAAGTGATTTTATGTAAGTATTATATAAGTTTTTTTTGGAGTAGAGATGACTTTCCCATTGAAGGAGTGGTTGAAAGACAGGTATATACAATAACTACTAGAACATTGTTAAGTACACCGATTGCCAACTTGAAAGTAATTTTTGTCTTACCTCTTTTACCTTCCTTTTCATTTTGCAAAAATATTAACATCTGTATAATACTGACTGACTATCAACAAGATGGGGGATTGTTGGCATATTAGCCTTGACCACTCGGCTCATCTAATGAATGTTTTATTTGCCTTCTGTCCTCAGCAAGAGATCAGACTATACCATTTGTCTGATTAGTGTGTTTGAGCAATTTTAAACAATCAAGGTTTTTACTTCATATTTTATTATACAGTATGTATTGCAGATTGTTGTTAAACTTTTAACAAAGGCAGTGTTGTGTGTGTAATTTTTGCCGTACATTGTGGAGGAGGCTATAAACACAGATATGTATAGGCCTATACTCTTTTGATCCCGTGAGGGAATATGTGTGCATTTACTTAGAAATTGCCTTAGTTGCCTATGGTCGGGAGGACAGCTTCATTCGTCCCTCCATAGACATTCAGGCTGTTTTGCATCCATTACAAACAAACATGCAATGTGAAAGTCTGGAATTGGGGAGAGCAGTTAGTATACCTAGTGCATACGCATGAAGTTGAACCGTTGAAACACTCTTTAATAATAGGCCTACAATAAATAAATAAACTGCTAATGATGTTTACTTTTGACCATCACATTTATATGACTGAGTATACTCCATGATAACAGGATAGTAGTATTTGGCTGAGCAACGGAGGTTTGTTCTATGTTTTGTTCACATGGTGTAGGCCTATGTCTAATCATTGTTGCACTCGAAGAAAACGGCAATGTTTCATTCATCCTCCCTTTCAATCATCCCGAGCGGTCGTTCTCTCTCCAAACTAACTTTATTCTCAAAATGTTGAGTTTAATGTCGACACGTCAAGATTACTCCGTCGTAACACTGTATCAACATTTTTACTGGGAATCAAATAAAAAGCAAAGAAAGTGACTTTATGAGCTTAACGTTTACGTAATTGATTATTTCAAATCAAATTTCAAAAGATATGCAGAACACAATGCATTCTTCAGAAATATAGCTGATATAAACTGAAATAAATGCTGCCGCAGAAGTGCATGCACAAAATGTAGGACATAGTATAAAGGACATAACAAACAAAAAATACTCCATAGCCTGCATTCATTATCTTTGAGTTCAGCTGAAAATAAGGCACTTTACATATTGAGAAATATGCACAAGTGCATGTGCAAAATATTTTTTATAGTCTAGACCTACAGCATGTTTCAATGAAGTGCATAACAAACAGGAATAGCCTATAGTCCATATCTCTATATGTGTAGTGTAGGCTGAACAATGTGTAGCTCATAGATTATAGATTAAACTTAAAGTGCTTTGGTGATATTTTATTCCATGTCAACTAAACACGGAGACACCGTCACCGACATGAGTGCATTGTCACTTGCCACGCACATCAGTGACGAAGTTTTTAACTGCCAAACACTGGATGACTGGATGACTGGGTGACCGGCAACGGCAAAGTATGATGCTGGTGTGCGGAGTTGTATTGAAAACAATGAGATTGAAAACCACGAGATGTAAGCAGCAACTCCTCTGCAGGATAAATGTCCTTAGGTTTTTTGTCGTTGACTATGGCAAATGACAGTTAGCTTCACTTTGCCTATGAGTTCAAATAATAGATAAGTGCAGATGCGTATAGTCTATATTCTGCTAGGTGCTAGGTTAGTGGAATACATGTTCCATACGGACTCGAGTGCAAGCAGATTCCTTCAAATGTGCTGCTGACTATCAAAAATACTGTTGCGCTGTTTTAAGTGGCGCTGCTTGCTGTTAAAGGGAATGGCAGATGTCATTCTCATTGGTTTAAAGGATGTCACGCCCAAAACATAACCATGACTGATTAAGAAACGTCAAGCGCCTAACGTTTGATCACATAATCGTGAATTAAATGAGTGAATATAGACTGACCGCGCCATTAATGTCTATAAACTTTACGCCTCTGACGCCAAGATAGAGCCCTATATGTTCACTAAACTTTTTTCACATTGCATTTGTAAGATGTTACAAAATGGCCTGATGTGGTCAAATATTCTGTCCATAGTATACTTTTGCTAATATGAATTGTGGAAGTGGTTTAGATTTAAAATGAAACACCAATATTTGAACTGAAAGGTGCATTTTGTGCCAAGAAATTGTATTTTTACATTATTTTTTCCAGTTGTCAAGGTGCTCCTATGTATAGCCATTAATAATAAGATATAATAATAATACTAATAATATATTATGGCATATGTTGGGATACACAGGCCTGTGTGTGAAAAATGTCAAGCGCACACCCTGACTGTGAAACTACCCTTATATTAAAGTGAAAATATTGCATAGTGTACCTTTAATCGCATTGCAATTAATGCGTTAACACTGACAGTTCTAATTTTAACCATGGACCAAACACAACACACTAGAGAGGTAGGCTAGCTCACCCCTGTCCTCAGTATTGCCAGAGACACGCCACACAGAGCCTGAGCTGCCTACAGAGACATTTTTTTACAGTTTACTAATGGGATGGGAAGCTAGCAGATTGTGAGGAGATGTTCACTGAATGTGACAAAAATCGATCGTTGACTGCGCCTTTACATTAACTGTTCAAATACATACAATATCACAAATACTGCAAACATTAGTCAATCTGTTGACCTTTTTTTATGAGGGTAGTCTAAATTAGATGATTTTTATTATTTCTTTTAATCTTTGTTTGTCAAACTTTACCATAAAGTTCTATGGGCTGCCATTGACTTTGAATAAGATTAACATTATAATGAAAACACCTCCGACCATGAATGATGATTGGATCCTGAATAAATGGCCAGATTGCTTCCAAATAAACTCAAAGATTCATCAAAGTTTTTTATAAGGGTAAGGCCAAATCTATAGAGATGTATTTGAAGAGGCACTCAGCATTTTACATTTCCTTCCTATTCACTCTCACACTCTTGTACTTTGTCTAAGTCTAACATGGAAGATATAAATGTGAATGCTGCAGCTTAAGGGGACTACAGAAAGGTGGAGAATCTCAATGACAGGCTGGTCACTTGAGAGGTAAGTTGCATTGATAAGCCATCTCAGAGGCGTCTTACTGTGACAAATCAAGATAATAGCACAGCTACCATATTTTCTTCTAGAGGCTCTGAGGTCTTCAAAACTAGCCCTCTTCACACATCACTGAAATGAGGCAGAGAGTCCTACAGCCTTATTTCACCAAGTTAATAAAAACCACTCCCACCGTTTTGAAGTGCAGTGGTATGAGTATAGGACTTTTGGCTATGCTTTATGAAAGAATGTAATCTTGGTTTTAAGCCAATCATTTTAAAGGTGTTGGCTTTGTTGCTTTGATGTGCATATGCCCTTAACAGGAATACCTGTAGTTTTTAAATGATACATCTTGCAGGACTGCGAGATCAAGCAGTCTGAAACTAATTTAGCATAACATGTAAGATTCACACTCATAATTGTGGTAAAGAGGACATTCTCTGTCTTGGAATTGGGGATGATTAAAGGAAGTAAAAAAGTGAGTTTACTAGTTCATGAATTGAAATGAGACAATAAAGTATAGGGTAAACCAGGTGAAAATGTAAAAGGTGAGCCATAAAAAAACTAAACAATGGGCAGCACTGCTGTATATTATTATTGTATTAGTATTTTTACAAAGTTAGGAATAAAAACATGTTAATTAAATAAACATATAAATTAAATTAAATGGTATGCATAAGATAAACTAGGTAGAATTAATATTTTAAATTGAAGGGGTCCATGCTAGTTAAAAATGTAACTATAGATAAACCGAAGTATTGCAAACTGAAGGTGTACAGAGGCTATAACAAGGAGGGTTTTTGCAAAAGAATCTTTGGTGTTGTTTTAATTACTTTCAGTATTGACTGACAAGGGGTTACCATTGAAAACATAGCCAGAAAAAGCAACACTTAGCCCATTAATGTTTGAATGATTGAACAAAAATCCTAAGGCTATTTATCCCGCAGAGAAGTTGTTTGGGACTGCTTGCTAAGGGCTGCTTACATCTCATGACAGTGTGTCTTCAGCTGTGCTTTTGATGCGCTTTTCGTTATAGACCAGATTTTTCTTGGTCAATGGCGTAATGATTTTTAGAGGGTGTAAGATACCGATTTTTGGATCATGCGCCAGACCACACCTTCTGCCACACCCCTGGGTGCAAGGCTTAATAAAAGTGAAGCACATGGCGAAAACTTTGAGTGTAAGATAGGAATAAGCTTTGCGCCGTGTTTTTGATTGTCAAAATAGAGCCCAGGGCCTTACTTCTGTTCCAGTAGTGTCAAATCAGTGGGGACGTTCAACTTCTTCCAGCGTTGTGCAAATCTGGCTGAAAGTAAGACATATTTGTATTGTAAGATTCAGCCAAATTTTGTAATTTGTATTTTGCAGGATTGGAACAAATCAAATGTAGCTTGTAACAAAATACTGAGGGATTGTATTTAGAGTATTTCAAATACTCTAAATACAAAAATCTCGAATACAAAAATCTAAATACAAAAATCTCAAATAAGCCACAATTTCATCACTCAGTTAAAAATACTACATATAGCCATGACAATAGACTATGCTTATCATAGTCCGGTAGCCAAAGGCCAGAATCTTTGTGAACCTGGTGTTATCGGTTAAAGTTTTTTTCTTTGCTGTTTCTTGTTGCCTAGGAGTTACTCAATAAGAATAGGGAGAGTGCCTGCTGATATCCCTTGGGCAATTCCCTATATTCAGTTGTAAAGTTGACCTAAATAGTGATTTGTCCATAAAAATGCCAATTTCATTACCATTTTGAATTTAAACTCATTTTTCCTTTTTCTTGCAGTAGTATGACACATTTTGACCAACTTAAAAGTGTTAGATCCAACATTTCTCTTTTACGATCCCCTCTGAACATGTCTGAAGTTGGAAAAAAGAAAAATAAAAGTCAATTGAGGGAGCCAAAATGGTCAACTTTATCACCCTTCTGCAAGGACAACATGGGGTGTAAACCCAATTTTTTAGTTTGTGCCAATTCTATGTCACCCCTGCAGACAACTTAAAAGCATTAGATCTGTCTTTTCTGTTTTATCATCCCCTTAGAACATGTCTGGAAGTTGAAAAAAATGATAAAGTAACTAACTTCAGGAGCTTGAATTGTCAGGTGTGTCAAGTGCTACAAGACAATACAAATAATATACTGAAGGAGAACATTATTATTATTATTATGGGGTCATACCTCATATGACCATGACATTTGACCCCAAGACCTTGAGTACCTAATAGCTGATGTTCATTCTCACTACAGGACCGTATTAAAACCACTTAATGGATTTGACATGATATATGTAAGTGATAAAATCCACCGAGGTGTCCTGATATGCGGAAATAATGGAGGATTATTAATTACTTAAATTTTAATTAAATACATTTTCTATTACATCACATCAGTATTTTATATTTTATTTTGTTACATTTCATTTGCATTGTTACATTACTAATTTTGTGTGTCTGTTAACAGCTTACTCTGGTCCCAGATGGATGTGAGTGAAGCTAGGCGGAGCTAAGCGGAACGAAATTCATCTGGCGAGAGTCAGGTTAACTATAGCCTACTCAGATAGCAGTTGTCATATTAATATGCATTGCTAGAAATAGCAGCCTATTGGACACTTTTAGCACAACCCAGCAGCATGTTAAGATTATCTTTGTTGGACCAAACAGTGTTCATATTACATGCTAAACTGTGCCCTGTAGGGAAAGCCTACTCCAGATGAGGCTATTTGCCCATGCTGCCAGTTTAAGAGCAACTCAGCTCTTGTCTAAAGGTATTCATTAGCCTTCATTTATTCATTAGGGGTCCGAGCAGCGTACCTATTGTTTCTGTACCGTTCATTTTTGGCCAAAATTCTGTAAAAGTCATACTGCAGCTTACACCGTAACTCCAAAACTCTTGAAATTTTCAGGTATGGTTACCAGTACCCCCCTCTACCCATAACCCAAGATTTGAGGTATTGCACCCAAAGGTGGCGCTATTGGAAAAAAAAAGTTAATTATGCTTATTTCTCCTTACCAGATTGACCTAGACTCAAAATTCTTTCATAATATTAATCTCTAAACTCAGATGCATCTTTATGGCCCTGGTCTTATGGTCTAAAAATGTTTACTTTTGCCACAATTTCATGGAAAAGCCAAACATTATAAAAAGTTTCACAGTCTTCAAAAATAATCAAATCTTCACCAAAATTCTCAGACAATGTTTAGACCAAGCCTCACAAAAGTTATTGCTCAGAATTTTGATATTTTGTTCCATTTCAGAAATATAGGCCAATAAAGTTAGACCACTTAGGCCTTTTTTCCTAGATCACCTATATTCCTTTAAACCGTAAGTCCTAGAAACTTCACATTTTCAAGTATTGTTACCAGTACCCCCCACTACCCATAACCCAAAATTTGGGGTACTACACCCAAAGGTGACACTCTTGTCAAAAACGCTTATTTCTCCTTACCAGATTGACCTAGACTCAAAATTCTTTCATCATATTAATCTCTAAATTCAGATGCATCTTTTTCACCCTGGTCTTGTGCTCTAAAAATGTTTACTTTTGCCACAATTTCAGAGAAAAGCCGAACATCATAAAAAGTTTCACAGGCTTCAAAAATTATCAAATCTTCATCAAAATTCTCACAGACAATGTTTAGACCAAGCCTCACAAAATATATCAAAATAATTTGGATATGTTGTTCCATTTCAGAGATATAGGCCAATAAAGTTCGACCACTCAGCCCATTTCTCCTATATCACCTATATTCCCATATGAGTAATTTCTTTTTCTTGGATAACAACCATACAACCATCATTAGGTGGATACCATTAACAGTGCACATTTTCAGATCTGTACTGTTTTTATAAAGCCCTTAATTCTATTGTCAAATGTATACTAGAAGCTTTCTTGATGTTGTGTGTTTGCCAACACACATTTTCACAATTTGAATGTGACTATACAATATGTAGGATTGTCAGTGGCTCAGTGGGATAATGCCTTGTACTGCTGTTTCATAGGTTGAGAGTTCAAATCCCTGCTGGAGTTTTAGGATTAAGCTGCACATGCTATTGGTCATTTAAGATTCACATTGAACAGCACCTGAATGACATCAGGCAATCAACATACACAGTCATTAGTTGCCAAGAATCAGAATGCCGAGACACTCTGACATTTAGGGGAACTTCTTTGTTTACTATTTTTCCTTCATCATTAAGTCTATCATATTTATATTTCATCCATTAGTGTTCATCTCTACAAATGTCTAATTGCCCCAGAATTTCAAAATGTTTTCAGGTGTACTCTTTTCGGAAAGCCCTTCATTTTATTGTCAAATGTATGCTTGGAGTTTTTCTTGTTGTGTGTTTACCAATACACATTTTCACCATGTGAATGTGACTGGCCAACATGTAGGATTGACAGTGGCTCAGTGGGATAATCCCGTGTACTGGTGATCCTTAGGTTGAGAGTTCAAATACCACTTGAAGCATTAGTGTTAGGTTGTGGATGTTAGCATACTACAATAGAATGCTGTTGGGTTGTGATTATACAGTTTATAACTGTATAATTACAGGTTGTTTATCTTATTGACTCCGACACAGCTGTAGCCTATAATTATTTGTTATTCTTATAATATTTGTCATTTCTTATACATATTTAGTCGGCTCTTCCACTTGACAGAACAACTCTATATCAGTTAAGGATGTCACGCATGAAACAATGCTGCAGCAACACGAAAATACAACTTTGAGTTTAGTAGGCTATAATTTTCAGTTCCTGTTTATCTATTGCACTATGGGTAATAATTTAAAGGAATCGTGTTGCAGTCTTGTAAATAGTGACCCTGCAGGTGATTTGCTGTGGAGAAATTGCAGGATGGTTTGGCTCTGCCACCTAACCACACCCAGTTTACCTGCTGGGAAACCCTGTAGCTCCGGAGCAGGGGCTCAGACCAGGATAAATTGTTTGCTCGCCCTCAGTTCACTCTTTTGTTCATCTCAATCCAGCACTCCAACCTGGCCAACTATAGGCCTATATCTAATCTCCCTTTTTTGTCAAAAATACTAGAAAAAATAGTGTCGAAACAAATTGGTACCTTCTTGCATATGAATAAAATCCAAGAATTATATCAGTCTGGTTTCAGAGCTCACCACAGTACTGAATCAGCCTTAGTTAAAGTTTTTAATGACCTCCTCATCGCTGCCGATAATGGACATATATCAATATTGGTCCTCCTGGACCTCAGTGCTGCCTTTGACACCATAGACCACAACATACTACTCCACAGGCTTGAACATTCGATAGGCATTAAAGACTCAGCACTCGCTTGGTTTAGATCATACCTTTCTAACCGCAGACAATTTGTACAGGTTCACAATGAACCATCTACCCAGACTATGGTAAAATATGGGGTGCCTCAAGGCTCAGTACTAGGGCCCCTGTTATTTTCTCTCTATATGCTTCCTCTAGGCTCAGAAATTAGGAAACATGGCATTAAATTTCATTCTTATGCAGACGATACACAACTATACCTTTCCATAAAACCTGACGAATTGACTCCGTTAGCCAAACTTGACACATGTATACAAGACATAAAGACATGGATGACGAACAATTTCCTGCTTTTGAACTCTGATAAAACAGAAGTCATGGTTTTAGGTCCTAAAAAGATGAGGGATATCCTATCCTCATCACAAGCTACATTTACTGATCTCTGACTATCCTCATCCACATGTGTTAAAAATCTAGGAGTTACAATTGACCAAGACCTATCACTAAGTAATCACATAAAACAGATTACCAAAGCTTCATTTTATCATTTAAGGAACATTTCAAAGATAAGGAAGTCTTTATCCCTACCAGACGCTGAAAAATTAATCCATGCTTTTGTCACCTCAAGGATTGATTATTGCAATGCTCTATACGCTGGCTGCAATAACACCTGTCTAAAGAGCTTACAGCTTATACAAAATGCAGCTGCTCGCACACTCACTAGAACTAAAAAATATGAACATATTTCCCCTATCCTGGCATCTCTACACTGGCTGTCTGTTAGAAGTCGCATTGACTTCAAAATATTACTTCTAACATACAAAGCCATTAATGGCCAGGCACCAGAATATATTAAAGATCTCCTAGTCCCATATAACCCACCCAGACCGCTACGATCAAAGAATACTGGCCTTCTTGTAATTCCAAGAATCTCAAAAACTACAGTAGGAGGCAGAGCTTTCAGCTATCGCGCACCCCTCCTCTGGAATAATCTTCCTACCTCAATTCGACTAGCAGACACCCTCCCTATTTTTAAGTCTAGACTTAAAACATACCTCTTTACTGCCTCCCATAGTTAGGTATGGTGCGTGGAAATTCACCCACCTCAGGGTTTTTTGGAATGGACCACCCTGCTGAGTCCTCGTGTGACTGGCACCCCAGTCGCGCGTGCGATGGTGGTCACTGACCATACCTGCGCTGGTGTCGACTACCCCTCACCATGCCTTAGTTATGCTGCTATAGCATAGTGCTGTCATGGACTTTTCATGTGTCACGCCGTACAACCCCCCCCCCCCCCCCTTCTCTCTCTCTATCTCTCAACTCTTCCTCTCTTGCCTATTCCCACCATGGTATACTGTAACAATATATAGTACTACTGATTACTTATTGACATTAACCATTCTGATTTTCAGTAATACTAACCCACTCTACATCTCTATTTCTTCCCCCTTACTGTACCTCACTTGTGAGGTATATCATCACCAGTCATCAACCATCCGTGTGTTGGCCCTCCTCTCACCCATCTCACCTGAAGTCCCATCCCCGATTGCCCTATTACTGCCCCCTATCTGGACTCCTGGACCGTACAGCCTAGCGACCCACCACCAGTCTATGGCAACTCTGCCCAGATTACTGGCCCGTCTGCCAACCCACCACATGCCCCTCGACAATTCCAACGCTGGACTATTGAACTTTCTGTCACTAAATCAGGAATAATAAATTACCATAACGGATAGGTAATCATCCCACCTCTTGTAACTTTCAGCTCAAGTGCTTTTAACACCATGTCTTATTCTCTACACCCGACTATCATATGCATTTGTCATGTATACAGACCTTACTGTCATGTACTGACCCTAGGCAGATGGGTTAGGCCCTTGAGTCGTGGATCTGCTCGAGGTTTCTTCCTATATATATCTCCAATTCTAGGGAGTTTTTCCTCGCCCCTGTTACCCATGGGCCTCTCTTGCTTTTCTTTTCTTCCCTTCTTTCTCTGATTGCCTACATTCTGTAAAGCGCCATGATACATGTGTTATGTTTTGGCGCTCTATAAGCACAATAAATTTAATTGAATCCAGTGTGTCCTGCTCTGTGTGCGTCTTTGAGTTAACATAAGTAATCACTTTAATGAACCTCACTATGACTTTTGTGATGTTTATTAGTTTGTAGACTAGCTCTGCCATCATGTGTTAAGTTAAGCTCTTTGTTTGTTGGTTTGGTGTGTTGGAGTCCCATGTGAGAGATGATTAGGTGATGTTGGTTGACTTGGGAAGTCAAGTATTGTTTAGTTGTACCTTATGTAGCCATATGATTTCAGTTTATTGTTCAAATGTCAATTGGTTTGTTGGTGTGAGTTGGGATCTGTACTAATTTACCCCATTTCACTGATTACTCCATTTTCTGTTTGTTTCCTCTTTGATGCAGCACACATACAAGTAAAGAACAAAAGAACAGATGAATTGAAACTCAAATAAAGTTCACTTGTGTTGCACCGAAACCTGCCATCTCCGTGTCATCGCTCCATACCATTGAGCCTTCTGACCGAGGCTATGCCTGCTCGCCACACACTCACTCTACCTCGACCCATATCGCCCCGTACAGTTCCTTCAGTTGGGTTGTGGAGGTTAGCATACTAGAATAGAATACTGTTAGAATACTGTTGGGTTATGGAGGTTAGCACACTATAACATTACAGCTACTTGTCAGGACTTGTCTGGCAAGGCAAGTATAACTCAAATTTATTCCAATCAAAATCAAAAGTTTTGAACAACACAAAGTGAAGGTTTTATCCAGATCAAAACCAAGAATAGATTATGTGATCTACTGTAATCCAATTTCAGGATCCTTGTTTCCCTTTGAACAACCCATTTTCAAGATTTGATCCAATCCGATAGCCAAAATCCTGAAAGTGAAATCCGATAACCGAAATCCCATCACGTTTCTTTTGAACAATTGGGCCCAAACAATCAAAGCATATGTAAACTAAAAAGCTATGCTACCTCATGTTAATTTTGCTCAGACCCCGTTAATCACCGCTTGCGGTTATATTTAGCATTATAATGATGTCGGCCTATTTGCTTCATCTTAATGGTTCATCTCGACGAGGAGATTGCTAGTCCGCAGATAATTTGCTGCAAAATTGAATGGTAGCCTATTATGGAACCGCGGACCGAAAGAAAAAGAAACTAAACATTTTCCTGATTAGAAAATATTTCTTAATTTAGTGTTATCAAATAAAGAGACATGCAATTAGGGGGTAGTGGTGTCAGTGCTCATTCAATGTATTTAAACGTTATATAAAACAATGAATGAAGAGGATCCTTGCTGTCCATGAAAACAGCATAGAGGCTGGCTAGTCTAATCCAAAAATGGAAATAACAGGTCTTTGAATTGACACGCAAAATAGTAATTATAGTAAATATATATATACACATATATATATATATGCACTGCTTGACACTACCCCACAATTGTCGCAGGTTAACAATGGAGAGAACCTTTTAAAAATTATATATATACACACACACATACATACATATATATATATATATATATATATATTATATATTAGGGCTGTCAATCAATAAAAAAAAAAATCTAATTAATTACATACTCTGTGATTAATTAATCTAAATTAATCGCATATATAATATTTGCTGTAAAAGTATTTTATATATTTAAATTCAAATGAATCATTGAATAATCAGCATTAGTGACATTAAAGTTCAAAAACTATTTTATTATTATTTTAATAATGGCCAAAATAATCTATGATATGACCTAATATGCTGAGGAAATAAATTCAAAAGTGCTTCGGGAAGAAGTTTTTTTCATATACAAGCCATTTCAGGCCACAGATATAACCTAGGGGACACAATGAAAATAAATTAACACTCCCCTCAATGTCAACACTATTTCTTTGCATTGATGTGCGACATTAGAGTTGATGAACTCCGGTGATATGCAAATTCCTTGCTGCAGACATTGCAGAGGACTTTATTTTAATCAACACCATCAGGCCCTTTTTTTAAAATAAATGTTCCAATCAATGATCTAGGCAGCACATTTTCTTCTCTCTCCTTCTTTTTACAGTCTAATGGTTACTGACTATTAAGGCAATGTTCAGACAGCAGACGGGCACTGCTTTCTCTGTTGGTATTTCTGTCCCTCCGAAAACTGTGTTAAAATGGTGTTTTTAGCAGTCAAAATTTTATTTCATGTGATTAACCATTAATGAAAGTAAAACAAACATAAGCAAAACAGCCAGATGCCTCTTCATAAAATAACAAAGACACTTTCATTTACTTTGAGATTTAGGCCTACCGGTAATTCATTTTTGGATTGTTTGATTAACTTGTAAGAAGGGTGTCACTTGCACTCAAGCCTTTTTGGTGCTCACAGTCCAGGACCAAAGGGTCAGAGAAACTGGCTGGGCTACTTCCAAGAGATTAAACCCAGGCATGACCGGAGCACTCGGAGAACTTTTTAACTTGTTTATTGTGGCGCACAATCGACTGACGTTTCGACGCACTGCGTCTTCCTCAGAGTCGATTAACTGTTTGATTAACTGATTGGACTGTTGCAGGAGACGTACTGTAGGCCTATTAGCCATCGAAATGAAAGCTCACCAGGGGGTAATATTGTGGAAACAACTGAAAAAACGTTGGGTTCCAAACCCTGCTCACAAGTGCCACCTGATGGTTGTTTGGGTTATTGCAGCTTCACTGGGAAAATAAAAGACGTGTGATTCACGCGTGAGGTCACGTGTGAAGCCGGACAATTCGAAGTAGTACCCACTGTGAAGATGATTTTTGAAGAAATTGAAGTTCCTGACAACATTTGCTTTAAACCTCTGCAGAAGTTATGTCTCATTTGCCTAAGCAAAGGACAGGACATATTAGTCTGCTTGCCAAGGGGGTTTGGCAAAAGCCCTGTCTATCAAATCTGACCGGTTGTGGCTGACCGGCTAGCCAGAGATGGTTACAAAGGCACACTAAACGCCATCGTTTTGGTTGTTAGTCCGCTGTCGGCAGTATTTTAATGAAACAACCAGTACATATAAACAGCTATTGAAAAAAGCTTTGTTCAAAACTTTGTTCGAGCTTTGAGACATTCCCCCCGCCCTATTTTCCTCTGAATCCAGGCGTATTCCTCTAGACTACATGGCAGTAGGCTAAGTAATTTTACCAAGCTAAGGTTCATCAGAACCCTGGGATTTGCCCGCTTGACAGTAAGAGAGATGAAACTAACATCTCTCTTAGTGTTCTCTCTAGTGTTGATAGTTCTAAATGGATGGTTGCTATGGCCATCCATTTAGAACTAGTAACATCAGTTTTCCCTGCAAGTTGAAAAATGTGTTGATAAGTGGCGGAAAGAAGTAGTTCTACAAACAAGACAGTGATTACAAAGTTAAATTATAACAGCAAATATCACAACACTAGTGGCAACAGTGGTATAAGCGGGATAATGGACTCCGCAGCATTTGGTTAACAGAAATTAATTCACTTACAAGGTGTCAGGGTCCCTCTGCTGCCACATCGGGGGCGCATTACCATCTTGAACGTGCATTAATTTCTGATTAACCGAATGCCGTGTTGTCCATTATCCCTTACGAATAACAATGTATAACTAGAATGTAATGCCAGAGGAATTACAATAGTGGATGGAAAGCTGCTGGCTTAATGTTGGTGGGGAAATTTCTTGAAAAAAAACATTAAATCACTCAATCTTTGAGTTCATACAAACCCTCATACCAAAAGACCTTGTGTGTCAAGGCGTTCTTGAGATATAACACTCAAGGTGTTTTTGACCTTGACATTTCACCTCCAACATCAATTCACTTCATCTTTGAGTCCATACAAACACTCATACCAAATTTCAGGCATGTATGTCAAGTCATTCTTGAGATATCGCACTCAAGAGTGCTCATTGACTTGACCTTTGACCTCCAACGTCAACTCACTTCATCTTTGAGTCCATACAAACACTTGTACCAAATTTGAAGCATATGCGTCAAACCGTTCTGGAGATATAATGCTCAAAGCATGAGATATGGCTGTGACTTTTATTTTGACACACGGGAAACACTTAAACAGGATGTGTAGTTTTAGGGAGCACCAGATTGTATGCATTAGAAGCTGAGACGGTTGAATTCACAGGTGACACCTGTGCCAGTGTTCTAATTAGCCCGGGAACTACTCTGGGAGCTTAACAAGCGCAGCTGCCTTTAGGCCATTATGACATCACAGCCTTTGAAGTTTATAGGGGAAAAATTAGCTTTTTACAGTGCATGCAAATGCACTGTATTGTTATTCCACGGGCTTCTTCCGACTCATTACAGTGCATGAAAATGCACTGTACTGTTCTTCCAAGGCTTTTTCTTCTGATTATTACAGTGCATGAAAATGCACTGTACTGTTCTTCCTAGGCAACTTCAACAACTTCTTATTATTATTATTCCGCTTACCACTTTTTCCGTACGCTATTTCTCTTGAACAGTTTAACTTAGAAACTTCATTCAAACTTTGTAACGTAAGTATTCAAACGGACCAAGCTGCTATGTCTTTTCAACTTTGAAACTTTTATACTTTTTAAACTATTAAAGAAAAACTTTTTAAAAATCCCCATAGACTTAACATTGCCGATTGTGACATCATAATACGGCCGTTAAGCAATTAGAATCCTATGGCAGGTGTTCAGGCCACCTGCAGCCTCAGGCTTTAACCCTTTAGGCGTCAGAGGTTTTTTTCCGAAACGATCAATTTTGACATCTTCATTTTTTTTTTTTTTTTTTTTTTTAAACTGTCCTAAAATTGTGAGAATTGTTCTAAAAACTTACTGTTTACCATGTTGTTAGTCGCTTTGGTTAAAAAGCGTCAGCCAAATGTAATGTAATGTAATGTAATGTAATGTAATTTCAAAAGGCTATATCTTAAAAGTGATGAGATAGAGACTTTCTGTAAATTAGAGAAATATTAAGGATGACCCAAAGTTTATGTAGAGATCAAATGTTTATATCTAATTTGCATATTATGACGTCATATGGTGGCGGCCATCTTGGATTATAGAATTTTCAAGAGATTTTCCATTTACTACATACAGTAGGCACTCTGATTCCATGTATGGGGCACATATATATTATTCAGATGACACACAAACACAAGTAGACAAGACCTGTTTAGTTCAAAAGCTCATTTGCCACTGCAAGGCACAGATCAGGAGTGAGATGACGAGACAAGACAAAAGACAATGTTAGTATTTTTTTTCTTTTTGTTGTTTTTGTTGATGTTTTTTTGTTTTTTTTCTTAGCTGACAAAGACACACACATCACAAGGACATGAACACACAAAAAGGAACACATAGTGTATGTCCTAAATGATCAGGGAAATAGATAGCAAATCAACAGTGTAAATCATTACTAATAAATGGCTGACATTTTTTTTTTTATGTAGCAGGCCTTTTGCTGTAGAGATAATGACTCCCTATCCCTATCCATACAGGGCCGGCATTCCCATCATCTTGTGATAGACTATGCATGACCTAATCTGTGTGTGTGGGAGAGGGAGAGGGAGAGAGCGTGTCACCACTTCCACCATGCGAGCAGCATGGCCAGATCTGCCTCGCGCACGCCGAGTGGAGAGAATTTGCGCAGCTCGGACTAGGCCTACTGTCATTCTCATTGCGACTCCCCACACTGCCACTACGTTCCCCCCTAACTGTCCTATGAGCACTTCAACCTCGTCTAACATACCCAGTGGCATTAGACAAAGGCTCCACCACGTTACCGTCGCCGCGATTGTGGAGAGGCACACGTTCAGAAGACAGAAGCTAGCGCTATGGATATTAGGCTACCTCCAGCCTCGTTCGCCACACCACTAACACCCTGCTAACTTCCTGATGAACACTCCGAACCCGTGAAACATTATTCCCACCAGTGACATTGGGCAAACGATTCAACGTTTGTGCTTGGTGTAAGCTAAACTATGGAGTAAACTCTCACTTTGTCCAGCTGCATCATTGCAAGGCAGGGACGCATCTGAAGCCTCACTAAACGAATCACCGTCATTTTCTGAAAGCAGATATTCCCCTTCAGAATCAGGGTCCGCGATTAGAAGACCCAACACTTCATTTCAGGTAAACTTTTTTGATGCCATTAGACGATAATCTAATGCAAATACTCGCTGACGTTGACAATATCGCTCTGATGAAGTAGCTCACACGCACACTAGCTCCGGTATTGCACGCACTGATTCACTGCAGCTGTAGCGCGAAAGTTTTGTTTTAAAGCATGACTTTTTTTCGACTCAGGGATGACGTATGACATGTCTGCCATCTAGTGGAGTCGAAGTCGAACGAAATATGACACCCTATTTGACTAAATCGGCCGTTTTATTCAGTACCGCATCTTGTCGACTAAAGTCGACTGTGGCGCCTAGAGGGTTAAGCATACAATCTGGGTCAATTAAGACTACACATCCTATTCAACCGTTTCCTCTGCCCAAAACTGTTTCAAAATAAAAGTCCTCACTACAATAATCCACTGTTAAACAATGTAACCCATTAAACTACTGAACTTTTTACATGCAATTTTTAAATGGTCTACTTTTAAACCATCATTATACTATCTATCTATTAAACTAGCTGTCTATCAACAACTTTTAACTTGTCATCAACTATGACTCCTAACCACTGTAGCTAGTTAGCATTTTTAACAAAACTGCTAAAAATGATTAGCTAAGTTAGCTAAGTCACATGGTTAGCATAGTTAGCATGCTAGTTAGCATAACTACTAAAAATAATTAGCTAGGTTAGCTAAGTCACATGGTTAGCATAGTTAACATGTTAGCATAGTTAGCATAACTACTAAAAATTATAAGCTAGGTTAGCTAAGTCACATGGTTAACATAGTTAGCATGGCTAGCATGTTTAGCAAAACTGCTAGAAAACGTTAGTTAAGTTAGCTAAGTAGCATGGTTGGCATAGTTAGCATGTTTATCAAAACTGCTAGAAAACGTTAGCTAAGTAACATGGTTAGCATGTTAGCATTTCTAGCACTGCTATAAAACATTAGCTAAGTAACATGTTTAGCATAGTTAAAAATCTTAGCATAACTGCTAGCAAACATCAGAGCCATTCTAACTTTCAGTTATTGTCAAATATCTACCTATACACAGCCATTAAACTATTTGAATATCAACATTCATTAAACTTCCAGTCTGTCAACAACTTTTAAACTATCTATTAAAGGGGTGATAGAATGATGATATAGGGTATTTTGTGCTGGTCCTTAAGGTCTCTGAATAGGGTGTGTAACATTGGTTGGGCTGAAAATGGCATTTGTGCTGTTCTGTGCGCCCTAATGTAAGCCTGGTTAAAAGCCCTAGAATGAAACGAGAGGTTTTCTTCCTTTTATGGTATGCTCATGAATATTTAGATGACCTGCGTGCTGATTGGTTGGTTTACAACGAGCGAAGCTCCGGAGCAAAGACGCAAACATGGCCGACAGCACTCACTGAAACAGCCAAGGTGGAAATACTATGGAGACATAGGTGTTGAACAGCATATTTAAGCCTGAATCAGAGGAAGAATCTGAAATAGAGGAGCAACCAATCGCCCATAGATTGGAAATGACTACTTCAGAGTGGTAAGTTGTCATTTACTTGAGTTTGCAACACGTAGCCCAGTTAGCTAGCTGTAATACTCGCACGTTAGTGTCATAGACTAAGCTAAACATTGCATTAGGTTCGTTTTTAGCATTGTAAGCAACAGAAGTTATTAATTTGCACACAAACAAATGTTTTACAACTTGTACCCTGCAATTTTTGTCAAGATGTCCAGTTAGAAACTAGCTGAAAAGTTTGTAGCCCGTCGTGGGCAGTTCAGGCTATGCTGTAGTGAAAGGAGTGCTGCTTGCAAGGAAAGTACTCGTTTTAGTCAGTAAGTATATTCTCCTGATGAATAGGTCATCTGATTAGGAGTTACATACATTATTGTAGTGGTAATATGCGATCTTACAACAGGACGTCCAGTTAGCTGGGCAGGAGCTCTGTGCAGTTCGTAGGCTATAACGTTATTGCTGAAGTGAAACGAGTAGCCTACTGCTCGCGTCAATGAAAATATTACGTTTGTGTCAGTAGGTCTAATGTACTCGTGTAACTACTATCCTGCTGATTAAGTCATCTGATTATCGAGATTTTTACGTTCTTTCCATGTAGTAATGTATGATCTTACAACGGGATGTCCAGTTAGCTGGGCAGGAGCTCTGTGCAGTTTGTAGCCTATGGCTGAAGTGAAATGAGGTCAACGAAAATATTACTAGGCCAATTTGTGTCAATTCAAAAACACTTATTTATCCCCAAGGGGAAATTTACATTGTAGGCTACTTAAAATACAGTAGGTACAGTCAGTGTAATGTAATCTTGTAACTATCCTGCTGACATCTGATTGAGATTATTACCTTCTTTCCCTGTAGTAGCCTAATATGTGATCTTACAACTCTGGTAACTAAAACTGGAGACATTTGCTACTTTGTGCTACCTGCTCATTCAAAATTACGAAATAACAGCAGGGAAATTATGTTTGTTTTTACAGGTTATTAAAAGAATGACCCAGGTTCCTGAGGAGCTGACCTGAATGACCCATCATGGCCTCAATCCGTTGTGCCTCTATATTCTTTGCAAAATGCAATGAATATTTACTGAGCTGACCATGGCCGTTTGAGAATCAGAGGAATGGAAAGGTGAGGACAATCTGATACAAGTGTTAGCAGTTACAGAATATAAATAAAATATTTTTAACCAATACACATTCGTTATTGGTTCAGCATATTGCAAAAACACAGTTTGATCAACACCACAAAATGGTAAACTTTTTTTTTTTTTTTTTTTCCCAACAATCGTCCAGTGATACTCTGATGTAAAATATAAAAAAATAAATAGTAAAAAAAATTTGCTTTTCCACCCTGTTCTCGTTGCAGGCAATGAAGTGACTTGGCCTACAGGTCTTTTGTGAGCAGGAGCTGGGGTTTCCTTAGAAGAAGCGTCCGTGTCATGATCCCCTTGTGTGTGGTGCTACGCATATGGAGGGAACTTCCGGATACTTCAGGGCAGTACGTTGGATTCAGACCCCTTTTCGACTGAACCGCGTGACACATGTTCAGCAACAGCATCCTCCATGGAAGGTCTGTCTAGCTGAGCACACAAGTCCTGGGGCACAGGAATCCGCTGGACGGCATCCCAATAAGGAAGAGGGTCTTTGATGATCTTGAAGAGGACAAGAAAAAGGACTTATATTGGATACTGTAATACAGTGCATTGTAGGCTGTATACTGTACAATAAACAAATTGTATGGCCCTGAACATTGTGCTTTGTTTACAGTACTGATGATGATTGACACCAGTAGCATCAGGTCTAAGACAGCCTGTTGTGTGTGAATCGATAAGTTCTTTTTAGTGCCTATACTGTTGCACAGTTTGATTTGTTGTTTGTAATAAAAACATATATTTTTATTAAACTTACAAATTGTTTGGCAAGTCTGTACATAGTTTCTCCTTGGCTGTCTTCTGTTGTGGGGACTCAGCATTGTCATTGAAGTGCATGGCTGCTAGATAAAACCTAAACCAAACAACAGAAATGTTGTAACACAAGTGAAAGTCACTTTTGCATGCACACACCAAGCTGTTAACTCACAGCAAAAGCATTTGCTAATATTCTAAGCTCCGCAAGATGCCACACTTAGAGCATCTGTTTGGCATGCTACCGTTCTTGTAATGTTCTAAAATAAGAACGTGCAAATAAATCCATTGTATCTAGACAACACGGTTTTCAACATATCGACTAGATATCATTTGAATTGATAACGTGAAGTTGTTTCCACTTCTGACGTCAAAAACGTATGTGTTATATGGGTATGGGTTATATTACAGCTTAGCAAACATGCATAGTAAAATGTAGGTTAACATGACAACACAGGTTTTATCCGAATGACACACGGGAAAATGAAATAGCCTTGCCAATTAATGAACTAAATCACACATTCTACTTGCTAGATACACGTTAGCATGGCTAATAACTGCTTAGCGACCAAATAATACTTACAGCATGCGGTTGTGATGACCTTACGGTCGGAACAGCCCCTCGTTTCAGTAACAGCAGCTTAGCAAATCCTGCTTAACTGTACAAGGTTTTGAAAACTGCCTTCGGTGAAATGTTTTGCAAAATAATAACAGAGTGTCGAACTTTGCAGGGATCTTCTGGTAGAAAAACATTATCCATGCCCCTCGAACTTTTGAATCCTTGGGAAGACTATGGAAAGTCTCAGCTTTCTTTGTAGCCTAAGTTTCAACCTGGAACACTGTATTTACGACCGTGGCTCATTTTCGATATCCTTGAAGAACTGTCTGCTTTATAATTCCCGTGGAAGTAAACGAGCATGCAGCTAAATTAGTGTTTGTCTCATCTTCGCTCTCCATTCACGTTCCTGGGCTGAGAGCACCAGTGGGCTGGTCTGTATGTAAATTTTGAGGCGTGACAAATGTACGGCCAGAGCCAAATAAGGTACCACCTGCGAGTTTGCGTAAACTCGCAGCTTCGTTTGGATTCGCCCGTTTTATGGCGGGAGTTTAGAATTGCATAGGAAGGAGGTGTCGGTGCATTTCTAGTTCTTCTTCTAACGCATTTAATGCAGCTTCAACCGGTTTAACATAGAAACTTCATTCAAACTATGTTACGTAGGTCCAGTGGTGGAGGAAGTACTGAAACTCAGTACTTAAGTAAAAGTACAAATACACAGAGAAATATTTACTTTAGTAAAAGTAAAAGTACCACAATGACAACCCTACTTAAGTAAAAGTAAAAAGTACCTGCTTTTAAATGTACTTTAAGTATTAAAAGTAAAAGTATTTGCATAATGATTTATTCTCTTAATATCTATATTCTAAAAGGAAAAATCAGTATGGGCTGTGGCATTTTAATTAAGCTAGTTTTAGGTTATACTCGACTAGATAGTTTTAAGTTAATGCAATTGTGCTTACCATCTGTGGCCCAGTTTACATTCTGACCTACAATTCTAGAGACTGTAATTCTGGTTATCTACTAGGGTGATCTGCTGAGTAATATAATTCAGCAAAACACGAGAGCCTGAAGTTTAACGGGGTAGACAAAGGAAATCGTGGATCGTAATGCCAATTATGCTGCTTGAACAGAAAAGTTGCTGAGAAAGGTGTCTTTATGATTAAGTTCAGTTTCATTTGCGCAGTCGCATAGACATTGAATGAGCGCTCACGTTACTACCCCCCAATTGTAGGCTATGCATCTTTATTTAATCACACACAATTAAGGAATATTTCCTAATCTGGAAAATGTTACGTTTTTTCCGGCCACCGGTTCATTAATAGTCTACCATTCATTTGTGCCGCAAATGATCAGACGTGTGACAGAAGCATGGGCATAGCCTGTAACTTCGCTGATCCGCGGATAGCAATCTCATCGGAGAGGAGGCCCTAACGCTGCAGATAACAGACAGAGAAAGGCACAGCACACAGTTGCATGTACAGTGTAGCCATGGGTCTGGTGAATATAGCCTACCGAATGCAGATGGCTACAAGCTCACGCTTTGCCTGGTATAGACTAGAAGCTTATGTTTCTAAGAATGCACGTAGCGCTCCAGAATCTTTGGTAGCAACCCCCCGGTAAAACAAACGTGTTTGTCAGAGAGAGAAAAAAAACTGATTATAAAATGTATCGTAAAAAGGAACGATGGTGTTGTAGAAATGTAGCGGAGTAAAAGTACAGATAATTGCTGTAAAATGTAACGAAGTAAAAGTCAAAAGTATGCACTATAAATTTTACTTAAGTAAAGTACAAATACGTGGAAAATTGACTTAAGTACAATAACGAAGTATTTGTACTTCGTAACATTCCACCACTGCGTAGGTCTAACTTAGGACATGTGGGCTTTGTATTTTTCATCTTTGTAACTTTTATACTTTTTAAACTATTAATTAAAAACTATCAACATTTCCCCATTGACTTAACATTGCCCTTTATGACATCACAGCAATTAGAATCTTCTGCCAGGTGTCCAGGCCACCTGGATCAACTGCCAGTTTCAGGCATACAAACTGGCTCTATTAAGACTACACATCCTGTTCAACGGCTTCCTCTGCCAAAAGCTGTTTCAAAATAAAAGTCCTCACTACAATAGTTCACTGTTAAACAATTTAACCCTTTAAACTACTGAACTTTTTAACTGTTCAGCCATTGTAACTGTTACTTGTCATCAACTATGACTCCTACCCACTGTAGCTAGTTAGCATTGTTAGCATTGTAAGCAAAACTACTAAAAATGATTATCTAAGTTAGCTAAGTAAAATGGTTAGTATAGTTAGCATAGTTAACATAACTACTAAAATGATTAGCTAGGTTAGCTAAGTCACATGGTTAGCATAACTACTAAAAATGATAAGCTAAGTTAGCTAAGTCACATGGTTAGCATAGTTATCATGCTAGTTAGCGTTGTTAATATAGTTATCATTTTTGACAAAACTATTAGAAAACATTAGCTAAGTTAACTAAGTAACATAGTTAGCATTGTTAGCATAACTGCTAAAAATGAATAGCTAAGTTAGCTAAGTCACATGGTTAGCATGGTAGCATTCTCAATATTTTAGCATAACTGCTATAAATTATTAGCTAAGTTAGCTAAGTCACATAGTTAGGATTGTTAACATAGTTAACAGCATTAACATTATTAACATTTAAAAAAAAAACTTCTAGAAAACATTAGCTAAATTAACTAAGTAAGTTAGTAACCAAGTTAGGTTAGCATTATTATCTTTGTCAACATAGTTAGCATAACTGCTAGCAAACATTAGAGCCATTCCAACTGTCAGTTATCGTCAACTATCTACCTAAATAATTTAACCATATCCACCTATTTAACTGTTCAGTCATTCCAACTATATTAAACCTCATCTTCCTAGCAACCAATATAGTTTGTTTTTACTCTGTATGATATTTTACATCATATTTTTGCATTTTCATGCACTGTATTTCCTTCAGGAAATGCTTTTCTAGTTATTATAATTTTTCCAGGCCCTAATTTGGCTTGAACCGCTTATCATAGAAACTTCGTTCAAACTTCGACACATAGCTCTTGCTGCAAATTTTCGTTCTATGACTTTTCATATTTCTACGACTTTTACTTTTTGAGATATTAAATAAAAACGAAACTTTAAAATTCTCCATAGACTTAACATGGCTTTATGACATCATAATATGCTATTAAGGAAATAGAATGCAATCAACTGCACCTGTGCTCTCTCACTGACTGCCTGCAGCAACTTGAATGGAACCTCTTCCTGTGTGTCCCTCTCCATTCAACTAAATAGCTCACTTCTCATCCCAACTTTCTTTCACTTCTTTCTCTCACTTTCTATATCTATCTCTCTATTTCTCCCAATTTCAATAACTTTTAACTATTCTTACTTTTTTTACTATTTACACATTTTATAGCATGGCAACCACTATAATGACCCTAGCAACAGCCTAGCAACCACTTTTATAGCATAGCAACCACTATCATTATCCTAGCAACAGCCTAGCAACCACCTTAAATATCCTAGCAACAACCTAGCAACCACTTTTATAGCATAGCAACCACTAAAATTACCCTAGCAACAGCATAGCAACCACCTTAAATATCCTAGCAACAACCTAGCAACCACTTTTATAGCATAGCAACCACTATAATTACCCTAGCAACCAACCCAGCAACAACTTTGCATGCACTGTATTTCCTTCAGGAAATGCTTTTCTAGTTAACATTTTTAATCCCCTATTTCTCAAAAAGTATAAACTTTTTTAAAATCTGAAAAAATACATCTCTTGCCCCACTCCAGACCTTCAGAACGGTTATTTCAACATGTCTGTACGTTAAGCGGTTAGAGTCGCATTCATTCTTGAAAAGGTAAAAAGAAAAAAAGGTAATTTGGTCTCTGCATTTATCCCAATCCGTGAATTAGTGAAACACACTCAGCCCGGTTACAGGTCTGAAGCGCTAACCAGTAGGCCACGGCTGCCCCCTTCAACCCAACACACTGGGTAGTTTACACAGTACACAGTATTTGCATAGCGTTGCTGTATCAAGGCAAGGCAAGGCAAGGCAATTTATTTATATAGCGCATTTCATACCCCAGGTAGACACAATGTGCTTTACATAGCTCAGGCATTACCTCAAATAAAAGTAAGCAGGTATAAAACATATCACAAATATATCACAGTAGTGAAATAAGTAAAAACAATAAAAGCAATAAAATAGTACAATAAGTAAAAATAATAAAAGCAATAAAATAGTAGAATTAAATAAGTACAAATAAATTAAAAACAAGAAAAAGCCATAGAGAAGAGGGTGGTCTTCAATTGGGTTTTAAAAGTGGCAATGGTTGGAGCAGTCTTAATATGCTCAGGGAGTTTGTTCCATATCTGGACTGCATGGTGGCTAAAAGCAGCTTCACCCTGTTTGGTGCGAGTAGAAGGTATGCATAATACCTGGCTGTTCTGTGATCAGAAGCTAGCTCTTGATAATGTGCCCTAAAGCGCAAAATGAACCTGGGGTTAATAACAAATGTGTACAGAGTTCGGCCGTTCGCTGGGATTTATTTTCATGCTAGTCGAATGTGACCAGTTTTATTGCAAACCGCTAATTAGCGTTTAACGCTAGCCTTCGGGGCACACGTACAGTAAAAAGAAATCGCTATTTCTATACCACTAACAAGGCTCAAAATAGCACCACACTTACACAGTAGCATAATGAGGGTCTTGTATATACTTTATTGAGTGCAAAGCTTATTCTCATCTTGCACTCAATAAAGTGAGGAATTTTTCGCCATGCGCTTCACTTTTATAAAACCTTGCGCCAAGGGGTGTGGCAATCAACGGCATAAGGTGTGGTCTGGTGCATGATCCAAAAATCGCTAACTTACACCCTCTTAAAATAATTACGCCACTGACCAAGAAAAATCTAGTCTATAGTGAAAGGTGCATTTAAACCACAGCTGAAGACACATTGTCACGAGACGTAAGCAGCAACTCCTCTGCAGGATAACTATGGATTTTTATTCAGTCATTTGAACATTATTAGGGTAAGTGTTGCTTTTTTCAGGCTATGTTTTCGATGGTAACCCCTTGTCAGTCAATAGTAAAAGTAATCAACTGTCTAGAACTGTTTTGTCATTGACTATGAGACCACGGTGAAGTTAGTTTCACCATGGCGAGAATGTTTGGAGTTATTTGTTCTAGAGTCGACTACACAACATAGGGGGTACACATAAAAGCTAGGCTACGCTTAACCTTAGCATCAACAAGACAACACAGGTTTGCACACTTTTAGGCCAGAGACATGAGTTCAGTTAATATAATGTATTGATACATAGACGAGAATCCAACAACAAAACACTATATTGCGTAAGACATTAAACAATCACTCGGGGTCATCATGGCTAACACACATAGCCCACACATACAATACACTGGGCAGCTGATGATAGCAACCATAATGATAAGCCTTGGTTCTAACCTGTGACTCATACGCAAGAAAGGTGGAGCAGGGCAGAGGCTTAACACAGCGAGCAGGACTTTACAGAAAGGGAAAGAAGAGGCCCAGAAGTCACGTTACGTACCACACCTGAGGAAAATAACAGCACACACACACTGCAATCCAAAATAAGGCACGTTTACACACAAGGAAAAGTGAGGGAACTCCACCACTGGAGGGTTGGCCTGCCGCCTGGGTGAGGCCCGCCGCATCTGTCCGGAAAAGAGAGAGAGAGAGAGAAAATAGGCACAGGAGTTGGTAAAAAAGCTTAGCACTATAGGTAGCAATAGCTCATTCACTAATAGCCTATTTAACTTGCTTGGCTAATGAGGCTACTTATCTCAGGCAGAGGAGCGAAAAATTGAGGGGCCTTCAGGCTGTCCACTGGAACCCAGAGGTTGATCCAGAATGTGCAGCCACCTTGGTCACAGTAACTTGGGTTACCTTAGCCACGCACACACACACACACACACACACACACACACACACACACACACACACACACAGTTAAATCTACAAAACCAACTAGAAAATGTAATTCAGAGGAATTACCAGTGCATGAAAATGCAAAATATATTAACATAAAATGCAAAACATTGGGGGCAAAGGAAACAGTTGGCGGGAGTCATAGTTGATGACAACTGACAGTTGGAATGGCTGAACAGTTAAATAGTTGAGTAGTTTAAATAGTTCAATTATTTAATAGTGAATTATTGTAGTGAGGACTTTTATTTGGAAACAATTGTGGGTAGAAGAAACCGTTGGCGGGAGTCATAGCTGATGACAACTGACAGTTGGAATGGCTGAACAGTTAAATACAGTAGTTGAGTAGTTTAAATAGTTCAATTATTTAATAGTGAATTATTGTAGTGACAACTTTTATTTTGAAACAGTTGTGGGCAAAGGAAACGGTTGAACAGGATATGTTGTCTAAAGAGAGCCAGATTGTATGCTAAAAGACTGAGACTGTACTGTAGAGCAGACAGTTTAAAAGTTGAATGTAGAAAGTTGAATTGATGTTGATAGGCAGATTGTTTAATGAATGTTAAAAGATATTTTAATGGGTGGATGAGTGAATGGTTTGAAGAAGATGGATGGATAGAAAGTTGGATGGAATGTGCCTTATATCCTTGTAGAATGGAGAGACACAGAGAGAGTTGACCTAGTTGAGCAGAAGGCAGTTAATATATGTGCAATCAGTTTTGCTGGCTTGTTGAGGGGGCCTCATGCACTGTAATAAACCAAATCAACAAATAAACATGTTGGTCAAGCAGAGAGGAGAGCAGCACATGACATGAAATGTGCAATGATCAACGTGGCTAAATGACAAAATAGCTTACCTTGGTTAACAGCATTCATTTGAAAAGCGGTTACACTAGCCAACTTGCAACCGCACGCCACCAACTGACGACGGGCACCCCGGAAGCAAAACAAAGAGCAGGAGAGAGCACCTCCCGGCAATATCCGCTCTGCCCCTTAATCAGGGTGGTTATGGTTCCGCCAATCACGCACAGGGGAAAGGTCACAGGGAGGAATTGTGGGGGCGTAGCCCAATGTGTCACACACCGCTGACTATCAAAATACTGATGCGTTGTTGAAGTTACACTGCTTGACAGTCATTCTCATTAGGTTAAAGGATGTTACGCCCAAAACATACCCATGACTGATTAAGAAACATAAGAACAACCCTTTTGCATCCTGCGCCAAATTAGTGAATATGGCCTGGCCAAGCCTTTAATGTCTAAAATAAACTTTGCGCCTCTGACCATCAATTTCTGAGATTACAGTAGATTCAACTTTATTGTCATTTAGCAGAGTACAGGTACAGAGCCAATGAATGCAGTTGACATCCAACCAGAAGTGCAACGAAGCATTAAATACCAAAGTTCTGATCGCCAAGATAAGGCCCATGGTCTGCCATTGGAACAGGCCATAGCCATAGCAGACCAATGAAGGTCTGATACCTTGGTAAAAGTTTTCTAAGAGCTAAATATCTTGGGGTTATAAATTATACACTAATATTCCTTAAAGCAACACCAAAGAGTTTTTTGTACCTTAAAATAATGTTTCCAAAATCGTTTCAGTGGTTCGTGCGCGTGCGACAGAGTGTGCGTGCGACAGAGGAAAAGCGCTTTGGTGTTGCTTTAAAATGCTGAAAACAATGTCATGACTGACGTTTTTAAATTTCCCTCGGGATGAATAAAGTATCTATCTATCTATCTATCTATCTATTTTATGGGGATCAGATCACATTTAGGGAATACAAATTATAACTATGGCTGGAAAGCTGTTCATCCAGAAGTCTGCAAAACTGAATGATGCTTTCATGGCCAAGGCAAAATGACTGGAGGCACTGCTATGTAACCTCCAGTGCATCCAAATGAGACCAGAAAACGAATGGCCGTCTTCTCTGCATATGGCAAGCTTTCCTACTTGTGCAAGTACATAGATTGTTAAGACATAAGAGGTTTGTCCTAATACCCATCTTAATTGATTAAGAGTTTTATCGTATTTGAACTAATCACTTACCAGGTTTGTTTACAACACCACAAAACCATGCTTATTTAGGTTTAACAATGTTAAACAACAATGTAACTAACAATCCTACTGTTAGGAGTATCAAAAGCAGAGCTTCATGAAACAAAGGTTACAAACCAAGAGCCTCCTTTTTGCACCGTGCACCCGACATTTTATAACAAAACCACACCGAATGTAGACTGGACAAACTCCTAAATGTATTTAAGCTATTTGCCAGTGACCATGTGCCAAGATAGGGCCCAATGTGTTGCCTTCCAAAACCCTCTTTTTATAGCCTCTGTACACCTTCAAAGTTTGCAATACTTCTGTTTATCTGTAGAAACCCTATTAGCCCCACAAGACATTGTGGTCTTGTGGGGCTAATTTGCATGATGAATATTAGCGAACATTACACGTACATTCTGTATATTTCACTTTGATTTGCTGAAGTAGTTAAATATAATACCTATTGGTCCAAAGACTTAACAACCCTGACATTTCATTTACTCTACATTTCATCCACTCATGTTGTGTACAGTACTCCAGGAAGACTGTCCACTGCTGTGTACTTTGTGTCATGAAACTAAAGTCCAAATCAGAATACAAAGTGGTGCTTTGTTAGTGCATTTTCTGTCAGAAAGGGATGCATCTAATTATGTGTTAGGGAAATGCTTGGGAAAATAAGATTACAAGGAACAATTTGCCCATATAATTACACCAAAATTGGGTACACACAATTGTCAAATACATGGATTGCTTGACCTAGGTGAGGCAGTGAAAGGAATCCTTCTTCTATGGTCTCTGTCAATTTGTTTTTATCATTTCCAAGTGGTGTTTATGCAGGCTGTGCAATTTGCATGTGTAATTCCACTGTGCAAATTGACAACAAGTAGATAATTCTGGTGAACAGGCTGGTTGCAAACCTCAGTTATCTCTCTGAGCCTATTCATTTTGAGGAACTGCTGAGGCATGAAACTCATACATCATACATTACCTGCCAAAGCTCTGACTTACTGCACCCTAAAATGTCATTACAGCCATTATTTATGAAGCTAATTCATTTAATAAACTACTATATATACAAATACTTCAACAAAAATTATCACATTTCCTAAGGCTTATAAAAAGCTTATTACTGACATTTGCAAGAATCTGTTTCATCATTTAAACAGTTAAAATACACACAAAACAAGTCCTTAGGTCTGAAAAACCAGGAGGTAAAAGGTTAAAATATTAACATTCTAAATATAATTTATTAATGTGTACTACTACTTTTTGCTAACAATTCTTCACAGTGGTAGGCCTAAGCTAAGATCTCTTATATTAGGTAGCCTATTTGAACTAGTCACCCCAGATCAATGTCAGCTTTGTTGCACAATGACATGCCTTTGGGCTTTTAGGTGTACAGACGGTAAGTGATCATTTTCAGTGATGCACTACTCTGCCTTTGCATCTCATGTTTATCTCCTTACCTGTCTCATGACAGCTAATTTTAGAAATTTTCTCAAAGATGAATGCTAATGTCTTTGTTTAAATTGTTGTCTTGTTTTTAAGGGTGTTTCAATACATTACTTTGCATGTGCTTTACATGTACTTTATAAACTGTTATAATTTTTAAATGCTTATGTTATGTTTACTGATGTCATTGTTAGTCACTTTGGACAAATACATCTGTTAAGAACCATAAACCTAACCTAACCTAGTATAATAACATATACAACATATTCATAGGCACTTAATAATTTTATTCAAAATAAAAGTTATGTCAGAGTTGGCAAGCTACATGTAATAGATAAAACAGAGTTGGCATAATACACTTTCTGAAGGTAATTAGAATTGAGGTTCAGTTATGTAGGTGAAATTATGAAAAATAAGAAAGCACTGAGATTGATTTGTTTTGATCTTTCTTCACATTCACATCAATGTTGTTTAATCACAAACATAACAATCCTTGACCCTTGAAGAACCTTGATCATCTGTTGCACTAAGAATGAGATGTCTATTAACTATGTAGTGGTATACTGTCTTAATTACAGTTTAATCAATATTATTCCCATGCAATTAGGGGACTTTTCTGAAAGACATTCATTTAGGAACCACATTACGTGCAATGGATTTTGACATTAAAGCATAGATTATGGCTAATGTGTTAGGTGTGTGGCCTAAGAAAGTTATGTTTATGCATGTTTTGTTTGTGGGAGTTTACCCCATTTTGAACATTAATACATACAATGTCACAACATTCTACTGTGTATTGTAAAGCAGTTTTTACCATCTATCTAATAAAGCAAAGAATGCCTGTCTGTCTGTTCTTTGCATGTCTCTCAAACTATTTGTTTGACTGAGCTTACACTTGGCAGGTGTTTTGCCAAGTACACAAGTGTGAAATGTTGTTAAAAAAACAAACATATCTGATTCTGACCTCAACAATATGGTGATGACGACCTCTGGGTATGGTGTGCCTACTGGCAGGGAACCATTTAGCGGATCCGGTCCTCAACAATAGCACTCTGGGTGTAGGCTACGTTGGTCCTTTGTAAACCGTTCATATATTCGGAATGTTGTTGGAACTGTTGTTGATGGGCTATTGTTTATTACACTCTCTGAGCATTCAGAGTGTATCATACACTGTACTCTCCAGTGGCAGAGTGTGATGCCTGTCTAACTGGATAAAATCAGGTATCATAAGGACAAGGAGGTGGTTGGGTTATGCTGTTCTCATTTACAAGTTGGTTAAATAGCAGTATCAGCCTGCCCTGCACTATCCAAACAGCAAGACCAAACAGTGACAATCGAACTGGTGAGTCTTCAATTATTCGTTCTCCATAAGCTAAGCATAACATAAACCATATGTTATGCTTTGCCATTAAAACATATTCAAGAATACAATATACAAAATATAATGTACAATATTGTATCTTTACAATGTAAAGTAGTCAGTATACAGCTTGTACATTTTAATATTCCAACATGATAACAATCCCAAACACACCTCCAAGACAACCACTGCCTTGCTAAAGGGTAAAGATGATGAACTGGCCAAGCATGTCTCCAGACCTAAACCCTATTGAGTTCTGGTGAACTGGTGAGCCCAAGAGGAGTAAGGCAGTGCTGGAAAATAATGGTGGCCACACAAAATATTTTGGGCACAATTTGGACATTAGCGCATTAGACATTAATGATTGTGTGTTATTTTGAGCAAATGTACACTGTTATACTCATTACTTTACATTGTATCAAAGTGCCATTTCTTCAGTGTTGTCCCCATGAAATTATGTAAAAAAATATTTGCAGAAATGTGAGAGGTGGACTCATTTTTGTGAGATACTGTAGCTGTGCATGTGGAACGTAAACGTAAACCTCAAGAGTAGTGCTGGCATGAAAGCAGGCTCGACTCCTGATCCAAGGTACTGCTGCACTCTCAGCAGATGACTTTGCAACATTTTTCATTTAAAAAGTTGCTAAAATAATTGCTCAGTTAGATGAACCTATAAGCAGGGCTTTGCCTTGTTTTGGCATGATGGCATCATTGGACTCTTTCTCTCATCTTGATGAGGAAGCGGTCTCTCAACTGCTTCAGCGAAGTCGTCCAACAACATGCCCTTTGGATCCTGTCCCGTCTACTCTTCTACAGTCTATCGCACCTGCTGTTTTATCGGCAGTCACACGTGTTTAACACTTCACTCAGTTCTGGATTGTTCCTTCTTTTAAACAGGCAAGAATTACACCTTTGCTAAAGAAGAGTACACTTAATCCAACTGATGTAAAAACTACAGACCTATCTCCCTTCTTCCTTTCTTGTCAAAGGTTTTGGAAAAAGTGGTCTTCATGCAAGTATGTGACAGAATAACCTACTAGACCCTATGCAGTCTGGTTTCAAGAGTGGTTATTCTACTGAAACTGCTCTTCTGTCTGTGACTGAAGCATTGAGAGTAAAGTCCTCTGCTCAGTCATAAGTATTAATTCTACTAGATTTATCTGCCGCCTTTGATACTGTTAACTATGACATTCTCCCTTCTACACTATCTGAACTGGGCATTTCTGGGAAAACTCTTGACTGGTTTGAATCTTACCTTAAAGGGCGTTCTTTTAGTGTGTCTTGGCAGCGACAGGTATCAAAGTCTCATGACCTCACCACAGGTGTGCCTCAGGGATCAGTATTAGGGCCCATGATTTTCTGTATTTACACCACTTCCTTAGGTGAGACCATTCACTCCCATGGATTTGACTGTCATTGCTATGCGGACGACACTCAGCTTTAAGATTGCCACCATTAGCTTAATCTCTCAAAAACTGAGCTTTTGGTGTTTCCAGCTAAAACAGCTATTCTCCAACAGATTAACATCCAGCTTGACTCAGCTTCACTGACCCCAACTAGATCGGCATGTAACCTGGGCGTTGTAATTGATGACTGACTTAACCTCTCTCAGCATGTAGCCTCAAATTGCAAAATCATGTCGGTTTATCCTTTACAACATTAGGAAGATCAGACTTTTTCTGACACAAGATTCCACACATCTTCTTGTGCAGGCCATGATTATCTCCAAGCTGGACTATTGTAATTCACTGTAAACTGGCCTACCTGCTTGTGTAGTAAGATCGTTAGAACTGATTCAGAATGCTGCAGCATGGTCTTCAATCAGCCAAAGAGGACATAAGTAACTCCTCTCCTAGTTACTCTCCACTGGCTCCCTATAGTTGCCAGAATTAATTGTAATTCTCTCACTTTGGCCTATATGACACTGTCTGGATCTGCTATCTGCTATCTTAATTCAATGATCAAGATATATATCCCCAACCGCCCACTGCGGTCTTCTGATGAGCGTCTGTTGTATCGACCAGCCATAAACGCTAGGTCAAATTCAAGACTTTTTTCTTCAGTGGTTCCTTGTTGGTGGAATAAGTTGCCCAGTACTCTCCGATCCAGTGATAGTTTTGGGTCTTTCAAGGGGGGTCTAAAGGCATATCTGTTCAATATGCACTTTATTAAAGGAATTATCCGGAGTAAAATGCACTTTAGATCAATTTACGGATGATTGGGAGTACACACGTTGAGTTGACATCAAAATCATGTAATTCGGATGTGTTTTTAAAAAGTTCGATTTTACCGTTTTTAGTCAAAACTCGTTAGCCTGTTAGTCTTTCTACAGACTTTCCCCTAAAGATGCTAGCTGCAGCAGCAACATTTACGGAAAGGTACTGGCTTGATGAAATTCATTCTGGACTCTCTATCCGACCACCTAAAGACCTCGGGATACTTCGGTTTGGCTTTAGGGACCCTCTACTCACTACCACGTAAGTGAAATGTTGTTTGGAACTGTAGAAGAGGTATAAAAATAGCGTTTTGTAGCGGCGAAATGACATGCCCTGGTCACTAACAGGCTAACGAGTTTTGACTAAAAACGGTAAAATCGAACTTTCTCAAAACACATCCGAATGACATGATTTTGATGTCAACTCAACGTATGTACTCCCAATCATTCGTAAATTGATCTAAAGTGCATTTTACTCTGGATAATTCCTTTAAGCATTTCTTATGCATTTATTATAATAGTATTTATTTATTTTCATTAGGCTATTGATTGCATTGACATTGTTGTTTATTATTGCTATTCTCCTTAATGTAGTCCTACCAACTTTTTAAATTGTTTACTGTAAATGTAACTTTGCATTGTTGTTATTTGCATGTCACTTTGGATAAAAGTGTCTACTAAACTACCATAACCACTCCTTGCAAAACTCAGTTGAGAGGTTGAAGGGTCAACTGGAATGCACTGCCCACTTCAGATCTAGTCAAAACATTTCTA
Source organism: Alosa sapidissima (assembly GCF_018492685.1). Taxonomy (NCBI): domain Eukaryota; kingdom Metazoa; phylum Chordata; class Actinopteri; order Clupeiformes; family Clupeidae; genus Alosa; species Alosa sapidissima. The sequence goes on from NC_055972.1 coordinate 33,546,855, forward strand.
TTGAATTGAGGTCTGGACTAGGCCAATCCAGAGTATTAATTCTCTTTGGCTTAAAGGGGTGGTTCAGGATTTTGGACATAGGACCTCATTTCCAAGTAAGCAAGTGTGATATTTATCAGTGGAGACCGTTTTCAACATGTTTCATCCAGTCGTTCTAATTGCAGAGTTCGCAGGTGCTAGGCTAGCGCAAGTCAACGGTATGTGCTAGCCTGCCACTAAAAACAGTCTTACCTACTCCAAAGGACACTCGAGGCAAATTCCAGACAATCGATGTAAATGTCTGTGTTGATAGAATAGTGTAAGAAATACAACTACCCTCGCATCGCGTTGCAATAGTTATACTTTGTTCCCTGAAGTTGGTAGTAGTCATTTTGCATCTCAGCGGCGGACTGATATTACCAAGGCTACTACTAGGTATCCCCATTGGAGTGCGCTTTACTGTTTACTTTTTGGCGCAGTACTACTAACTGGAGCAAGTATAATTCCGCCGCTGCTAAGACACTAGTCCCTCAAAATGCAATGCGATCGTTGAAATGCAAGGATAGAATAATGTTAGAAATAAAACTATCAATACAGACATTTACATCGATAGTCTGGCGTTATAATTTATTTGCCTTGGGTGTACTTTGGAGTGGGTGACCTTTGACTTGTGCTAGCCTAGCACCTGCGAACTCTGCAATTAGAAGGACTGGATGAAACGTGTTGAAAACGGTCTCCACTGATAAATATCACACTTGCTTACTTGGAAATGAGGTCCTATGTCCAAAATCCTGAACCACCCCTTTAAGCCATTCCATTACTGACATGAGGTTCAGATCAAGAATTTGTTGCTAGGCCTGAGAATTCATGGTTTCCTGGATGATATGGAGTCGTTCAGGTCAAGAGGCAGAAAAACAGCTCCACACCTCCACATTTCCACCACCATGCTTCACTGTTAAGAGGGCGTCTTTCTTGATATACAGTGTTGGCTTTTCTCCAAACATGATAATTTGGATTGTGACCAGATAATTCTATTTTTGGACTCACCTGTCCAGAGAATGGACTTCCAGAAGGCCTCTGAAAGTTCGGGCAGTTTTGTTCTGTCTTGAGAGCAGAGGCTTCCTTCTATGGGAATTATGCAGTATATGATGACGGTGATGGGCTATTGCAGTTGTTTGTGGATAACAGGTTTGTGCAAAATGCAGAACTGAATTGAGAAGGACTATGACTCCTAAATTCCAATTCAATTCTTGAATTGTATGTCTAAGTATATATACTCTTTTGATCCCGTGAGGGAATCTGCATTTATCCCAATCCGTGAATTAGTGAAACACACTCAGCACACAGTGAACACACAGTGAGGTGAAGCACACACTAATCCCCGCACAGTGAGCTGCCTGCAACAACAGCGGCACTAGGGGAGCAGTGAGGAGTTTGCTCAAGGGCACTTCAGCCGTGCCTACTGGTCGAGGTTCGAACCGGCAACCCTCCGGTTACAAGTCCAAAACGCTAACCAGTAGGCCACGGCTGCCCCCAAATCTAGAAAAATCTAGAATTCCAATTCCAATTTGAATTAAAGGAAGTAGAATTGAAATTCAATGTACATAATTTAAGTGTAGTGTATGTTACTTTGATAAAGTAATCCAAACCACATTTATAATGGTAACTTATAACAGTAACGAATTACATTTCCAAAGTTACCTTCCTAACACTGAGTGTATTGCAGCCTGGTACAGCAGCTTTCCCTCTTTTTCCCTTTTAATTTGTATTATTTGCCAGTCTATCAACTGATGCTTTTAGTTTTAGTCGGATTAGTTTTGCATTTTTCATGGAGTCCTATTGAGAGCGATCTATTTAAATAATGCTGCTCCTGAAATGCGAGAGCTCTCCCCATCAAATACGGAACTACGGAGAAAGAATGAGCTGTTGTGAAGGCGAGAGTGAGACGTGAGAGAGGCAACAGAGGGCTCAACTGGACATTTAATCAACAGGCTAAGTGTCCATATTTGGGTGACAGGCTGGTGGGCTGTGCTGGACCGTGACAGGCTTGTGGGTTGTGCTGGACCATGACATTCTGACGTGCCATCAACTGCGGATGGTCTTTTCATCCGCAGCCTCTACGGTAGCCTATGACTACTCCGGAGTAGAGTGTGCAGGCTTTTGCTACTAGAAGTGCATAGAGAGACGACCTGCCGCCTGCGTGGCTGAGACCAGTGTTGCCAATGATTTCAAATGGAAAGTAGCTAAAGCCAGCTCCAAAAGTCGCTAAATGTCGCTAGATGACATCACACACTAATTTGCATATCAATTATGTCACCAGGTCATGACCCCCCCCCCCCCAAAATTTAAAAAAAAAAAAAACGGTGATGGCCCTTTAATTCACCTTTACACCTGTTTGCTTTTCTCCTAGGCCTACTCAAATAGGCAACTTTAAGAGCCTAATTTAAATATATTTAATTTAATATACTTGTATGTTAGGGTAATTGATACACTTTACACTTCTGTACATCTTGTCATAGTATACACCAGAATGACCATTAAGTGGCTGGAAATCAGTCATTTCCAACCTATTCCCAACTGCTGCATTTGCTTTGCACAGCTTGAAGTCTGATTATAACTTCACCATAGGCTACACACAATTTAACCTTACGACAATGGCTATATTTTGGATTTATTTAGTTAATGTCACTGGGACAGACCAATAGAATTTGTTCCCCCTCAGCCGACAGTCTGTCCTGCATTGACAACATTGAGGCTACATAGCCTAAACAAATGCTTTAGGTTTTCTTAACTTGTATGCTCGATTTTGAACTAGCTGCTTGTGAATGAAGTTGTAGCCTACTTTACTTTGTTTTAGGGTGCTGGAAAGCGTGTCCCTGTTTCGCTGTCATAATGTCATTGCTCTCGTCTCGTTGACTCTGGTTGTAATCTCACCCGAAGTTGCTGCATCTTCCAATAACGTTGTCTGAGCTGTTAGATCTATAGAACATCTACTTCCGTGGATAACATGGGCTGATACTACAATAGGCCAGTCATTACTTTTATAATCATGGGGCAACGCTCGAGGGCAAACTCGATGTAGGCTAATTTACAAACGAAACAGGCATGAGACTCTTACACAGCACAGACGAACTCACTGCTCACTCAGAAGAGTAAAAAGGGACGTTACATGCCATCACATCAGAGTCTCAAAAAGTCTCCAAGAACGCCAGAAAAAGTAGCTAGATTTGTCGCCAGTCGCTTTTTACAAAAAAAGTCGCTTGGGGGTCTGAAATGTCGCTAAATATGGCGACAAAGTCGCTAAGTTGGCAACACTGGCTGAGACCTGCAATGTGGGATCATCCAGGGCGGGTGGAATCATCTGCACTGCAAGTGGCTGCCTCATCAGTTTGGGACTGGTAGACGACACTAGGTGCTTCCTGATTGGAGTCCGAGGTATCATTCAGTTTAACGGATCAGGTGGTAGAGTGCCACTCCTGACACCCGGGACTGAAGGCATGTGCATGGGTGAAGAGGAAGAGAATGTCTGGCTTCACACTGCAGCATAAGGAACCTGCCTCAATGATGCCGGCTGTGAAGCGGGACTCCCAGGCACCGACTGACAAACAATTGTCCAGTAGTGGTTTCAATCTGGGGATTGAAAGTCGATGTACAGAGTGCCAATTGAGTATCCAGGCCTAGGTAAGCCACACATCGGTCATGTCCATCCATGGGTTGAATGGCACAACTGCAGGGGGTAGGACAGCGCCAGAAACCATCCATCATCAGAATAATGCCACCTTTAAAAAAAAACCTGAAAAATAACACTTGTGTCACATCTTGTGCCCCAATAAATCGGGTGCAAGATAGGGCCCTTTGTTTTCTTCATCATACAAAGTTGGAGAACAGCAGGGATTTTGAAAGCATTCTACCTCCGCAGACATCCCAACCTGCAAACAGTCATCTCAGGGAGGTATCCCCTGCAAAAAAACAACTACTTACTAGCCTACTTAGTAGATACTGAAATACAGAATATGTTTATTCAATAATGTCTAGTCAGTACACCAAATAAGTCAAGTCAAGTCACATTTATTTATATAGCACACTTAAACACAATGCAATTGACCCAATAAGGAAGGCCTATAGATGAAAATAATAACAATACAATGAGTAGATTTTAGTAGTTTGGTCTTTTCATGCAGCTTTGGCAACTAGCCATCTAGTATAGGCCTGAACAATATGCACATGAAATGACACTTGTTAAACTCACCTCAACATTTTTTGCAAATTATTTAACCTGCCATGGGCAATGCTAAAGTCACTGTTACAAACAGTGCTGCGTGCAAGACTATAAACATGTTTTACTCTTGAGACAAGGGTACACTTTTGTGTAGCCTGATGTGAAATGGGTCTTAAATGTTCCTTTTTTGGGGCACTCTGACTCTGCCATGACGCTCCTGTTCCTAGATACACTGAACTGATTAATTTAGTTTGGGAGAAAAGACAAAAAGGCCCACCTACACTGAAAACTGATTGGTTGATTTAGAGAAACAGGCCTATCAGGATGCACTCTGTCTTGCATGTGCTTCAGGCACATGCACACCACCCCTCTCTCTCTCCCTCTCCATTGTGTGCGCGCTACACTCAGATGTGCACGCTTTTTGAGGTCTCGGTCTCATGTGCGTGCTCTTGCTTGCTTGCTTGCTCTAGATTCCGGGAGATTTTATCTAATTTGCAGGCATCAGGGAGCCGCTATCAATACGCGGGAGACTCCTGGAAATTCCGGGAGACTTGGGATGTCTGCCTCTTTATCGTGCAGATTCCTTGGTCTTTCTTTTTTGCCCTACTGTGGGAAGGGGCAAGAAAGACATACCGTATTTTCCGGAGTATTAGTCGCTCCGGAGTAGAAAGCCTATTTTATGCTTCTGTGTCGAATTGACGGCGTACCCCCGCAGACTCTTCTGCGTCGTTGCGAACCCCTCTCCGACCCCTCTGCAATAGCTCGACGTGCATCTCCAAAAAATTGTAACTTCGCATCGAGGCAACGCAGACCGCAAGGACTGTGATTGGTCAACTCGTCATGTGTGTTGATAGTCGGTGTTTCAAGCAGCCTACTGTGGGGATTAGCAACATGCTAGTTCACTGACATAAGCTTTGCACATAAACTGAGACATATTACTCAGATTTAGACTCAGAATTATTTGCTGGTTACAGTAACTAGGCCAATGGATTTTACTGTGTCTATTTCTCGATACTTTGTACAAAATCAAAGCAAGAAAAGTCCAAACAAATAAGATTAGTATTTTGACAGTCTATGGGGTTTGCCATTCTGAGTACCGTTTCGGTCATACAGTCTATTGTTTTCGGTGGTGAGCGACGCAGACACAGGCGACACCAAGCATTATGGCGATGAAATGCACTGCGATGCAAAGCAACCCGATACAGAACCATAAAATGGTCACGGGCAGCCGTGGCCTACTGGTTAGCACTTCGGACCTGTAACCGGAGGGTTGCCGGTTTGATCCCCGACCAGTAGGCACGGCTGAAGTGCCCTTGAGCAAGGCACCTAACCCCTCACTGCTCCCCGAGTGCCGTTGTTGTTGCAGGCAGCTCACTGCGCTGGGATTAGTGTGTGCTTCACCTCACTGAGTGTTCACTGTGTGCTGACTGTGTTTCACTAATTCACAGATTGGGATAAATGCAGAGACCAAATTTCCCTCACGGGATCAAAAGAGTATATATATACTTATATATATACAATTGTATTTAAGTGTAGGTCACTGCTTCAGCCTCTGGCAAGCTCAGAAGGGGGTGGCCTTTTCATTGGCAACAATATTAAACCAACCAACAATATAAAATATTAAGAAGAGCTCTTTTATGAGTTAAATGGAAACAAAATTATTACTGGCCTTTGTTTGTCCGAATCTGAGGCCCAGCTATAAATAGAATCCCGGCCATAATTTGAGGATTTACATGTAGGTATGCACTGTGTTTCAGGCATAGTGCAATCACTAATCTCTGACTGAAAGTGCACAGAACTTGTGCATTTGAGAGCGCTCTTTCGCGGCTGTAGACGGTAATGTTTCATGTAGGGTTCATGTCAGTTAATATGATTTAACATTTAAAAACATATCAATTATATATTTTTTCATATATAAGCGGGATAATGGGATCATAATTATGAAATACTAAATCAATATTATGAGGGAAAAAGTCAGAATTATGACTTGGCAGGCAGCCTAGCAACGAGGTAACCACACTACGTTCACTTCCTATTAGGCATATGGTAACACGGACTGATAATCAAGAACTTCGGTAATTTTCTCGGTCCACAGCAGTCTTCCGACAGCCGGTCTTCGTTCCTAGATGGATGTTATTCTTTTGATGCAGCGATACGGCTGATGTGTGTGTGACTTGTAATGGCACCAATGATAGTATAGACACTACAACTACATGAGAACTAAGAAGTAGTTTGCCCCGGAAAAGTCAGTCATACTGTAAAGTGACCTGTAAGATATCCCTTCATAGACATACATACATATAATGGACATAAACAGGCTGTTACAAAAAGCTACCCCAAATGCAATACTATCACATATTTTCTAATTCTAGGGTGATATACCTTGTAAAAAAATCACTATGAGACTTATTCCCCCTCAATTGACCCAAATGAGATATTAGGGATGCAAAAATCAAAGTGTGCTGTCTTCACGCACTGGAGATCACAGTATCCACTGAAAGGCAGAGGACAAAAGTGTGTAAAGCAAAACATTTGCATTTCAGAGTTTTTCGTCCCTGCAAGAGTTTAACAGGTGGGATAATTAAAAATCCCCATGTTATTTTCCCATAGGAAAAATCTCAAGAATCCGGATCTCCTTATATGGGCAAAGATGCTAGCTTTTTTGTACGTAAACTTAAGAGGTCTATAGAAGCAATATTAAAAGTGCATTTGAGTATAGAAAATATGAAATTCATGCATGTTGGTTTAATGAACATTACTGTTTAATTCTCCTGATTCCTGATGGCCTACTTATCCCCAGTGGGTGACGTGTGCGGTCACATTTGGCCCTCTGACAGCAACAAGAACATATTGACCCTCCCCATCATCAAAGTTGCCCATCCCTGCCTAGGCTACATCTCTTGCATAGTAGGCCTAAGTAGCCTCTATTAGTTTATATTTTCCTCCAGCTCCAATATTTGTATAGCCTAAGTGTATGTGTGCCACAAGTGAATTCAGACAGAATTCCAACTAATGTTAGGGATTGGAGACAGCGAGCAGGGACCATGTACTCAAGTGACTCGCACACCCAAATCAGTTTAGTGATTGACTCACAGGAACCCGAATCATTAAAAGGAGCCGATGTTGCCGGGTTTAGTCTGGAAAGGTCATTGACTTATGACCTTCAGGGGCATAACCAGCAGTGAAATTAAACTTAAATTGGTGCATTAAACTCTTACCAAATCATTTCAGAAGTGCAGCAATCAAATCGTCTTGTAATGTCATGGAATTCAGTGTGTGTCCAAATAATTTTATAATGATTGTGTGTACCAATTTTGGATAAGAATGAACCTTTACAAGAGAAGATATTGGCAATATTATCAAACAGAAATTTGCTTGGCCATTGGTTGCCATTTTGATGATTGGCAGATGAGGAAATGTGATGAAATCAAGCCAGGTATAAGTTTTGCAAATTTCACTTTTTTATGTGAAACGGTTCATGGGATATTGAAATGTGGCTGCTGTAGCGCCCCCTATAAATGGTATTTCACAAAATTCAGTGTGCGTCCAAAGGATGCTGTTATGATAATGTGTACCAAATTTGAATAGGATTGACCCTATACAAGATAAGATAGAAGCAATAGAATTATTATAGGCCACGCACCAAAAGTTGATTGACATGTAACATTAACCGGGCAATGAATCAAAATTCGAAAAAGCTGTTTTGTTAGGCTTGGTCTGTAGATTTGTACCACATTTTGTTGGAATCCGATCAACGGTCTAGGACAGTGTTTCTCAAAGTATGGTCCGGGGACCACTGGTGGTCCGCAAGCTATCCCAAGTGGTCCGCGGGCAGACGTGGTAAAATATAATATAGATGAGTTGTTTGCAATATTGAACCAACTTGTATGTAAATCCAAACAGTTCTGCAACACTGTGTAAGCTACGCTAGTTTAAATCATATGAGTCCTCTGACACAATAAGCAAGGTGCCAAGACAATAAGAAAGGTTGTTCAGTGAGTATGTCTATTGTGTAATATACTGTTGAAGTAGGTCTACTGTTTTTTATTTTTTAGCTAGGTGGTCCATGAGGTTTCTATTTATTGGTTAAGTGGTCCTTGGTCTGAAAAAGTTTGAGAAACACTGGTCTAGGAGGAGATATATTAGTTTAACTTTTTTTTTTTTTAAATGGCAGGAAAATTGACTGATTAAACTGAACTCTGAAGCTCTGAGCGAACAAGAGGAAAACGATTTTGTTCAAAAATTCAATTCTGTTCTGGAGATATGGGCATAAACGTAAATAGTGCCCCCTATGGACAAAAATGGGTGATGTGTGTTGAGATCATGCACTAATATGTATAATCAAAACAAACATAAAAGGGTTCCTACAGCTTTCTTCTTGGACCCCTAATAATAATAATAATAATAATAATAATAATAATAATAATAATAAGGAAGAATAATCAGAACAAACACAATAGGGCTCTTGTAGCTTCGCTGTCTGGACCTCTAATAAGGAGGAATAATCAGAACAAAAACAATAGGGTTCCTCTTCTTGGACCCCAGAGGTGCCAATAAATGAAGGGAGTGCTTTGCTTGTGTGATTCTGTGAGAAATACGACAATAACATAACTTAGCTAACAACAGTAAACCATACATTTCTGTGGTCCTTTCCCTCCAAAAATGCATAATTTCAAAGACTACAATGGTAAAAACAAATTACCATTGAACTGATATCATTATTTTCTTGTAACAAAGAATGACCCTTGCCTCCCCCTTGTGCCAAGTTAGCGAGAGATATATTTTTTGATGAGAAGATTAAGAGGAACAATCCTTCAGGGCATGCAAAGAGAGAAAAAAAATCAATGAGAGTGAACTGCGAGATTAGCAGTTGGGTAAACTTGTGTTCCTCTTCAGGTTTGATGTCAACAAATAATAGCAATGTTAAGCTGATCTGCTGATAATCTCTCAATCCTGTGTCGCTAACCTACAGTAGGCAATGAAATTACTGTTTATTGACATCTAAGTAATAGGCTACACAACCGCGGCCTATGGGCAAACTTGTACGTCTGGAAATAGCCTAGTTTCTTAGCTATCCATTTAGTTCTGTGTAGATCCTTATACATTTTACTTGTTCCACAATAGAATCACTCTACACTTGAATTTAGCAAACTACACAATAAGCACAAGACAAAAACAAGTGGTATAGTGAATTAATCAATTAAATCTGTGGAACTGAAACATACCGACTAAGTTCAGATTAATTATTTAAATCTTAATGGGAGACATCGGATTTCTTTCATTAATTACAGTAGAATGGTTCTATAGCCATGTTTCATTTACCATATTACCATGTTTATTGAGTAAAGGCATTCTTTCCCTCAAAATCAGGAATGTTGAACTATTAGTATTAATTAGTATTAGTAGTAACCATTAGTACTACAAACAATTTGTAGAACAAATACAATAGTACATCCACAAAATTACCATTTTATTTTTTCAGAATGGCCATTTAGAGGTCTCTCTTTAAACCTGGAAAAATGAAATTCTACCGTTTTATTCTTTGACTTGCTGACTAGGCCTGTAATAAGAAATCAACTGGATCATATTGAGGTGCATAATGGGAATGGGAGCCTTGGTAAATTAAATATGATTTCACAATACAAATCTGTAAATTATGGCACATAGTCTGCATTGCAGTACATTGTCTCTAGATTTTGTTTGGAGACCACTTTATTTTTAGGCACAAAAACCCTTTGGGATCATTTTGCTTTCCAAATGTTGGGGGTAAGCTCTCTGACTGTGCAAATCTCCAGCCTGTAAGTGAGACTGAGGAAGAGAGCATGTTTTCATGCGAGAGAGGAATGCCTTTCTCATTACATTGCTGTCATTTACTCCTCATCCCCTGTACTCTTTAGTGGCATTAAGACGGGATGTAAATTTGACAGTTAACGCTGTTAGAAAATGGGTGGTTCAAGAAGGGCAGGAATTAGAGATGGGCATTAGGCGCTGATAAGCCCCTTTCCTCCGCTGCAGTGGCTGCTTAACATTCATGAGAAAGTCATCATCAAACAACGTTATCGCAGCTCTGTTGACGGCAAAGGAACATCATCACTATGATAATTTTTTTTTGCTGTGAGCCAAAAATGCCCTCTTTTATTTCAGGGGTGTGTTAATGAGATAGGAGCTTGTTGGTATGGGCAATGCAAACTTCTGACTCTCCCATGTTTGCCAGTCGCCTGGCCTCCCCCTTTTCTGTCTCCATTCTCTCCATGTTCTTTCTCAGACAGACATGCACACACTCTCTCTCTTTTTGATACTGAAGGAGTATTTCTGTTTTTTACAAAATAAAGATGTTGGGTTTAGTTAAAACTAGATTTATGTGGGTTTTTTTTCATGGGAGTAATCATATGAGTTCATACACAGCACTATTCAATGCATGTTATACCGTATCTGAAGATTTCTCATATTCATTTCAAAATTATTAAAGCTAGGAATGTTACTAAAACAGTAAGTGTGTGCAAATAGTCTGACCTTATACAATGTGGTTATTTAGCTCTTGATGTTTAATTTTTCAAACAAAGACTTTGTTGGAAGGATAGCACTTGTTACATAGCCTATTTTAAGGACACAGGTAAGCACAAGGTGGGTGTTTAAATAACAAATACAATATATTATTACATACTGTAAATAATTCTTTATAGGACAATTTTCATTTGTTTGCTTAGTCCAGTCTGAAGACTTGTATGTTCAAATGTCTAATTACATGAAGTTACCAATTTTTGAGCATGTACTGTGTATTATTAAGTATTGTTTATAATAATAATAATAATAATAATAATAATAATAAGTTTCACTTTTATAGTGTCTTTCAAGATACTCAAATATCGTAGCATAAGAAAAAATACTGCAAAAAGTATATAAGCTAGTATAGGCACAAATGATTCAAATCAGACAAATACCCAATATGTATTTCCAACCTGAATGTTGAGTTGGAGTGAAATTAAATGTGTTGGTCAAATCATATACTGTAGTGGAAATTCCAAACAAATGGCACTGCCATTTAATTTAAAAATAACAATGTCTGTCTGTTTAATTTGAACTAGTCCAGAGATCACACTCAACAAATGTGGCACAAACACAGGAGACTGACAAGGTCTCCATTTTGAAACATTATGAAATTGTATAAACTTTAATTCTCTTCATAATTGTAACATTTGGAGCCAATCAGTGGGGTGTATATCTGAACCAATGTTATAGCCTAAGCCTCTCAAGGAATAAAGCCTAAATAATTATACATTAAGTTCTACATACACATAAACACATACAGAGTGCATTTAAATTACACATTGGAAACAAATAGTGGATTTTATCTTTTCAAACAAATCTGTAAATCATATGTCCATATTGTTGTTCACTGACATGCTTTATTTTCTCAAAATTCTGTTGTTTTCATTTTTTAGGCTAATGTGTGTATGGTTGGAGTGTTGCTTGTTATTACAGAGATTACTATGAGAATAAAGTGAGAAAATAACTAATATCTGCATTAACTTAGTGATTTTAAAATGCAATTTGCTTTGTTAAAGCATCCAAATTTAGGGAACTGTGCATCAGCACTTCTTTCCCAACTATATGTTGGGAAGTGGAAAGCCTGAACAGCCTTTCGTGATTTCTGGAGTTGTCTTCAGGAAGTTGTTTTACACTAATTATGCACACACATATTATTATTATTATTATTATTATTATTATTATTAGCAGCAGCAGCAACAAAACAAACACACAAAATGTTAGTGTACAGAAAGTTGTACAGAAAGTGATCTCTACACCCTTTGAGTTTTGACACCTAAAATAATTTTGTTATTGTTTTTGTTGAGACAATACACTTACTCTTCAGCATTGCAACTACAGAGGAGGTAATGACAAGGAGGGTATTTTGTTTGTTTATGAAATGATCCCTGAGCTCATCTCTTTTGCATTCAAGATACTTCTTTGTAGTTTGGCTCTTGACTTAAATTAGTCCTTGGTTAGTTGGCAGACACTTTGATATTGAAAACATAAGATTTAAATGTGTTCTCTCTGGCTTTGATACCAATAAATATTTGTCCTGGAAGGTATGGTGTCAGATGTTTCATTGCAGTTCTGCCTCAATTGTAATTATATTCTTTCCAATTGTATACCAACCCCAAAGGAAAATACTGATGTTTTGAAAACTAAGGAATATTTCACACTTTCACATGCAAAACAGAAATTGTGTGAAGTAGAACTAATTCAAAATACTGTGTTCTGTCAGTTTCTTTTGAGGCACAAAACAATTAAACGGTACCACCATAAAGAAAATCTATGATTTATGTTTTAATATGTGAAATTCTCTTTTATGTAATCACTGCAGTTGGGTGGCAGCAAAAGAAACAAACTATACTTTTACATTACTAGATATATAGTGGACTTCCTGGATCCCATTTGAAATACTCTTCATATATAAGTGTACAAATAGATGATTTTGATATAATGCCAAAGCAACTTAAATAACATCTGTAAACTAAATCCTCTTGAACTCAGCTTATGTTACTCTAAAGGGACAAGTGGTGGGTCTCTATATTGTGCCTTCCTCACTTTGCAGGATACCAATAGGGGTCAGTCTTCCTAATTCAATAGAACCATTCAGGGTGAAATGTATCCACCTGGGTCTAAGAGGAGAGTGTACTCCTCTGTACACGTGTACAGTATGTATGTGGCTGAGAGAAAGAAAGTTCACAAATACATGATACTGCATTCAGTACATACGTTAGTTTTTTTTTAATGGTTATGTTGATTGCTTGAAAGATGACTTTAAATTATTTACATGATTTTCAATGGCATTTCTATTAACTTAACATGCACTGAAATACACTGGATATGTTATTTTTTCATAGGTTCCCAGTAATGTGTAAAAGCTGGATTTTTCACCCAGCTCATCAGTTCATTCCTCACATAGGAGAAGAAAGGCAATAGTGTTACTCTCTTGTTATAAAATGAAAAATGTTAACTGCCCCCACAGCCCTCACCTAACTGCCCACTACCAATCCCCAGAAAAACAAGTACCCATCTGACATATAGTATATTATATGGGATATTTATGGGAACACACTGTTATGTTATTGTTAATTAAATGAAATATTAATCAATTGAAATATTAATTAATGAAACCTGTTGACTTAATTAATCAAAGAATGGTGGGTAGGGTATGAGCAAAGTAGGTAATAAACTGTGTTTTTCATCCTGTTTTTTCTCTGAGGTATAAAACAGTCAAGTGAAGAATGTGTACAACACAATGACCCTGTTCCTTTTGTACCTCTATAAGACTACATTTACACCATCCGTTAAATGTGACCCAATTCTGATTTTTTGGTTATGTGGCAACATTCCGATGTGCAGCATGGGCTCATAAATGTACATACCCTGTACATTCACATGCTAAAGTAGACTAAAGAGGAATAACAAATCTTCTTTTGAAAATTAATCTTAATGCCTTAATAAAAAATTTACAAAAAACAACCTTTAATGACACCAATTTTCTTTGTGAATGAATAATGTATTGTAAATAAATAAATGTTCTTAATTTCCTTAAAATACAGGGGATCATAAGTATACATACCCCTATGTGAAATTCCAATAGAGGCAGGCAGACTTTTATTTTTAAAGGCCAGTTATTTCATGGATCCAGGATACTATGCATCCTGATAAAGTTCCCTTTGCCTTTGGAATTAAAATAGCCCCACATCACATACAGTACCCTTCACCATACCCTAGAGATTGGCATGGTTTTATTTCAGTTAGCCTAATATCTGGTTTGATTTACACTGAGAGATGATCTTATGGAAAGTACCCCAAGCAAATCCTGAAATATATGCAAGTACAATTGTTACCGAGAAAATCATAGGCAATACACTCCACCACCATGGCCTCTATGCACGCTCACCTCGCAAGACTGCATTACTAAAGAAAAACATGTCGAACCTTGTTTAAAGTTTGCTACACAACATTTGGACAAGCCAATGAAATACAGAGAATGTAGTCGCAGATGCGAGTAAAATTGAACTTTTTGGCTGTCCTACTACACACCATGTTTGGAGGAGAAATGCCACTGTAAATCACCCTACAAATAATATACAGTGAAGCAGTATATTACAGTGAAGTTTGGAGGTGGACATCTCATGGTACAGTGATAAATGGGGCCACTTTTGTCTAGGAGAATCTTCCCATCGACCAGGATTAAGAGGATTAGACATGGGTGGAACTTCCAACTAGTCTGGCTTCCGCTGGCTACGTACCTCTGCTCAATTTCGTCTCCCTTCAGTACTGAGACTGGTACACTGCCCTACAAAGGCAAAAGGCAGTAACTGCATTTTTGGTCATGGTTTTGGGATATTAAAGACTTCCTTTATCATATGGATAAATATCTATACTCAATTTGACTGTTTTTTTGAAAAAATAGAGGGTTGTGTTCACAGTAACTCCCAAAACCATACTGCCATACAAAGGCAAAAGGCAGTAACTGACCAGAGTGTCAAACTGAGAAAAAATACTTCAAAGTTTTTTTGTTTTGTCTACACAAATGTATTATAGGTAGAGCAATGAAAATCTGGTGACATGTTGCCCTGATGAAGAAATGTGTGTATATAAAAAATCTTGTGCTCAAAGTTGACCTTTAACCCTTATTTGTCAGATACTGTACTCTGCCTTTGTATTATGTACTAAAAATAAGGAGTTGTGCAAAGGCAAAAGGCAGTAACTGGGGCATTGAGGAGACAAAGAAAGAAGACTGCAAAAAAAACTTTGTCCACTTATGCCCTCCAATAGAAGGGCTTTCTGGCTCTCACTTCTTGTGGAGGGGTGACAGCATAATTCCAGTCAAGTTTATTGCATCCAAAACAATGGAAATTACTTTGCTTATGTTATGCCCACTGTCATAAGAAACCTCAATTCACTTGTTTTTATCTCCATACATGGATTGTAAACCATCCATTAATTTGATATCTTTGCGTTCTCTTTGAAATAAATTATTGTTTTTAATTATCAGAGATAGTTGTTGTATTTATTCATACTGTACACTCTTGTGTCACCTATCTGCAGTCACCCTGTTGGTTTTGCTGCACACAAAATTGAAGTTCTTTAGTCTACGCATTGTCTCCAACTGAATACACTCCCAGCACTGGATAGCAACAACTAAATGTCTTAAGTAATGTGTGTCATCTAAAACAAATGCCATGATTTAGACCTTATTGAAGGTGTTCAGTTAATGATCTTCTATATGGTGGTAAGCAAATATTGATTATATGTCAGTTACTGCCTTTTGCCTTTGCACGACTCCTTATTTTTAGTACATAATACAAAGGCAGAGTACAGTATCTGACGAATAAGGGTCAAAGGTCAGCTTTGAGCACAATATTTTTTAATATACACACATTTCTTCATCAAGTCACCAGATTTTCATTGCTCTACCTATAATACATTTGTGTAGACAAAACAAAAACTTTAAAGTCATTTTTCTCAGTTTGACACTCTGGTCAGTTACTGCCTTTTGGCTTTGTAGGGCAGTACAGATGAGCTCTCTTTTTCGGATTTTGCGTGTAGAAAATCTACCGAGAGCCACCGTCGTAATAATCAAGGAACGTTGCGAACGTACCATGGGCGCAACAGCACAATGATATCACGCAGCACCTGAAAATAGTCCCCGTAGGCTAACTTCGAGCAACAAGGTTGAGCTGCAGCAGACGAATTGGTTAGTGACTGGATTATTACGCCTGAATGAGAGTATAGTTCCATGTCAAATCAGCCTAGAAAATCACCACATTTCCTTTTCCGTTCTAACTTGACAAAAGACAAGTTTTGAATAGGAAAATTACCGGAAATCTTAGTCACTTTTAAGTGTGATGCTAGCAGGCGAGATGCTAATGGTTTAATCTGATTCATTGATCAAGGCTAGAGCTAAAAGTGGTATCGCCAGACTCAGAGAACGGCTGGATGAACTTCAATCATTGTAAATCAACAACAATTGTAAAAATAAAAAGGACAACGCACACACATCCTGAATTACTTACATCTGGCTTGACATAGTTGCTCCTACTCATCCTGGATTGGCGTTAAAGGGATATTCCACCATTTGGGGAAGTACACTCATTTTCCACCTGTGCTTGATCAACAGCTTGGCTGTTGGCCTGGACCAGGCTATGTGCAGAGAATAAATCCCCATGGTAACTTACGTGCCATTTCTTTTGTGAAACTGAGTCAAGGCTAAATTCATCCAGGATAACCAAAAAATCCCAGCTTAATCCCTTATCTAGAGGTTTTGTGAAATATTCCTCAGATTCCTCATCGAGATTGCACCCAATTGGTCTGATTCAATTTGTTTTGGAGTTGGCGGCCTATTTAAAAACAAAAAAATTGTGCATTAGGCTGTTGTTGTCCTTGTCATCTTCAGTTCCCAAAAGGTTCCCTTATAGTTGCACAAAACTATACTTTTAGGGAACGTTCTGGAAACATCAGTGAATTTTGATATTATCACGGGTGACAGGTTGGATCTGGAGCTGAACTTTGCGGGTGTGGGCGGGTCTCCAAAAATGGACCCATGCAGGACTTTGATGTAGCCGAGCCTAGCTATATTCATTTATCAGTATGGCATAGCAGCCAGAATGTAGCCTACCCACAAACAGGTCACAAACCATTCCAACAGCTGATAGGTAGCCTAATGTTATCGCTACACCATAAGAAAAAGAAACCTGTAACTCACCCATTAAAATTCACTCATGAGTTTTCTGTTTAGCAAAATTATTCACGATAGAACTGAAATCCAACTTCCTAACAAAAGGTTAGATGAGCACCCAAGCACTAGCCAAAGCAAACATACA
The DNA here is from genome assembly GCF_018492685.1 of Alosa sapidissima. NCBI lineage: Eukaryota > Metazoa > Chordata > Actinopteri > Clupeiformes > Clupeidae > Alosa > Alosa sapidissima. The sequence continues at coordinate 33,563,919 of NC_055972.1, forward strand.
TTTTCAGTGAGCCTAATCACGAATTACACGAAATAAGATAGGCTACTTCTCCCAACTCCCAGCAGGCCTTGTTCCTTTGTAAATTTTGAAATCACAAATAAACAACAAATAAGATAAGTTGCATTTTTTTATGATCTTCTGACAAGAATGAAAGCACCCTCCAAAAATATAAACTATTGGGTCACCATGACCATTATATACACGGAAAAAAGGGCTATAAATAGCAGTCATTTAATTTAGTTTACGTGAGGTAGACGTTCCACCTGGCGAGAATGGATATTGACACTCATTGTGAATGAGCTTGCATCATCATGTTACAATGGACTTTCCATTCTAATGAGTATGAAATAATGTTGATATGCATTGTTGGTTTGATGTATGTCTAAACTATAGGTTATAACGTTGCCATGTTTCAATGATAAAGATAATCTGCAAGTGGTAACTCCGCCATGCGTCCAATATGTAGACTGATGTTTTGTGGATTGTCGAATTTCTATTGAAATGTCAACATCGCAACGTCGGCCAAAATTACGTTGGCCCAAAGTCAGTAAACAACGTCATGCCAACGGTTGCTATGCCGTTGGGCTAACGTGCACTTGCTATCTGGGATGGTTATACCAAAGTTCCACAGTTAACGTTAGCTAGTAAGCTAAAGGTGATTACATAGGAGGTAATGGTAACTTTAGTGTTAAGTGTTAAAGGAATTCCGGTATTTAGTACTTTGAGTGCCTTTTCTGGTTTGTTTTGGATGAACTAGAGTGGTGGACACCGAAATTTTGACGATTGGTCCTGTCTTGACTTTTCTGATTTGTTTTGAATCGCCTTTACTGCTTCAGGCATGCACAAACATGTCCTTAAAACAACCCTTAACGTTTGTTTTCAAAACTGTGCAACTCACCGAGTGGTTTAAGCCTTTGTTACTTATTATTAGTTAATGGTTTGTTCATCATTCGTAATTTCTTATTCATACATAATTTATTATCAGTAAAGCATTTGTTCACACAGTTATAAATGGTTTGTTCATTGTAAATAAGCCTATCCAAAAAAAATATGGTCCAAGCAGTCAGGGGCATCCTGGAACCTATAGACAAGGAAGGGGTTCGCCGCTTTTTTGGGTTTGTGACTTATTTGTCAAAATTCATACCAAATCTCAGCGAGGAAGATGCACTGCTGCGACAGCTCCTGAAAAGCAATGTGGAGTTTGCGCGGCAACCGGCTCAGAGAAGAGCCTTTGCAAGGCTCAAAGAACTGTGCTCACACACCCCTGTACTGAAGTACTACGACCCATCAGAGCCAGTTGAGATTTTCTGCGATGCAAGCAGCAGTGGATTAGGGGCTGTGCTCTTGCAGGACAATCACCCTCTTGCATTCTCCTCCAGGTCTCTGACCGATGCTGAGACCTGCTATGCACAGATAGAAAAGGAGATGCTTTCTATTGTCCATGCATGTACAAAATGTCATCACTATATCTTTGGAAAGTCAGTCACTGTGTATAATGACCACAAACCATACTTGAGGACATTTTTAAGAAATCTCTGCTTTCCACCCCCATGTGCCTACAGAGGATGTGCCTGCACATCTAATGGTATGATTTGACTGTCAGGTACAGGAAAGGGAAGGATATGGACCTGCCAGAGCGCAACTGACACACAATACTCCAGAATTGGAACAGTTGGAATGTATCCATGCTGAATTATGTGACTGTAAGTGAAGAGACGTACACTGAGCTACAGGAATGCACAAAAAAGAACTGAGCTCCCTACAACACATCATCCAGCAAGGCTGGCCGGAGCACAGGAGAGATGCCCCAACTAGTGTTCAGCCATATTGGGACACAAAAAGTCAACTCACCATATGTGAATAGTGGCTCGTAGCAGCTACGAGTTTGTTGCTAATCAATGACAGGTAACGCCAGCTTGCTTGCTTACTTGTCTATCTGAGTAGTTAAAAACAGACTTCACATACTCCATTCGAATAAAAAACACAATTTAATTGTAACTTACATTGGGTGTGGTAGGAAAACGTCTGTTTCGTTGTAGTTTGTTAGACGAAGACACCAAGAATGTAAACTTTATTGAAGAGAATTGAGCAGTGTGAAAGCAGTGTGGTTCAAAAGCGATGAATTACAGGATGTGTAGGACTAGTTTAGGCAGCGTGCCAGATTGTATGCAGGTGGACCCGCACCTGATTACTTTACGACCCTTCTAAATGAGCCCCCTTTGTGATGTCATAGAGAGAAAAATATGGGTTTTTTTTACATTTTTAATCCCCGATTTCTCAAAAAGTATAAACTTTTTTTAAAAAAGTAAAAAAAATGATAACTTGTCCAATTCCAGACCTACACAACGGTTATTTCAACATGTCTGTACGTTAAGCGGTTAGAGCCGCATTCATTTTTGAAAAGGTAAAAAGAAAAGGTTATATTAATAACTAGATGTACTGCAGAGCGGTTCAAAATATGACCGCCGCCCAGTCCAGCACATTTTTTCCACAAAAATAAGTGACGCTTGTCAAATTGTGTTAATTTCCTACTTTGTTCCTTTTTTTGTGTTTGTAATTGAGTGTGTGCAGAGTGTGTGGTTGTGTTTGTGTGTGCGCGCGTGTGTGTGTGTGTGTGTGTGTGTGTGCGTGTGCGCGCGCGTGTTTGTAGGTGTGTTTGTATGTGTGGGTGCATGTGTGTAAGGGTGTGTGTATGTGTGTTTATGTGTTTGTGTGTTTGTGCGTGTTGTGTGTGTGCATGTATGTGTGTGTGTCTTTATGTATGTGTACGTAAATAAAGCAAATCAGGGAACCACCTACTCTTGCGATAAGTGCCATGGGATCTTTAACAACCATGGTGAGTCAGGACCTCAATTTAACATGCATGCAAAGGAAAACATCTCCTGCAGTACAGTGTCCCTGTCACTGCAATAGGGCAGTGGGATTGATATTTGTTTGGTAGCTTTTGGCCACAGGGAAGAGTGCCACCAACACCACTTCCAGCAGGAACTTACTCTTCCAAGGAGGTCTCTTATCCAAGTACTAACTAAGCCTGCTTAGCTTCAGTAATTCAGCAAAGTCAGGGTATCTGCTTGTCTGGCTGCTGGCTAAAAACAAAAGGTGAAAGGCATATAGGATTCCAACTGTCTCACTGAATTGCATTATGCACACTCAATTCTCACTGGTATCTGCTAGACAACAATTACCAAAACATGATTAGTTCATAGATTTCACATGTAAAATACATTTTATACAACCCCACCCTCATCTTGCCTGTTCATAATTCTGAGAAATTCTTGAATTGTGTGCATGTACATATTTATGTGTGTGTGTGTGCTTGTGTGTGTGCATGTGCATGCATGCGTACATGTCTACTGTGTGTGTATGTGTCAGACATATGATTACTGTGAATGTATGTGTGTGTGTGTGTGTATCTGTTTATGCACATGTGTGCATATGGAATGGGTTAACATGGCCCCTGGAGGCAAACATATGCAAAGAATCGGTCATCCTAGGCCCTACGGTTCTCAAGATATTGACAGAAAACTCTGTTGGTGTACAGTCACTAAATGTACACATAAATTAATTTATTGTATGGCCCCCCATGAACAGAAGTCCACGAAACTTGGCATGCATTCAGAGGGTGTCATAATACACTTCCAATTTCGTGCAGTTTTGACCATGTCAGGTCACAGATACCTGCGATTACATCTAATTTTTGCTTTTTCATTTGTAACTAGGTGGCGCTATTCATGAAATGAGTGGTTATGGGATGGGTTGACATGGCCCTTTAAAACCAACATACAAAAAAAGGTGGTCCTCCTAGGCCCTACAATTCTCGAGATATTCACAGAAAACTGTGTCTGCCCTACCCTCCTTTCGGGGGTCCAGTCCGGCGGGGCGGCGACGGTGAAAAACAATGGTTCCATGCTATCCTTGTGGTGCTACATGCCCACCAAGTTTCGTGCACCTCGGTTTTTCAGTGTCCCGAGAATCCTTGGACGGAAAATTGCTCATGCGGCGGTCATAATATTCTTTATCTTCTACTGTCCTTATTGCTTAGTTGTGTTTTTATATTATATACTTTAATTACTCTTTCTGCTGTTAAAGAATGTGTTTGTGTTGTCTGTATGCTGCTGAGACCTTGAATTTCCCCTGGGGATCAATAAAGTATCTATCTATCCATCTATCTATCTATAATAATAAGAAGCCAGGAGATTTCAAGATAGTGGATTCCATCCACTATAACTACCAAGATTGCCTCTAAAGCCAACTGAAACCCCAGAACTGCCAATTGAGGCCTCTGATATCTTTGAGTTTGAGAGCAAGCACTTCATTCTTCTTATGGATTACTTTTCAAAATACATTGAATTGGACAAGCTCAAAGATCAGCGAAGCCACACTGCCATTGAAATACTGAAATCACAGTTCAGTCAACATGGGATTCCAACTGTCCTACAAACAGACAGGGTCCCAGTATGTGTCAGGAGTTCAGAGACTTTTGTGAGAGCTACAGTATGGCAAATCACATCTCACATCACCTCACTCAAATGGAGAGGCCAAGCGTGCAGTACAAACAATGAAAAGACTTTGGAGCAAAGCTCCAGACAAACATCTGGCATTGCTTGACTACAGAACAACCCTGCAAGAGACAGTAGAGTTGTCCCCAGCGCAGCTGCTCATGGGCAGTGTTGCGTTTTGTGTCCACTCTGGTGAAACAGGGCTCCCGTAACACAGTAGAGGTCGCTACTCCGTGTGTGTGAAGGTGTGTGTGCTGGTCTTAGGTCTGTGCTGTTCTCACAGAGCAAAAGAGGAAAGAGGTATCTTTCAGTGTATATGTCTGGTTCGAGGGGCCCCTTTTCAACGGGTTTAGGATGTATGAGTGTTAATTTTGTCATATTTAGTCATTCAAATATCATTTTTGTTAGTCAAGCTTGAATCGAAGCTCTGGATGTCTAGCATAGAGTTCTCAACAGGTTCGGGTTCGAAAAATATAACCAAATGACTCGGGTCGGGTTGGACCTCGGGCTTAATCTTTTCCGCTCAGTGAAAAAAAAAAAAAAATCATCGCTGCTGTTCACCGTAAAGAAAGTCTGGCTGCTGCGTGCAACGTGCATCATAGAGAGGAACGGGGGCAGACCTGACGCCGCTGCGTGCACGTCTTTAGCCTGGAGAAGAAGATGGAGTTGGTGAAAAGTAAATTTGCCGCAGGTGATGCACCGTCGCTACTACAGGAGTGGGAAAATCAGAGGTCTGGAAAGTGTTTGGAGTGGTGCTGGATTCTGATGGAAATTCTACAGGTTATGTGCAATGCTCAAAATGCAAGGTGCTGATTAAATATGTGACCCTGCAAGGCGAAACCAGTCGCTTTGGTAAAATTTACAAAATTAAGTTATTGTGCTCACATGAACGGTCATAAACTAAGATTTCCAACAATATGTATATCGAGGGTATTGCAAAAAGTATCGCTAAGATAACCGCATCCAAAGTTGACATGGTTCTTCCATCACGATACGCAGAAGAGGAGAAAATCACCGTTTTAGTAAATTGTCATGCTAATGTGTTGAATCTTAACCTAAATAACGTCAGGGTTTAACAGTCAAAACATATGTTTTACGTCGGGCCGCGGGCCGGGTTCGGGCAGGTAATTCACGTTGATGTGTCGGGTTACATCGGGTCCGCGCTCTAAAAGCCACGGGTCGGGTTGTAATTTTCAGGCCCGTTGAGAACTCTAGTCTAGCAACTAGTGGAGGAGAGTACAAATGGAATGTCACCGTACTTGGATCTATCGTCTATTTTAATCAGTGTTGTTGTTTGTCGCAATTAAAAAAATACCCTCAAGGGCCGATTACATTATTATATTGACATTAGGTTGCGGGCCAGAATTGGGCCGGGAGTTTGAGACCCCTGACTTAGGTAGTTAGCTTGCTAACTCTGCCAGAAATCTCATGTAGTTTCGTGTTGCAGCAACAGCACGTAGACTAGCCTACAGGAAAGATGCTGCGCATGAACTCATTCGGAATATTTTTGAAAACGTAACAGCTAGTTATTCTGTCTTCTCATTTGTAGACGAAAATGAAGAGAGATTTTATCTTAGTTTGTATTTCATGCAAAACATTTTAGTCTCGTCTTTTTTCGTCAACAATAATGCATCTTAAGATAGTCTTTGTCAGTGTTTCAGGACATTAGTGCAGTCTCATCATCGTCCTGTCTTAAGCCCTCCTTACACTGACAGACTTAGCAATGATTTGGAAAAGATTTTTGAAAAACTACAGTCTCAGACCTTCTCACATGTAAAGACAAGTGATAGAGTTGTTGAGTCACAGACTATGATTTTGCAAAAAACTAGGGATCATGCAGGGTCACTATTTACAACACTACTACTAGAATCCTTTAAATTATTTCCATCATGGCCCCAGCTGTGGTGCAACTGGCTGGGGCACCTGCACCGTACGCTGGCGACCCGGGTTCGATTCCCGACCCGTGGTCCTTTTTGGATCCTACCCCTGCTCTCTCTCCTATTCGCTTCCTGTCACTATCATTAAAGGCATAAAAAGGCCAAAAAATATATACTTAAAAAAAAATAAAATATTTCCATCGTGCACTACATATCAACAGGAACTCATATGATAGCCTACTCATATCAAAGTCATTTTTTCGTGTTTCTATAGCATTGTTTCATGTGTGACAACAGAGATAGAGTTGTTCTGTCACATGGAATAGCTGACTAATAATTTATAAGAAATGAAATAACAAATAATCATATAGGCTACAGCTGTCGCCTACTTTGCCCCTTCCTGTTTGGTGTTGGAGAGAGGTCACTATTGGTTTTTATATTGTTCACGTCACTATTTGCATGAGCCACGACTAAAAAGACTTGCAATAATATTGTCGTAATGGCAAAACTAGAAAAAGATTGACTTAAAACCGCTAAGAACCGCTAGCACCTTACACTTAACAATCTCATTGATGGGAGCGCGACGCAATTCCAGTACAACTCCCATAATTTCTGTCCGGGTTTTAGCTTTTTAGTCGCCAACTGTGAAAACAGACCACAATCATACAATGTAAGGCCGCCATTAGTCATGAAAAAAAGGTCGTTGACGAACATATTTCCTCTCGTCTCGCCTGACGAAATTAACACTACGAGGGGGTTGACTTGATTGAGAGGTTCTCTCTATCTGAATCAAATTCCCTAATTTGGGGTTTGGGGCTAACAAAGGTGAACTAAGTCTCTGTCTCAAAGTGCCCTTGGTTCATACTTCATAATGTGGTTAACTCAATAAAAAGGGGTAGAACTTCAGAGCTGTGTTTACAAAAGTTGCTTAGTCATACTTAAAAATGAGGTCAAAAAATCCTTACTACAGACGTTTGTCTGCCCATCCGGGGCAAAGAGGAAACTAACTACCCTATTCTTAGGTGAGTTTATTCAAAATTAAAGCTCTTCTTGAAGACAGTTCTTATAACACATGAAATATAAGTGATCACAACGGATCTATAACAATTTAGGTTCTATCCCTTAATACACTTGTATTTATCAGACAGATTTCCGTATCCTTGTTTGTATGATGTGTATTTCGACCACAACAGGTTCTAGAACTTAGTTTCACAAACAATAAGTTTGCTAACAAAACCTATTCGGTTTTTTGTCTGCCCTGGAGCATAGGACTTTCCTTCCTAAATGCCTGGCTGAGTTCACTACTCCTGTGTGTCAGTGCATTGCGCAGTATGTTTTTTGCCCATATACGATGTCTTAGAAAGTAGCCTTCAAACCTACTCACCTGGAGTAAAGTTACCTCTGTAGACCGAAGTCTCTGTTGCAAGGCGTTCGATATTCTCAGCAACACAGGGGAGGCCGAAAAATGCGAGAAGAATGCTAGGCAGTTTTTTTACAAACCCCTAACCAAAAGTTAGGGTTTTGACTTTATTAAGTACAAATAAAAATAAAAAGAAAGAAAAATGTCTAAGTCTGCGGATCGATCCGAAGAAAAATGAAAAAGAAGAACAAGAACCCTAATCAAGAGGCCGTTCTCTTTTTATACCCCATTCGAGCGGGCTTAACATGCCCAAGTGTGGCCTGTAGCATAACATTTTAAATAGTGACTACGTCACTCCCAGTTAGGAGGGTGGGAGAACCCTATACCATACACCTAGGTCACTTCCCCACCAAGTCCACTAAGAATAAACTGATCAGGATACAGCTATCATATATTCAAATTCTTATTTATTTCACAGAGTTGTTTACAAATACAAGGACGATAATGGGATATAATCGCCACCAGTAAGGGTAACCGTAGGCAGTGTGCAAAAGGCAATAATCTCAAATATTGTGCAAAATGGTAATCAATTATTACCAAAACAGGAGGCCAATAACCGATATGTAAAACCAATATGTCAACTTTTCTTTCTTTGATACACACTTGCATCACAAGTGTAAATCCTGTGTAGATGTTAATCCAAAAACTGAGCAATTATTTTCATAGACTATGTGCTTGTTAAGGGACCTGTCACAAAGAGGATGATCCCAGGGCTGCCAACTTTTCAAAAAACCTTGGAGTGAGATTTGGTGGGGCCAACCAAACTTTTGCTGCGGAAATTTTTGTTTGGCTCATTCAGCATTATACCGTACAGTAAAAAAAACGTACATCAGTGGTTCTCAGGTGTAGGGACCAGGCATGGACGGATTATGAACTTTCGGGCCCCTGGGCCCACATGTATTAGGGGCTCCCCACTCGCATATGTGGACGGGGGGTTTGGGGGTCCTCCCCCAGAATTTTTTTCATTTGTTTGATGTGATTTCCTGTATTCTGGTGCATTTTGGTAGCTTAGAAATGTAGACACACCCTAGCGGCAGCAAATTACAAATTACATTTGCTTCCAGGGCTAGTCTAGCAACTCTCCGTTGGCTTGTGAGCTCGCTCCCAGAGTTAAATGAACATTGGTATCAAAGGGATCTAGCCTACTACTAGGACCATGGGCGTCGGAGGCATTGTGAAAGTGGGTGGGAAATTTTCAGAGGGGGGGTATGGGGGTCCTCCCCCATAAACATTTTTTTGGACTAGATGCAATTTCCTGAATTCTGGTACATTCTAACAGGTTATTTAGATACTTCTATATAACAAAATAAAGCCAGCCTACGAAATGAATAAAAAGTAAATCATGCATAATTTAAAAATAACTCAATAGGCTACTTGGCTACGCAATAAGGTTTCCATTACAGCACCGCAGACGTTCAATGAACGCATGAAAGCGGATGGTTTGTTTGAAATCCCGACACTCTTTCAACTACATGGAACGTAATAGTGATCATCAAATACCTCCCCAGATTTCAGCGCCCATCAGTCCCAACATTTAACAATATAATCAAACAGTCCAAAAGTAAATTAAATATCAAACTAAACCGAAAATGTCATGTTTTTGAAGGCCTACCAGTATGATGCTCCAAGAAACGCATGTCTCAAAATAAAACTCGAATAAGAAATAAAGGGCTGTCTCGAATACAATCCTGCCCCTAAAGGCCTGTACTTTGTCTTAAGATTACATCAACGTAGCAGAAAGTAGCATCCATCAGGCAAGTGTTATTTAAATAAACTCCTGGTGTACTTACAAACTTTTCAATGCCTCGTTTTATGAGTAAAGAACATACTGTAGAAGTTTCGTACCATTCAGGGCATTATTAGTGGAGTAATTTACGAGATAAAAGTTGGTTCCATTACGCCTGCAGAAACTCATTCGTTTCTGACAGCGCTACTCGACCAGGGTTCGACCAAGGAAAAACAGGTTCTGGGAGGGTGTTTGGCTCGGGGTCATGGTGCAAAGGACCCTAGGGTGAAATTACTCCGAACCATCGCTTTAATGGGGAGTTTTACATAGCCTAGCGTAAACCTATAGGTTATTATTTATTTGGCGTACCTATGAGGCTTTTTATCTTATCAAAAGTGAGGGGGATGACAGATCTCTTCAACACTGCGGGGGATTTGGCGCTTGTCACTGTGTGTGTGACAGAAGAGGAATGGGAGAATGCGTGTAACAAAAAAAACAAGTTTATGAGCGATTTACGCGCAAATGGGAGAATCCAATGAAAATGACAATGAAGCACTAAACAGATGCTGAAAACAGCACTGGTATTTCGCACGGCAAAAGTGGGGGGGTCCAAACTAATAATTTTAAAAAGTGGGTGGGTGTTTTGTAAGAATTTAAGAAATGTTTGTATATTTTAACTTTTAAATGCATCAATCAGGTGCTATTTTGCACTTCAGAATTATAACCATGCACACACAGGTGGAATAGTTATGGTGATATAAGTTCACAACCACAAAAACATATGCTACATTTCACAGTTCAGAAATGTTCAAAAATGTGTGTACATTTCAGCACTCCATGAAATTATGCAGAAGTGGTCACCTGTGTTATTCAGCTAGTTTATTTAAGATAATATATTGGTCATTGTAATGGCCATAGCCCATAGCCTACATGCTATTCCTTTTTCAGGATGTACCCATATCTGCATGATGTAAATGTTTGTATATGGCTTATGTCAGGCGTTATATCAATATTTGTGTCTCGTTATTTGATTTTCTTCATATTTTTGATTAATGTCACTAGGAAGCATGCCAATATAAATGTATTCATGTATCTGTAATGGGATTGGCTGGAACCTGACAATATAAGAACCATGATAGTGGGATAATCTATGGCTGAGCAATTTACAAAAATGTATGTAGGCCTACTGACAAATAGTTTACATTAGAATACATTATAATTTCGCCCCAATGAGGCTATGTAGAAATGTGTTGCAATTTCAAAACCGGATTACTCAGGAACCACTTATTGCACAGAGGCATGCTTAATATCCTCATATTCGTTACGGTTTGCTGTTTATTGTGATATTGGGTTTGCCACTTGTTGTGTGAAGGGTTAGTGAAATATTAAACCGAGAGTAATGGGTGTGCACTGTGTGCAAAATGCAAATATGATTAGCCTAAATTGCACGTCGGTTCAATGTTAATTTTCTCGCGAACCATTTATCACAGCAACTTGGCGCTAATATCATTGGAAAGCCTAGATTCCGCACGTTCACCTGATGTGTGATATCATATGTATAGGTTTAGTTTAGTTGAACCTCATCTGCCAGGTATTTGACCTACCAGGTTGACACTTCAGCGTGAAAAATACTCAATAATACTCAAAGCATACCTGAAGCCGGGGAAATGCGGGGGGAATGCGCCTGGGACGGCTTCTGAAGCATCGCAAATGAGAGAAAATTTTGAAAATTCCACAGATAGGGGGTGCTCTTGAACCCTCTCACCGTCTCTGAAAGCATAACCGTGGCTCAACAGGTAGGCTAGCTCTATAGATAGGCTAAACACATTTTTCAGGCATCTAACCGACCGGGTTGACACTTAAGCCTGAGAAATCGGGGGTGTGGCGTGTGAGTGTAAAACTAATCAAATGCGTGTGTCTCACGGCCAATGCGTGAGAGTTGGCACCTATGGGATGCTTTGCCATAGTGTGTGTGAGTGCACAAGAGAGGGAGAGGAAGAGGTGCATGTGTGATGGCAAGTGTTACGGTTGAATAGTTTAACAAAACAGTTTTAAAATAGTTTTTAGGCTATTTAAGCATGCAACTTGTGTCTATATGTAGGCTATAAGCTACACTTTTGTGAGCCTAAAAGGCACGTTAATAGCCAGCTTAGGACGCGTTTTACTTCAGGTCGGATTAAATTACGACTGGCCCTGGGTGCCTGTAGCCTTGTCTTTTCTGACAGTCCGTTTCAAAAAGGAGCAACTAGACTTTTTGACGTTCGCTATCGCATAACTTAGGACTTGTCTACTATGTAGCCTAGGCCAAAGGGATAACGTCCGCCGAGGTGTCCCGTTATTCACAATTAATGGACGAGGCGGAGGCAAAGAACTCCCGACGTGCAGCACCCGAGTTTGTAGGCTAACTAGTAGGCTAAACAGCATATCATGCTGCATAAACGTGCATAAATCGGGAATTAGCTAAATGACCCAGATAGCAAACATACACTGGGACGGAACTGGGCCACACCTACCACAACGTCCGGCACGGATCTGCATAATGGACCTGATCCGGCGTCCAAACGCACATCGGTCCAAAATTGGTCTGGATCCGTTTGACGGATCTGGTACCAATAAGGGCTAAGACTGGCCCAGTTCCGTATGGTAGTCTGTGTTACTGACGTGTTCCAGATCTGTTTATCATATGCAATACGGGTCCACTTATTGTGTGTGGTACGGACCCGTTTATCAGACATCAGCCGGCTTTATTTGACATGTGAAATGTGATTGGTAATTAGGGCTAATTATCCTGAAAAATCTGTTTGCTACACATTTGCTAACAGGTTCGTTATAGGTTCACCCAGGCTAAAGTTTGTAACGTTTTCCCAACAGCTCAACTGATAAACATAAGCTAGGCTACAAACACAAGGGGGGTAAAAAAAACTTTACACATAAGTGTCTTATTATTTTTTTTATTCAACAACCTGGCTGTAGAAGTGCAATCCCAGACAAAGTTTAAGTCGTGTTAATTCCACTGTTCCCATCGATATTCAGGCTGTCTTCCTCAGTCATCTCCATGGTCAATCTGAAACAACAAAAAATAAATATGAGCCATTTATTCCTTTTTGAAAATAGGTTAAGTCACAATTACACTCGTTTTTTTATCATCAGTGATCCTGTTGGCGTTAGCTGTTACCAAAATAGGCTAGTTATTGTGATGGATTTGCTCAAGCTAAGCTAGTAGCCTAGCCTATATTGCTGGAAAATAATAGTATAACCTTACAGTAAAGTTATCAATCGCTCGTTTGCTTATTGTTGTCTCTGAATAAACCAACAGAGATAAAAAGCAGAAAAGCAGAGCTTACCTTGAAAACTTGGGCTGTCCTAGTCCAGGCTGGCAAATCATGTCAAAAGATTGATAGTGAGCAAACCAAAGATCCTTGATTAACGTTACTGCTTGGACTTCTGCATGCGTGGCAAGAATATGGGGTTGTCTCATAGCACTGTTTGATCTGACACAAACAACAATTGACTACTTTTACCACTGCTAGGTAATAATAAAAATAATGAAACGAGCATATGATCAATATTGAGCCAACTATATCTTCTTTTCCAGCCTTACTGTAGAAATGAAGTGGCCATGGGAACATAGTGCACCCCCATGGTTTCTAAATTTGTGCCATTCCAAAATACCTTTTTTTTCTTTAGCAGCCAGTTGTCAATGAAGTAGGGAAAGGTCAATTTAGCAGAATCAGCACCTTAATTAATATCATTACCACCTGGGTCTGCTGTGAAAAAATGGTCCTTCGGCTCATATCCGTATCACAGGTTTGGGCCAAATCGGTGTTTTGTATTTTAAACGCATCTCCTGACTTCCAGTTGAGTTGCGGAAATTGGACCTGGGACAAATCTGTAAACCGGTGATAAAACAGCATTGCTAGCAGAGCTGAAACCTGTATCAGGAGCAGACCTGGCCCACAGTCAGATACCGTATGTCCGCTACAGGCGGATCTAATGGCTTTTATGCGGATCCGGCCCAAAGGAAATTGCTATCTGGGGAAGGAAGTGGGTGCTTTACTTATTGATCGGGATCAAAGAGACAATAGCTTACAAAGTGGTGTTTTTGTAACTTCAGTGTAGATGCTTGTGATTCATTGCAACTTCAGCAATGTAAGGTACCTTCCTTACCTTTGAAAAATAGCTCCGTACAGCTGAAGCCCAGTCTGTCTGCCTCAGTGAGAATCCTAAAGTTTCTCTGTGTTCAGTCTTCGATCCTGATTGGCTGCATTCGTGCTAACTAACAAATCAGACGGTTTAGTGGACAATGCTCTCGACCACAGAGTAGCAAATGCAGGGAGTGAGAGACGCTTTACAGACAAAGTAGCGCGTTTCATTCTTTATCCATTGCGATATCGGCTTATCGGTGGAAAAATGACCGATACCGATTATTATAAAAATGCTAAATATCGGCCCTAATAATCGGCCCGGCCGATAATTGGTCGACCCCTACCTCTGACCAAGAGAAACCTGGTCAGAAGTCCATGGCGACTTGTTTATATGTTATTTTAAGAGTGCATTATCAACAGTGATTGGGGCGGGTGCTCAACGCACCATGCTACTCTCATTCACAAATACGCACCGGCGCACATCCATACAAAACATTACAAATTACACGATTACCATGGGAAACATAATTAGAATAAAGATATTACGAAATTCATCTCACCATGAGTAGTTATTCACCATTTGCAAATTGGTAATGACAGAGAGGTAGGGGTGTGAATCTCTCATGTAAAAGAGGATACGATTCACATCTAGATACATGGGCACGATTCGATACAAGAAAAGATACATGTTCATAAAAAACGATTCAGTACGATTCGATGCAGTTGAAGAATGGAAAGCATTCTGAAAGATTTTTTTTATCATTTGCTTAAGGTGCACATTAATTTTATATTATAAATTATCATGGTCATGTCAATTAGGCAAAAACAAATGTGTGAATATGATTATCTAAACTGAGGTTTGTATCATATATTGTATTGAAATGAAAAAAGAATAGTCTACATTTCAGCCAAACAAAGCAGCCAAATACAACATAAAAATACATTTTTATAGACTTTATAGATTTTATAGAGTTATATCTGATTGTTTTCAAGGAGCTGTAGCCTATTGTTGAGGTAAGACAATACCGAAATAAAATAAAACGGTGCTTAAGACAATCTTGGCCTTTTCTCATAGCCTACAAGAACAACATAGGCCTACATATCAATGAACTGGGCCTATTTTGTTCCAAGTCTGAGTGAATATGAACTAGCGTTGTCACGATACCAAAATTATGACTTCGATACGATACCTTCCATAAATATCACGATGCTCGATACTGAAATGATACTACGGCGAAATCCTAAGATATCTGGAAAAGAAAGGACTCATACCTCCTACAAGTGTATTGAGTCATTTGTGTTGAATTCGGTGCACTTTTGTAGTGTGTAGGTCAATTCTGGGTTCTAAACTTCCTACATAATTATTATTTTTATAGTCAGTAAAATCGTAGGGCTACTTTGTGTGATTAAGTCCTTTATTTTTTGTTACAGTTCATTTACATTGTGTTGTGTTTTGCCAATAAAGTAGCTTTAAATAGCCAAACTAGGCTAGATCAAGGTCAGTGTTGAAATTATTGCATGCAAATCACTGAATGCTATGCAGAGGGGCCTAATCTTTAGGCCATCTGATGTACAGTATAGGCTTCCCTAGGCCTTCCCGTGTTCATGGGATTTCTTTGACAGTTGCAAAGGGAAAAATGTGAGGATAGTCTTCTTTGCGCCCAGTGTACAAGTACAACGTTCCAACCACTCAGGTCTTCGTCAGATAGGCCTACACCATTACCTGTTGCAATATGTCTGTGTGCATTCCTACATTAGCCCACGTCTATTTCTTTGATAACATGATTTGCTACAACGTAACAATAAGCCGCTATTATTATTAGGACTCAACACGCTTTGGTGGTATTATATGCTGTGGGCTTTAATTAGCGCATTTCGGGTAGCCTATCCTACATCTGGGCAATACTTATTGAACAAATTGCAGTCTACATACCATGACAAATATTACCAGTAGTACTGACCAAACATGAAATAGATTGTTTACAAGTTATGGTAATGTTATTCTGGCGTGAACATTGCGCTTTCATCACGTTAGCACCCTATGATTACAGCTCGTTATGTCTCGTCAAAATGATTACAGCTCATTATGTCTCGTCAAAATTCATTGATGAAGGAAGGTTCGCTTTATCCCAGAGAACCTTACTTGTTTCACTTAGGCTAGACTAAAACAGAAGAGAAGAACTTGGCACTAACCATGTAGTCGTGTTTTCTATAGCATATTCGTTAACCTGCCGTTCTTTGAACAAAAATGTTGGGATATGTCTGCGAGGTGTTTAGCCAAGTTCCATGCGTAGCCTACTGCTTTTAAATGACTTTGAAACATATTTCACAAACGGGCCTCTGTGTACCTGATGGCTTGCCTTCACTATTCGCGATGTATCCGAAATAGTTGCAGATTTCACTTCACCTTTTGTTTTATCCACAAGGCCGAGAACGGTCGGCAAAGAACTACTGTATGTTGACGTTGGCTGCGCACTCACTCACTCAGAGCTGCCTGCTTGACACGCCCACTTGCCTAGATGCATGCAAGGAGCAATGAGAGCAGCAGTTCAAGTAGACACAGAACGTTAATTTTAATAAAGTATCGATTCTAAAAACGTCGGAAATCGTATCGTTTTTTGCGTGAAGGCATCGTGATACCTTTTTAGTATCGATACACTGTGCAACACTAATATGAACAAAATAATAATAATTTGTACATCGTTATAGAAGCAAGGGCCAAATTATTCTTTAACATTAAGGAAATCCCTTCATCAAACGTAAGGCTACTCTACAGACTATCGTTGCCGTTTAGGAATGCTATAGTAAGTGTTTAATTTCGCGCTGGATTTTGACAAACAAAAGAGTAAAATCTGTCAAACACCGACAGAGTGCGAGTTTTCATGTGCTTAAGTTGCAGTAGATGTATGGGTAATGAAGTCCTTTGTCTACTTTGGGCAATGAGTGTAGCCCAAAACGAACTTCATTACCCACAAATCCGTGCCACGTGTAGTTTCAAAACAGGAAGTGGGATGAACGCGCTGCTTGCAACGTAAATCAGAGTCTGAGCAAGCAGAAAAGGTTATGAACTGATTTGTAACAAGTAAATCGATATAACGACCGGTTCATTTCAGTTTTATTCCGATACGGGGCTTCACATATCGATGTAGCCGTATCTTACACATTAAAAACGGATACCGATACGTATCGGTTAATCTTTACACCCCTACAGCGAGCCAAATATGAGTTGAACAACTAAAGACGTCATGAGATGTAGGCACCTCCTATGCAAGTGTTGCTTTTTCCAGGCTATGTTTTCGATGGTAACCCATTGTCAGTCAATACTGAAAGTAATTAACTGTGTATAACTGTTTTGTTGTTGACTGACACCACGGTTAAGTTAGTTTTACTTTGTCAATCAGTTGAAATAATAGGCTGCTAGGTTTTAGGAAAGCATGGTTTAGTGGAATAACTGTTCCATACGGTCTGGCGTGCAAGCAGATTCCATCAAATACGCCGCTGACTATGAAAATACAGATGCGCTGTTTAAAGTTGCACCGCTATTTGTTAAAGGGAATAACAGATGTGTGCCAAAACACACCCATGACTGATTAAGAAACCTAGGAACGCCTTGTTGCTCCATCCGCCTGACGTTTGATAACGAAAACACTCCCAATGTGGACTGGAAATCCCACTAAATTTAAATAAGCTTTTCGCAAGTGACCATGTGTTTTAGACCGTCATGATAGGGCCCATTAAAAGGGGATAAATGGACTCAAGGTTCCAACAAATTGGACTGATCACATGTCACATCCATAACATGAAACCGTTAAATCCATAACGATGCCAGTGTCTGTCTTAAAAAAATCTGGAAGCTTGGCACATTTGGCAACATCCTCCTCCAATGCCTTCCTTTCTTTTTTTACCTGGCCTTTTCAGTCCCTTCTGGCCTCTTTATACCATCCATCTTCCCTGATGTTATTGCTACAGTAAGGCCGGCCCGGCTATCGGTCTATCTGAGAAAACTTTTTAGAAAAGACGGGCTATATGGACCCAACCAACTCTTTTGGTAGGCTGCAACCCATGAAGAGGCTGCGGTGTCAGGCATAGATTGTGGAACGTGAGTAGCCTACTTTAAGAGAAGATAGACTAACGTGACATGTCAATATGTTTTTCCTTCCCAAAAGTGAAGCGGCCCACCAGGAATTCTCCCGACTCTCCCGATTACCCACACCGGATCCTTGGAATACTAGGCTTGCAATCCCCATCAATGAATCAGTGTGGCCTGTTCCCTGATGTCCCAACACTGAATGCGCCAAAGTCAGGGCTGTGACATGATGTCTGTAAAACCTGACGTTGTCAGGGTTTGTCCAACACACTGCCAAGCATATAGCCTGGAAAATCCAGACCCTGGTAATCTAGAAAGATTAAGGGTCTGGCCACGAACAATGTAATGGCCCAACTCGAGGGGCGGCACCAAGCATGCATTTGAAAATCTCACTGCACGCAATTGGATAACACTACGATCAATGTTTACTGACCTCCAACGTTGCAGTCGTCATCAGTTTAGCTCGCCTCTGGCCCGCCTATATCAGATACGCCGATTTGATTGGTTCCACGGGATGGGGTAACATGCATCATTGCTCACTGCCAGAGTGTCTCGCAGTGACAATTCCATTGTGCTCTCGCGAGAACTCTGGATTTCCAGGGTACCAAGTATACATTCTCTATGGGGAAAGTTTAATCAGACAGCACGCCATTGGCGGAATAAACGCTGGGTTGGGTTTAATACAACACTTGGGTCACCCGGGAAAAATTGCATACAGACTGGATTCACGGATAAGGCGTGAATATCACTTATGCATTTAGCCGTACATAAGGCCACCAACAATACCGTCTTAAGTGAGAGCACTTTAAGATCCAACTGCTGTAATGACTCGAAGGGAGGGTGAGACAGAACATCCATAACCATAGGTAGATCCCATGAAGGGTGGTTTAGAAACCCTTCTGAATGGTCGCTATGACATTGCAGGGCAGACCTGCAGCTGTTAGATTCAGCCTTTCACGGGCCAAATCCAGGGGGCCAGGCGCTCTGGATGTGGGTGAAATATCTCCCCGTTCGCTTAGGACAGCAGGTCCCTGCGGAGAGACAGCGGCCACGTTGGGGAGGAACAGGGTTTCCCTGGCCAGCGTGGGGCTATAAGGATGAGTAAGAGGCCCCATTACCATACCCTGGTGAGTGTTGGAGTGATCAGTTCCAACGGGGGGAAGGCATAGAGCAGGACATGTGGCCACTGGTGTGCCAATGCATCTATACCTAACGGGAGAAAAACATCGGATATTGCACATTCTCTCCAGAGGAGAATAAGTCCACTTTCGCCCAAAAGGTTTGCAGCCGGATTTAAGCCACCACATCGCTGTGGAGTATCCAGTCTCCATAGCGTGAATTTCCCCTGGATAATAAATCCACACCCAAATTCAATACACCAGGGACGTGTGTGGCTTTCAGCGACAGGAGCCGTCCATTAAATCAGTTTGTATGCCAAAGTGTGCATATGAAGAGACCTCAGTCCCCCTTGCTTGTTGAAATAAGCCACCATCGTGGTGTTGTCTGTTCTGACCAGGACATGATGCCCTCTCAGGACAAGCAGAAAATGGCTTGTTGACATAAGCCACCATCGTGGTGTTGTCTGTTCTGACCAGGACATGATGCCCTCTCACAGGCAGAAAACGTCTGAGTGTGAGCCACACTGCCATATGTTATAAACAGTTTATGTGCAAAGATCGCATGTGTGCATCCCACAGCCCATTTATCGACCTGTCCTCATGAGTAGCTCCCCAGCCGCTTAACAAGGCATCCGTTGTCACCACTATCCTGTGTAGGACTGCGCCCATCGGGGTTCCCTCTGTGAGGAAGAGTGGCCGTTTCCAGGACCGCAGCGCAGCAGGCTGCTGAGATTGCAACGCGGCGATGGCCGTTACGCGAGGGGTGCAATCTCAGAGATGCTCACATGTATAAGCGGCCGAGTGGTATGACTACCATGACTGACGCCATGAGACCCAGGAGTCTGAGGCAGACCCATAATTTTACAGTGGCTCCCCAGGCATGCTCTGAATGAAACAGAGTTTAGAGACAGCCCTATAAAGGTGGTAATTTGACATGGGAGCAGAATGCTTATCTCCCAATTTATTCTGAAACCCAGTAACATTAGGTGCTTCGTTTGGAGAGCCGTATGTTGCTGTGCTTCCTGACACGAGTCCGCGGCCACCAGCCAGTCGTCGATAAAAGTAGTCAGACGTACTGTAAACCCTTTTACAGTTTTCCCTTAGTGGGGCGATAGCCACTTCGGTGACCTTCACAAAGACGTGAGGGCTGAGCGCAAGGCCAAATGGGAGGGCTTGTAGCCCACACCTCGAAAGGCGAACCTGAGGAACTTTCTGTGGTTGTCATTGATCCAAAGGTCCAAGGTCCAAATCATATGTCATATAATCATTAAAGTACATGGAACACCTCACTTGATCATCGCATGTCCATGCTTCAAGTGTCCATTGAAACGGTTAGTTTAATTATACATCAACATTGACAAAGGATAGATAAAAATGTTGGGTAACACTTTATAATAACTACACACAATTCATCATTTATTAATCCTTTGTTACTTATTAGTTAATGGTTTGTTCATAATTAGTAATTTCTTGTTCATACATAATTTATCATCAGTAAAGCATTTGTTCACACAGTTATAAATGGTTTGTTCATAGTAAATAATCCTATCCAAAAAATATGTTTGTAAGTACATGATTTATACATAATAAGTAATGAAACAACCACTGTATAATGAAATCATTTTCTTATTATAAACCAGTTGCAAACTATTACAAAATGCTTTGTTCATCATTTGTAAAGCATTGTTCCTATGTTAATTCTCATAAATAAAGTATTTCTACACACAGTTATAAATGGTTTGTTCATAGTAAATAAGCCTATATCTAGAATATGTTCATGTATTATTGTTAATACTTAATAAATTATGCAATAATATTTTGTTGATGAAGTAATATTTCCATTATTTAATAGTTGTTACATACACATGCACTAATGATTAGTTAGGGTGAGGATACATATTTTATAAACCACTTCCTAATACTATAATTCATGATTAACTCAGGAGTTACAAGTGGTTAGTTAATGATATTTTGTGAGCTTATCTAAAGTGAGGACTTTCTATGCCTTGCAACACATTTTCAAATGAGTTGTAAAGATTACATTCACATTCATTCATTTAGCAGACAAGCGACGTATACTGTACATGTCAATTAAATTGAAGGCCATTGACATAACAGTGAAAACCAGGAATCAAACCCTCAACTTTTCAGGCTACTGCATGCTAGTCCAGCTCCTTATCCACTACACTACCTTGGCCCAGATAGAAACCCCTGTTTTCTTCTACTACACACTGTTATTAAGCATCTGTAAACTATTATTAAATGCTGTATTCTTCGTTTGTAAAGCATTATTCCTACATTAATTCTGTAAATCATGTTTACACACAGTTAAAAATGGTTTGTTCATAGTAAACACGCATATCTATATTATATTTTTGAATTGACTGTTGTAATACTACTGGACAGAGGTAGTGTGGATAGGGAGCCGGGTTAACAAGCAGTAACCCATAAAGTTGGGGGTTCAAGCCTTGCCCTTTAATTTCATTGACATGTGTAAGCCGCTTTGGGTGAAAGTGTCGGCTAAATTAATAAATGCAAGTGTAAACTTTATAATTCATTTGTAAATGTGTTGCAAGGCATTAAATGTCCTCACTTTAGATGAGCTCACAAAATATCATTAACTATCATTAATCACAAATATCATTAGCTAACCACTTAACTCCTGAGATAAAGTTTGGTGTCAATACGAGAAAGTCTTCCTAATTATAGCGCCCCTAGTGGTCAAAGTACACCAAATGTGTGTCCTCAGGATCGGGTACCGAGTCCATATACCAAGTTTGGTTTTGATACGTAAAGGCGTTACTGAGATATGAGCTAATTTCCTGTATCTCTAGCGCAACCCTAGTGGTCGAAGGTCACCAAATGTATTGTGTACAGGATTGAGTCCCAAGTCCAAATTTGGTACCAAAGAGTACCAAATTTGGTTTCCATATGTGAAAGCATTGCTGAGATATGAGCCTACTTCCTGTGATTATAGCGCCCCCCTAGTGGTCAAAAGACTCCAAATGTATTGTGCGTCCTCAGGATGGGGTCTTAAGTCCATGTACCAAGTTTGGTTTAGATATGTCTAAGCATTGCTGAGATATGAGCCTACTTCCTGTGATTATAGCACCACACAGTGGTCAAAATTTACCAAATTTCTTGAGCCTCCTCCTAATTGGGTCATGACCCCATGTACCGAGTTTGGTTTTGATACGTGAAAGCTTTGCTGAGATATCACTTCACTTCCTGTTTGGTGGCTTCATCGCCAATTTTGATTGGCTGTTATGGGCGAACGGTTTTAGATTTGAAGACAAAAAGGGATAACTTTTTTGAGGCTTGGACTGAAGATTATGTGTGTCAAGTTTGGTGTCAATCGGACAAACTTTGTGACCTGTGGAAACTTTTAGGTGTTTTTGATTAAATCCAATATGGCGGAAAATCCATCATGGCAGAAAATTACGTCATGGGTGCGTTGAACTCAGCTTGGTCGAAGGATTCCAACGATACCTCATATTTGACAATCGGGCCAACGGGTCAAAAGTTACTTGCATGAACGCACGTCCAACTTTGGCCTGTTGGTGGCGCTGGAGTGCTCGAGGTGCCGACTTGAAACTTGGTGAAATTAATCAGGGGACTGTGCCTAATTTATGTGCCAAATTTTACAACTTTATACCAGACGGTTTTATGGGCTGCCATAGACTTCCATGACGGAATAATAATAATAATAGGAAAACGTAGAAACACAATGGGTGCCTTCGCAGCTTCGCTGCTTGGCCCCCAATAATAAAAGAAAGAAAAGGTAGAAACACTATGGATGCCTTTGCTGCTTGGCCTCCAATAAGGTGATTATTACATTATCGGCTGCAGTTATTACATTTTTGGCCGATAACGTAATAGCCAGCCAAAAAGTTAACGTTATTGGTGCAGAAATGTTTTTACATTATTGGTAAGTTATTACATTATTGGCTTTATTACATTAAAATGATTACGTTATTGGCCGTTATTACATTATTGGCCATATAATGTACCACAACAGTAGTGAAAGCAAAACTTTATTGAGACACCTTACTGTATGTTATGAGTTTGTCATTGGACCAAGCCTCACCTTTCCACCATGTTTCATGAAAAGTGGGGTCTGTAGTTTTTGTGTAATCCTGCACACAGACATAAACAAACTGCAATGAAAACATAACTTCCTTGGTGGAGGTAAAGATCTAACCTTAAAGGGAAGTTAATTTATCCTGAGAAAATATACTGTAAATACTTATCTAAACAAAATCATGTGCCACAATTTTTGGCACCCCTGTATTTGAATACTTTGTAAATCCTTTCATTGCTAATAAAACAGCTCCACAACACTTCAGACCCTTCACTATACTATGTAGTAGAAATGGGGCTCTTTTATGTGTAGACATCCCTCTAGGCACAAGTGTTCGAAACCAGAAAGCTCAATTTTTCTTTCACATGACTATGGAAAACGATTCCAGGCAAGGACTTAGCATTTCGTAAACTCCACGATAGTATGTGTTCAAACACTATAATGGTAAAAAAAAAAAAACATTTTCCACAATGCATTATTTTTCTGTCTACTACAGATCTGCAAGTACTAGCAAATCTGTACTTCCTGTTCTTGTCTACAAGTAGAACATGACATGTCTTTGCTGCAGTTCTGTGCCACCCCCTTGTTAGTAATGGTCTCATCCTGGCATTCTATTAAAACTCTCTAGCTCCATTACTGGTCACCGATTACAAGTCTATTTGGCATTCACCAACCCCTGACAAAAAAATGGTAAGTGGTATACCTGACAACAAAAGCCTCAGTCTAATGCCTGTAAATGCATGAGGCACAAAGGTTTATAAATGTTTCCCTGAAATAGCTGACCATTTCATACCTCTCAACTTCTCCACACAACCACAGCCACATTGGCATAGAGTGTAATATCCAGTGTCATTACATAGTTCTCAAAGGTGTGTTAAGTTTCTTCAGAGCTACAAACAATTGTGTAGCTCATCTGATGACCACGATCATTGATCAGGTGTATTTTAATATGTTGAGAGAATTTGAGAGCCAAATAACTAGGCCTTAGTTAACATTCCCTGCATTACTGGTGATGTTGCTGGTAGTAACTGCTGCAAGTCCAGTATAGCAATATGGAACTAGACAGCCATCAAAATTGTTTGTGTTCATATTTTTGTCGATTAAACTTACCGAGTACCAAGTACATTGAAAAGAGACTAAAGGCAAGTTATTTGCTCTTGTACGTGCTACATTAACCAGACGCAGTAAGAACCTCTTTTTAAAAGGAGACCATTTTCACTGACCCTAATGCAGGACAAATTAGAATTCTGAATTGAACTGAAATGTCTCTGTTACAACCTTTTACAACATATTGTGAATGTCAGTAGTCAAAATAGCTAGATAATGGGGTTCTTAGACCTGTGGAGGAAGGATACCTGGAATTGGTTTATGATGAAATTGTAAGGGATGACCTTTTGAGTTAGTGTATGAGCAATGGATTTGATACAAGGTGCCATAACACACTGGAAGGCAAGGGTTTTGCTTGCAGATCTTGTTGTAGGGTAGTGTTAGCTAGTACAGCATTTAAAAGCAATGACAAATTGATCTATAGTATATAGTATTTGCTCCCTTACCAAAACCGAAGGAGGTCTCTATGACCATGTATGCTGATATAGTTGGGTACCTAAATGTAGACTGCTTTATGGCATGCATAAAGGCATGGAGTGCCATATCTCATGTCAGTGCCGCAAGTAACTGTTTTCTTGTGATCCTTCATTGGTGGAATGATCCACATACTGCTCTTTAATTTAGCAATAGTTTCGGTATTATTATAATTATAATAATAATTATTATTGTTATTATTATTATTATTATTATTATAATTCAGGCTATATGACTACTTTAAAAATGTAATTTTGATGTCAATTTATGTTTATTAATGTGTTTTAAAGTTGCTTTGGTTAAAATCATCTGTTAAGTACCATACACATAACCATTACCTGGGAAAGGACACTGTGCCTCACATTCACATAATGTTTCACCTACGCACAACTCACATCTTCATAATCCCACTGCCATACTTTTTAAGATCTCCACCTTTACATGATGATTACCTCCACAAAGTACGTTATGATTTAACCCATATCTGTTTGTTGGTTTGTTAGTTGGTTTGTTTATTATCAGAAGTGCACAAAAAGTACTGTTACAGATCCAATGGCACTTACTGAGTGCCATTCTAATAGAATATTTAAAATCAATCATTGACCACCCTAACAATCTAAGCCCTATTGATGAACTGAGCACTTTATTATAACATTGACACTTTTTTCCATTGCCATCTTAATTGCATTAATGGATGTATCATTTACTTCTACTACTACTAACTCTACTATTAATATCCTGTGTTCGTATGAATGCATAATTGTTTATTTTACACTTTCTTACAACTCGCTCACAAAATATGGATTATTAATTTATATTGTTTATGGAGTTTAGATGTAATTTGTTCAATATTGTATATTTTACTGTCTTTTTATGCACACTTATTCAAATGATCAAGAGTGTAGCTATGAAACCTTCCAAAAGCAGAGTTGGTTTAAAAAATGGAAAAAAGTAGTAATGTTGGCTCTTAATAATGGAAACTAGTTATTATCTAGAAATGCAAGCCACCAAAGTGTAAATGTCCTTTAAATCAGCATGCCATCAGTTATCAAGTCCTAATGTTAAAGAAAGTGATGCTCTCCTTCCAAGAAAAACCCACAACGGGTGCATTTGTAAAGAGATTGGATATCCTTAAAGAAATTCAATTAGTAGGCATACAACAAGCTCATGATCTTAGGTAAAGACCTTAGCTAAGGACGGTAAAATGGTGGATACTGTACATTGTATTTATCTGAATGGTGTGGTGTATGTGTGAGTATAGACATCAAATGTACTGATACACTGACATACAAGTAGTTTACACTCTTTAGTCTTTGTATCAAATGTGGGTGGTTACATATCTTAAGATGTTTATGTTCAATTAAAATTATTTTAAATTGATTATTTCTTATCATAAGATACTGCAAGTGAAGGAGGATAAGCTTATACACCCGTTAATGCAAAATGTAGCATTTTTTTTTTTATTCCAGATCATCTGATTCATCTGAGGTATCTTGGGTTTGCTAAACTTAAAAAATGGCACATTTGATTACAGTTTACAGAAACTACTGCAGCTGTGATAGGACATACTGTAATAAGTAGCCTAACTATTAATAGACTGTGGGAATTTGTATTTAGAGTTGGAGAACATCATAGGTAATGGTGATGCTACAAAGTATTAACTGGGCAGAATAAAATAAACTAACTGATATCTCATGTATCACACAGTTTGAAAAGTGAAGTTGAATTCATGTTTTACCTGGCAGGATCGCCAACATGTTGGTAAACTTCACTGTACTCAAAGGTTCATGGGATTTTCCCTCATAACTTTGAAGTACATTTAAGTACATATAGGTATAGAGGGAATGGCATCAAACCATTATCAACTTCAAAAACCATGCTGCCAGTAAGCACTCCAAAACCCAATGTCCCCAAGACATTTGGAATGTAAATTATTCAAACTCATTTAGTGGCAGTAAATTGGTCCAAGTTCAATCAGAAAAGACTCTGACACTGAACAAGTAGTGCAGCTTAATTGTACTTGTTTGTCAAATGAAATTTCATTTGAAGAGAGAAATGGAACCTTCCAGCAAATTCTTTTAAGGTGAGCTCCTCGTTGTATTATCAGCTAAATGCAGTAAAATCCATAATCATATGGTGATAATGAAAATGGAGCCAATGTTAACATTCAGGCTTTTGTTGCCTTAGGCACCTGATGATAAAAATTAAGTACTATAGTTCTGTGGCAGGCTCACTGACACCCAGTCTAGTCTGCAGCCTGTTAGATGTGCTATTGCATTAAAAAACTTTATCAAAGCACAGTTGAAATGTGGAAAATGTCAATGGGAAGTGCACTGAAGGCAAATTGGAATTTTATTAATTGTAAAATTATTGGCTTTTGCTGATGTACTACTATGCCTGTTAAGGGCAGATGAGTATAGCCCTCATCTGTGTGCATAACATGCCACAGTTCGTCTTGTTCTGTGTCATTCTGCCAAACATAATAAATTATATAAACATTTTTTTGCATTAATACTGCAGACATTACATGGGACAGGGTCAGTCTGGTTAATCAGAAATACAAGATCATTCCAGTAGTGCACTTCCAACTACAACAGAAATATTCTCATAATGAGCAATAATATATGAATAAACATAGAGGGGGTCAAATATAAAAACAAACATGCAGTCACATCATTCATATAATTATTTTTTCAAATGTACATGCAATGCTATTTTCATTATTTACAGCATACTGTCTCTCTTTAAATGTGTGTGTGTGTGTGGGTGGGTGGGTGAGTGGTATGGGACATGTATTTCAAACTATTTTTGTTATCTTTTGTTAAATGTTGAATTCCAGTTAATGGTGTTGTTGGAGTTAAACAATTTAAAAAGGAGAAATCATTTTGAAGATTTTAGTGGTATTAGCAGTACCTAATCTTTGTTCATCGCATCATTATGATTAATTGATTCATAATTGTTTCAAACTAACACAAAAAATGTTTAGGTCTTTGCCTTTGATAAGGAAATGACTAATACTGTACGTTCAGTGGTTTATTCAACTACAGCGGTGAAATAGTGCCCTCTTGTGAAATTATTTTGAAATGAAACCATCTTTGCCATTTCCTCATACCGACACAGTGGATTCCTTCACATCAATACATAATAATAATAATAATAATAATAATAATAATAATAATAAATATATAGCTGCACAGTTAATGACCATCCATTGACAACATCTATAATGAAATGGACCACTGCTCCCCCTCCATCACCTGCCTCCTCTCACTATCACCAACTCCTCACTGGCCTCTGGCATTGTCCCCTTGCCCCTCAAGCTTGCTGCCATCACCCCCATACTGAAAAAACATGGTCTTATCCCAGACATCCCCACGCCACCACACACTACTTGATTGTGTATTTGGCGCTACTTGAATGTGTATTTGTGTAGTGTATATTAGTGAGACGTGATGCTGGGTGCATTGAAGGGTTGATAATAAATTGTTTTATTTTTGTAAATTGTTTAAGATCTTGCATTGAATTCTGTTGACTACTGGACTAGGAAAAGGTGAGCAAGGGTGCATATTGATGAATTCTACATCTCTGTGTGTACTATATGTAATGACAAAAACAATCTGGTTCTAAACACCAAGAAGACCAAAGAGCTCATTGTGGACTTCAGGAAGTCAAAAGCTAGCACACACACACTCATCAACAGGACTGATGTGGAGCGTGTCATCAGTTTCTGGGTGTCCACATCTTTGAGGACCTCTCTTGGACCCTTAACACCTCTACCCTGGTCAAGAAGGCTCACCAGCGTCTCTTCTTTCTGAGGAGACTAAAGAAGGTCCACCTGTCTCGTCAGATCCTGGTGAACTTCTACCACTGCACTATTGAGAGCATCCTCAGCAACTGTGTCACAGTAGTACTGCCTCCGACTGTAAAGCATTTCAGAGGGTGATGAAAACTGCCCAACGCATCACCAGTTCCTCACCGGTGTCTCTCCGCACCCGAACCAGCAGGTTCAAAAGATGCTTCTTCCCTGCAGCTGTCCCGTTACTGAACTCTAGCTCTGCACCCCGGAGAACCACCCCCGACGCCTCCTTGCCTGTGCTCATATATAGCCATATTCTATTGCTCTTTGTACTATTCATCCTGCACATACACTTACGTTTACTACTGTTATAATGTTACTGTTATTACTATACACTTATACTGTTTATGCACCACCTTGCCTATAGTCTGCTTTTTTTGCACTTCTGTTTAGACACAAACTGCATTTCGTTGTCTCTGTACTTGTACTCTGCACAATGACAATGAAGTTGAATCTAATCTATGTTGTGTATGTTTTTGAGTAGAGCATTTTTTGTGTACAGATTAAAACCATTTCATGGTGAAACGTTGTCTAAAACAGGGGCTTTGGAATTAATGTGGAATTGGGAATAACAGGTGGTTACTACATGAGTACTGCAAACAATGTAGCAATGTGGTCTGACTACCTGTCTAAGATAAAGGCAAGTCTCACTATTTGATTTATTTTCACTTATAGAACGGCAAAACATTACACATGTCTCAAGGCGCTTCACAGAGTGTTAAAACATTCAAAGAGAGCCCATGGGTAACAGGGGCGAGGAAAAACTCCTAGAATTGGAGATACATATAGGAAGAAACCTTAGGCAGATCTACAACTCAAGGGCCTGACCGATCTGCCTAGGGTCAATTACAGGGCAGTAAGGTCTGATATTAACTATGTTAACCATCCTAGTTAGCTAACTTAATTAATCTTTTCCACTGCGTGAAAAGTGTGACTTTCGTCCCCGTAAACGCCCGGAGATCTCCCTCATTTTCAGCAGTTGCCGACAATTTGCAACCCGCGAATGTCGCGTTTGTCTGTGCCACAAATTGTCGGAACCGTACTATGACGTATATGGAGAGCTTGCAGAGAGCTAATGTCTCTAATTAGCATATGAATGCAGCGAAACCGCGCCTGGCCAGGCCTGGCTTGAATATCCTTACTCAGTATTGGCTGAGTACCATCAAGGACATGAATGAATTTATAGAGGAAAGGAACATTTGTCAGGAACATGTTTATGCAAAGAAAGAGGTTTATTAAAACAAACACACAACTATGTGCAAAGCGAGGATCTGCCACCACAACATATGGGTAGCTCACGAGCAGCCCAAAAGCTACAACTCCGTGAACTGGCTGTTTGCCGCCTCGGGACTGTAACTGGTGGTTCTTTCTGAGGCAGGCCCTTTTTGCAGACGCCTATGGTGCGTGGCTCTGTACTTCAGAGTCGCCTCTAACCGGAACTGCAGCGTGCCACAGAGTTCAGAGAGCTCCGGGCTATGAAAGGAAGGCGATCGTACAATCCATTCAGACACCCAGCCAACATCGCCGTCTTCATTAGACATCATTAGACGTCTAAGGTGGCGGACTTCCAAAGTTCCCCCTCGTCCTCTGCTAGCACACTGTCACGATTCCAGCAGCTGTAAAAAAACAATTAAAGACAATCAGTACTGTTTGGACACAACACATCTATCAATGCACCTAGAAAATAGTCACCAAAAAAAGTCTTACCCCTCAACTCAAAAAATACACTTATAAAGCAACTTACACTGGTTCTGCTCACTTGTTCTTTTGCAAGGCTACTAGGCTACTTTTAGCTTTGGTTTTAGGCTAGGTTACTTTTAGCTTAGCTAGCAGTAATCGAACATATTCTTACCGCAAGCTTGGGATTGTGCATCCCGTATTCTCTTCTTAGTCTCTCCCTCACAGTTTTTCGACTCCAGAGCAGCCAACCGGTCCTCTATGGACAGCAACCTGGAGTTTACCGAATTGCTTGAATGACTTGCAGACAGCTCCGAGCAAAAAGGGGGTCACGGCCCCATTAAGAGGCAAAGTTAGTCTGTGAAAACAAAATGTACAGTTAAGATCGGTATCTATTAACGTAGCCTATCTATTTCCTTATAGCCTACAGCAGAATGAAAGCATAGTCTATTCTTTAAATCTTACCATTGCTCCGGTTTGTCTCCGAGTGAACCCTGGTAGCAAAAGTGTCTCCCCTGCTGGTGTGGGGGCGTAACGGTTGGACTTTATAGAAGTGACGTTTTCTCTGCTGTGGCGTAAAGACTGAGAATGTTTTGGAATATGTAAATAGTCTACTACCGGGGAAATAGCCTATCTATTTTTCAGGGCTCCAGACTAACTTTTTGCACTGGTGCGCCTAACTTTTTTTTCTTAGGTGCACCAGCACAAAAGTTAGGTGAACCCAAATTTTCAACCACATCGCATTTAACACCGCAGCAGGTTCACTTTTTTTCCTTAATTACTGTCCTATATAGGTTGTCCTATGACTTGTGATTTACAATTCTACAAGAAAAGTAACTTAATGAAGTGTTGGTGCTTTAAGTGCTTCACTGAGCTGAAATTTAAACTTAAAACATCTCAAGATGAATTAAATAAAAATAACAGTGAGTAAATTAACAGTGCACGTCTTTTAAAGATGAACTGAACTGGAATTTGAAGTAAAGGTGATATAACAGATGTATTTTATTTCTTCTCATTGGTACAATGATTAAAATGGCTGAATTTATTAAAAAGGATACAATTGTACGTTGAAAGTGTTGTTGTTGTTACATGGGCGCCGCCATGTTGGATTTCAACAATCGGCTACGTCACTGGCATGGTAAGCTACTCCGCACTAGCACTAGCAGCCATAGCAGATAATGAGTCTGAGGCTAGCTGACATGACTGAGGAAACTAACATTAGGCCTAGCTGAGTTACATATTGGCCATAAGCTGTTTATCATAGGCTAGCCTACATCACAAAATCTCATACAAAATGAAACCAAACTAGTGAAACAAAGCCGAACACTTTAACAGGGGAAATTAATTGGGCATGAATCATACTGAACGCTATTTTGTCAATGAGCAGAAACACACACGGCATTCAAACTATTGATAAGATGTGCACTATGGAAACTGGTCTGTAACTTTGGACGAATAAATGCCATTGACTTGACATATCCTGATATCCTGAAAAACCTTTTCTTGCTTACTTTATCGCAAACTCGGTGGGGCAGCTTGTAGTCTTTTTCAATTCGTAGAAGGGCGAGCCCACTGTCTATGTGCCATGGAGCCTAAGTTTCAACTTCGGCTTCGTTCACCCAATGCAGTCACTGGTCGCAATTACAAAGTCCGGGAAGGTTCGTTCAATCTTTTAAAGTTTTAAGTGCAGTAGCCTATCTGTCCCCTTTGGAATAATATCTCGAAGTAGCCTCAGATGAGGTCCACTACGATCCAACCTAGGAAAGGGCTAGCAGCTAAACACCTTGGAAACACTCTTATGTCAAACTCCACAAGCTAGCACTCCGACCATAGAGAGTATAAACCATGACTCCGACGATATCACAGATCGATAATAATGCGTTTACTAGCTGGTAACTAAATCACAGCGGGTCTGTAAACAGAATCCAATGTCCCTTTCTACTCACCCTGAAGCCAGTTGTTCACCGTCTCAGGGCAGATTGTTGATGCGAGGGAGTTTAACTCGCAGTGCTGCTATCCAAGAGACTCGTGCAATATCAACATCCACAAGGTAAAAATCTGCAAACGTTCCACTAACGTTAGCCTAAAATAAACGGCAAACTCGTGTATCCTCCGTGTATCTGGGGTCAACTTGGGGTGACGAAGTTTTTTAACAGTTTCAAGGGAGGGAGAGAGAGCCCGTGTGAGTTGCTGTTACGAGTGCCAGTAGTCCAGACTGCGTTAGCTTACATTGCCGTGACAATGCGTGTATAGCTTATTTGTATGCACCGTAGCTTCGCATAGGCCTAATGTAGTGGTGGTGAGTGAGTATGCAGTTGTGTGGAGGATGTACAGTAGGCAATGTGTGTGTGTGAGGGATGGAGGGAGACAGAGAGACAGCGTGCGTGTTGCTGTCTCAAGCGCCCCTTGTCCAGTTTTCTACATGACCTGTAGGCTAGGCCTACAGTAGCCTATGTTGTACATTGCACAAAATGTATACGCCCCAAAATAAACACATACATAAATAAACATATTTTCCCCGTCACTTTGGCTTCCTCGAACATTTTCCCTACGTTTCGCCACTGCTTTGAAACAGATAGATTCCAGTGTCCATGCTCCGGCAGCGCCCACACAGTCATTTTCACCCAAATGATCCTACTGAAGGTTGAGCTGGAGCCTGAAACCGATCGTCCCCCATCTAGTGGTAGTCAAGACACTACAGGCTTGTCCCTCACAGGCTCAAATGTGTAACCCATGCCATTAAAATGACTAATTTTCGTGTATACATAATATGCTGCAGCTGTTGCCTATAGAACTTCTCAGGTCCTACCATGCCAGTGACGTCATTGAAACGGGCAGCGTTCTAATACTAACAAACGCAATTTTGGTGTTGCTTAAAAAAGGCTACGCACTGATTTTTTTAATTACATTTTTTAGTGTCATTTATTTTTAATTGTCATAATCAACACATTATCAATGTTGATTATTTCAGTTCAGTTCATCTTTAAGGGCTTCAAACTGCACATCTCATGGCTCAATGTCTTACATACTATCTTTCATGATCTTTAGGCCTTGGCTAAACCAGCTCGCCATGCTAGCATCTTCCATAGAAATGTATTTGAGCACAATTTAAAGAGATGTTCCAAGTAGCCTGGGGGATTTGTATGTGATTTTGCAATGATGATTGCAATAATCATTTGACAGTCCCACAATGCAATTTACTTTTTAATTTTAGTATTTTTAAATTTTCAATAAGAACATCACTATGTTAATGCAGTAACGAAATGGTAGGCCTATTATTATAGGCTATTGCAATGACTTGCCATGCTCGATCTAAATGTGTCCATTCAATTCACCGTACACAATGACCACAGTTATACATGCAGGGAATATTTGGGCTTTAAATGTAGCAGTGATATTCGGTTTGCGCCAAATACCAGATTAAATTGATTGATGCCATCAGAATGAGTTTACACAACTCGCGCGCAAAACGAATATTGCTGTTAAAAAAACGGGTTACTCCCTGCATGTAACTGCGGTCAATGACACACTCCTTTTCGGCGATATCTGTATCTCTGTCGTTCGCGAAGGCCTTGTATGCATTGTTCGCAATTTTAAGACATCTTTTCATCTGCAATGACTCCTATAAATTTGGCGCAAGTAGCATTCCTGTACGTCGGGTTTACGTTCAAACTATTTTTCTGGTGAATAATTATTTCGGACTGAAGGGAAGGTGAAGGGAAGTTTCACTAGGCCTATCGTAGGCAACGATGATCATCATCTCAGGCTCGTCTGATCGGTTTGCTGCTGCCAGCCGCCGAAAGGCTGTGGGGAGAGGGTACATTTATCTCGGCCTATGTGACCACACTGTAATGCAACTACATCCACTCTGTTTATCTGACGGGTCTCTGACCTCTCTCTCTCTCTCTCTCTGTAGCACACGCATTTTCAAATTTACACACAGGCACTGGGCCACGGCCAATCAGAGGGGAGGTCCCGCCCTTCACTATCTGTGATTTGTTTAAACCACGATATTGGCCAAATATGTGTCTGTTATTGAACCAAAGGTAGAGTTTCAATGCGGACACTTTTTCCTCTCTCAAATAGCTGGTCGCACCGCGACCTCCGATTTTTTTTAGTCGCACTTTTGAAAAATCAGGTCGCATATGCGACCAAATTGGTCGCACTCTGGAGCCCTGTTTTTATATAAAAAATAAAAAAATGTTGAATGAAGATAGTGATAAAGACAATCATTTGTATATTTGCCTTTGAAATTCTCATTGTGTTGGTGTGAAGGGAAAATCTGAATCTAAACTTCGAGTCTATCGATTTTTTTAAGTCAGGTTACGTTATTGGAGCTTGCAGGAAACAGACATATCATACCCAGCATCATGAGCTGGGATTTGTGTGGTTAACACATCCACTGTTTAAGCAAGACCAAAGGCCACAGTCATGCCAGCATGCCCCACTCCCCCTGCTACCCTGATTTGCATTTGTATAGCTCACAGCATTTTCATTTACATGTTAAAGCCTTCCCTAGAATTAGGAGGAGGGGGTCATGGGGGGACGACTGCCAAGCAAGGCCCACGTCAATTTCTGACAATTCATGGCAGTTTTCGGCGTTGCCTGCAAACTCCCGTGAACAGCCATTAACCTGAACTTCCACGACAATCTACAGTGCCGCATACTGACCATGTTAACTATGCTAACCATGTTACTTTGCTAACTCAGCTAATGTTTGCTAGCAGTTATGTTAACAATGTTAACACTGCTAACTATGTGAACAATGTTACCTAGCTAGGTTGCTAGGGTGTTGCTAGGGTAATCATGTTGGTTGCTTTATTGGTTGCTAGGTTGTAACTGTGTAAGTGGTTGCTAGGCTGTTGCTAGGGTAGTTATGGTGGTTGCTATGCTGGTTGCTAGGTGGTGGTTTAATATAGTTGGCTGGATGCATAGTGTATGATAATTGACAGTTGGAATGGCTGAACAGTTAAATAGCTGAGTAGTTTAAATGGTTACATTATTTAAAAGTGAACTATTGTAGTGAGGACTTTTATTTTGACATAGTTATGGGCAGAGGAAGCAGAAGAACATGATCTGTGGTCTTAAGAGAATGAGATTTGCTAGGTGCACAACCAGGGTAGGAATTTCACGGCGGCCACGTTGGCCATGCCCCTTGCGTTGGCTGTGATGCCCCTTTGAAAATCAGAGGTTTACAGGCCACTGTGGCCTTTGTGCCCCCTCCTTTCATTATTCTGGTTTGCGTCCGACTAATAACGTATTTTATTAGCCTATGGCCTGTCAAAATAAGCTTAGCATTCACAGCACAAATTAATTTAGTCTTTTACGCAGTGGATAAAGTGACAGTGCACGGCAAAAAGTGCGTCCAAATTCATCCATTCTTCTCAGTTGAACTACTCGCGAAGTAGCCTACTCATCATACAGACATCACAAGTATCACATCACATGAAAGAGCTTTTTCTCAGCTTTTAAACGATGTTAGCCGCTAATTGCTGTGGTGAACGGTCCAGCGTACCCTACTGACATGAGTCTTTTTGGTATTAAAGCCGGTAAACGTTTGAAACTTCAGCACCAAGTTAAGAAGACTTCTCTTCACTCTTGTGTACCACAGTGTACCAATTCATCGCAGTATAATTCCATCCTAAGTTTTCATTGTTTCCCTGTGGATGAAGAGGTGAAGTCTGTGTGGACAGCAAAGATTCGGCAGGACAACTTCTCCCCAACTCGCGCTACTCGAGTTTGCAGTGTTCATTTTCTACGGTTTGCCCTGTCGGGACCTATTTCCCGATAATGACCGGCGTTCTATACATTATCCCTTACATAAATCTCATACCAACTTCAAAGCTATGATTGGCACCGCACCCCATGGTCCCGTCAACTTTGTTTCCCCGCTGTATGCTGGCTCAATGAGTGACAGGGACATTTTTAAATTGTCTGAAATAACCAATTATTATGGTGGACAAAGGCTTTCTAGTAGACAACCTTATCGAAAGGTTTACTGACCTGCCTTCCTGGTAAAGAACACCCAGATGGCCAAAGGGCATGTCCTGTGCACTCAGTCCATTGCCCGCCTCAGAGTCCACGTTGAAAGGTGCATCAGGAGGGTCAAGGAGAACAAACTGTTTGAAAAGCTTATACCTCTGTCCATGTCTGGGTCTATTGACCAGCTGTTTTCAGTTGCTTGCCTCTTGGTAAGTCCCTATTCAATTGTACTGTTTAACCTGTGATTTACCTTTCATTAATCAGACTATAGTCAAATATGGGGTGCCTCAAGGCTCAGTACTAGGGCCCATGTTATTTTCTCTCTATATGCTTCCCCTAGGCTCTGAAATTAGGAAACATGGCATTAAATTTCATTCTTATGCAGACGATACACAACTATACCTCTCCGTAAAACCTGACGAATTAACTCCGTTAGCCAAACTTGACACATGTATAAGAGATATAAAGACATGGATGACAAATAATTTCCTGCTTTTGAACTCCGATAAAACAGAAGTCATGGTTGTAGGTCCTAAAAAGATGAGGGACATCCTATCCTCATCACAGGCTACATTTACTGACCTTCGACTATCCCTCCTCTTACCCATCCCACCTGAAGTCCCATCCTTGACTGCTGTATTACTGTCCCCCTACCTGGATTCCTGGCCCGTACAGCCCCATCACCTGCCTATGACAACTCTGCCCGGATTCTGGCCTGTCTGCTGACCCACCACTGGCCCCATCACAACTTTCTTTCCTGGACAATTCCGACGCCGGACTATTGCACTTTCTCTCACTAAATTATGATTATGCTTTATCATACCGGACACGTAATCATCCCACCTTCTGTAACCTTCACCTCAGGTGCTTTAAACACCATGTCCTTCTCTCCACACCTGACTGTCATATGCATTTGTCATTGTTTATAGACCTTACTATCCGTATTGACCCTAGGCAGATGGGTCAGGCCCTTGAGTCGTGGATCTGCTCGAGGTTTCTTCCTATATATATCTCCAATTCTAGGGAGTTTTTCCTCGCCCCTGTTACCCATGGGCCTTCCTTCCTTCCTTCTTTCCTTTTCTTTTCTCCCTCTTTTCTTTTTCTCTGATTGCCTACATTCTGTAAAGCGCCATGAGACGTGTGTAATGTTTTGGCGCTATATAAGCACAATAAATTGAAATTAATTATCAGACATTTACTTGGTGTTTACCTTGAATTTTATTGCCTCTTATACAGTGGCTGATACTGAGCCCTGGAGGTGACATGAAAAAAAAAAGGTAAAAAAAAAAAAAAAACCTGAGAAAAGGTATGTACTGGGGACAAACACTGACTATAGTGGGCATCGCTTTCAAATGACCACTTCAGTCGCGCATTACGAGCTGTGAAGCTGCGTAAAGCTTTAGTACCACTTTCAGCCACTGTGCGTCGCTCTGCCACTGTACATCGCTCTGCCTGCAGCCCCTTCTGAAAAATAAGGAGGCTACATAATTGTTGCCGAGAGTAATCCCAGCCTACGAACTCAATAACAAAATAAATCATGCATAATTAAACATTACCTCGATTTAGGCTACTTGGGTATGGCTTAAGGCTTGACTACACGGTGGTAACGAAAATCGAAATCGCTGTCTACATTATTGTCAGTGTTGGGGGTAACACAACTACGCAAATCAAAACAGTGTCTTGTGTGATAATTGAGCCAGTAGAGAAATAACTGTTCAGAATTAATCTGTAGCCACCACTACAGCAGGTAGGCTTCTGCAGGTAGGCTTCTGCAGAAAACAATGTTGTTGCCGATTTAATACTATCTGGCGACGTTTTTAACAGGCTATACAAGAGGCTTAGACAACTATGACCCACGTTTTGGTTTCGTAAATTAATTTGCCCTACTTCTTGACTGCAAATATCAATTGACTGCTTGACATGTCATTTTTATTTTTCTGTACAATAAACAAATACATCTGCTTTATGCCGCAGAATTACATTCATATTTGGCTGACTTCTGTCAATTTAGAACCGACCCAAATATTTTTTTTTTTCCCCTTTTAGTCCGACCGACTTGCCGGTTGTAAACTTGCGTTAAGTCCGACCGAAGCTTCGTTTCATTCACACAAACATCTCAACTCAACGCTTATTACTTGGCACGAAGCTCTGGAAGAACTGTGCCCAGATCTTTTTCCATTCTTTCTCCCCTCTAGTCTAACGGTGACCGTGTTGAAGAATTGAAATTGGAAATTGGAGGTACACCTGTTATCTGAGCAGTCTGTATGTCCTCATTTTGCGAATGCGAGGACGATATGAGTCTGTTGCATTTCGTTAGATGTCCGAGTCACGCATAATGTTTGAAAACCACTGGCTCGTAATCACAATAATTTAACACACGACAGTTGGATACTTCATCATGTTCCCATGCCTACATTTTGGTGATAGAGATCCTTTAAACAATAAAGTATGGCTCTCCGTTTGGGACATCGAAAACTTATATTTTTAATATGGTAGACTACTGTCGGAGATGCTGACTTGCAAAGGCCTCGGGATAACACGTTATCTCCACTATCATCAGTCAATGCCCCCTTGATCAAAGTGGAGAATGAAAGAAAAAGTTTGAGAACCACTGGCTTAACAAGTTACCTGCATTCCAGAACACACAGAATATTGCAACAGAAAGTTGCCTTTATAATCAACTACTATTTGTTCCAATAGCATTCAAACAAATCCTTTATAAAAGTGAAAAAAAAATTATTCCATAAGAAGTAAAAAAAAAAATACTGTTACTGTAGTAACTGTATCCCAAGCTTCAGCTCCCCACGTCTGTGACAGGCAGACGTGACACCGCTAAATTCTCAGCTTGTTTATACCCCACACTGAACGCGTAAGACCGCTAGGCCCATCACTGTGGGGTGCGGTAGCCTACTCTCTGGGATTGTCAAGCAATATAACCATAGGCTACAAATGTTTCAAAATGAGTAATTTCGGCTTTGTCTGAATAGTCCGTGAGCCAGAGGGGTTGGTCGTTACCGAAAAAGTGGCAAAGGCTTTCTGAAAGCCTGGAATCTCAGCTTTTCAATGATGTATGATGGCCATCTGACAAGAGTAGCTGTTTTGAGTTATCACACATAATGTAAAACAAAGGTTGAGAAAATAATGCGTATAAATCAAGCAGAACACGGACATATCTGAAAATCTATATTGGACATATTGGAATATTTTATTTTGTTATGTTTGGTATCATTTTAAAGGGGGTACTCTGAGCTTTCATTTAAATCATTTTGTGGACATTTTGGATAGGTACAGCTAACCCTGGAGCTCTTCAAACTTTTAATCACACACAATTTCCTGCCATTTCCGCCTAAATCATCTTTTGTCTTATAATCCTGTGACCCTAAGGATTCAGAAAATGTATCATTTACCCATATTATCTGATTTGGAGGGGGTGATTTTCAGTCTTATATCAGACATGGCGTTTGAGAAAATAATGTGTATAAATTAAGCAGAACACTGACATAGCTGAAAATCTAAAAACAAATGAGACATATAACAAATATGTATAACAAATGAGACATGGATTCCTATGTTTTAAGGTGCGGTAAGCCCAATTCTGTCATTGCCATTACTGTAAAAGGTCAAGGTCATGACCTTTAGGGATGGTCAATGACATTTTATGACATTTTCACAGAGATTGCATCATTCAAGGCCACAACACTAATCAAACTCCTCGTCTCTATTTTCCTAGCCTGGGACAATATTGACAGGCTGGAAGAGACACTGACAGGCCGTGGAACATCCCATTGGGTCAAGGGTATAGCAGTGCAGCCTCGGATGTTTGGTCCTGAACTGCCTAGACCAGCTTGTGATGTGCCCAAGAGCAAACAGAGACAGTTCTCTGTATCTTTGCCAGCTCTGCCAGTGTATGCTGTGGGAACTAGGTGTGGTCCTCCAAATAGATCCTATGTTGAGGTCAAGACAGATATCTGTGCTGATGCTTTGAAGATCTTCTTATGGTTGCTATGCAGACTGCACTCTGCCACAAATCAAAGCGTCCCTAGCTGGACAGGTTACAACATCTTAGCATCAAACTCTGTGGATGTTATTCCCAGTGTTGTCAGCTATATGCCAACCATCAATGCCCCGGCCACCCAGATGGCAACTGTTCATGAGAATCTTCTTCAAAGTAAAAAAAATCATGACTTCCTTACACATCAGCAACAAAGTCAGTTGCCTTTGATCAGGCTCTCTACTGTAAAGTTACAGAAATTCTGTGGCCACATAGAGACAGGTTTCCCAACATTGTGCCAAGACATCT
This sequence comes from Alosa sapidissima, assembly GCF_018492685.1. Classification (NCBI taxonomy): domain Eukaryota; kingdom Metazoa; phylum Chordata; class Actinopteri; order Clupeiformes; family Clupeidae; genus Alosa; species Alosa sapidissima. The sequence continues at coordinate 33,604,268 of NC_055972.1, forward strand.
GTATGTTCTTGGGTGTGATTGGGAAGCGCATCCAGGCTGCAGGCCTAAGGGACATATACACTGAATCTGGAGCTGTGGCTTAGGGATCTGTCAGTGGTGTTTTGGATGGCCATAAGTACAAAATCATGTATGAAGCCCTCCTGTCATAGACATAATATACTATAGACGCTGCATCGACCGCTACTCCCTACTAGCGCTGAAGAGACGTGGAGCCACCATCTTTAATCGGTCATCCACTCCACTCAGTGTAATCTGTTTGGCTGGTGCAATGAGCTGTCAGCGCATTAAATTATTCATACCTCAATACCGAACAGATTTTCTGCAAAGGTCATACATGTAGTTATGATACAGGCCACATTGTTCGAAAATACAAAATACAACCAATAGTACGGTAATGTTAAATCTTACTTGTGAAAAGTAAATCCCCCGAGTATGGTCCGCCGATTTGAGCAGGAACATGCTGCACAGTGCTGTCATCTTGTGTTTTCTGCTGCAACGCAACGAGAAGTGTGACCGGTCCAAGATGGCGGCCGCATTTCTTGTTTCCAGCAGCCAATGCAGCGTCTATGTATATTATGTCTATGCCTCCTGTGGCTAGTCTGGAATTAGTTTCCCCAGTGGCTCACAAAGAACCATCCTGATGCCCATGATCTCCTAGATATCCTGCCCCTAGACTTTTGTGAGGGTATATCATCAACCACTGTAGAAGAATCACTTGACCGTACAGTCTTCAGAAAGATCCATCAGTACTTCTGTGAATTCCTGCAGCATCTCAGGTCTCAGCAAGGTCCACTGGCCAGCTTCTGGATGTATTGACACGGTGGAGGTTGTACTTAAGAGGGCATCACGTGAAGGAAACTGGGCATTGCACATGGCTAGCATTCGATCAATCATCCCCTGGACCTTTGCCTATCATAAGCCGTGGGGCAGCCGTGGCCTACTGTTTAGCGCTTCAGACTTGTAACCGGAGGGTTGCAGTAAGCACGGCTGAAGTGCCCTTGAGCAAGGCACCAAACCTCTCACTGCTCCCCGAGCGCCGCTGTTGTTGCAGGCAGCTCACTGCGCCAGGATTAGTGTGTGCTTCATATCACTGTGTGTTCACTGTGTGCTGAGTGTGTTTCGCTAATTCACGGATTGGGATAAATGCAGAGACCAAATTTCCCTCACGGGATCAAAAGTGTATATATACTTATACTTAATCTGAATTATGCAAGGTCACTCACTGCTTACTACTCAGAGATGAGCCACATTGAACATGAGATCTGTACTGTACATGTTTCTCTGTGAAGGTGGCTTTTCGGCCCAGCTGAGTGCAACAAACACATTTGGCAGGGTTCCAATTGACCCTGTCAATCGGGACACTCAGACTAGGTGGGAAGGAATATGTGAAAAATCATGAAGATTGGGCACTTCTGGACAAGTTTTTGATTTTTGGCAGGGTGTTAGGTATAGGCCTAAGGTTTTCAAAAATCCATGGATACAAGTTGGGGTGGCCCCCCTAGTGGCAGTTATCCATAAAATCCAAAATGGCCCCCGCCGAAAAGAGAAAAGGTTATATCTCAGCTTCCTTTACTTTTAAATTGTTGTATAATGTATTTTGTCTACTTTGTTTGATACAAGGAATCCAATTTTGATATGTTCTTCTTATTTTAAGTCCATTTAAATCTAGTATCATAGTCATATTTAGCTCATAAACTGTCAATATCTCTGAAAATATCTGAAAAAGTCACATTGAAATATTACTCAGGTCCCTAGACCCATATTTTACCTCCAAGGTATGCTTTTCTTTGTTGATTGGACAGGTCATTATCACTATAGTGTCAAAAATCACATGTTGTGACCAAAAGGACCATTGTTGAGGCCTTAAATAAACACAAATTCAGAATTATGCCACAGTGAAAAGTTACAGTATAGGCTTTTCACCATGTTATGGATCAATATTATATTTTAGTCAAATAACACAAAAAAACAATTCATACTTAAACCATAGACTTTCTAATGAGGAGACACAGCACTCAAAAAATCCTCCATAGAAATGCATGAGCTTAGTTTGTAACGGCAATATGCCAGTTGTCTACGCAAATCACACCCCTTCCGCGGCAAAATATTGACATGTGAATACATTGAACCAATAATGTGCTGTGTTGTGAATACATTGAGCCAATAATGTGGTGTGTTGTGAAGACATCGTGCCAATCATGTGTTGTGATCTCACCGCTGGAGCAAGATTGGTGTCGTGAAGCCTTGCACACGCGCATTTCTGCCGAAATAGATGCCCGATAAGTGCCCAAAAGGCATTGCAATATGGTGGACAGATCTGCATATTGGACAGATCTGGAAGATGCCAGCAAGGGATGCTCACTCCTCCTGAACTGTGGCTGTGTGGTTGCCTGTATGGGCAACTGTAAGTGCCACCGAGCTGGACTTTGCTGTACCACATTGTGCAAGTGTGAGGGAGGCTGTACTAATAATGATGAAGAGTGAAACCAAAAATCTTTGAATAAATACATGATGTTTAAGCAAAGTCCTTTTAGGCAAGTCCCTCAACTCGGTCCCTCAATCTGTTCCAGGAGTTAGGCCTCTCAGAGCTGTGGATTGGATTTGGATCAGGGAAGGCATATAAAGATATTCCAATCCACCACATCTCAGAAATGCTGGGACCTCAAAAATGTCAATCACTGCCCCTCTTCCACACGTTCACATGATGTGACGTTGTATCAGTAAGTTGGCAAAAAAAAGCATGGAATGCGTGGGCAGCTTACCCAGAAGTCACTGGCACCCTCATTCTGATCACCCAAGACCCAACTAGCCTCACACTGGAATCAGTGCACATGCAAGTTCTCAAACGCTGGACTGTACTCATGTATAGTAAGAACGGCGGTGTCGAGTCAGTCAATGAAACCCAGAAGCTTCTTTTCACTCATGGGCTCAAATCCCTGGATTCAATCCCCCCGACCCATTATGCCTTATTCCAGTATGGAAAGCGTGTCCTGGACGCTGCAGCTTTTGTCTGGAAGCAGTCCCTCTCTAGCCTCGTGAGACCATCCTGATCTTGCGAGTTTCAGATTTTCACTCGCAGATCAGTCTGGCATCTCTCCGATAAACAAAATTTGGAGCAGTTCGCCAAACGAACGTCCAATCAATGTTGGTTTTGAGGCGGGTTTAGGTGTGACGCAACGAGAAGCTACTGTTCAATCTAAACAACATGGCGACTTCCACGGATGAGATGAGCATAGCTATCATTAAAGTTTTATCCGAATATATTTTAGTATTCCTGGGGAAGCTAGGAGTCTCTGCAATGTAGCTATGGAGGAAGGAAGGACACAGACATCCTCCACGGCCAATTCAAGTTAGTGTTTGGTAGCACTGAATCTTAGTTACTTAATGAGAAGAAATATGCTTTCTTCAGACGTGTAGCCTACCATGAAAACTTGGTGGGGGATTGTCATTGATGAGGTTAATGTCACATACAAATAGTAAGTTTTAAAACATTAATGTTAGCTACTTATCTAACTTGTATGTTAAAAGATGGCATTAGAAGAACGCTTAATTTATCTGATTGGTTGATTTGGACCGACCAACATAGGTGGTGATAGACAGATGGTATCCAATCAGCTAACCAGTATTTTCACCCCTTTCCCAAACATTCTCCAACGGAAAGTTCCCAGATGGATATGCGGAGCAAATGCGAAGCAATCTATCTGGCGGAGTCAGGTTGACGGGTCTGACGGAGTCCTCTCCAAAACTCCAGAGATTCCAGACCCTAGTGAGTGGGGTTGGGAATGGAATGACAGAACCAAAGTCTGGGTGCCATATTGGACAGATCTGGAAGATGCTTGACAGAAGACAGATCTTGAATTTCCCCTTGGGGATCAATAACGTATCTATCTATCTATCTAGATGCCAGCAAGGGATGCTCACTCCTCTACTGTAGCTGTGTGGTAGCCTGTATGGGTCCTGGTAAGTGCCACTGAGCTGGACTTTGCTGTACCACATTGTGCAAGTGTGAGGGAGGCTGTAATGATGAAGAGTGAAACCAAACATTTTTGAATAATACATGATGTTTAAGTATGAATTGTTTTTTTTTGTGTTATTGGACTAAAATATAATATTGATCCTTAACATGGTGAAAAGCCTAATATAACTTTTCACTTTGGCATAGTTCTGAAGTTGTGTTTATTTAAGGCCTCAACAAAAGGTCCTTTTGGTCACAACATGTGATTTTTCACACTATAGTGATGGTGACCAGTCCAATCAACAAAGAAAAGCATACCTTGGAGGTAAAAATATGGGTCTAGGGACCTGAGTATTTCAATGTGACTTTTTCAGAGATATTGACAGTTTATGAGCTAAATATGACTATAATACTACATGGAATGGACTTAAAATGAGAAGAACATATCAAAATGGGATTCCTTGTATCAAACAAAATAGAGAAAATACATTATACAACAATTTAAGACTAAAGGAAGCTGAGATATAACCTTTTCTCTTTTCGGCGGGGGCCATTTTGGATTTTATGGATAACTGCCACTAGGGGGGCCGCCCCAACTTGTATCCATGGATTTTTGAAAACCTTAGGCCTATACCAAACACCCTGCCAAAAATCAAAAACTTGTCCAGAAGTGCCCAATCTTCATGAATTGCATCCTAGCTAGACAGCTGGAGGCACAAAAGGGTTCAGCTTGAACCCAGCAGCTGTCTCAAGATATTACCTTACTGCTGAGTACAAAAGCACTTACCTGTCTATATTGAAAAGCTCCCTAGGACTCCAACAAAGTGACTGTTCTTACAAGGACCTTGGACAAAGCAGAATTGCCAAAGACGAAGAACACATTACAAGCACTGTGGATCTGTTGGATTCTAGTTGGATAAACCCATTTGCAGGTGGCGAGTCCCTTGTTTCTTTGTCTACTGGAAGTACAGCACCAGAAGATGTTGCTGAAGACCTTCTGCAACATCACACCATTGGCGAGAATGCCTACAGAACCTTCTCTGCTGAGCGTGTTTAGTGTAATCCTCCTGCAAAGCAGTTCCATGCACCACTCTCTAAGATGAAACTGAAAACGTTCTCCTCAATGCAGGAAAAGGTAAAGACATGCAAAACTGGGAATGAAGAAGTTATCCTCAAGGCTGATAATCGAATATTTGCCCAGATGGTACTGATTGCACAGAGTAGACAGCTCAACCTGAAGGAGGTGTTCTCATCCCCTTGGACCACTTCCGTGGGCTCTTGCTTCACCAGATGGCAATGTGAGGAAGACTTGCAAATCTTCACTTGCCAAGCAACTGCTCAAGTTCCCATGTGTTGCTGAATCATTGCCATTAAATTCCACCTGCGTAATAGATGGCATGGCACTTGTTCAGAAGCAGAACTGTAATGGCAAGACATTTGCTGATATTGCAGACTATGCCTTGTCCACTGTGCTAGCTGAAGCAAGTCACAGCACCTGTGTTGACATTGGTTTTGATGTATATAATGAGGCTTCTATCAAACACATGGAGAGAGTGGCCAGAGGTGCGGACTCAGGCACAGAGGTCAGACAGATCACTGCAGGGCACAGAGTTCAGCAATGGAAGAAATTCCTACAATGCAACAACAACAAAACAAATCTTGCTACCTTCTTGCTCAAAGAGTGGGGCAAAGAACAGTCTAGAACAAGACTCGGTGAAAAGGTTCTGTATACTACAACCAAAGATCAGTGTTACAAGCTGATCCAACAGGGAGTGCACAAGGTAGCAGACCGGTCGTCCACTCAGGAAGAGGCTGACACCCGTATGCTACTTCATGCTTGCCATGCTTCAAGGACTGGTCACAAATCTGTCATCCTTGTGTCTGATGACACTGATGTCTTGGTGATAAGCCTGGGTACCAGTGGTGCAAAAAAAAAGACAAAGACAAGACAAAGAATCGCACCAGTTACATAAACATCTCACAACTCACTCGTGGTCTGGGTTCACAGTTATGTCAGGCTTTGCCTCGTTTACACGCATACACAGGCTGCGACACGGTGCATTTGTAGGTCGTGGTAAAGTGTCAGCCCTAAAACTTCTTCAGAAGAATGAAAACTTCTATGAGACCTTTCAGAAGGTTGGGGCAGACTGGACAATGACACCTGAGTTGTATGCAGCCTTACAGGAGTTAATGTACAGCTCCAAGTCCAGAATCACCAACATCAATGAAATTAGGTATAGGCATAGAAGGCATAGAATCCTGGCAGTTACCTCCATGCTCAGATTCTCTCAGGAAACACTGTCTCAGAGCTGACTATTAAAGTGCTATCTGGAGAAGATGCCTCGAACAACCCTGAAGTTCCTTCCCCAGTTGAGCATGGGTGGTCTAGAGTGGACCAAGATGGTGACTTGCAGCTCTCCATAGACTGGTTCAATGTCTCCATTGTTCCACAAGCAGTACTTGATTTTCTGTGCCGCTTCACTCTGCTACTGAAGGATCAGGCTGACTGCAACTGCTATGGATGGCAGGAAAACACAGTACACGTGAATTTCTAGATGAAGAGTGAATAAATGCACTTGCTTAACTGATAACAAGTTGTCAATGGTTATTTATGCAAGCTTGTGTAGCCTAAACAAGACATACCTAGGCCTAGCCAAATTTATCCTGGCTGTAGATAAAGCAGGATATGAATTTCTCAATATTTTGCCAGATTAGGCTAATAGTGGTTTACTGAGGTTTAATATCAATTGAAATGGCACTGAAATCACGTTGATCTTTAGTTTGGTTGTAATTTCAACATTGTTTCAATATTCATTTTAGTGGAAATCCCATTGAAATCCCATTGATCTGTAGATAGAATTTCAACGTTGCTTTAATATTAATGAAGGGTGCAAAAGTGATGTAGAATAAATGTTGCAGTGCGACGTTGATTCAATTATTTTAACGTTGACAAAGTAATTGTTAGCTGGCTGCAGAATGAGCAGTCATCAACACCAACTGAAAGCCCCGTTTTGCAGGTACAGTAGTTTTGCATTGCATACTCTGAATTACATTTTCCAAAGGCCAGCTTTCATGCTTGTGTCACAACTTCAGAACGGCTTGACGCACATGCTTCAAATTTGGTGTGAACATTTGTATGGACTCAATGATGAAGTCAAATGTCAAGGCCAAACCCACCTTGAGTGTGATCTCAAGAATGCCTGACGCACAAGGTTTTTTGGTACAAGGGTTTGTATGATATGTATGCTCTATAAAGACATAAGGTCTTTATAGAGCAAATCCATATAGATCATTTGTCAAATAAACCAGTAAAACAGAATTAGGGGATGGAATATATTAAAATAAATCAGTGAAAAAGTACCTGACAAACAAGCAGCATTTTAATGCCTTAGTCATATTTCATAATTTCAATTTTTTCTCTAGGTTACCTGACAGCCCAGTTTGAGAGGTGCAATATGCGTGACATTTATTTTTGCAGCCAATCACTAAATTCGAAGGCAGGCCACAGGTAAAATCCAACGAACCGCATTCACCCCGCAAGGCAATAGTTGAATAGAGGCTTTTGAGGTATTGCTACTGCTCCAACACTGAAAGGCACTGTTAGAATGCTTGGATCAAGCCAGGTTCAGCATAGCATATGTCATGGTCTGCTCACGTTGGTGACCTGACCAGGGCAAGCACACTTTCGCAGTTCCCGCCGGAAATGCAGTCTAGTCTATTCTTGGTTTTGATCTGGATAAAACCTTCACTTTGTGTTGTTCAAAACTTGAGTTGGATTGGAATAAATTTGATGCATAAAATTAGGATTACCCTGTGCTGTAACGTTATAGTGTGCTAACCTCCACAACCCAACAGTATTCTAGTATTCTAGTGCGCTAATCTCCACAACTCAATAGTATTCTAACAATACTCTATTCTACAGGACTATGCATTTGTCATGGATAAGATGAAGGGTCTGATAATCGAAGGCAGTGTTTCCCACAGAATGAAATTGTATTTGTGGTGGTAGATGAAGGGGGGTGGGGGTGGGTTCTGTGTTGGAGTCAATAAGATTAACAGCCTATAATTATGCAGTTATACTTGCCTTGCACGACAAGTCTAGACAAGTAGCTGTAACGTTTTAGTGTGCTAACCTCCACAACCCAACAGTATTCTTAACAGTATTCTATTCTAGTATGCTAACCTCCACAACCCAACTGAAGGAACTGTAGGGGACAATGCGGGTCGAGGTAGAGTGAGTGTGTGGCGAGCAGGCAGAGCCTCGGTCAGAAGGCTCAATCCTATGGAGTGATGACACGGAGATGGCAGGTTTCGGTGCAACACAAGTGAACTTTATTTGAATTTCAATTCATCTGTTCTTTTGTTCTTTACTTGTATGTGTGCTGCATTAAAGAGGAATACACAGAACATGGAGTAATCAGTGAAATGGGGTAAATCAGTACAGATCCCAACTCGAAAACAAACCAATTGACATTTGAACAATAAACTGAAATCATATAAGGTACAACTAAACAATACTTGACATCCCAAGTCAACCAACATCACCTAATCATCTCTCACATGGGACTCCAACACACCAAACCAACAAACAAAGACCTTAACTTTACACATGATGGCAGAGCTACTCTACAAACTGATAAACATCACAAAAGTCATAGTGAGGGTCATTAAAGTGATGACTTACGTTAACTCAAAGACGCACACAGAGCAGGACACACTGGAGTGCTGGGTTGAGATGAACAAAAGAGTGAACTGAGGGCGAGCAAACAATTTATCCTGGTCTGAGCCCCTGCTCCGGAGCTACAGGGTTTCCCAGCAAGTAAACTGGGTGTGGTTAGGTGGCAGAGCCAAACAATCTCTCCACATTGCACAATCTCGCTGCAATTTCTCCACAGCACTTTCACCTCAAACCCTCCTTACACTGACAGACTTGGGAAAGATTTGCAAAGATTTGGAAAAGATTTTTTAAAAACTACAGTCTCAGACCCTCTCACATCTAAAGACAAGTAGTAGAGTTGTAAGTCACAGACACTATTTACAAAACTGCAACACGATTCCTTTAAATTATTACCCATCGTGCAATAGATAAACAGGAACTGAAAATTATAGCCTACTAAACTCAAAGTCGTATTTTCGTGTTTCTGCAGCATTGTTTCATGCGTGACATCCTTAAACGATAGTTGTTCTGTCAAGTGGAAGAGCCGACTAAATATGTACAGGGTTGCCAACTCTCACGCATCTGGCGTGACACTCACGCTTTCAGCACCAATCTCACGCTCTCGCAAGAAATGTCACGCCAAATCCATTTTTTTTTTTTGCAATCCGTTCATTTTTTGTTGATGACTAGACTAGACCACAGCATTGTTTCTAAATGACAGGATACATATGTCTAGACCAACAGCAGGTAGGTCTAATATCCGCCTACAACATTCTCAGCACAGTTTCAATGCATAATTTCATAACAGGCCAAATAGAAAATAAATGTTAAATATAGCCTAGACATAATATTAAAATCAGATTATGTAGGATAGTATAGAGTTAGATAAAGTTGGATGGCTCCAGAACTCACACCAGTGGATTGGGTCTTAAAGGAGCCACACCACTTTTATGACACTATAGCTTTTCTGTTGACCTTTAGATTTGTTGCTACTGGGCATGAAGGGCAGGCCAATTATGAGTTCTGTCCAACATTGATGGTAGGTTTAGGAAAAAAGTCAACATTTTAATCATATTGCAATAATACCAATAACCGTGATCATTTTGGTCATGATTTTTCATCAAATGTTCATACTGTATCTCTAGTGGCTGGTAGACTTTGGAATCCACCAGCCACAATGGTAGGTGGAAAAAAAATATTTTAGGCTATTTCCATCCCTGATACATACGTACACTCATACACATTCATAAGTCTCAATCTGTCCATTTCTTTCCACAAAACTCGCCAGAAGTCATCATTTGAGGGGTTATTTTTCAATTTTTTCTACTGAGCTACTACCTTTTTCAGGTGGGCAGGGGGGCCCTTTTCATGTCTGTGTCCAGGGGCCCAGTGGCTCATAATCCTTCCATGCCACGGGGTTAAACACTGGTCTTGTTTTGCAAAGTGCAATCAATAATTTAATTGTACATTTTAAAGAAACTTTTCCATTCTATTAGTTTAAAAAAAAAGAACATAAATCAGAGATTATACTGTACATAGCAAAAAAGTCAGGGGACAGACATTTTTTAAATTAGGTTTAGGGAAAAATTTAATGCACACGCACTATGACTTCACAAAATCTCACTCCAGCCAAACACCCAAAGTTGGCAACCCTGTATGTATAACAAATGACAAATATTATAAGAATAACAAATAATTATAGGCTACAACTGTGTCGGAGTCAATAAGATAAACAGCCTATAATTATACGCCTTGCACTACAAGTCCACATTGACAAGTAGCTGTAATGTTATAGTGTGTTAACCTCCACAACCCAACAGCATTCTATTGTAGTATGCTAACATCCACAACCCAACAGTATTCTAACACTAATGCTTCAAGTGGGATTTGAACTCTCAACCTAAGGATCACCAGTACAAGGCATTATCCCACTGAGCCACTGTCAATCCTACATGTTGGCTAGTCACATTCACATGGTGAAAATGTGTATTGGTAAACACACAACAAGAAAAACTCCAAGCATACATTTGACAATAAAATGAAGGGCTTTCCGAAAAGAGTACACCTGAAAACTTTTTGAAATTCTGGGGCAATTAGACATTTGTAGAGAAGAACACTAATGGATGAAATATAAATATGATAGACGTAATGATGAAGGAAAAATAGTAAACAAAGAAAGTTCCCCTGAATGTCATAGAGTGTCTCGGCATTCTGATTCTTGGCAACTGATGAGTGTGAATGTTGATTGGCTGATGTCATTCAGGTGCTGTTCAATGGTGTGAATCTTAAATGACCAATAGCATGTGCAGCTTGATCCTAAAGTTCTAACGGGAATTCAAACACTCAACCTAAGAAACACCAGTACAAGGCATTATCCCACTGACCAACTAACAATCATACACATTGGGCAGTCACATTCACATGGTGAAAATGTGTGTTGGTAAACACACAAGAAAAACTCCAAGCATACATTTGACAATAAAATGAAGGGCTTTCCTGAAAGAGTACACCTGAAATATTTTTGAAATTCTGGGGCAATTAGACATTTGTAGAGAAGAACACTAATGGATGAAATATAAATATGATAGACTTAATGATGAAGGAAAAATAGTAAACAAAGAAGTTTCCCTAAATGTCAGAGTGTCTCGGCATTCTGATTCTTGGCAACTAATGACTGTGTATGTTGATTGCCTGATGTCATTCAGGTGCTGTTCAATGGTGTGAATCTTCAATAACCAATAGTATTTGAGCCTTGAACCTAACAAACACCAGCACTAGGCATTATCCCACTGAGCCACTGACAATCCTACATATTTGGCAGTCACATTCACATAGTGAACATGTGTGTTGGCAAACACACAACATCAAGAAAATTCCTAGCATACATTTGACAATAGAATTAAGGGCTTTATAAAAAAAGAGTACAGATCTGAAAATGTGCACTGTTAATGGTATCCACATAATGATGGTTGTATGGTTGTTCTCCAAGGGAAAAAATGTACTCATATAGGAATATAGGTGATATAGGAAAAATGGGCTGAGTGGTCGAACTTTATTGGTCTATATCTCTGAAATGGAACAACATATCCAAATTCTTTTGATGTGAAAAACTTTTGTGAGGCTTTGTCTAAACATTGTCTGTGAGAATTTTGGTGAAGATTTGATAATTTTTGAAGCCTGTGAAACTTTTTATGATGTTTGGCTTTTCTCTGAAATTGTGGCAAAAGTAAACATTTTTAGAGCATAAGACAAAGGGTGAAAAAGATGCATCTAAATGTAGAGATTAATATGATGAAAGAATTTTGAGTCTAGGTCAATCTGGTAAGGAGAAATAAGCATTTTTGACAAGAGCGCCACCTTTGGGTGCAGTACCCAAATGTTGGGTTATGGGTAGTGGGAGGTACTGGTAACAATACTTGAAAATGTGAAGTTTCTAGGACTTATGTTTATAGGAATATAGGTGATCTAGGAAAAATGGCCTAAGTGGTCTAACCAACTTAATTGGCCTATATCTCTGAAATGGAACAAAATATAAAAATTCTGAGCGATAACTTTTGTGAGGCTTGGTCTAAACATTGTCTGTGAGAATTTTGGTGAAGATTTGATTATTTTTGAAGAGTGTGAAACTTTTTTATAATGTTTGGCTTTTCCATGAAATTGTGTCAAAAGTAAACATTTTTAGACCATAAGACCAGGGCCAAAAAGATGCATCTAAATTTAGAGATTAATATTATGAAAGAATTTTGAGTCTAGGTCAATCTGGTAAGGAGAAATTAGCATAATAATTTTTTTTTTTCAATAGCGCCACCTTTGGTTGCAGTACTCCAAGCACACTTAACAAGAGACATGTTTTTTTGTTTTTACGTAGCTATGCTGTTTGCATCCATGTATAGTTAGAAGTGGATGCTATTCGTACCCTGGTATATATATAGTACTGTATTCTATTTACACCCTGGTGCATGAACTAGCTAATTGTTGCAATCAAAACTTTCGTTTGAGAACTGATTTCTTGTTCAAATTGCGCGCCTTTTCTCTAGAGACCTTGGTACTAGGGCTGTCAAAATAACTGATTCATTTCGATTAATTAATTTGAGAAAAAATAACTGATTAAAAAAATTTGTGCAGATTAATCGATTCCGTATGACCTTTGACCCCGAGCCGTTCTAGTCAGTAAAAATTAGACTGTAAAATGAAGGAGAGAGAAGAAAACGTGCTACTTGGATCATTGATTGGAACATTTACTTTAAAAAAACGGCCTGATGGTGTTGATAAAAAACAAAGTGTTGAAAATAAAGTCCTCTGCAATGTCTGCAGCAAGGAATTTGCATATCACCGGAGTTCATCAACTCTACACATCAATGCAAAGAAATAAGTGTTGACATTGAGGGGAGTATTAATTTATTTTCATTGTGTCCCCTAGGTTATATCTGTGGCCTGAAATGCCTTGTATGTAAAAAAAACTTCTTCCCGAAGCACTTTATTTTGAATTTATTTGAATTTGAAGCACTTTGAATTTATTTCCTCAGCATATTAGGTCATATCATAGATTATTATGGCAATTATTTGAACAGTAAAAGAGTTTTTGAACTTTAATGTCACTAATGCTGATTATTCAATGATTCATTCGAATTTAAATATTTAAAATACTTTCACAGCAAAAATTATATATGCGATTAATTTAGATTAATTAATCACAGAGTATGTAATTAATTAGATCGATTGACAGCCCTAGTTGGTACACATGCACACTCACTCTGCCAAAATGCATCACATGGGAATCAAACCCCTGTCTCCCACGTGCTAACCCATGTCTGAGACCACTGCACTATCTTCTTCCACAAGCAAATGGTGTTTGCAGGTAAACTTATAGTTTATAGGCCTGAACGTCATATTCACAAAATTTCTGTTAACTAACACTAACGGTTGTATGTGTTCATTGAACCAAGATTATGAAAATAAAATACAACTTTTCAATCTAAAACTTAATCTGAACAGATATTTGTGCCGAAACCTTTCAGAATTCTTCACTTTCTGCTGACGAAAAAACGAATGTCCGCCATGTTTTTTGTGCACGTGAGCAACGTCTTTTTGTTGTTATGTCACAGGGTGTGAATAGCTCAACTGTGTGGCCAAGGCTATTCGTACCAGGGGTGTAAATAGACACTCCATTATGTTAATTTAAAGATTAAGGGCCCTATCATGACATTCTAAAGTGCATCGTCACTCGTCAAAAGTCTATTCAAATTTAGTAGGATGTCCAGTTCACATTGGGAGGGGTTTCGTTATCAAACGTGGAGCGCATGGCGCAACAAGGTGTTCCTAGGTTTTTTAATCAGTCATATGGATGTGTTTGGGGCCTAACATCATTTAAACCAATGAGAATGACATCTGTCATTCCCTTTAACAGCGCAAAGCGCGATATGTCAAATAAATGCATCGGTATTTTGTCATTCAGCGGCGCATTTGAAGGAGGCTGCTTGCGAGACCCTATGGGATAGTCATTCCACTAAACCATGCTTTACTAAAACCTAGCATAGCCTTCACGCATTTGCAACCGTCTATTATTTGAACTCATTGGCAAAGTGAAACTAACTTCACCAAGGAGTCAGTCAACGACAAGACCGTTATATGCAGTTACTTTCACTATTGACTGACTATGGGTTACCATCGAAAACATTGGCTGGAAAAAGCAACACTTACAGTGGGCATCGCTTTCAAATGACCACTTCATTCGCGCATTACGCGGCGTGAAGCTGCGTGAAGCTTTAGTACCACTTTCAGCCACTGTGCGTCGCTCTGCCACTGTACATCGCTCTGCCTGCCGTCCCTTACATAATTGTTGCCGAGAGTAATCCCAGCCTACGAATTCAATAACAAAATAAATCATGCATAATTAAACATTACCTCGATTTAGGCTACTTGGGTATGGCTTAAGGCTTGACTACACGAAAATAGAAATCGAAATGACATTATTGTCAGTGTTGGGGTTAACGCAACTACGCAAATCAAAACAGTGGTGTGATAATTGAGCCAGTAGAGAAATAACTGTTCAGAATTAATCTGTAGCCTTGGGTATGCTTCTGCAGAAAACAATGTTGTTGCCGATTTAATACTATCTGGCGACGTTTTTAACAGGCTACGCAATAGAGGCTTAGACAACTATGACCCACGTTTTGGTTTCGTAAATTAATTTGCCCTACTTCTTGACTGCAATGTAGTCAATTGACTGCTTGACATGTCATTTTTATTTTTCTGTACAATAAACAATTACATCTGCTTTATGCCGCAGAATTACATTCATATTTGGCTGACTGCAGACGCGCCACTTCCCTCCCCATATTCCAAGATTAAGATAGTATGAAGTGCTTTTTGTATAGGCTACTATCATAAAAAAAATAGTTAAAACGAATAGCTATTTGCAATTTGACAAAACACTGGTCCTCATTTTGCGAATGCGAGGACGATATGAGCCTGTTGCATTTAGTTAGATGTCCGAGTCACGCATAATGTTTGAAAACCACTGGCTCGTAATCACAATAATTTAACACAGGACAGTTGGATAACCTACTTCATCATGTCCCCATGGCTACACTTTTGTGAGTAGCATAGAGATCGTTAAAAACAATAAAGTATGGCTCTCCGTTTGGGACATCGAAAACTTATATTTTTAATAGACTACCGTCAAAGATGCTGACTTGCAAAAGCCTCGGGATAACACGTTATCTCCACTATCATCAGTCATGCCCCTTGATCAAAGTGGGGAATGAAATAAAAGTTTGAGAACCACTGGCTCAAGTTACCTACAGTCCAGAACACAGAATCTGTTGCAATATTCTGATGATCGGCGATGATATCGGCAAATGTTTGTTTTCCAAAGTAAGAATTTCACTTCACCATGCACCTTCGACAATACCTGGCCTACCTGGTATCATTACAAACATTATTCTGTGTCCTAAAACTGGCATATTTTATGGCATTGTGTCATGTAAGTTCGTTGCAAAATCTAGAGAAATGTGTGAGGTGGTCAGCGGGGGACAATTGAGACACACATTGGATTGTGTTATTACTTGAACATTCCACACTATCCACAGCTGTGGTAGGCCTATCAGGGGCAGGAGGATTACTGTCAGCGCAGGCTTTATATAAAATTCTTCAACAGAAGGCCTCGAATGTTGTCTTGTTTGTGGAGCGCTTTGCTTCGCTTCTGTAATTTCGGCTTCATTGAAAATGAGGGCTTCCCTCAATGACCCTCCGAGAATAAATAAATGTTGAATGAATGAATGAATGCAGGCTTGCCCAAAATAAAGGCATGTGGTTTGCGCAGCCTACAGTAAATAACAGACCCGCCAGAATGTGCGTTATGATGCTTTTTTACGAGCAAGATGTTTTTGGTACCCTACGCACACTGCATGTTCTTAAATAACAATGATCATCAGTAATATTCGACCATTAATTTGGGTAAATGGGCAAGCGTGACCACCTTGATTGGCTGATTGGCTGATGATTGTAACGCGGGCATGATTCCAAACACCTCCCTTACGATGATGAGTGACAGGTCTCAGAATGCGTGCGCTACACAAGGACGGAAGATGATGAATAACTGGGGCCGTAGGCTATTCACAAAGGCTTTTATCTTACTACTAGGAGTAGTCTACTCCTAAATCGCACTTAAAGATTTTAGATTGGAGTTTTCTCTTAAAAGTTATTCACAAAGCCTTTCAGACAACTCCTAAACTAGGAGTGAGTCTTCGTGGCTATGGATGACGTCCTTACTCATGCACGAGCTTGACTGAAGTGACCACCTTGATTGGCTGACGATTGTAACGCGGGAATTCCAAACACCTCTCTTCCGATGATGACTGACAGGTGACAGGTCGGAGAATGCGTGCGCTACACAAGTAGTGCGAAGGACGGAAGATGATTAATAACTGAATAAAAAGGCCTAGCCTAAATGAATAAAGAGTAAGGCAAAACAAATAGCTTAGTAGCCTAATGAAACATAGGCCTATGGATTGATGCAGTAGCCTACCTTTGCAACATTATTAAATTAATCTGTCACCATATCCCTAGGCTACGTTTGCAAAGAGGAGAACATTTTAATTTGATTCACAATGAAACGTTACATTTCATTTACATGTTAACAATGAGTAGTTTTGGTTGTTGTTGGTGGCTGTTCCCTCGCGATTGGAAGCTCCTGTTGCGCATAGGCTATTTCAAAACATCGCAACGTAAAATGCCACAAAAAAGCTGTTTATGAATAGGTCTTAGTGAGTAAGGAGTCCTCTTGACTTAAGCTGTCCCAGACTTAGGTGCTACTTTTAGGTCTAAAATGCTTCGTGAATTACTTTTTGTGAAAAAATTAGGAGTCCTAAAGTTAGGAGTGACACGCCCATTATTTTTAGGAGTTGCTCCTAAATTCGCCTGTTAGGAGCTACTTTTAGCCTTAAAATTCTTTGTGAATATGGCCCCTGAATAAAAAGGCCTAGCCTAAATGAATCAAGGCAAAACAAATAGCCTAGTAGCCCAATGAAACATACGGATTGATGTAGTATCTTTGTAACATTATTAAATTATTCTGTTACTATGCCTACGTTTGCAAAAGAGAACATTTTAATTTGATTCACAATAATGTTACATTTAATTTACATGTTGACAATGATTAGCCTACTTTTGGTTGTTGTTGGCGGCGTTATTGCATGTTAGTTATGCCTACAATGCAAAATTGCTTCCTCGCGATTGGAAGCTCCTGTAGCTGCATAGGATTTCAAAACCGCAGGTTTGTGAATAGGTCTGTGAGTAAGGAGTCCTCTTCATTTCTTTTAAGCTGAGGTGGGAAGGTGTGATTTTTTGGGGGAAGGGCCGGATTAACTGGGCACAATTGTCTGATGGCCCCCCTTCCCCCCAGCCAACGTGAATCGGGTGAATTGAAATGTTCTCAAAGTAGCCTTATGGCTGAAAGCTGCTTGGGACACCCCCCCCCCCCCCCCGTCAAGCAATATAACCATACAAACGCGCTTCCTGCACTCATTGTTTCAAAAGGAGTAATTTTGGCTTTGTCAG
The DNA here is from genome assembly GCF_018492685.1 of Alosa sapidissima. Taxonomy (NCBI): domain Eukaryota; kingdom Metazoa; phylum Chordata; class Actinopteri; order Clupeiformes; family Clupeidae; genus Alosa; species Alosa sapidissima. The sequence continues at coordinate 33,621,940 of NC_055972.1, forward strand.
AACTGAAGAGCTGTGGACGGCACGGCACGGTATGCCCAATGAAAATAAATTAACGCAACGCAACACAACACAACACAGACCCCGCTTCTCTCGCGTCAGTCACTGACATGAACGGAACACAGAACCCACTTCTCTCACGGCAGTCACTGACAGTAACCTAGAATAAATGCATGGGGAAAAACACTTCCCCATGACAAAGACATCGTAAAACACTGAAAGTTAATATTTTGTCACTAGCAACATTCATCTGTCCTTTGTCAAATGTATTATGTTCCAAGTACCCTATGCGTAATTCTGCTTCATAAAGTTGAACAAATACATTTGCTTATTTCACAGAAAAATATAAATAGCCAGTCTACAGTGCAGAGTTGGTAAGTTATGGTAGGCCAACTTGCAGTGAACATACAAACAGGGGAAATTATTTCTCTTGCAGCTGAGTAGCCTCAGGTGCGCACGTAGACATAAGGCCGAACATGCAAGCGCCAATGAATCGTGCTCTCACGACAATCGCGCCGTTAAACTTAAATAGGTTAACATCACTCTAAGTTCGCCTTCAAGCAAGGAAAACGATGATTTGAAGACATCTGTTTCGTTGGAAGGGCAAGGGGTAGCAACAGGGCAACACAGATACAGGCCCGATGGCAGGGCTGTTATGAGAGTATTAAAATATGGGATATTCTACGGGAAAACATTAAAATGGCAAGACAGCGGGGAAAGTTAAAATACGTGATAAACACGGAAAAAGTTGGCATGCATTGTTTCGGTCCCCGTGCACAGGGATTATTTGTCATACTATTAATCTCATATGATTATTTGTGAAATTGTGCAAACAGACGCAACACATTTGAAAAGGAAGGACTGGTAGCATGCAAGCTCACGGGAAAGATTGATTTAAGAACGTTATCACAAAGTGTGTGGCTGTGGCGCGGGCGGAAGACAATTGGCAGGGGAGGGTCATGTCTTTTTTAACAATTCTGTCGGAGGGTCATTGAACAATTTCTAGCAGGCAAGAGAGGGTCATGCAACTTCCAACTGAAGCACTCAAAATTCCTCCGGTGGCCCCTTCAATAAATAACGATCAGTCCCTAGATTGCTGCTGGGCTATATGTCTTGGTTCTGTTAACAACTCATTGTCAAACGCATAGCCTATCTCGCGGTTGCATCCATTACAAACAAACATGCAATGTGAACGTCTGGGATTGGGGAGAGCACTAAATGCTCTACTGAATAAGCATGAAGTCAAACCTTTAAATGAAAAAGGTTCTTTAATAATCCAAAAAAATAAACCGCAAATGAACTTGTGACCATCAAAAATCGTTTATCGCTTGTAACTCCGTGATACCAGGACGTAACAGGAAGGCATTTGACTGAGCAACGGAGGTTAATATGCTCCATGTTTTGTCCAAATGATGACTGTCTATCATCGTTGCACTCGGAGAAAACCGGAATGTTTCATTCGTCCCCGTTTCAATCGTCCCGGTTGTACCTACTCAAAACGCAGATAGAACCTTATTATTCTAAGCAGGGCTTGAAAACGAAATTATTTTTCAAACGTTCCGTTCCGAACGGTTCAGGTAGGCCTATGTTTAACGTTTTCGTTCTTGCATGCGTTCCGCCACCAACATATCGGTCCTGAACCGGTTCGGAACGCAAAATATCGTTCGTTCTTAAAGTTCCGGCAGTCTTTGGCGGGCCTATCAAGTCTATTTTTGTGGACTTTAGAATAGACGCACTCATTATTTCCCCTTGATTTAGCCTATACCGTAGCTATGCCCCAAAATAATAAATGACAGGCGGCACCCAAAAACATTCAGATGGGCTATCCATCCCATAGCCTACAGATTTACTGTAGGCCTAACCTATGCCTATAAATCATTTCTTATCAAAAATATTTCTGGATACGTGCTAAACTCCTTACCTGGTTGCAGCCTAAATTTTATCCATATGGAGATCTTCAAAGGCTTGCGCTATAATTCCAACCCTGTTTATAAACGAACCTGTCTGTTGCTGACTAGGCCTATCTCAAATTTCCCGTTAATCCCGTTTGCATAGAATAGGCTATAATTGCGCAAACATTTCAAATCCCGACTTTAAAACGACAAGGCGTGGACAGGCAAAATAGGCTATTACGCATAGGCTACAAGCAATTTCCAAATCAGTTTCAGTAGCCTACGCTACGAGCTGGCCTAAGATCCGAAGTGGCAGACGGATAGGTTACATTACAACGGCAAGACAAAATATACACATTTGGACCAAATGTCCATTTATTCGGGGTTTTTTTTTCAAACTGCAGAAATCAAATTATTAGGCTGTTCGCCTACAATCAAACGAGTAGAACACTTAGGATATGCTTTTGTGAAATTTTATAAAATATATAGAGAACGAAAAAAAACATTATTAACCGGTTTTGTGGATTTCAGAATAACGTTTCTGTTCCGGAACAGTTGAAGACCATTTTGTTTTCGTTTCCGTTTCCGCTCCTCGTAAAATTCCGTTCGTTTTCGGTTTTCGTTTTCGTTCCTTGAACCGGTTCGGAGCCCTGATTCTAAGGTAGCGAAATAGCGTTCAGCATGATTCATGCCCAATTAATTCCCCCTGTTAAAGTGTTCGCCTTTGTAGTTTGGTTTCGTGATAGCCTATGATAAACGGCTTATGGCCAAATATGTGAAAACGTTAAAATACAGTAGGCGATAAACCCGGAAAAAGTTGACAGTGATTTTTTCATAATCACTTTGGAGGGTCATAGAAAAATGTATTGCTGGCGAGGTAGAGTCACGTCTTTTTGGACTAATGCTCCCAAAACTCCTCCGGTAGCCCCTTAAATAAATAACGAACAGTCCCTAATGAAGTAAACTTGTGACCATCAAAAATCGTTTATCGCCTGTAACTTCGTGATAACAGGACATAACAGGAAGGCATTTGGCTGAGCAACGGAGGTTAATACTCTATATTTTGTCCAAATGATGTCTGTCTATCATCGTTGCACTCGGAGAAAACCAGAATGTTTAATTTGTCCTGCGTCTCTACGGCTGCAAACGGGATTCACTAGCAGTTAATCAAATATTCCTTTATTAGGGCAGGGCAGGCATATTTCTGGCTATTACATTATTTCTAAACCAGTCTGCTAAAGTCTGTAGTGAAGTCTGTGTAGGGTTTTCCAGGCTCCATTTCTTTTTACGAGACACCCTGCTCACTTGAGCCATCTACCGGTTGTTTGGGTTGTTGCAGCGTCTCACTGGAAAAATACAAATTAAAGTTGCGTGATACCGCGTGATCCCACGCGCGGACCGCGAGTGAAGCTGGCCAAGTCGAAGCACTGCCCACTGTACCCTAATATTGCTCAAATGACTGAATAAAACAACATTTATCCTGCAGAGGAGTTGCTTATATCTCGTGACAGTGCGTCTTCAGCTGTGCTCCATACGTGTCTCTCGCCTCTCCCCTAATCACTTTTAACCGTCATTACCAATTTGCAAATGATGGTGAATAACTTACTCATCATGAGATGTACAGTATTTCGTAATATCTTTATTCTAATTATGTTTCCCATTGTAATCGTGCAATTTGTAATGCTTTGCATGGACGTGCGCTGGTGTGCGTTCATGAATGATAGATGGTGCCAATATGACTGTATGCGCTCTTAAAATAGCATATGAACAACTCGCCATTGACTTCTGACCAGGTTTAGGTGGTGTACGATAGCGATTTTTAGACAACGCGCCAGGCCCCTCCCTAGGTTGTTAATTGCCACACCCCTGGGCGCAATGTTTAAAAAATAAACGTGCAAAATACCGAATTAAACTTTGCGCGGGTGGAAAACTAACTTTACGCCATGCGCTGGTGCCCAAAATACAGCCCTAAAGTTAAGAGTAGGACTAGGCTATTTTCTTTTGCTCCGACTGGAAGGCTATTCTAAAATCAGGGCCGGTTCTGGGGGGGTTGCAACAGGAGTAACCGTACCGGGCCCGGTCAGGAGGGGGGGCCCAGAAAAATAAATAATCAAATAAACGCTTTCTGTTGTGATTTTGCATTCATTGATGTGTCTCACTTACCAGCTTAAAGCGTTTATTGTGTCTCACTTACCAGCTTAAAGTTATCAGCGTCCCTATTGGCTGATAACTATTTATTTTTTAAAAATGTATCCCTGTAAATGTAAAAAAGTTCTCCCTCCCCCGTGGGGAGTAGTAGGCTACGTTAGCCCATCTGACTGCAAGTGTCAAGACGTGAGATCAAGAGATTCTTTTCTTGGTAGCAGTAGCGTAGCCAGAAAAGTTCAAATGGGTGGGCACAGAAAAAATTGGGTGGGCAAAGCCAATTTGATTGAACATAAGAGAGGCCTAGATGAGATACACCATACAAATATTAATCATAGGCATGTTATGTAACCCCTTTTTATAGAGTGCTAGTCACTCAGCACAGTAAAGCTTAACTTAGTTACACTAAATAATGGCGCGACAGGATCCTGAATTCTCAGCGGAATTGTGAATTGGCTGAGATTCCTGATACCATAAATATAAATGTATAGCTGTGTAGTAGGATTATAAATGGTAAATATGAATATTAATAATTATAAATACAAATTTAGTAGCGCGGTGCCTCCACTGTAAAAATACTACACTTACCTGTAGTGTATTATGCACTTCTACAGAATGTAGATAACAATGTGAAAATAATAATCAGACTAGTGAATGTAGTTAAATGAATTGCCAATACACCCTGGATATAAAGAAATATAATAATTAAATATTTATTTGATAATAGCCACGTCGTGGACGTGACAACCCAAAAGCTGACAAATGTCAGGGAGCGAACAATTCACTCAAGGGTAAAGTTACGATAAAACCGACCGTTTAGGAATGGTAATGTTAAAGATTAACATATAATGCTATGTTAGCTTAAGCTAAACAGACACCAGTGTGGAAAGAAACAAACAGTCAGCGATAGCTTCTACATTACAAACAACATACCATATAATCACAAGAATAATCACATTAATATAGTATTGACCCCATACTTATTAAAATAAAGATAGCCCCAACCCCCCTTTTCGCTGGCCGTTGGAGCTCGGTGGTGCACAAGTGGCAGCTCTATGAGCTGCAGGCAGGACAGCAACCGCTGAACGGCCCTCCAACTCGCCGGTGATCCAAACGAGAACGAGGGAACGTGTGTGTGTCAGTGTAAGTGTGGGTTACTCACGATCCACCGTCCCGACCTGGCGAATCAGCTCGCAGCCGACCCTGGGGTTGATTACTGCTCAGTCGTCCTCAAAGCTAGTCGTTAGCAGTCGCAGCCAGTGGTGGCTCTCTGGTGGGCCCAGCACCAGAGAACAGAATGCGCCCCTGCAGCGTTGGCTAGCGGCAGGGAGATGCGACCTCAAACAAGGATCCTCGACGTCAGCAGTGTAGCGGCAGGAGATGTCCGTGATGGTTGTCGACCTCCGGTGGGCCCAGCACCGGAGGATGAAAACGAGTCCCGACAAGTATCAGGCCAGTCCCTGAGGTGAATTAGCTAAGGCGGCAGCAGCTATCTGCCCCCTAGCTAGCCGTCTGCCTTAGCTTGCCAAAAGCCCAAAAAACGCGAGCTTCTAAATGTCAACACTGCCGCAACACAGCAGTGGACAGAATAACAGTGATCCTGAGACCTCCGACAAAACGTGAAATACAAATACAGATCGCAGTGGGCATAGCACTACACACCAGAATGGCATTGATGGAGTAGCCTATCAAAAATGGGACTTCGCTCCTCCGAACTCTGACTGGGACTGAACTCTCAGCTCCTCTCCTGAGGCGTTCGAATGTTCAGAGAGCTCACCATTTTGCGGGCATTAAACATTTATAAATTATCATTGGATGATATAAAATTCAAATAAAAACACAGAGAACAAACAAATCTGATTGGTCTGTACTGAATTCCATATCAACATATAGCAAAAACATAAAGCATTATGGTCATTGTAGTAACAAAAATTAAACAGTGCGGTGATAACCACTATAAACATATTTTACAGGTGCTTACAGTTATATTTGTGACATAAAATTGGAATTTATTGAATCACAGCTGACAAATTACGCAGAAACATTTTCAACTGGAGCAAAACAATGCATGAATGTAGCTTTGGCACGTCACATGAAACACAATTGAGACAATAGATTGACCATATTGGACAACTGCAAAGCCTTATCATAGGCATGTTACATTCATGACATGAAAAGTGGAACTTATTGAACAAAAATGACAAATTACGCAGTCGGCTAAACATTTTAAACTCGCGCAAAACTGCATGAACCCAGCATCGGTGTGTTGCATGAATTAAAACACAAATTGAAACTCGAGATCTCAGAAAAACAAACTCAAGATCTCGCAAAAACAAACCCAAGATCTCGCAAACCTAGTCCGTGTTTGTCCCAAGTACATACCTTTTCTCAGTTTTTTTTTTTTCATGTCACCTCCAGGGCTCCATAGGCTGGGCCTCAAATACATCACACATTTTTATAAATAAAGAGTTGTATTTGTAAATGAGCTAAACACCCAACAGTAACATAAAGGCACCCTCTGTACTGTACATGTGTTTCTGTCTTCATGTGCCGTAACTGTGTCCTATGTTCTATGTTTCTGCAGAATAGGAACCTGCTGGAAACCAGTTTTTAAACTGAGTCAGGCCTATTTAAACTGTAACTTAATGTTAATTTTAATCTTTTCCTGTATAATAAAATTAAATTAAATGACCAGCCAAATTCAAGACTCTTTTTCCTTAGTGGTTCCTCATTGGTGGAATGAGTTGTCCAGTGCTCTCCATTCCTGTGATAGTTTTGGGTCTTTCAAGAGGGGTCTAAAGACATATCTGTTCAGCATACACTTAGCTAATTAAGCGGTTTTTGAGTTATGGTTCTGGATACTTGAATGCCACCTCTGCTAACCTAGATACAGAGAGTTTCATTTTCTCAGTGACGCTTTCTAAAGAAGTGCACAGAATACATTTTTTATGAATACTTTATTACTATTTGATGAGTACTTTATAAATTGTTATGAATATGTTATTACAGTGAAGATTAACATTTGTTTTTATATTTCTTTACAAATACATCATTGTATTTGAATGAAGTCTAAAAGTACATTGTAATAACATACATTTTTCTTTGGCAAATATTTTAACTTATGCCACCAGTTTTTGAGGCAATCCAAGCAAGGAAATTGATTACATTTGTGTAAACACCGGGCTTGTTTGCTTTCCCACAACTATCTCCCCAGCTCACCAAACCATAAAGGTAGTGTGTTCCCTTCTTCTCACATGTCAGAGGGCCACCAGAATCACCCTGTAAATGGAAAACAATCAATAAGAAATACTATTGGTTATAATTAAAGCAACAGTTCATAATGCATTATGACAGTGGTTCTCAAACTGTGGTATGGGTACCACTGGTGGTACGCAAACTCTCTCTAGTGGTACTCTGGGAGTCTCCAAAATTATTTTTTCATAAAGATGAAAATCATTTAAAATTAGATCAAAATATATAATAATACAAATTCCACACGATCACTGAAGTAAAATTTAAACTAGTTTTTGTCTTACTTGAAAAAACAAACAAAAAACCCAGTATGTACAAGTAAAATATGTAGTTAACCCTTGCAGATGGCCCATTTTAATTTCGGTATTCCAGTACCAATGACATTCAGTGTAATAACTCTGCCATACCCCAACCGATTTTATTAATGAAAACGTTCTCATAAATGTCACATCATAGGCTTTCTGGTGATATGATTGGTTAAGGTGTGTGTGTGTAAGTGTGTGTCTAAGTGAGTGAGAGAGAAAGATTGTCCTCCTCCTTGTCTCCTTTTGCCTTGTAAGTGGGTAGGGGGTCAATCTAAGCCAGGGATGAGTACAGCACTTGTTTTCGCAAAATATCAGCTCTGTCATTCGCAAATCATCATGTGGTATTGGCATTGTAACAAATTACGTGACAAACAGAGCTAGTGAGCGGAGCTGAGCGGTGTGAACATTCCGCTCCTCGCTCAGGTGGCTGTTCACTTGGCTGCTCCTCCGCTCAAATTAGCGTCAGGTCGCTCCGCTCAATTTCGCTCCCCGCTCCACTTAAAAATCCTCCCTCTCCAGTGAAGTCGGAGCGACTTGACGGAAGATGCAAAGAAAAGGAAAAGAGCTTCAGACTGAGCAAGGGGGAGTTTCGTAGAGAAAAAGCATCAGGCTTGCCTGGTGTCCCTTTAAACGGACACCCTCATTTGTTCCAAAATAATAAATTATAAAAAAGAACTAGAAATGTAATGCCAGAGGAATTACAATAGTGGATGGAAAGCTGCTGGGTTAATGTTGGTGGGGAGATTCCTGAAAAAAAAAAACATTTAATCACTTAATCTTTGAGTTCATACAAGTCCTCGTACCAAAAAACCTTGTGTGTCAAGGCGTTTTTGAGATATAACACTCAAGGTGTTTTTGACCTTGACATTTGACCTCCAATATCAATTCACTTCATCTTTGAGTCCATACAAACACTCATACCAAATTTCAGGCATGTATGTCAAGGCATTCTTGAGATATCGCGCTCAGAGTATTCATGGACTTGACCTCCAACATCAACTCACTTCATCTTTGAGTCCATACAAACACTTGTACCAAATTTGAAGCATATGCGTCAAGCCGTTCTGGAGATATAATGCGCAAAGCATGAGATATGGCTGTGACTTTTATTTTGACACACGGGAAACACTTAAACAGGATGTGTAGTTTTAGGGAGCGCCAGATTGTATGCATTAGAAGCGGAGACAGTTGGATTCAAAGGTGACATCCAGTGTTCTGTGCCAGTGTTCTGATTAGCCCGGGAACTACTCTGGGAGCTTAACGAGGGCAGCTGGCTTTAGGCCATTATGACATCACAGCCATTCAAGTCTATGGGGGAAAAATGAGCTTTTTAACATTTTTAATCCCCTATTTCTCAAAAAGTAATAAACTTTAAAAAATTCTGAAATAATAACTCTCTTGCCCCACTCCAGAGCCTTCAAAACGGTTATTTCAACATGTCTGTACGTTAAGCGGTTAGAGTCGCATTCATTCTTGAAAAGGTAAAAAGAAAAGGTTATAATAATAAGAAGAAGCCAGGAGATTTCAAGATAGTGGATTCCATCCACTATAATCATGTTAAACTTGAATTTCCCCTGGGGATCAATAAAGTATCTATCTATCTATCTAAACAATAACTTAAAACATAATAATGCTTAGATCTGACAGGTTTTGTCAAAATGTAACTCAAAAACTATCCAAGACACAGAGTCGAGAAAGAGGGTGAGATATTAGCCTATAACAATGAATTAGGCTGTTTAACAAAGCCAAATAAAAAAAATAACTGCCGTAAATCCTCAAATTATGGCCGGGGTCTTTTATTTACTTAGGCTGCGCAAAGCACAGGTCTTTATTTGGGGCAGACGAGCAGGCCTTTATTTCTACGTTTTATTGTGAGACATGCGTTTGGTTTGGTTTGGGATTTAATTTATTTTTGGACAGTTTGATTCTATTGCTCAATGTTGGGACTGATGAGCACTGAAATCTAGGAGAGGCGTTTGCTCAAAAAACAAGACACAACAAGAGACAAGGCAGCCGCTTTCATTCATTCAAAACGTGCGCTGTACTGTAATAGAAATCGTATTGCGTAGCCAAGTAGCCTCAATTGAGTTTGAATTGCATGATTTACTTTATTAAATTCGTAGGCTGGAATGCCTCCAGTCGCGGCAACAATTGTGTTTAAATGTAGCCTAGTAGCCTAGGCCTACTGCTTCAGCCTGCAAGCTCAGAAGGGGACCGCAAGCGACTGAGCTTGAGAGCGACGTCTTGGAGATCCATGGTGTAGGACAACGACTTTTCATTGACAACAAGGTATTAAACCAACCAACAATATAAAATATTAAGAGCTCTTATTTCATTGAGTTAAATCGAAATAATGTCTTCTATTGCTCGTGCACTGATAGCCCTACTGGTAGGCAATTATTACATCGCAGTGTTTGCAGTGAACTAACGTTATCGTTTTTTAAACAATAAAATGGTCCCACGCCACACTTCACCGTGAACTCTTCATAAATCAAAACGGAAACTTGTAGGTAACTGAGTAGCCTATAGCGTCAAATATTGTCCCCGGGTGGTATAATGTTTAATTGCTGCCACACAGTGATTCATTTAATTGCTTCAAGACACACTATGTAACGCAACCTGCATTAGTTTAATTGACAACAAATTAACATGATCGACGAAATTCTTAATGATCAACTATCGTCGCACACACTCATGTTTCTGCAAAATGTGTCTTAGATTCCAAAATGAATCTTTACTCACTGAAACAGTGTCACCACATGATTGTTCTTGCTCTACATTGTACATTGTTAGTATCTAGTTGTTTTGTAGGAATAGTACACTTGTATGACTTCAGTATCAGTTTCCTTTCTAAAATATTTAGCGAACTCCACCCCCATCAACAAACTTACAATGGCCAATCTTTAAAATTTGACGGTCTTAGTTTTATTAGGAAGACGTGAATTCTGGGTGGATTTGGGCATGCCTCAGACTCGTGGTGTGAGTGGTATCGGAGCGAAATTGGAGTGGACCGGAGCGGCCGCTCCATAGCCTGGATACCGGAGCCTGGCCTGACTTCGCAGAGAGTCTGGCCTAGATCAATTGGCAAACGTTTATTGCCTGGTTGGTGGACGCTTGTCTGAAGTTTGAAATAATTGGAGTTCAATCACTAACGTTTGGTAATGACGTATGTTAACCACGGTGGACACAACGATAATGATAGGCTTGTAACTTAAACGTAATCGCTCTCAGGAACGCCCTCTGTTCGCTGGTTGGTTCGGAGACAAGTTGCCAAAGTAAACAAAGTGAAAGACAGCTATTCCAGACAGAGTACTGTAGGGAAATGTAAATGAGCGGAAGTACGTAGACAGGCGGAGTCAGGCTAGCCGCTCCGGCCTCTAAATGAAAAAGTGCTCCGCCCTCCAACAAAATTCCATCCCCTCCGCTCGCTCGCGCTCTGTTCCGCTCACTAGCTCTGGTGACAAACCAATTGCATATTCACTTGTAACTATATTAAACTAAGATATTTAGTGAATTTCGCTAGTTTTGACAAGATGATGTAGAAAATATCCTTAAAAGTTTGGGCATATTATGCAAAAGAGAGAGCGAGAGAGAGATAGAGGCTGGCGGTTGCAGATTTTGCGGCTTCCGTTACGTGACGTCAGCCCCCCACAAAGGTAGTAGGTAAACAAAATGTGTTATTTGCGTTAACATTTTTTAAAGCGTTATGTATTTCACAATGAATCGTGGCGATTACCGTGTTAATTTTGACAGCCCTAGTTATTAATACTTGTTATCCATGTTGTTGCTTCAAAATTGTTGTCAAAAAGGTTGTTTTTGCCGGTAATTACACCGTGTGTATTAATGTTGCGCAGGCCGGATTATGAGATTTCCCCCTTCTGTTCCTCTCTCCTTCTCCATCTCTGTCTCAAATGCACATGCATACCACAATTGATTGGATACAAAAATACCCCATTGGAAGGGACAAAGCCTATTCATAAATTTAATTATCCAGATGATTGTCTAAATTAGCTTCTATTTCATAAAACACCTGATGTAAGCAAACAAATAACATTTAGATCCTAACCACGATTATCTGGCAACATCCCTGCTGCTCAGTAACCTGGCAATAGCCAGAGGAATTTCGCTCCGCCTAGCTCCACTCATCCATCTGGAACCGATCCATTGAAGTGTTGCTTCAGAAGGCTGGGCCTAATCAAAAAATGCTTGCAGATGATTGAATAAGCCACTTGTCCGTCATCTATTGACGTGCTACTTCAACCACTCACATCGAAGCCAACCCGTGACGCTAATAACAGACTCACAGTCGCTTCTACGCTATGTCACAGCTATGAAACTCCCGCCCTGCGTCCTGATTGGCTAAACCATAAAGTTGGTTGGAGAAATCACTCTCAATGGAAGAGGTCCCAGATGGATGTGAGTGAAGCTAGGCAGAGCTAAGCGGAACGACATTCATCTGGCTAGGGTCAGGTTAGCTGCTCAGCTCACTCTTGGATAAAAAAAGAAGTTGAGTGAGTTATTTCCTCTCATATTGCCACACTCCACAGAACTAGCCTGTAGGCTAATTACATTACGTTTAATTAGTTTATAGCATGGCCTAATATTGTGTAGCCTACCGTTGTAACAAAAGCATAAGCATCATGAATGTAACAGTTCTAAAATCGTGATAGCCTTGTTGTATTGTTATGTATGCTCTTGTTAAACTGATTTCTTTCATGTCTGAATAATTTGGTCCAGTGATCTTTGAAGTTGCTGTGGCCGTCTTAAGTTTAATTGGATGTGATCGCGACACAAAATTGATAATCCATAACTCGCAATCAGAACTGTTCTTTTTTTTTTTTTTGGGGGGGGGGGGGGGGGTGTTAAAAGTGGTATTCTGCGAAATCATGGTCATTTCTTGCTTTTCAACCACGGTAAGAAACATTCCATACCGTCCCAGCCCTAATGGAAGGTGTCTTGTATTCTTGATGAATAGAGAGAGACACAGAAAGTAATGTAGACTAGTTGAGCAGATGGCAGTTGGAACAGGTGCAACTCAGTTAACGGCCTATTGTGATGTCATAATCGCTAATGCAAATCTATAGGAAAAATAAGCTTGTTTTAATTAATATCTTAAAAAGTGTTTTTCCTATGTGTAAACAAGGTCTTAGAAGGACTGCTGCCAGTAGCCTTGCAGTTTGTTAGTAGCCCAAGACCTTTAGCATCTGTATACCCATCTTAGAAGGACTGCTGCCAGTAGCCTTGCAGTTTGTTAGTGTAACGATCCTGTGTTCCCTGTCCCTACTTTGTTTACCTCCTGTGCCATGTGCTCCTGTGTACTTCCTGTCCCTGTGTTTTAGTTCCTGTCAGCCATGTGCTCCTTTGTTTGTCTTGCCATGTCTCAGTTCCCTATGTCTCCGCCCCTCACCTGTTCCTCATTATTAGTCTGCTAGTTTAATTATGATTTCCAGTCCTGTGTTCACCTGTCTCTTGTTTCTTGTCCACTTGTGCCTTGTTAGCCTTGTTTAACCCCTGTGTATTTAAACCCTCTGTCTTCCCTCAGTCCCCTTTTGGTCATTGTTGATGTTGTTTCGTGGTTGTAGTGTGCATTTGCATTAACCCTTTAGCCGCCAGGGTTTAAAAACTATAAACTTTTTACATCAAAATTTCAAAAGGCCATGGCTTGCAAGTGGTCAGAGATAAAGTCCTACTGTAAATGTGAAAATCATTGAGTATGACCAGAAATTTATGAAGGGGGTAAATTTACTCATCTAATTTGCATATTATGACATCACTGGATGGCAACCACTGTGAATTATGCACATTTCAGTAAATACTAGATGTTGAACATATTTGAGCAGTTTTACTTTCTTTTTTTGCCATTTCACCGACATAACAAATGAACAGGAACACAGTCAGATGTAAACCAACAATAGTAAACTATTACTATAATCACAAACCCTATGCTACTATACAATAAAGTAGCCTGGTCAAATCAGTTCCATATCAAGTTCTTCAGAGCCCTATTTTTACAACCCCTGCTGTCTATACCACGTCCATTACGGACACTATCATCACTATTGTCACTGGCACCTCCAGCTATGTTGGGCAGAGGGTCGAAATAAGCCTGGTATGCTTAGTGAACACTGTCGAAAAAGACGCACCTCCATTCACAGACGCTCCGTGACTATCAGTCAATAGACGATCGATCATATTCTCCAAAAGGCAGATATTCTCCTTCAGAATCAGAATAGGTGAATAACAGACCCAAGACTTCACACGTGAATTTTTTTTTCAACATTTGGTGTATTTCTGCTTCAATTTGTGCAAAACTAAGGCCCGCATCGCTTCCGCGTTATGGAGGAAATGCACGTCTTCTTCGTGTGTTTCTCGCGTGTTTTCGCGAGCTTCCTGAAAACTTTGAAAAAAAAGGTTGAGCTTGAATCAAAGCTCTGGGTGTCTGCCAACTAGTGGTCAAGAGTACAAATGAGATTTTACACTGTACTCGCATCTATCGTCTGTTTTATTCAGTAATGACGCTTGTCGCAATATTGCGACATGGGCGGTTAGAGGGTTAAAGATTCCTGGTTACAAGTTTAAGTGTGCCTCGTTCTCAACTTGCCCTGCACCTCGGTCCAGCTCTCCATACTGCAACCCTGACAGAATGACCGACCGCAACAAGGACCCAGCAGGCAAGTACATTGCTCATTTTTCTGGTGATTTTGGGAAGTCGGTCTTTTGGGGAACCCGGCTCGCCATCAGACTGTTCCCCAGTGCCTTGGAGGACGACTGGGCCTCTGGGGAGGAATGGCCGGGTCCCTCTCCCATTCCAGCTTCAATCCCATCTCCTCGATGCCCTCCAGTCCCGGCTCCTCGCCTCTTCGCTCCAGTCCCAGCTCCTCGATGCCCTCCCGACCCAGCTCCTCGCCTCCTCGCTCCAGTCCCAGCTCCTCGATGCCCTCCCGACCCAGCTCCTCGCCTCCTCGCTCCAGTCCCGGCTCCTCGCCTCCTCGCTCCAGTCTCAGCTCCTCGATGCCCTCCCGACCCAGCTCCTCGCTTCCTCGCTCCAGTCCCAGCTCCTCGATGCCCTCCCGACCCAGCTCCTCGCCTCCTCGCTCCAGTCCCAGCTCCTCGCCTCCTCGCTCCAGTCCCGGCTCCTCGCCTCCTAGCTCCAGTGCCGGCTCCTCGTCTTGCTCCTGTGCCAACTCCCTGCGACTTCTGGGGCCTTCCTATTCCGGACCTCCCTGCTCCCATGACTCCAGTCCCCGTTCCTGCTCCAGTCCCTGCTCCAGCTCCTGCCCCGATTCCGGCTCCCGCCCGAGTCCCGATTCTGGCTCCCACCCGAGTCCCGATTCTGGCTCCAGCCCCGATTCCGGCTCCGGCTCCAGCTCCCTCTCCAGCCCCAAGTCAGACTCCTGCGCCGGCTGAAGCACCAGTACCGACTCTGGCTCCAGTCCCGGCTCCAGTTCCAGCTCTGGCTCCTGATCCAGCTCCGTCTCCGGCACCTGATCCTGCTCCAGATCCTGCTCCAGCTCCGACTCAGGCTTTCGATCCTGATCATGCTCCAACTCAGGCTCCGGATCCTGATCCTGATCCAGCTCCGACACAGTCTCTGGCTCTGACTGGCCATCCACCCGGCCGCCCGCCTGAACTGCCTTCCCTGACCGGCCATGCACCCGGCCGCCCACCTGAACCGCTGTCCCTGACCGGCCGTCCACCCGGCCACCCGCCTGACCCTCATGCCTTTGGCCCCCTCCACCCACCCTGCTTGGACTTCTCCTTTCTTTCTGTTGGCCCGTCTGGAATCCGGCCCTTAAAGGGGGGGGTACTGTAACGATCCTGTGTTCCTGTCACTACTTTGTTTACCTCCTGTGCCATGTGCTCCTGTGTACTTCCTGTCCCTGTGTTTTAGTTCCTGTCAGCCATGTGCTCCTTTGTTTGTCTTGCCATGTCTCAGTTCCCTGTGTCTCCGCCCCTCACCTGTTCCTCATTATTAGTCTGCTAGTTTAATTATGATTTCCAGCCCTGTGTTCACCTGTCTCTTGTTTCTTGTCCACTTGTGCCTTGTTAGCCTTGTTTAACCCCTGTGTATTTAAACCCTCTGTCTTCCCTCAGTCCCCTTTCGGTCATTGTTGATGTTGTTTTGTGGTTGTAGTGTGCATTTGCATTAAAGATTCCTGGTTACAAGTTTAAGTGTGCCTCGTTCTCAACTTGCCCTGCGCCTCAGTCCAGCTCTCCATACTGCAACCCTGACAGTTAGTAGCCCAAGACCCTTAGCATCTGTATACCCATCACCATCCCCACCCAAGCACATGATGTTCCCTGCAAGAACGAAAGGACTGCTAGCCAGTAGCCCTGCAGTAGTTAGTACCCCAAGACCTTTGGCACCAAAGGAGCGCATGGCACCTCCATGACCTCCCCCTCCCCATTCAGAAGGATCTCTTTAGCAGCAACAACCGCTTAGCTCATATTCTCATCTGGCATATAGCAGCTGCAGGGGACAATTATATGATGACAGTGTTGTATGATATTCTCAGGGTCCCTGCAATAGAAATGGTACTGACAGTAGTTTTGAGAACATGCCGGGACCCAGTAAGCCTATGACATTCTCTATTCGTGTATTGACAAGTAATAGAAGACAAGTGCATTGAGCTTACAGGGTAAACCAGTCAAATCTCCTACCCGTACCACAGCAACCTCAGATTTCCCCCTTGGATAATATTTCCCCAACACTTACAGCAAAACTAGCACTCCTAAATATCAGATCTCTTTCAAACAAATTCTTAATTAATGATTTGAGACATGGTTAGATCAAGCAGAGCTACTACTCTCATCGAATCAGCTCCCCCAAATTTCAGTTTTTTGAGTGATACCAGAGCAAATAAAAGAGGTGGGGGATAGCCACAATTTTCAAAACGTCTTTTCAGTGCAATCAGTCATTATTCGGTGACTTTACTTCATTTGAATATTTGTGTGCACGCATTAAGTCTTCTCAGATTTTATTAGTGACTATTTACAGGCCGAGTCTTTCTTGAAGAGTTAGGTGAACTGCTATTAGTCATTTGCATAGAGTTTGACTGTCTTATTATATCAGAGGATCTAAACTTGCATGTGGATAATCTTGAAAACAATTATGCCAAGGAATGAATTGCACTAATCGATACTTTCTCCCTAACACAGCATGTACAGGTGCCAACACACTCTCTCGGCCATACCCTCGACCTTGTTATCACAAAGGGTCTCAATGTCTCCACAGCTGTTAAAGACCTGGCATTATCCGATCATTTCTGTGTGTTCTTTGATGTGTCTATGTCCCCACACACTCAAAACAGAACTATGATGGTAAAAAGGAGAATCATAAATGATCAGACAAGTGCTCTCTTTGAGCAAGCACTTTCACAGACGTCAAGTCAACTGTCGGACTCGGTAGAAGACTTATTTGATCACTTTAATGCAAAAATGGCAAACATTATGGATGACATTTCTCCATTACAATTCAAGAAAGTTAAGGACAAACAGAAAGCACCATGGAAGCAAAATCCAGCAGTTAGGTGTGGGAAGAGTGGGAGAGTGTAGGAAGACTGAAAGAAAATGGCGTAAATACAAACTTCAGATCCACTATGAAATCCACAAAGAGATGCTCCACACATATACAGTAACTCCCAAATATGCAAAGCAAGAGAGTCTTTCTTTTCTAACATCATCAGTAGAAGTTCAAATAACACTTGTGTTCTATTTTCAACTGTCGATAAGTTAAAAAATCCCCCCTCACAATTAGCGCCTGAACTTCTCTCAACTAATAAATGCAATGAGTTTTCTTTTTTTTTTTTCAAAGGTAAAATTGACAAAATCAGAGTCAACATATCTGTTCAATTACTAATGTAACATCCGGAACTTCCAGCTACAAATAGAGGGAAACTTAACTTGATGTCAGAGTTCAGCTTGAAAGACCACGACACACTTGAAAAAATGGCATAGAATCTCAGCTCTACCACATGTGGCTTAGACATTTTGCCAACCAACTTCTTTAAAACTGTTTTTCACCTTATAGCAGCACAT
This sequence comes from Alosa sapidissima, assembly GCF_018492685.1. NCBI lineage: Eukaryota > Metazoa > Chordata > Actinopteri > Clupeiformes > Clupeidae > Alosa > Alosa sapidissima. The sequence goes on from NC_055972.1 coordinate 33,639,569, forward strand.
GTCCTTCACATGGTAAATTTATCACTGCTGTTTGACATTTTTCCTAAGTCACTGAAAAAAGCTGTTGTAAAGCCACTTCTCATGAAGAATAACCTGGACGCCTCCATGCTAAACAATTACAGGCCCATATCCAATCTACCTTTTATTGGCAAAATTATTGAAAAAGTAGTCTTTAATCAACTAACCACCTTCCTAACATCAAATGGGTATTTTGATTACTTTCAGTCGGGTTTTCAAATCACAGCACTGAAACAGCTCAGCTTAGCTTAAGGTTTTCAATGACATACGCCTCAACACAGATTCAGGTAAAACATCAGTCCTATGGCTACTGGACCTTAGTGCAGCATTTCACACTGTTGATAATTTTTGTTTTAAACAATATTAACTGAAGTGTGCCCAGATGATGTGATAGACGAGGCAACATTGCTCATCTGTCCATCATCGTACAAACCCCGCGCAGACAATTTGATTGGTCTGAACAGCTCTGGTTCGGGCATAGTTGCTCCACAACAGAAGAAGTCCAGACCGAACTTCCCAACCTCAAATGTTTTGGGCAACATTGGGAGAGCATTGGGAAATGTTGTTGGCAACATGGGAAGACTAGAACATGAATTTGTAGGGAAAAAGCATACAGTGTATCCCATGAGGTTAAAAAATAAATTGCTACTTTAAGCCTTAAGCCTCTGAGATTCAAAATATCATTACACTTCTATGCTATTGTGGATAGGGTTCCTGTAGTTTTATCTTTGTACATGTAAAGAAAGGGTATAAAGTAGGACTGATTGTGCAGTCAGTGTTTTTTTGAACTGCCTATCTGTACGGAAGAATCTCTTTTTTTGTCCATGTACAAAGTTTGTGGAATTCCACAACTATCCTTACTAATGTCTGAGTCTTGTGTTTTGTCTACACTGAAAGGCACCAACAATGTGAAATAACAGCTTGGGGTCACCCTTCTAAACTCTGTTACATGGGATCGCACCAACCTATGGTGAGATGAAAGTACACCCATACATGGACTAACATTGCCACCTACTGACCTTCTTTGTTATTGCAGGTTGTAAATTCAGAAACCTAATTGGTCTGTTATGGAAGACTTCTTTATCTATCTATCTATCTATCTATCTATCTATCCATCTTTTATAATATGGTATAAATAATACATTTTAAGCATGGTGGGACATCCATTCAGTTTCACTTTTTAACATCCAATGGTAGTATGGTATCCAATGGATGTTTCCTGCCTGTCTCTGTTTCCATGAACATTTCACAGGGCATTTAGAATCCCTCAGTTGTGTGAAGGAATATCAATATATTCTTTCTACCCTTGATGAAGAGCAGTATATGTAGCAGGGAGGGGGTGTGTGTGTTTGGATGTTATTGAAATTAAACCAAGTTAGTACATCAAATCCACATTAGATCATAAAATCAAGCATAATAATTAAAACAATGGTAATTAAATGTAATTTGAAATTAGTCAAAACTGGGGTGCCTGAATGACAGCTTGTTTGTCCAATTCCCTGCAGTTGCTTATATCTCAAGAACCATAGGTCGCTTAGACACATGGGTGGGCTCTTTATAATGTTTTGCTTTTGTATGAGCTGGATTATACAGCAGGGGAAATAAGTATTGAACACGTCAACATTTTTTTCAGTAAGTATACTTCCAGTGAGACAATTTGCATGAAATTTTCACCAGATATTAGTATTAACGTAGGTAATTCACACATATAAAAAAATGTAACATCCATAAGTAGAGTTATGAGTAAAAAAAATCGGAATGGGAAAAAGTATTGAACATACTAAGAAAAAGTTTAGCACTCGGCTCAATTTACTATATTGCAGGTTATGTCTAATTACTTGGACCAGAATCAGAAGTTTCTAGATAAGACTACTGGAGGTAGATGGATGCATCAACAAGCTAAAGTTTAGGTTAGAATAATGATTACATTTAATAAGTAAAAGGAATGAATGAATAAAATGGTATAAATAAGAATAAGTACAGTAAATAGATTGAAATAAATAGAATGTACAAAGTCCAGTGCAATAAATAACAATATCAGGTGTTACGGTTACAAAAAATAAAAAATATATACAATAAATATTCAGTGTATTATAGTATGTGGGTGTATCAGTTCAACAGAGTGTATTAATGAATCAATATTAAAGGGCTAAACTGTCAATGTGTCACAATCAATCAATTCTGACCAAGGCTGACCAAAATGAAGCCAATGTAAATTTAACTTACCGATAGAAACGCACACCCATCAGGTGTATTGTGGTTCTAGCAACCAGGAATTTCAAGAGTCTGCAACTGCTGTCACTATCAGAAACTTTTCTATTCAGTTGACGCTATCAAGGCTATTTAAAGTAAAGAGGACAGACAGGGTTGGTCAATATTTGGCTATTGCCTCAAATGGCAGCCTACTGTAAGCATTTCAATCAAATGCATAGCCTAATCATGTCAATGTTGCAGGAAAGCACATTAATAGTCATAGAAATGTATTTTGTTTTAAATAACGGGGAGACATAGGTTATATGATTGCCATGGACTACAGGTACAAACTACAGCCTGTGCGTTTTAAAATACTCACTCACAACACAGTGAGTAGGCTAATAATTGGATTTAGGTCATTGCTACACATCTGCTTAAATGCATCGTCATAGTCAGTTACCTAAGCACCCACAAATAATGCAAACATTAGTAGGCTTATATAACAACATTTACTTTTTTTATTTTATTTACCACAACACCTAATATAATACAGCCTACAACATGAGCTGTCATCTACCAATCAGCATGTAAAAACTGGTGCCGGAAGTGGTCGCCATGGAATGCCATGTTTTAAAAAAACAAATGCCATGCTAATTGGCTGAAGTTAACATTTCAAATCCTGACCCCCTGGATGAAGCAACTCTGAAGCAAACTGAATTTCCTTAACTAAAATATTGTGGGCGGGGTAAATGTGTGTTTCCAGGCTAGCAATATAATGAACTGAGATTTTGCTGTAATTTGTGTTGTTATTTTTTTTTCATTTACGGTGTTACAATTAAATCATGAAATAAAAGTTTGTTGACGAATAATTTTCATCAAAGTTTTCATTGACAAAATCAACAAATTTCATCATGTTTATTGCACACAATGCCAATTGCTTGTATTGACACTTGTAGATTTTGTACTCTACAGCCATAGAGACCAAGCAGGCAAAAAAGTGAGTGCACTTGTCCACTTGTAGTGCGCCATAGCATTTAGACCCGGTTTACATGTCAGAAAAACGTATATATTTTCATATGGTTTGGCCTTTCATTTACACAAGGTTTTATACCTGAAAACAATCATTTCTGAAAAGTCCGGCCAAAGTGGAGATTTGGGAAAACTCTGGTTTCATGTTTGCATGTAAACAGGGGAAACAGCATTTTTGCTTTGTGACATGTTGTTCCCTCGTATGTTTAAAATCTCTGATTGGCCATCGGTTTGCTCGAGGTGTTCGGAACACCCTTCTCCAGCTGGTTTTAGCATCCATGTGAACGACATTATTTTTAAAAACAAAGGAGGGGAAAATATCAGTTTTTCAGAATACCCTGCTACGTGGTGTTACTGCCTTACTGCCAGAACTACATATTAGTTGGTGTATGATTGTAATGGGCTGCTTGGACCAAAAATGGCCAATTTTGTCCTAGTTCAGCACTGCTAGTCGTTGAGGAATTGTGTATTGACCCAATCTTGATATTGGATTCCTAAAAGATTTCCTTCACAAAAAGTGAAACTACTGTACACTGTGTCGTGCTTAAAGGAAAATTCCGGTATTTAGCACTTTGAGTCCCTTTTCTGGTTTGTTTTGGATGAACTAGAGTGGTGGACACCAAAATTTTGACGATTGGTCCTGTCTCGACCTTTCTGACTCGTTTTGAATCGCCTTTGACTGCTCAGGGTGGCTGCCAACAGGCATACTGTAGTAGTATAAGTATATATACTATAGGCTACTCAAACATGTCCTAAAACAACCCTTAACGTTCGTTTTCAAAAGTGTGCAACTCACCGAGTGGTTAGTGGTGTTCGTTGATGTTCCAAAACAAGTAGCGTAGCGAAATACAGTTTCTGTCGTGTTTTATTTGGCATTTTGTAAAATCCCATTGATTTCTGTTGGAAGACTCATTGCACGTTGATATTACTGCGCCACCGTCTATGCTTCAGGTTCAATTATTGAGCGGAAGTTTATACATGGTTGTGAGGTGTCTGAATAAATAGTTCCACAATAGGCCTAGCAAATAAGGCTGGAAATCATAGCCTACATTGCACCAATATATTTGCTTTTAATAGTCAACGAACTCCACGAACCACTCGGTGAGTTGCACAGTTTTGAAAACTAACGTTAAGGGTTGTTTTAGGACATGTTTGAGTAGCCTACTACAGTATGCCTGTTGGCAGCCACCCTGAGCAGTCAAAGGCGATTCAAAACGAGTCAGAAAAGTCGAGACAGGACCAATCGTCAAAATTTCGGTGTCCACCACTCTAGTTAATCCAAAACAAACCAGAAGGGCCTTAAAGTGCTAAAAAACTGAATTTTCCTTTAAGCTATTTATGTTAATACACTATGAACTACCTGCAGTGATCGTCTTTGGTCTCCCTTCACCAGACTACTCCACAAGATGTTGTCTGCTTGCAATCGGGCCATATCTATTCTGATTATGAAGCCTATAATTTGCTGGTCTGACTCTTTATTAAAGAGACTGTCTTCTCTGAACCTGTAGAGTCTCTTACATAGGAAAGGACAGTTTTGAATGCAGTCGTGTTAACCAATAGATTACATACTGTATATTTTGGTAAATTGGCTATTATTCCATTGATAGAATACTTCTTGACTTTAAGCGCTTACCTGACACGAGTCTATTCCACCCTGCAGGTAACCAGCGCAGAACATGCTGTCATCCACTTTTTTGCCATAGACTGATTTGTCAGAGCAACGGTCTTGTGATATCAGGAGTACCTCAGCATCCATCAGTTGGCTGGAGCCAAATTCTGCTGCAGAGTAACAGTTGATAGAAATAACACTTGACAATCCAAGGAATGCATATAAGACATATGAATGGTCAATAAATTAAATGAAACAAAAAATAACTATGACAAGCAATATAACGCAAAGGTTTTTTCAATCATACAGTCAGGTGTTGCACCCCATCCTGCAATGTTGCACTCTGTTCCATCTGGCAAAGTAGTGTTGGGCAAACACACTGCCTTCACATACTGAGACTCCACAGTGCATTTCCCATCGGTGGACTTCAGTTTTAATAGAGCTGTATGACATACAAAGACATACAAGTAACATTAATTTTTTCACTCTGTAGCAACATTAGAAATTGCACCTCTCTAGTGTTTGGTAGGACTCCCATTGGCACCAGAAAATTTACTCAGTAGGCCAGCGTTTCTCAAACTGTGGGTCGCGACCCAATACTGGGTCGCAGAGACATGCCAGGTGGGGCATGAACTGACGTGAAAAACAGGAGTTTTATTTTATTTTTTATTTGTAGCCTAGGCCCAGGTAGCACCCGATGCGCAATGGACGCACTGTGTTATTCATAGGGAAGCACTCGTGTCAAGGCAGCTTAGTTAGTCCCGACCTACATGAGATTTTGAACGTTGTTGTGAGAGTGATGAATTTCATCAAAACCCGGCTCTTAAAAGCACGTCTATTCTCCGCACTTTGCGAAAAGATGGTAGCTGACCAAAAGGCTGTACTGTTTCACAGCGAGGCAAGGTGGCTTTCCCGAGGTAAAGTGCTGTCGCGCGTGTTTGAGCTCCGAGTCACCTCTTCTTGGAGGAAGAGTGCATGTTTGAATCTGCAAGCACGTTCACTAATGAACATTTCTTGACGAAGCTGGCCTATCTTAGCGATATATTTGATATATCTTAGCGATACATGAGTTAAATGTCCAGTTACAAGGCAAAGACAAGCACCTACCTCACCTAGCAAATAAGATTACTGCATTCACCAAAAAAACTTGAGGTATGGGACAGGCGCCTCAATCGCGACAGTATTATGCCTTTGAGATTTCTGAGCGAAATCGCTGAAACGTCTGATTCGGGAGGCACTCTTGTGATCCCATGTGTTAAACAGTAGGCCTACATCACATCCCTGCAAAGTTTATTTCAAAAATATTTCCCAACCAGCAGTGCTCAGTATGACTGGATTATGGATCCATTTAATGCAGCATGTAGGTATTTCATTGAATATATTGTACAATGCTGTAAAATGGCCTATGCTTCCTAATATGTTGCTGGAAAACAGAAATATGTGTGTTATTATGTATTTATTTATTTATTATTATATCTGCAGCACCAGCTGATTTTAACTCTGTTGAAGAGGATATATTTAGAACTTGTCATTATTTCAATAAATTTGACAATTTTAAGCTTGACCTACCACTTTCTTAGAGAGATGAGGGACAGGTGGGGCTCGAGAATGCCCCCTTGATCAAAGTGGGGAATGAAGGATACAAGGATACAAGGAAGTTTACTGTCACATGCATATAGTTACTGGAAGTAAGAAATGCAGTGAAATTATGTCTGGTGTCAGCCTATTTGTGCAACGGGGGGGCGGGGGGGTTAAAAGTGCAGTAGAAGAGGGGTTTAGTAGATTAAGTGGCAAGGGCTGCATAAGAAAGGTGGGGGAGGATTGGAATTGGGGGGGGCACCAACAAGGAGCACCCAAGAGCAACAGGGGCAAGGAAAAACTCCCTTACCAAGGAAGAAACCTTGGGCAGATCCACGGCTCAAGGGGCTAACCCAACTGCCAGGGGTCTTGGTGTGTGTGTTGGGGGGATGACAGGGGAGATGGGATAGTGTGCTGTGTATGTGGGGAGAGGGCAGTGTGCAATATGTGTGTTGGAGAAGCTTCCTCATGAGACAATGTGCTGTGTATGTAGGGGAGAGGAGGGGGGGGGGGGGGGGGGCAGTGTACTGCAAGTATGGTGAAGGGACTTACTATTGCAAGCAGAGTACTGTATGTATGATGTATGTGAGTGATGAAGATGTGTGTGTGGGCGGGAGGGGAGTGTAGCAGTGACTGTGTGTGTGTGTGTGTAGTGTGCGTGTGGGTAGGTGGGGGCAGTGTGCTGTAAGTATGTAGAGGATATGTGTTGGAGAAGATCCTGAAGACAATGTGCTGTGTATGTAGGGAGGGGGGGGGGCAGTGTGCAGCAAGTAGAGGAGGCTTACTGTAGCAAGCAGTATGCTGTATGTATGTGAGGTGATGACAGTGATGATATAAGTGTGTGTGTTTTTGTGTGTGTGTGTTGGGGATGGGGGTGGGGGGGGGGGCAGAAAGGCTAGGCAATCAAGGACATGGGTAGATGGAGGAGAAATCAAAAATAATAAATAAAAAGTTCTATGGAGATGTGCAAAAGTTGGAGAAAGTCAGATATGTGTGTGTGTGTGTGTGTGTGTGTGTGTGTGTGTGTGTGTTTTGACGTGTGATGCAATAAGAAAATAAATAAAAGGTCTATAGCATAGGGTGAGGGATGTAAAAGTGCTAAAAGTCTTGTAGGTGTGTGTGTGGGGGGGGGAGGGGGGTCATGAGTGCTGAGGAGTGAATGAGTGTAAAGTCAGTATAGTGTGAGTTCAGAGTTGGGAAATGTTTGAGAGTGCTGAGGAGTGAATGTGTGCAAAGTCAGTATAGTGTGAGTTTAGAGTTCGGATGGCCTGGGGATAAAAACTTCTCCTGAGTCTCTCAGTTCTGGCTTTGTGACTACATAGGCGTCTTCTTGATTTCAGCGGTAGGAATAATCCATTGTTAGGATGAGAAGAGTCCTTCAGAATCTTTTGGGCTCTTAGGAGTACTCTTCTGGAATAGATATCTTGTAGAGCAGGGAGTTGAGTTCTTATAGTACGTTCAGCTGAGCGCACTACTCTCTGCAGAGTACTACAATCTCTAACTGTGGAGTTCCCATACCAGGTGATGATGCTACCAGTTCTACACTCTCAACCGCTGAAGTGTAGAAGGCCTTCATGATGGATGTAGAAACTTTGAATTTCCTTAGCTGACGAAGGAAGTAGAGTCGTTGTCTGGACTTCTTCAGAACATATTGAGTGTTAACAGTCCATGTTAGGTCTTCAGTAATGTGGACACCAAGGTATTTAAAACTTGTGACTCTCTACAGGTTGCCCGCTGATCATTAGTGGGGTGTAACTGTAGTTCTGCTGCTGCCTTCTGTAATCCACTACCATTTCCTTGGTTTTATTGATATTCAGTGTCAAGCTGTTAGATTGACACCACTGTGCCACCTCATCAACCTGATCCAAGTAGAGCTGTTCATTGTTGTTACTAATCAGGCCCAAGATCACTGTGTCATCTGCAAACTTGATGATGGAGGTATGACTACTGTTGGCTTTGCAGTCATGTGTGTAGATGTTGTACAGCAGTGGACTCAAAACACAGCCTTGGGGAGCACCAGTGCTGATGGTTAATGAGTCAGATGTCAGACCCCCCACTCTAACCACTTGTGAATGGTTGGTGAGGAAGTCAAATATCCAGTGACACAGGGTGGTGTTTAGTCCTAAGGCCTTCATCTTTGTGACCAAGGTGAGAGGTACTATCGTGTTGAATGCTGAACTAAAGTCAATGAACAGCATCCTCACATAATTCCCATACCCCTCCTCCAGGTGAGTTAAGGTGGTGTGCATGAGGTTTAAGATGGCATCCTCTGTAGACCTGTTGGCTCTGTAAGCAAATTGGAGGGGGTCGAAGGAGGCAGGGAGGGATGAGCAGATAATGTTTTTCACAAGCTTCTCAAAACACTTCATCACTGTAGACGTCAGGGCTACTGGGCGGTAGTCATTCAGACATGATGGACTTTTGTTTTTCGGTACTGGAACAATAACAGACTGCTTGAGGCAAGTAGGAACTGTCTCTTGAGCCAATGATGTGTTAAAGATATAAGTGAACACAGGAGCTAACTGAGCAGCGCAGGATTTCAAAACCCTGTTAGAAATTCCATCCGGTCCAGCAGCTTTTCTACAATTAACCCTCCTAAAGGCATTGCTCACATCGACCTCAGAGACACAGAAAGGTGCATCCTCATTTGCTTCACATGCTGCAGCTAGTGCAAGATAGTCTGTGTTTTTCATGTCAAAGCGAGCATAAAAAGCATTAAGTTCATCAGGGAGGGCTTTACTCACATTCATCATAGGAGGGGACTTTCTTTCAAAGCCAGTGATGGTTCGGAGTCCTTTCCACACTCGTGCTGGATCACCCTCCAAGAAATCAGCTTCAACTCTGTCTCTATAGCGCCGCTTAGCATCTTTAATAGTTCTACATAAACTATAAGATGCTGCTTTGTAATCAGTCATATCCCCTGAAATAAGCCCAGCATTATAAGTCATGGTGCGTGTCTTTAATGTCGTTCTCACCTCTCTATCCACCCATGGCTTCTGGTTAGGGAAGCTTCGGATCTTTACAGTTGGGATGATGGAATCAGTTAGCATATTGATGTAACTCAATGATACTTCCGTAAACTCATTGATGTCAGCAGAGTTCGTCTTGAACATCTCCCAGTCAACGTTGCTAAGGGCGTCCTGTAGCCTGGCTTCCGATTGGTCAGTCCAGCGCTTGACCTCCTTCGTCACTGGGGGTCCGTCCGACTTCTCTGATTGTACATAGGCAGTAGGAAAACAGCGGCATGATCTGATTTTCCGAAAGCTGGTAGAGACTTCGCTTTGTAACTGTTCTTGAACTGTGTGTAGCAGTGATCCAGTGTGTTGTCACCATGTGTAGGGAAGTGAATGTGTTGAATAAATTCAGGCATGGACCGGTTCAGATGTACTTGATTGAAATCACCGGCCACAATAAGCGCAGCTTCAGGGTGCGTGTGTTGTTGTCTATTTAACACTTCTTGCAATTCTGAAACCGCAGCATCTGTGTTGGCTTGTGGAGGAATGTAGACAGCGTTGAATATTACCAAAGTAAACTCACGGGGCAGGTAGAAGGGTCGACAGACGATCGCTAGATGTTCTAGATGAGGCGAGCAGGACTTTGAGAGAACGGTGACATTTCTAGGATCACACCACTTGCTGTTCGTCATGATGCAAACACCGCCACCTTTCGATTTTCCAGATTCCTCAGTCCTGTCAGAGCGAGCAGCAGAGAAAAACTCCACCGGAGTGATGGCACAGTCCGGTACAAGTTCAGTTAGCCATGTCTCAGTAAAGCATAGAATGTTACAGTCCCTGATGTCTCTATGAAACTGTATCCTCGCTCTTAGTTCATCCATCTTGTTCACAAGAGACTGGACATTGGCTAGGAGAATGCTAGGCAGTGGAGGCCTATGAGCTCTATTCCTCAATCTGTTACGGGCCCCGGCTCGTTTTCCTCTGTGTTTTTTCCTTCTGCGCCGAGATGCGTCTCCATGGTTCCCTGATGCATCTCGGAGAATCTCAGTCGGCCAGGTAGAAACGTCGATTAAAACATCCCGAAACAAAAAAGGCAATTCATTTTTGATGTTTCTAAGTGTAACGCCATCATACATAATCAGTGCAGTGGAAAAAGTGCAAAAAATTAGGGGTTAATAAAAGGTAAAAGAGTAAATATAAGCACAAATTAGGCGGAGCAACCAAAAAGGCGTCCGAACGCGGCGGCGCCATGGCAATGAAAGAAAACGTTTGAGAACCACTGCTCTAAAGAGTCACTCAAAAAGTAGCTGTCTCACTCCCAGGGTACTAAGCTACACAATAACATAATGGGAATTTGTTGTCTATCTCATTGGTTCCTTATACCTTATATAGCTTAGCGATAGTCTGTCATTTTTAAAAAGTGGGTCCCCAGAAAAAAAGTTTGAGAAACACTGTCCTATAGAAAGCTGTTAGCTTTCCTAAGCTATATAAGGTATAAGGAACCAATGAGATAGACCATGTGACATCAGTGTAATTGTCATTCTTTCTGTTGCCATTTGGTGGCGCTATGCCAAACATGCATTATGGGCATGTGAATATTAGCATTGACATGGTATTCAATGACCTGTGAAATGTAAAACATTTCAAGCCATGCATGGTAAATTAAGACACATTTATTGTTTATGTGGAAGGGTATTAAAATTCATAGTTTCGCCATTTCGTCAAATTACAACATATCAAAAAAAGCTTCACAATTTATAATTAGAAGCATATTGGCATCATGTATACCAACTTTCACATGAATCGGACCAACCGTCTAGGAGGAGTACGTTAGAATAGATCATGTCCACAATGCACAAAATCCCAATTACCTTACTTCCAGTGGGCGTGGCTAATGGCATGTTAATGCAAAAGTTGATTGTTTTTGGGAGTTACATACACCCACCAAATTTGGTGTGTGTATCTAAAACTATATGCCAACCACAAGTCACAGTGACATAAGGGGGCGCTATGGAGTTCCTGGGCAACGCCCAGTGCCAAGCTTTTGTCCCTGTCTATTCACTGTATGACTTGATGTGTGTGCCAAATTTCATGCGTTTTCACCGATAGGAAGCACCTCTTTTGGCATCACAATTCATCACATTTTAGTCCGCACAAAATCCCAAATACCTCACTTCCTGTTGGGCGTGGCTAATGCATTGTACATAGTTGCCACGCCCGGGGCCAAGCCTTTATGCCTGTGTAGCCATTATGATACCAGATGTGTGTGCCATTCCAAGACTTTTCATCCATGTTAACCACCTCAAAATAGCAAAAAGGTGAACTAAAAATAATAATAAATATAGCCGCAAGCGGCAATGGCGGGCCCGAGCACCTGCGGGCCGCAACCTGTGACATGTCGGAATCCAACAAAGCACCGACGTGGTGCGTTTGTGAAATGTACATATTTGATGCATGTGCTATTTGCTTTTGTATTTTATTTTCTGCCACATTTACTCGCTTGGCCAGGTGGGGGCGTAATGCAAGGCAGGCCCATTGGGTGTCATCATAATCATAATATTAACCTGAGAAATTTCAGACCTAAGCAAAGAACATTTCTGATACACTTTTTGGTTGGCCAGATGGTGGCGCTATGTTAGGCATTGAAATTACACATGTGAATATCATCACAATAATGATATCCAAAATGTTTGTACACTTTCAGATCAATCACTTAAGGCATTGTCCATTTCTGGCACATTTCCTGCTTGACCAGGTGGTGGCGCTATGCCAGGCAGGCCCATTGGGTGTCTGGATATCATCATAATCATAATATCTATTAACCTGAGAGGTTTCAGACCATTTATTCAAAGCATAGAGCATTTCTGGCACATTTCCTGCTTGGCCAGATGGTGGCGCTATGCTAGGCCTGTGAATTACGCATGTGAATATCATCACAATAATGATATCCAATATTTTATAAAGTTTCAGATCAATCACTTAAGGCATTGTCCATTTCTGGCACATTTCCTGCTTGGCCAGGTGGTGGCGCTATGCCAGGCAGGCCCATTGGGTGTCTGGATATCATCATAATCATAATATCTATTAACCTGAGAAGTTTCAGACCATTCATTCAATGCACTGTGATTTATGACACATTTCCTGTTTATGTGGTGAGATATTAAAATCATATAAAATATATTACAACATTCCAAAGTCCATTCACAATTTAACATCAGCGACATCTTGGCATAATGTTTGCCAAATTTCAAATGTATCTGACAAACCGTCTAGGAGGAGTATGTTCAAATTGATCATGTGACATCAGTATAATTGCCATTCTTTCTGTTTCCAGTAGGTGGCGCTATGCCAAACATGCATTATGGGCATGTGAATATTATCATTAACATGGTCTTCAATGACAAAACATTTCAAGCCATGCATGGTGAATTATGACACATTTATTGTTTATGTGGAAGGGTATTAAAATTAACTAGAAATGCAATTCCAAGGAATTACCAGTGCATGGAAATGCTAAAGTTGTGATGTAAAATATCATGTATAGTTAAAACAGATAATACAGAGATGGTTACTACGGTGATGCTAGGATAGACATGGTGGTTGCACAGCTTAATAAAAGTTGATCATTTAAAAGTAGACTGTTTAAAAGCTGAATGTAGATAGTTTAAAAGTTGTTGATAGACAGTAGATAGTTTAAAAGTTGTTGATAGACAGCTAGTTTAATAGATAGTTTAATGATAGTTTAAAAGTAGACCGTTTAAAAGTTGAAGGTAAATAGTTTAAAAGTTGTTGACAGACTGGAAGTTTAATGAATGTTGATATTCAAATAGTTTAATGGCTGTGTAGGTAGATATTTGACGATAACTGAAAGTTGGAATGGCTCTAATGTTTGCTAGCAGTTATGCTAAGATTTTTAAATATGCTAACCATGCTACTTAGCTAACGTTTTCTAGCAGTTTTGCTAAACATGCTAACTATGCTAGCAATGCTAACTATGCTAAACATGCTACGTAGCTAACTTAACTAACGTTTTCTAGCTGTTTTGCTAAACATTCTAACTATGTTAGCATTGCTAACATGCTAACTATGTTAACCATGTGACTTAACTAACCTAGCTAATCATTTTTAGTAGTTAACTATGCTAACTAGCATGCTAACAATATTAACATGCTAACTATGCTAACCATGTGACTTAGCTAACCTAGCTAATCATTTTATTAGTTATGCTAACTATGCTAACATGCTAACTATGCTAACCATGTGACTTAGCTAACCTAGCTAATAATTTTTAGCAATTTTACTAAAAATGCTAGCAATGTTAACATGCTAACTATGCTAACCATGCTAACTAGCTACAGTGGGTAAGAGTCATAGTTGATGACAAGTGTTGACATAGTTGATGACAAGTTAAAAGTTGTTGATAGACAGCTAGTTTAATAGATAGTTTATAAGTATAAATATAAGTATAAGTATATATACTTTTTCGATCCCGTGAGGGAAATTTGGTCTCTGCATTTAACCCAATCGGTGAATTAGTGAAACACACTCAGCACACAGTGTACACACAGTGAGGTGAAGCACACACTAATCCCGGCGCAGTGAGCTGCCTGCTACAATGGCGGCGCTCGGGGACCAGTGAGGGGTTAGGTGCCTTGCTCAAGGGCACTTCAGCCGCAGCCCACTGGTCGGGGCTCGAACCGGCAACCCTCCGGTTACAAGTCCAGAGTGCTAACCAGTGGGCCACGGCCACGGCAGTTTAATAGATAGTTTAAAAGTAGACCATTTAAAAGTTGAAGGTAAATAGTTTAAAAGTTGTTGACAGACTGGAAGTTTAATGAATGTTGATATTCAAATAGTTTAATGGCTGTGTATAGGTAGATATTTGACGATAACTGAAAGTTGGAATGGCTCTAATGTTTGCTAGCAGTTATGCTAATATTTTTAACTATGCTAACCATGCTACTTAGCTAATGTTTTATAGCAGTGCTAGCAATGCTAACATGCTAACCATGCTACTTAGCTAACTTCGCTAACGTTTTCTAGCAGTTTTGATAAACATGCTAACTATGTTAGCAATGTTAATTATGTTAACCATGCTACTTAGCTAACTTAACTAACATTTTCTAGCAGTTTTGCTAAACATGCTAACTATGCTAACAATGTTAACATGCTTTTTATGTTAACCATGTGACTTAGCTAAAACTATGCTAACTAGCATGCTAACAATGATAACATGCTAACTATACTAACCACGTGACTTAGCTAACCTAGCTAATCATTTTAACAGTTATGCTAACTATGCTAACTATGTTTTTTAGCTAACTTAGCTAATCATTTTTAGCAGTTTTGCTAAAAATGCTAACTAACATGCTAACAATGCTAACAATGCTAACCATGTTACTTAGCCCGGTGCCAAGCTTTTATCCCTGTCTATTCACTGTATCACTTCATGTGTGTGCCAAATTTTATGCGTTTTCACCCATGGGAAGAACCTCTTTTGGCATCATGATTCATCACATATTTCATCACATATTAGTCTGCACAAAATCCCAAATACCTCACTTCCTGTTGGGCGTTGCTAATGCATTGTACATACGAAAGTCGTTCATCTTGGGGAGATACAGACACCTACCAAATTTGGTGTGTGTAGCTGAAAGTATATGCCCACCACGGTCATCTAAGGGGGCGTAAGGGGGCGCTAGCGAGTCTTTAATGCACTGTGATTTATGACACATTTCCTGTTTATGTGGTGAGATATTAAAATCATATCAAATATATAAGTTATCAAAAATCCCTTCACAATTTAACATCAGCGACATCTTGGCATAATATTTGCCAAATTTCAAATGAATCTGACAAACTGTCTAGGAGGAGTATGTTAAAATCGATCATGTGACATCAGTGTAATTGCCATTCTTTCTGTTGCCAGGTGGTGGCAGCAACTGGAATCCATGCATTTCCACTGAATTATTTTTGGAATCTGATCCCTTATCATACCTGTTCATTCTTACTCGTTGCTCGACTTATCGTGACTAAATTCAAGATGGCTGCAAACGCTAAACTTCGTGAAGATACTGTCTGTATAAATCGTCTTGTAAGTAAACTACCAGTGCTTTTTCAAAGTTCTCAATGTCTCGTTTTAAATGTCAGGGCCCTCGGAAGTCTACCAATGAAGTGTGGAGATACATTGAGCCTCGTAAATGGGTGTAAAACAGTGATTTATTTGCATGGCTAGCCCGATGCCGAAGCACCACTATTGAAAAAGCTGTTGGTAGCATCGGCTAACTAGCACCAGATTTTGGAGTGCAGGGGACAAGCCGAGATGGGCTATGAGACATACGTTCACACTCGGTATCATGTTTCAATACACTTTAGGTCAATATCACACCGGAATTCTCCTTTAAGGGTGGACCTGCGCATTATTACTATATGGCAGCCTGTTGTTGAAGGAATGATACGAAAGTTTTAACAGCATCTATTTATGAATGACAATGAGTTCAAACTTCTGTTTGAGAGCAAAAATATGTTAAGCAGATGGAGTTCTGAGCTAAGCCATTTCTGCATTAACAACAAAATAGCTTGTAGTGCAAGGGGCATGAATTACATTAAAATAAATCTATTTAAACCACTGGCAAGGTTCAAACTAGTATTACACTTATATAAATACAAAATATCTATTTATCATTTCAAAAGATTGAAAGACTGGATAGAAGCCATTCACAGACCAGAGTTTGTCAGTTGGTAAACATTGATTGAAAAAACAAAACAATGAATATCTTACCAATATCATTGTAAACTGCTGAAGATGTTTCTTTGTATCCTTCGTGGACTATTACCATCTGGACTGCCACAGTCTGCTCAAAGGATTCCTCCTTTCCAAGGTCCAGTCCTCCCAGGATGACCTGCATGTCATTGTTTTGATTACTGTAAAAAAGGAATAATATTATAGTCCATACACCGATCAGCCATAACACCATATGACAACTGACAGGTGAAGTGAATAACAATGATTATCTCGTTATCATGGCACCTCTCAGTGGGTGGGATATTGCAGCTCTTGTGGGGTGTTCCCGGTCTGCAGTCTATAGTAAAGCAAAATCTTGAGACATTTTTCAGTTTATACATTAAATGTTTGAGTTTGTAAAGAAAAATGCAAACACTGCTATTTTTTTTAACAGCCTAACATTCCTTCATTTTCTGTAAAGGTATAACACAAACTTGATCAATTTTGGTCATGTTTTGATTTGAAATTGAATGTGCAGTGTCCCCAATGCATTGATATTATGAAATTAACAGCTATTCTAAGGATTTTGTACCCTGGAAATCCAGAGTTCTCGCGAGAGCACAATGGAATTGTCTCTGCGAGACACTCTGGCTAAGAGCAATGATGCACGTTACTTTTACCCCAACATTCCGGGGAACCAGCTAAACTGATGAAGACAGCGCTGCAACGTTGGAAGACAGTACACATTGGTCGTAGTGTTATCCGATTGCGTCGAAGTCCGAAATCATTCAGAGTAAATACACAATGCATGCTTGTTGCCGCCCCTCGAGTTGGGCCATTATATTGTTCTTGGCCAGACCCTTAATCTTTCTAGATTATCAGGGTCTGGATTTTCCAGGCTAAGGATTTTGAGCTTTATTCACTGCTATTATTCTACACATAACTGTATACTGGGAAAAATTGTGAAGTTTATGTGGTAAAGATATGTTATGTGTATAATACACATGAATTGCATAATAATGACAGAACTTGACTTATGAGAACCACCTGTTCATAAGTTAAGTAAAGCCCCTGACCCTGCTCCAGGTTAAAAGGATATTCCACCATTTGGGGAATTACACTCATTTCCACCTCCCCTTGAGTTAAACAATTGATTTTTACCTTTCTCAAGTTCATCCAGCCGTTCTCTGGCGATACCACTTTTAGCTCCAGCCTGATAGATCATTGAATCAGATTAGACCATTAGCATCTCACCTGCTAGCATCACATATAAAAGTGACTAAGATTTCTGGTAATTTTCCTATTTAAAACTTGTCTCTTCTCAAGTTAGAAAGTGTAATAAGACTAATGGAAAATGAAACATGGCGATTTTCTAGGCTGATTTAACATGGAACTATACTCTCTCTCAGGCGTAATAATCCAGTCACTATATCCAATTTGTCTGCTGCAGCTCAACCTTGTTGCTGGAAGTTAGCCTACGGGGACTATTTTCAGGTGCTGCATGATATCATTAGCCGGCTTCAGACCGTCGAGCCAGGCCAGGCTAGGGTAATTTGAGGGGCCACCTGGTGATAGTAGCCCAGGCTACAAGCCTCATGAACCTGGCACGTTTGTGTTCAGACTGTCAGGCCATTAGCCTCTCCGCATTACACCTTGACATGCCCTCGCTTGTGAAAACGTCACCAATACCACCCATTTTCAAACAGGATAAGCAGAAAGTCGCTATCTCTTTTCTATGCTGGGGTGTGATTCCCAAAACCATAGTTGCTAACTAAGTTAATTTCCCATTGCCAACCAACTAAGTTGCTAACGGGTTAGCAACTATGATTTTAGGAAACGCAGTATGCTATCGGTCAGTCACCTATTTCTGTCCTTTTCCGTGTATGCCACTTAATAGCCTATTCATTTCTTTACAAACCAAGACGGCAAATTCCTAAAGAAACGCAAGCACATACAACATACATAGGTGCCAACTCTCACGCATTGGCCGTGAGACACACGCGCGGGGGGTTCCATGTTCCATATGTGTTGTGCATGCATTACTTGAAAAGAACTAGCTCCAGTTATGTATGAACAGTGAAGGTAACGATCTCTTAAACATGTGAAAAACGTGAACTTGAAGAAGTGAAAATTGAACAATATGAACTATGAATATTGAACAACTTGAAGCTACATCTATAGCCTACATGTGAACATGCTTAACAAAATATGGGAACAAAACATGGGAACTAAACGTGCATTACAAATATAATCAGTGGGAGCCCTGCTTATGGAATGATGGAAGACAGTGACACCCTCAGTGTGTTTGAAATGTCCAGTCGATTGCGCAATTTGGTCTTAGTTGCAGTCATTGCCGAAAACCCGGCCTCGTGGTGGGAAATGGTAGCAACGTCTTCAGCGCTTTTACGGCTATCTCGGGATATTCTGCTTTGTTATTGATCCAAAAACCCGCCAGAGAGGTTTCCTTATAGACACTCTTAAGACCACTGTCATTTGCAATTTCGATCAACTGCTCTTCCTCCTGCGCTGACAAGTTAGGACTATTTGGGATATTGACAAATGGGTTGCGGACCCACTCATTGGTTTGCCGTGGATCTTTGGAGGATGGGAAGTAACGCTCAAACTCATTTGAAAGTGCAACAAGGTGATCGCGCACCAGCTGCGAGAGAAAGGGCCCTGCCTCAGTCTCTCCCAAAACCCCCACTACTGTTTGGAACATTAAATACACCCCGGTCCACTCGTCGTCCCCACAAATCAAGCTTGGCTTTAAATGCAGCGACTTTATCTGCCAGTTTAAAGACAGTCGTCATTCTCCCCTGGAGTGACCGGTTGAGGTCATTAAGCAATCCGAATATGTCACACAGGTAAGCGAGTTTTGACACCCAGTCCTCATCACTAAAATGTGCAGCTTTTTTTCTGTAAGAAATCTCTGCGGCGGCTCTCTCAACTCAAACACTCTGGCCAGTGACCTGCTAAAGATGCTTGTTCTTTGTTGCTCATTCTAGCAGTTTAGCTAACTTCGTGTGACATACCGTTCGCCAAGAACTGATCAAGTGAAGTGAGCTGACCTGAAGCTGTGCAGCGCTGAAGGCAATATGTAAAAGTGTTGAAGGTGGGACAGACAGACGTAAGAAAATAGACCTTGCAAAATGCAAACATGCGTGCAATCAAACAACTGCATATAGGCCTATGGCATGTAAAAATGTGACATTATTGCGAATTAAATTTAGTTTAGTTTGCATGCATTTTTTTTTAAACTCATGTCATAGGCTACGGCCCGGTTAGGAATGTCCTGCAGCCCGGTGGTTGGGGACCGCTGGTTTAGCCTATCTATAGATCTAGCCTACCTGTTGAGCCACGGTTATGCTTTCAGAGACGGTGAGAGGGTTCAAGAGCACCCCCTGTCTGTGGAATTTTCTAAATTTTCTCTCATTTGCGATGCTTCAGAAGCCGTCCCAGGCGCATTCCCCCCACATTTCCCCGGCTTCAGGTATGCTTTGACTATTATTGAGTATTTTTCACGCTGAAGTGTCAACCTGGTAGGTCAAATACCTGGCAGATGAGGTTCAACTAAACTAAACCTATATATATGATATCACACTGATTCACACATCAGGTGAACATGCGGAATCTAAGCTTTCCAATGATATTAGCGCCAAGTTGCTTGTGATAAATGGTTCGCGAGAAAATTAACATTGAACCGACGTGCAATTTAGGCTAATCATATTTGCTTTTTGCACACAGTGCACACCCATTACTCTCGGTTTAATATTTCACTAACCCTTCACACAACACGTGGCAAACCCAATATCACAATAAACAGCAAACCGTACCGAATACGAGGATATAAAGATGCCTCTGTGCAATAAGTGGTTCCTGAGTAATCCGGTTTTGAAATTGCAACACATTTCTACATAGCCTCATTGGGGCGAAATTATAATGTATTCTAATGTAAACTATTTGTCAGTAGGCCTACATACATTTTTGTAAATTGCTCAGCCATAGATTATCCCACTATCATGGTTCTTATAGTGTCAGGTTCCAGCCAACCCCATTACAGATACATGAATACATTTATATTGGCATGCTTCCTAGTGACATTAATGCAAAAATATGAAGAAAATCAAATAACGAGACACAAATATTGATATAAAGCCTGACATAAGCCATATGCAAACATTCACATCATGCAGATATGGGGACATCCTGAAAAAGGAATAGCATGTAGGCCATTACAATGACCAATATATTAAATATAATATAACCAATATAATAAACTAGCTGAATAACACAGGTAACCACTTCTGCATAATTTCATGGAGTGCTGAAATGTACACACATTTTTGAACATTTCTGAACTGTGAAATGTAGCATATGTTTTTGTGGTTGTGAACTTATTGCAATATTACCATAACTATTCCACCTGTGTGTGCATGGTTATAATTCTGAAGTGCAAAATAGCTACAGCACAAATATTTCCATAAAAATAAGCAAGTCTGACCTCTGAATTTATTTTGAATGTGCACCTGATTGATGCATTTAAAAGTTAAAATATACAAACATTTCTTAAATTCTTACAAAACACCCACCCACTTTTTAAAATTGTTAGTTTGGACCCCCCCACTTTTGCCGTGCAAAATACCAGTGCTGTTTTCAGCATCTGTTTAGTGCTTCATTGTCATTTTCATTGGATTCTCCCATTTGCGCGTAAATCACTCATAAACTTTTTTTTTTTGTTACACGCATTCTCCCATTCCTCTTCTGTCACACACACAGTGACAAGCGCCAAATCCCCCGCAGTGTTGAAAAGATCTGTCATCCCCCTCACTTTTGATAAGGTAAAAAGCCTCATAGGTACGCCAAATAAATAATAACCTATAGGTTTACACTAGGCTATGTAAACTCCCCATTAAAGTGATGGTTCGGAGTAATTTCACCCTAGGGTCCTTTGCACCATGACCCCGAGCCAAACACCCTCCCAGAACCTGTTTTTCCTTGGTCGAACCCGAGAGTTTCTGCAGGCGTAATGGAACCAACTTTTATCAAATGTTCAAGTGTTATTTAAATAAACTCCTGGTGTACCTACAAACTTTTCAATGCCTCGTTTTATGAGTTTCTGACAGCGTTACTCGACCAGGGTTCGACCAAGGGAAAACAGGTTCTGGGAGGGTGTTTGGCTCGGGGTCATGGTGCAAAGGACCCTAGGGTGAAATTACTCCGAACCATCGCTTTAACAGCATCACGTCACTAACCACAGCTAAGACTGCACAATCTCTATTCACTCTGTTGGATATCTGAAGCCAGTTTGTCTACTTAGATACTGTAAATCCTCAAATTATGGCCGGGGTCTTAAGACAAAGTACAGGCCTTTAGGGGCAGGATTGTATTCGAGACAGCCCTTTATTTCTTATGCGAGTTTTATTTTGAGACATGCGTTTCTTGGAGCGGCATACTGGTAGGCCTTCAAAAGCATGACATTTTCGGTTTAGTTTGATATTTAATTTACTTTTGGACTGTTTGATTATATTGTTAAATGTTGGGACTGATGGGCACTGAAATCTGGGGAGGTATTTGATGATCACTATTACGTTCCATGTAGTTGAAAGAGTGTCGGGATTTCAAACAAACCATCCGCTTTCATGCGTTCATTGAACGTCTGCGGTGCTGTAATGGAAACCTTATTGCGTAGCCAAGTAGCCTATTGAGTTATTTTTAAATTATGCATGATTTACTTTTTATTAATTTCGTAGGCTGGCTTTATTTTGTTATATAGAAGTATCTAAATAACCTGTTAAAATGTACCAGAATTCAGGAAATTGCATCTAGTCCAAAAAAATGTTTATGGGGGAGGACCCCCATACCCCCCCTCTGAAAATTTCCCACCCACTTTCACAATGCCTCCGACGCCCATGGTCCTAGTAGTAGGCTAGATCCCTTTGATACCAATGTTCATTTAACTCTGGGAGCGAGCTCACAAGCCAACGGAGAGTTGCTAGACTAGCCCTGAAGCAAATGTAATTTGTAATTTGCTGCCGCTAGGGTGTGTCTACATTTCTAAGCTACCAAAATGCACCAGAATACAGGAAATCACATCAAACAAATGAAAGAAATTCTGGGGGAGGACCACCAGAACCCCCCTTCCATATATGCGACAATTAGTGGGGAGCCCTTAATACATGTGGGCCCAGGGGCCCGAAAGTTCATAATCCGTCCATGCCTGGTCCCTACACCTGAGAACCACTGATGTACGTTTTTTTACTGTACGGTATAATGCTGAATGAGCCAAACAAAAATTTCCGCAGCAAAAGTTTGGTTGGCCCCACCAAATCTCACTCCAAGGTTTTTTGAAAAGTTGGCAGCCCTGAACATACGTGCATCTAAATGAGCTATGTACCATAAATTACATTTTACCGTGAATGTGTGTAATGTTACAAATCCGCTTGGAGCTTCAGTGGAATTTTGATTTCATGAAGATGTGCCGCGTGAGTGGCCACCCACCAGCCCAGCATCAAACTCCGAGCGCACAGTAAAGAAAATAGGATTTTGAGTAGATGCTCCTGCTAAGAACCAAACCAGACTTTGTTCAAATATACACATCTATGGCTTCTGGAAAATGTAAGGTTCATTTATCAAATGTTATTTTGAAGTATTAAAAAACATCTTTATTTTAGAATTTCTGAACGAAAGGGGCTGAAATTGAAATTGGAGCTTTTACGACAGTTATTTAAGTAGCCTAGGCTATTTCACACTATCGATAGCATAAAACACAATGGCAGGAATAATTTAGTGGGACGCTTGTCTATGTTAATTAACTCATAAGTTCACACTTTTAATTTTAGCTGACTTCTTGGCGACCTCTGGACAGAGTTAGCCTACTGACAGGCATACATCTTTAATACGGACGTAACCGCTATCTCTAAACTTTGTGTACTAGCAAAAACTGCTGTGCTTTTGTGCTTTCATAGCCATTCCATTCTATGATGTTTCTCGACTTCACACACAACGTGTTGACCCCCCCTTTACCTTGACACCACCCCTAGCCCCGCTCTAGCATCAAGTGGCCCAACGTTTAGGGTGGGCCAGAAATCAGGGGGCAGTAGCACCAATATAGTCCCCAAGTGGCACCAGTTAGCACCCGCACCAAGGTGTGAAAGCAATTATCCCCGGCACGGCCTGGCCTAGCTCGCTTTGGCTCGACGGTCTGAAGCTGGCTATTGTGGTGCTGCACCCATGGTGTTTCTTGATTATTACGCTGGAATGAGAGTATAGTTCCATGTCAAATCAGCCTAGAAAATCGCTTTGTTTCATTTTCCGTTGGTCTTATTACACTTTTTAACTTGAGAGAATACAAGTTTTGAGTACAGAGTACAAGACAAGTTTTGAATAGGAAAATTACCGGAAATCTTAATCACTTTTAAACGTGATGCTAGCAGGCGAGATTAATAAGAAACTAATTGGACTAATAAGAAACTTGGACTAATTTGATTCAATGATCTATGCTAAGGCTGGAGCTAAAAGTGGTATCGCCAGACTCAGATAATGGCTGGATGAACTGGAGAAAGGTAACAATTAATTGTTTAACTCAAGGTGAGGTGGAAAATGAGTTTAATTCCCCAAATGGTGGAATTTTGATAATCTGTTTAACAGACTATTAAAATAGTATTGACATACTGTATGTATTTACTTACATGCAGTGGGCAGCTGTCAGCATCCAGCAACTCTGAATAAGAACCGCTCCACAGATATGCCTGAAATCCTGATTTGAGCCTTTGAGCCGCACCTGTAGAGAAGCTTGCCATGGATGGGCGCCTGGGATAGCCTTCACACCACCATAAATCCGATTTAACATGCGCCGTGGTTGAGGCTTACCACAGGTGGCAAACTGTTTATTTGGGTCGGGGATATTCCCCTCTTGGGCTGCAGTGACTTCAGTTACAAGTATAGTGGTGGATGGTGGCTTCACTGGTACAGTTGTGGGTTGATTTGTAGGAACAACAGGCCCTGTAGAGATATAGGTGGGCTTCACTGGGGCTGTAAGTGTAGCTTTTGGATCTTCAGTGATGGGTTGGGGCTCAGTGGGATATGTAACAACAACATCTGTGAAAAATGTAAAATGTAAAACACCAACCACTGTCTGTAAGAAATATGTTTATGATATGAAGTTTCTGAACAATTCTAAAATATACCTGAACATTTCCTCACATCGCAGTGTTCCCATCTCAGTCGTTTCCCTCTTCTGATGAAGCACCAAGGTTTAACCTCACCATCTGGATTTCTGAGTTAGACAGTGTGAAATTGGCAAACAATTATGATGGAATTATTCATCAGTTGTAGCACATATGTTCATCAGTGCTTAGAAAAAAACATGAATTGGCAATTCACCTATTTCTGGTTAATAGGGCTGCAACAATTAATCGATGAATCGTTTAGTCGTCGACTATCTTGAATTTCCCCTTGGGGATCAATAAAGTATCTATCTATCTATTGAATGAATTGACAACTATTTTGATAATCAATTTATCGGTTTGTGTCATTTTTAAAGAAAATACATCAACATTCTCTGATTGTAGCTTCTTAAACTTTAATATTTTATACATATACATCCCAACTTTTTCTGTTTTTAGGTTTTATTCACCATCAAAGAGGAGTAGTTAAGAGTGTGTCCATGAGAGGACCAGGCGGGGGTGACACATGCTACGTCACCGATTTTGATGAAACTTGGACAGTTTGAAGGGTCCACCTAAAAACTCAAAAAGCCAAAATAGTACAACATTTGAAACAACCCAGGGGGAGTTAGGACCGCCTCCTTGTTTTAGGCCAAAAAACCTCAAAAAAAGGCCCAAAATTGCATAAAATGTTGACATCCCTCCTGCTGTCAGATTTAAACACAGCAAAGTAACAATCCATGCCATCAAAGGTCCATCCAAGGTTAGTTTAAAACTGGAGTTACACGGCGTAAGGTGTGACGGGTGTCAGTCCAGGACTGCACATGTCCACTATGTCACATGCTTTTTGGCGAATACCCAAAAAATAGCAATATTCAGACTTGAATATCTCCGATGAGCAATCTCCTTTTTTCAAAATTCTTTCTGCACATGAAAGGGCCATCTGTGGACTTAAATCAAAAGAAAAATGCTCGGCCTTTTTATTATTTTTTTCGTGGCAACCGCCTAAATAGTGTGATTCAGCCAATGATTTCAAATACATATCTACTTCAATGATTTGTTGAAAATAATGCTTAGGTCATTTATGGTGGACAAATGGAGATATATTATCACCAATCATGTCTGCTGATCAAATCAAAGCTACATTTAATGTCCTGAGTGTAATATATTCCTTAAGGTAGCTCAAAATTACATCATCGGGTGACATACACCAGTATACACTGTAGATCTAATTTTTTGCAAATGTGATATCTCCAACATATCTCAGGGCTAGAAACAGTCACTTGGACTCAAATAATAACTTGTAAGATTTTGATAGTCAAAGGTCAAGGTCACTGTGACCTTATGTACATCCCATTGTGGTGAAATAAACCTATAAAAATCCCTGACATAATTGCAAATGTTATTCACACTGGCCCTTTCTGAAACCAATCCCTACCCACTCCCCTAAGTTACAGTGTGCACTCAGGTGGGAATCACCCTTACAGCTAAATCGAGTTCTTCATGTAAATGGGAAAATGTTGGAGTTCTTTTATCACTTTTGGGTGCTATAGGCTAGTTGGAACTGCTCACCTCAATGAACTATGATAAGCTATGCTAACAGTGGGTGCTTCAGACTGAGGTACTGCACACACACAGATGAGAAGGGTATGTATCATCTTATCTAACTCTGGCAGAGACAATAAGATAATTTCCCAAAATGTTGGCGTGTTCCTTTAACACTTGGTTAGGAGTGCAAGTGGCTAGGGAGAGAGTGTAGCTAGTTTCGGAAAGGGCCTTTCACTCACAGATAACAAATTAATTTGAATTTGATGGTCAAAGGTCATAGGTCAGGGTCATTGTGACCTCACATTCTTGTGAGGAATGCCTATAGGAAGTTTTTTTTTCTTTCAAATTCGTCAACACCTTGAACACAATATCCTGGAAACACCTTGAGGGAGTTATTTCAAATTTAGCACAACTTAGGCCCTGTACACACATAACCAGATATTTTATGTGTGGGTCTTTCGTCCACACATAAACAGTATTTTAGCCCACACAGATATTTTTTTAAAACCTTCTAAAGAGAATGCTGGTTTACTTGGATCTGTGGACATCCAAAATGGAGATTTTTACGAACAAGTATATACGTATTTATACTCTTTTGATCCTGTGAGGGAAATTTGGTCTCTGCATTTATCCCAATTTGTGAATTAGTGAAACACACATAACAGTGAGGTGAAGCACACACTAATCCCGACGCAGTGAGCTGCCTGCTACAGCGGCGCTCGGGGAGCAGCTAGGGGTTAGGTGTCTTGCTCAAGGGCACTTCAGCCGTTCCTACTGGTCGGGGTTCGAACCGGCAACCCTTCGGTTACAAGGCCGAAGCACTAACCAGTAGGCCACGGCTGCCCCCTTGGACAAGGACGTGATGGTTACTTTGGGTATTGGGTGGGCTTTACTTGTTTCGTAGCCTACTGTACCTCGATGTCCATCCATCATAAAAACATGTCTGTAGACCCTGCTTATTAGTACAAGTTGTTTTAACCCTCTATACCCCAGTGGAATTCTACAACAATGCCCCAGATTCCTGGGAATTCTAAGAGAAAAGGGCATTTTGAGAAACATTTCAAATAACCAAGAATAACTAAAAATCTAATGAAAAGTGTCAATTGTAAGTTTCTTTCGGTTTAAAGATTAGAAATTGCTCTTTAAAATGATATATGATCCATTAAAAATTAAATATTCATGTTTCCCATAGACGGCCATAGGCCTACTCACTTACAGTCTCAAAGTTTTTCACTAACAAAAAGTTATAAATATGGTTCTCATATTTCTGTATTAGAAGCTGGGAAACAAGATACTATATGAGTACTGATTTCATTGAAATAGACTGGCATATCTTGCACTTATTTGGGATTTAGCTGGACAGTGAGCCTTACAGCTAAAAAATGATGAGGATATGAACTAACGTAGGCCATGAAGCATAGCGCATGAAATCGTGACTCATTTGATAAGCATGTCACCAACAACAGGGACTGTTAATCCTGACATGGATTTACGTTTTGTTTTATATGCACATCATGTTATATAATTTATCTAAACTTGATCAGTTGATGATAATGAACCTGTTGCACTCGTTCACTAACCTTCAACCTATCCTGTGCTAACATTACAAGTCTCAGACTAACGTTAACGTTACATCAGTGAAGGTAGCAAATTAGCAGGCTTTTTTGTAATCACGAAGATGACGAGACATTTGCCTACTTGTATACAAATACATTTTCCTGACATCCATAAGCAGAAAACACAACGGTGGTTCCCGCTTTGGTTATTAGTCAACAAAAACTCATTTAGAGAGACATACATAAGTAGTAGTTTGCAATAACTATCTGTAAGTGGGATAACGATAATGTTAGCTTTACTGTACATGCCAGAAAGGGGTAATGTTAATGTTATGTGTTAAGATATAACTGCAAATAAACCTGGCATGGGTTTATCATAAACTTTATTGTTAATTAGGCCATGACCCATCATTGAATTATGCCTATATTTTGCTGGTGCTACTAAACTCAAACTGACTTTCACAGTGACAGCCATACGATTTTTTTTATGCCAGAGAGGCAGCTAAGTCAGTCATGACAAACGGGAGGATGCTAACGTTAAATTTATTACACTTTCATGTTTTTATTTTGTCATTTTCTTACATCAATATGATCGTCACTTACATCAAAACATGGTGGATGCACATCAATACCATCTCATCTAATGAGAAAAGACGCGGACGCTTGTTAGAAGCCATAACTCCAGAGGCACAGTAAGTCCTCAGCCGGTCAGTCAACAGGCTAAACTCAAAAATACCGGAGAAATGTCAATACCGACCTAGCCATTTAAGTGTGTCAAAATAAAAGTCTGGTGTTTATTTATCCACTAACGCTGTATTATTTCATGTATGAAGGTTATACTGTAGCAGATGTCTCTTTAAGAATTGCGGCCGGCCGCGGCCGTTACAGGAGAATACAGAACGGCCGTCGACGGCCGTTACGGGGTATAGAGGGTTAAAGCAGAGACTCTGATATGGTATAACCACCTAGCTTCATGTTAGGGTCCCACAAGGAAATCTGTCTGAAAAATTGAAAACATGATAATGTACATTACTTGTGAATCTGTTTCCATTGCATGCCACATGACCAGTGGATAAAGTGGGATTTGGCAGGTGGGGGAACCCTAAAATCCAGTGTCGGTGCAACGGGGAAGAATGACTCACCGTTGGACAACATATTGAGTATCGTGGTGTAGCAATACTTTTTGAACAAGAATTGATAGCTTCTTGGTCATCTCTGTACACACGAAAATAAACTCCCCAATTATTTTAACAATATAATCGTGCTGTATCGTTGGTATGAAAGAATATATTTATTATTAAATTATCCGAGGTGGCGGAACTGCGTTCCTCCCACTTTAATTCCTGCATATGACCGCTGTCTGCTGTGTTGGGGTATTGGGACAGTGCTAATTGAGTAATGCCAAGCTAAATTAACATTTTCCAATGTTAAAACCATTTATCACATGAAAAATAACATTGTTATTATCATGTGATAATAATAACAATACTCTGTGTTTCCAGGGGCCTGTTGCAGAAAAGCAGAATTAAGACATCCGGGATAAGTTACTGAGCTGCGCTCAATGAATCCAAAACAAGAACGTACAGGCTTAATTGGTTGCACAACGAGCAAGCCAGGATGAGCAGACACGGATTCATCAAGCCAGGTGAAACCCTGTCAATCCTGGATAAGTGCGCGCTCACGGCTCCCTCAAATAGACCCCGCCACCGATCACAGATTCACTGATTCACCATGGCAACTAGAGCGGCTTCATTGCTTCTTCTACGGTGTGAAGTAGGTAGATAGCCTTCTCACAACAGCAACACCTCTGTTAAGGAGAATATTGCAACTAGTTCCGCGACCACCACGCGTGAAATGGTTAGGCTCTCCCGTGACGTCACATTGTCGCATGACAGGTCGGGAATGGCGAGTATGTAAAAGTGAATTAATGATCACAAACGTTTAAATAATGACAGTGGGTCTAGGTATATGTGATAACAATGTGTAGTGGGCAGTGGAATAACTATTGGTTTCCGTTTGTGGTGACTGCTGACTGAGATAAGGGATGAGATTAAATAGATCCTGGAACTTAGCCTGGTCTGGAGCAGGCTAGCTCCACAGAATAAATCGCCATGGTGATTTATACCATAACATATCCTGCTGCCCCCTATCCCGCTTTTGTGCAACTGGATCACGGATAAATTGAGCCAGGATAACCAAGATATCCCAGCTTAATCCCTTATCCTAGTTTTGTGCAATAGGCCCCAGGATATCATGTTCAAGTTGTAAAAATATTTTTTAGTGAATAGTGAATTTTTTTTTTTTGAGGACGGTCACTGAAAGGAGCTGTAACAAATATCGGAGGCTGCTGAAAAGGCAAGCCAATGGCTATGGCACTCACATGCTATTTGGGGTCATGTTGTAACCTGAATTGACTCACGCTGCTGCTGTGTTTCTGGAGTGGTAGTCACACCTTACGCCTTGTAACTCCAGTTTTAAACTAACCTTGGATGGATCTTTGATGGCATGGATCGTTACTTTGCTGTGTTTAAATCTGACAGCAGGAGGGATGTCAACATTTTATGCAATTTTAGGCCTTTTTTTGAGGTTTTTTGGCCTAAAACAAGGATGGAGGCCTAACTCCCCCTGGGTTGTTTCAAATTTTGTACTATTTTGGCTTTTTGAGTTTTTAGGTGGACCCTTCAAACTGTCCAAACTTCAAAATCGGTGACGTAGCATGTGTCACCCCCGCCTGGTCCTCTCATGGACACACTCTTAACTACTCCTCTTTGATGGTGAATAAAACCTAAAAACAGAAAAAGTTGGGATGTATAAAATGAAGATAATATAAGTCTCGTAAACCCATATTTAGCAGCAAAAATGACATAGAGAACATATCAAATGTTGAAAATGAAAATTTGGACTATTTCATGGAAAATATGTTAATTTTGAATTTGATGCCAGATGTTTTAAAAAAAAAAAAAGTTGGGACAGGAGCATGTTTACCACTGTGCTGCTTCACCTCTTTATTTAACAAAATTGTGTAAATGTTTAGGAACTGAGACCATTTGGTAGAGTTTTGAGAATGAAATGTTGTCCCATTACAGGAATTCAGTTGCTCAACAGTATGGGATTCTTTGTCATGTTTTTCATTCCATTATGCACCTAATTTGACAAATCTGGACTGTAGACGGGTCATTTTAGTACCTGAACTCTTCCTCTATGGAGAAATACTATTTCAATATGTGCAGAATTCATTTTCTCCTCTCCTCTTTAGCCCAGATGAGTCCATGATTTCCAAAAAAGACAAGTTTTTTGTAAATTATTTTTTATTGGTTTTCTTTTCAAGCTGATAATATACAATGTCAATGCATAGAATGTCTTACAAATGACAACATTAGAATCATAAGACCTAAAAAGCATAACTCATTCAGTGTTTCCCAGAGAATTGAATTTCATTTGTGGTGGTTGGTTTTCAGAGTTAACTTGAATGCAACAGTTTTTAACAAATTAGCACAGCATGGTTATGATGCTAACCAGATTTAAGCACAATTTAGCACAACCTGGAAAATCATTGTGTGGTGGTCAATGTTGATATTGTGGTGGGCCGCCACAGATAAGTCAATGTATGGGAAACACTGTCATTAACAATCATTGTTTAAGTTCTGGGTCAAATTCTGGACTTGAATACATTTACACACGCACACACACTTATAGACATAGTTTGGACACAGATTGGAGTAGGACAAAAGATGTCTCTGCCAGTGATAAATTGTGGGAGGGGTAGAGGATTTCCACGCGAGTAGGATCAATCTCTTAGCCTAAAGGGTGGCAAATGCTATAAAGTCAGCCTGCTGGCATCGATCACAGAGGGGGTTTATGTGAGGGTAAATCCTAGAGAGCTTCTCTTTACTCCAGTGAATGCGAACTGCACTCATGGGTCCAGTTCCAATCCACTCCTTTCCTCTTCAGATTGTTAAGAGGTGATGCCAGGTCTGATGAATGGTGTGGTGTGGTGAATGAATTTGTGGTACCAGCCCTAGGAAATGTTTGTAGAGCCTTCACATCCTGTGGCACTAGGAAGTCTGACACCCTCTGTGTCTTAGCTGGGTCCACCTCCACGCCTCGGTCTGAGACAATGTGCCCCAGGAACTTTAACTCCTGCTTGAAGAAATGGCACTTCTTCATGTTCAGGCTAGGAGTCGTCTATGTAATCACAACATCTTTCCTCTCAACTCCCCCAAGACCCTCTCCATTAGCCGCTGGAATATGGCAGCGGCATTACGAAGTCCAAAAGGCATAGCTTTGATTTGGAATAGGCCAAGAGATGGGATAAAGGCCGTCTTTGGCTTACTCTCTTCAGTCAAGTCAAGTCAGATTTATTTTTAAAGCGCATTTAACATGCACATAGTGCAATCCAAAGCGCTCGACAAACAAGACACATAACAACAAGACAAAAGATGCCGGATGGAGCGGCGTAGTCGCCAGCGTACCCATGACATCAAGACAAGACAAATAAGTTTAAAAAATAACAAATACAAAAAATGCCGGACGGAGCGGCGTAGTCGCCAGCGTACCCGTGACACCAAGACATACAAGACAGACAACAAAACAAATAAACAAATAAAAAAAGAAAATATATTTTAAAAGGGGAAAAAGTGATGTTAAAATTAGTCCAATTTCCAAACCAGCTGAAAATGTCCAAGGGCAATGATGATCCGTGAGAACTGCGCACAGAGCTGTGTCTTCACAACCGATGCAATGCCAACAAAGTTCTTTAGCAACTGACCAACCTGGTGAATTCACTGGCAGTCTGGAGATAACGTTAACGTTAGAAGCTAGGCCTGCTAGACTGCAGTCTGGAGATGATGGAAGCACAGTCCAAAGTACTGAGCGATCGTGTAGATCCGCAATTCGGTGGACTTAACAGCGACCGTTTGTTGCTCCATGAGAATGCAGCTCTTCACCGTTAACGTTAGTCTGCAGTTGGCAAGGCAGCTCGCAGGTCAGCAACAGCTCGGCGGCCACGGTAGATCTTTCGCAGAGTAGAGCCTAGGTCCGGCTGTCCCGAGAGATCCCCTCGACCAGACAGTGAAGTGCACTGTTCACGGATGGATGGAAGGATGTCAGAGGTCCAGTTAGTCTGCAGTTGGCATGGCAGCTCGCAGGTCAGCAACAGCTTGGTGGCCACGGCAGATCTTTCACAGAGTAGCCTCGGTCCACCACAACTGGCACTACGTTGAAGTTTACGAGCTACTAAAATTTATCGGGTTGCACCACGGAAATAGTTTCAACGTAACACTAAGTTATGACTTAAATTACACACTAACTTACACCTAGGGAGGTGTAAGGTCCATCGTAGGTAATTTGTTAACATGGTTTTCTCATTTAAATGGTGGGAATTAGGGCTGGGATAAACAATAATTTTTTTAAACGATTAATCTAGCGATGCATCGATTAATCTAACAATTCATTTTTTCAGTCCGATTCGATTTCGATTCGATTATCTCCCCATTAATTGACTAATAGCAACTTATACATGTTGATTTACATATCTGAATGAAAAAACATGAATTCCTTAACATTGGAATAAATGTTTATTGCTCTTAAGATTCCATAATAAAACACAATACAAGTGCAAAGTAATGCATTCTTAGTCAGAGGTAGCATTCAGTTCAGTTCAGTAGTGTATACACGGGTTTCCCGTTTACCAACAAAACTAGATGCGCGCAGCCATGAGGCAGAAGACGCTTGGTGGCCGTCCACAACGTTATAAACTTAACCTAAATAGTCGGCTGCTGTAAGCTACAATCGGATTTTTTTGTATACCCCTGTTGTCTCAATGATATCAACATCTCATTTCAGACTATATTTCAAAGTTTGACGTTCATTTGGATTATTAATATAACATCGTATTTTGTCATTTTTGGCGAAGACATGCATTCCGTTAGGGATATTGAACATATTTAACTTATATTGAACATGTTTGAATCATGTTTTTATTCACTGGAAATCGTATGGACCTAGCAGTACAAATAGGCTACCAAACATCTACCTATCATTACCACACAAAGCATACATTTCGTTGCTGTGGATTGATCTGTTATCAGAGATTTCATTAGCCATATTTGAAAATGTTAACATTACCTTTACCTTCACTAGTTATTAGGGTTGGGCACCGAAACACGGTTCTAATATGGCACCGGTGCCGACGCAAACGGTAGTAACTGCATCGAATAACAACGTGGATTTCGGTGCCCCATTTCGGTGCTTAAATCGCGTTGTTTTTTTTTAATTAATTTTTTTATAGGAGGCACCACTGCATGCCATGCGCCATCTCTAACGTCTTGCTCTGATAGCAACACACCCAGATAGGCTACAGTTAGCTAACAAACACTGGATGTATAAACCAGAGGGGTGCATCACATAGGCGAGTGGACAGTATTTGACAGCTTGCATGAGCCCATATCACGAGCTTCTGTCAAAATCTAGCATATTGGGCCTAACTACACACAAGCAAAAGGCTATGAAACAACATCAACAGTATACCTTACACAATATCCTTGCTAATGCGCTAACTGGCATTTATTTGAAATGTTCGGCAAAGTTGTAAGGTGAAATAGTTGGAGTTTTCACATTGTGTTCTAAACAACATAATGGCATGATATTGATCTTTCTTGTGCATATAGCATCACAATGAATATGAAGATCATGTTAAAAGTTAGCTGGCAAAAACATAAATATGTAGGTTACATACCTGATGTCACTGAGCTGTCAAAGAGGCTACTGGAACCATCTCCGAGATTCTCCGTATGTTATCGCTAATTAAC
The DNA here is from genome assembly GCF_018492685.1 of Alosa sapidissima. Classification (NCBI taxonomy): domain Eukaryota; kingdom Metazoa; phylum Chordata; class Actinopteri; order Clupeiformes; family Clupeidae; genus Alosa; species Alosa sapidissima. The sequence continues at coordinate 33,673,752 of NC_055972.1, forward strand.
TCAGCTGGTGTTAGCGCATAGCCATAGTTGCTGTTGAAATGCCTAGGCCTACTAGCGCTGGGAATCTAAACACTTCAACACCGACATAATGTAGCCTTACATGTTCAAAACTATTGTGTGTTATGGGGGAAGACATGAAATTTCTTTAAGCATTTGGGAACACACTGAAATGAATTAACTGGAAAGCAGTCTTTGTTAGATTAGCTTGCTTGCAAATGCCATTGTCCATGACCTGTCAGTTCTATGGCAAGCGGTTTTAACATACCTTATGGCAAACCGCCTACACTGGGTAAACTTCAAAGCAGAGCTTACCATTGTGTGTGCATCCATGGCAAGCTGTTTTAACATTTAAATGTATTATGCGTAGGAGCAATGAGATATTGATAGTAAATTGAATATAACAGTTCAATTTCATGTTCAAATTTGTCTTATCAATACAAAAAAGCAATTCATGCTTTAGACCATTTTAATTTAAAAACAAAGTACCGGTTCAGGCACCGTTTCGGCACCGGAACCGTTTTAAAAGTATCGATTTAGCACCGGTATCGGATAAAACCCAAACGATACCCAACCCTACTAGTTATCCACTGTGGTAGCCTATGTTAGGCCAAGTGGTGGCTGAAATATTCCCAAAGCATATATACAACAAAATAAAGTCTGTTATTTACAAATACAGTGTTATTTTATTCCATACAACAAAGTAATTGCGGAGGAAGTCAAACCTAAACGCGGCTTTATCATATAACGTTACAGCGAACTTTAACGTTACCAGCGGTAAAAACGTCATTCTATGCGACAATATTTTGATTTAGTAGCTACAAACTATGGTGTACCTTAAGTAGCAATGGTGCAACAGGTCGACCGTTCTACTGGTGCAACCGGCTGCAGAACCACAGGGGATGACAAGGCTGAGAGGGTTCTATGATGTTGTCTTTTAGAATCTTCTCTACATGCTCCTCAATGACTCTTTTTTTCAGGGGAGACACCCGATAGGCCTTGGACCTGACTGGACAAAGATGGCATGCTTTTTTCACATTGGTCTTGCCCAGATAATTCGAGGTAACCAATAATCAAGTTGTTGGAGCCCTTCTGGACAGTCAGTGTCATAACACGACACCGAGTCCGCCATTTAAATGGACACCTGGCAAGGAGGTAATTCCCCTGGAGGCAAAGCATAGTAGAGGTGAACACCTTGTGATGAGGTGAGTGTGTCCTGATTTCTTTCACTAGAATGGTCTCGCTGTTGTTTGAAGCCATAATAGGTGTAACCTCCATTGGTTTTCAGCTCGTAACTGTTTTTGGCCAGGTTGAGGATGACACCAGTGGCAGCGAGGAAGTCCAGACCTAAGATCATAGGAAACGCCAGGTGACGATCTTCCATTACATGGACTTCCACAGCCCACTGTTTGCCGTGCCAGTCGAGATAGATTGTTTTCTTCCCCAGGGCTTGGTGAACAGGTCCATCCGCCATGATGCATCTCTGGCTCTTTGCCGATAGGAAAACTTCCTCTGCTGGCATCACCTAGCACCACAGACTCTCCTTCATCAACGTAAAGGTGCTACCAGTGTCCAATACAGCCTCTCCCTGTCTGCCTCTGATGGTAATAGGCACTAACAGGAGACCATGTTGTTCTTTATTGTATGCTTGGTGTTGCACCACACTGAGCTCTGCTGTACCGCAATGGATTTTTTTCTCTGATGCTTTTTTCCCTTGCTTTTCAGAAATACGAATAGCATCCACTTCTAACTATACATTGATGCAAACAGCATACCTTACCTTAACCTGTGACGTAACAACAAAAACATGTTGCTCATTTTTTTATTTTTTTTTATTACATTGTGTGATCAATATGCCAGAGTAAATGCAATAGCATAGCATTTATGCCATAGCATACATTGATATTTGTGCCAGACGGGGGTACGAATAGAATTCACTTCTAATTGCAGCAGGGTACGAATAGTATACACTACTAATTGTACCAGGGGTGCAAATAGCCTTACCCTTATTTAAATACACTTATGGGGTGGGTGCGATTGTGTTTTCTAAAGAATCTCCCTTCTTGGTTTTGTAAAGAAATTAATATTAAGTGACACACAAGTAAAAGGACGAAAAAATCGTCTGATATTTAGCAGGCTATGATATAGGCCTAAAGTCTGGAATTTAATTATAGGCCTATTGTTGTAATGGTAGGATACCTACATAGTTTACACAATAATTATATACAATAATTATAGTGTTAGAAATATTGTATATCAATGCATTTATTGACCCAAAGTCGTGGTAGTATTCAATGCATTCTAATCCATTGTCAATCACTTCCGGAAACATTTTGAAGTTTACATGAACCACGTGACCTTAACGAATTTTAACTCTACCTCTACCTTTATTTGGCTCTGGAACAACCTATTCTGATCTTGCTGATTGTCTCATGATACAGCCCATACCGAAACTATAGAAAGCCCCAGACAAATAGGCAAGATGTTTTGTGGTGCGTCAGAAAATGAGACATTTTATTTATTTATTTTCCCGAAAAGTGGGGTAGCCACTGGCCTCGTGACCCAGTGACGTTGGACCCCCGAAGCGCACTAAGACACTTGTCATTTTCCTGGTAGACAGACCCATGGCAAGACAGGCAACTGTATTCTGTTCCCAGAGCATGCTTTATCTGTCTATGATCTGCAGGCTTAGGGCCTCCTTGACGATGATATTGCCCGCAGATAATTTGCGGCACAATTGAATGGTAGCCTATTATCCTGGTCAAGTGCCATACACACATGCTATATATTGTTTGGGTTTTTTTCGGCAGAGTCTAGGCTACCCAAATCTGCCACAATTTCATGTATTGATACTTGCATTGATTTCATTTTTCATTTTTAAATAATAAAAATATAAAAAGCGCATTATAAAATTCTTATATTTTGACATGTGCCTCACCACTGCAAGATGGCAGCTCAACTTGCCTTTCAGGTGTGTGTAGGGCAGACTGTCCTGAATCTGGCAATAGCATTGCCATGGTGGAGGGATTATCTGGGGCTGAGCAAATGTGAAAAAGATGTGGTGTGTGCCTTACGGAACGGAAATAAATGCCATTTTTTATTTAGCCCTATGAGCCCTACTCTATGTTTGGCCATTCTCACTATCTTTAGTTATAAGCATTTATCCAGGTCAAGTGTCATTTACATATGCTATATTTTTTTTTCAGCACAGTCTAGGCTACCCAGATATGCCACCATTTCATACATTAGTACTTACATTGATTTGATTTTGATTTTTCAATAATACAAAGTCAAATATAGCTGCAATCAGCAATGAGGGGGCCAAGCAGAATAGGCTGGAGTAGCCACGGCGACAAGATAGAACTCAGACACCCGCGATCAACATTTTCAACAAGTGTCACATCAAAACATAACTGACTTTGTTGGGCTGAAACAGGGCTGAGTATTGCTTCCGCCTCCGCCAGCCAGCCCCCCCCACCTAATCACCCCTGCCCGTCCCACCCTGTCCCACCCCGCCCTGCCGTTGCATGCACGCATTAGAATGAACTGGATGGAACATGTTGTCATCAGTTTCACATCAAAAAATAAAAGATCGATAAAACACATCATCAACTACAGATCAAAATGCAATATTGCTAATTACAGCGCCCCAAAGGTCAAAGGTCACCAAATGTTTTGTGCGTCCTCCTTATGGGGTCAATCCATCATGGCGGAAAATGACGTCATAGGGTGCTTTGAACTCGGCTTGGTCCAAGGATTCCAACGATACCTGACTTTTGAAAATCGGACCTACGGGTTAAAAGTTACGTGAGTGAACACACTTCCAACTTTGGCCTGTTGGTGGTGCTAGAGGGTTCGAGTTGCCGACATGAAACTTGGTGACATGAATCATGGGACTGTCCCTAATCAGTGTGCCAAATTTCACAACTTTTCACCAGACGGTTCTATGGGCTGCCATAGACTCCCATTGCGGAAGCGTAATAATAATAAGAAAAGGTAGAAACACAATGGGTGCCTTCGCAGCTTCGCTGCTTGGCCCCCAAAAATCATATTATACAATTCTTACATTTTGAAATGTATCTCACCACAGCAAGCTGCCAGCTGGACATGACTTTCATGCATTTGTAGGCCTGACTGTCCTGAATCTGGCAATATAAGAACCATGGTGGAGGGGGACTTTGGGGCTAAGCAATTTACAGACATAATGTGGTGTGCGCCTTATAGAAATAAATATCATTTTCTTTATTTAGTGATGAAAAATGACCTTTCTGCGCTCCATATCTGTGACATAAACTGATCTGACCTGACTTGACCCGAGTTTCCGTGTTTGCCTGTGTGTGCCTACAACAACTTTTTACTGCATTGCCATGAACAAAGTAAAGGCAAAAAATGTGTTTCTTTGTCGAACAAATTGGTATAGTATAGTACAGTGGTTCTTAACTGGTGGGTCGCGGAACCATTCTGAGTGGGTCGCGGAGCTTGTGGTTAAAAAAAGAGAAGAAATCGCCCATTTCAAATAGACTTAAATTGAGACGAAATGGTGCAGAATCCACAGTGTGCGATGTTCACAATTGCTTGAAAATGAGTGAAAATGAAAGTTTTGTCCTGTCAAGTACTTTAAGGTGACATCAGGAGTTGGAGACTTCACAAATGTAATGCCAAACAGCATGTTCCAAACAAATAGGCCTACAGGCACTTCACCTGTCTTGGCATGTAGCTCACCAAATCTGTTGAGGTGAAGCACACACTAATCCCGGCGCAGTGAGCTGCCTGCATCAACAGCGGCGCTTGGGGAGGGGTTAGGTGCCTTGCTCAAGGGCACTTCAGCCTCTTCCTACTGGTCGGGGTTCGAACTGGCAACCCTCCGGTTACAAGTCCGAAGCACTAACCAGTAGGCCACGGCTGCCCCCAATGTGATGCAATGTGAGCCTTGAATTGGATCCAATGCAGGAATTTGCTAGGATATCAAAACCGGATTATGAACATAACTATGTTTTGCCATTAAGAAACACATGATAGCTTTGGATTATATATGCTTTGCCACAAAAACACACAAAAACGTGGGGTAAGTTGAGCTATACGAAGTTATTATTTTACTGTCACTTCATCTGTTTTATAACCCAGAAGGATGTACTTGGTATCATGATCATGATAGCTCTGCGTCTCCTCTTTCATCTGACATGCTTATCTATTCGATTACGGGTTTGTGAGTAATTCAAACGAGAGTAATGGGTGTGCAGCATTGGTTTTTGTACATGACGTTATTATTTTGCAGTCACTTCGTCTGTTTTTATAACCCAGAAGGATCGTTGGTACCAATGGATAGCCCTGTGTCTCCTCTTTCATCTGATATGCGTGCCATATCTATGCGATCACGGGTTCGCGAGTAATTCAAACGAGAGTAATGGGTGCACAGGTGAACGCAGAGAAGTATAGACTGTAAATATGATGCAATTTGATTTAATTTCCTGATTTTTTTTTAATTTTCATACTTGATCGTACAGACATGCGTAGTCTCGTTGGAAAGCCCCACTTCTGCTCTGTCATGTTATAAAGGTTTAATCTCCCTGCGATGAAAAGTTCCGGAGCAATGTAACAAACAAGAAAGGGTGTGTTTTTTGACACACTTTGCATCAATCAAGAGTTAAAAATCCTTCTCTTGCTCCCACTCAAATGGAGAATTATTGCCCGGTCTCACTGCTCCTATTCCTTTTAAGGCTATCAAAAGGGCGGCTTCACAGAATTCCTTTCAAGGAATGACCAAGGAATAATCAATCTGGTTTCAAAAGATTCCACTGAAACTGCTCTGTTGTCTGTGACTGAAGCCTTAAAATCTGTGTGTGCTGCGAAAGGCAGCTTGCCCCAGTTCTCATGTTGTTCGACCTATTTGCTAAGGTTACACGAAACTTAGGTGCCTCTGTCACCTGGTCAGGCTGTTCCTAACCCAACACAACACAACACAACACCCAGCTATTGGTACAGAACATCGTTATCTCTCGTCTTGATTACTGCAGTGCTCACATAGACAGACAAACAAGCCAGGAACCAAAAGAAAGAAAATTACCTGCAAAAATTGTGAGGACCCAATCCATCTGAATCTTCATAGGCACTAAAGGGGTTAACCCCATTGTTGAGAAGAAAATGAGAATTCCAGTAGAGGCATTCGTCTCCATCTTCAGTTTCAGAAACGTTACCACGGTATGACTCTCCATCTCCTTTATAACAGTCATCTGGACCTGTTGCATAACATACATATAGTGTAAACATTAGTATACATTAGATCTCATAATAAAATTGCAACTAACGGCTATAATGATACAAAAGCAAGTTGATTACCGAACTCTCCATCTTTTGTGCCTACACAAAATGGCAGCAATCGGAAGAAGAGCAAGGTAATGCACTGACTGCACAAACAGTCCTCTTTCATTCCTTTTCTTTTCACTTACAAAGGAAGAAATAAAACTTTGTAAGTGCTCTTTGATTACATTATTATCACTATTTATCACTCAATGATTGAGTGATAACAATGATTTACTTTGAGGTAGTAAAGCTTGCCTCTAGCTTGAAGAATACCAACTTCTCCTTTAAGCATATGCATTGGAAAACTTGAACTTACCTCTGCACAAAAAAGCTCCATTTACTCTATCATTTAGAGGGACCCTTGCTTGAAATAATATTGTGTGCCTTCCAGCTAATACAGATATTCCCCAAAAGATTAACATCCGGCTCATCTTCACTGAACCTCTGGTCTTTAATAAGCCAAAGAGGACTATTTACTCTCCATTGGATTCCTACAGCAGCCAGAATTAAATTAAAATCCCTCACTCTGGCCTATAGGACACTTACTGGATCTGCTCCCTGCTATTTGCATTCCATGATCCAGCTCTACATCCCCAATCGCCCACTGTGGTCCTCTGATGTGTGTCTGGTGTGTTGATCAGCCATTAACGCTAGGAGGTCAAAATCAAAACTCTTTTCTTCAGTGGTTCTTCGTTGGTAGAACGAGTTGCCTAGTGTTCTGCAATCCTGCAATATTTTGGGTCTTTCAAGAGGGGTCTAAAGACTAATCTGGTCAACTTACACTTAATTCATTAATTCTTACAGTTATGGTATTTTATTTAATTGTAAAGGTGCATTGTGTAGTTCTTGGGTTAATTCTTGGTGGAAATTATCTCATCTAGCGGTGAGATGGTATATTGCAACAGACTCCAGCTCCCCCCCACTCCAAGTGAGCTACCAGAAGCCGCACCATAAATGTCCTAGCTGACACTAGGAAATGCCATACACAACTTTATTCCTTCTCGTAATGAGGTTTTAGAAAAATAATTGTAAATTGCATTTAGTAATTTAGTCTGTGAAACTATAGGTCATCATTCATGCAAGATTAATCTTGTCATCAGGATCATCATCAGGTTATTCAATGTTAGGGTTTTCCCGGCAGCAGCAAGCACAACGCGAAAGGCAGAGCTAGAATTTCAGGTATGTCCCTCCTTGGCTAATGTATTCTAAACATGGAGGCCAAAACATGGCTGTCACCATACGGCCGACTCTACCACCTGTATTCTAAATGGCAGATTCTACACTTACCAGCATACTACCATTTGTTGGGACAAGTAATTACACATGAATGAGCACATCAATGACCCCCCCCCCACCCCCACAACGCTGCATAGGTGCACTGGAACAATCCTTCCTAAAATGCATTAAACTTTCGTTTACAAAGACGTAAAACTCACTGAGTGGTCAGGGGTCAGCGATTTTTGTGTGAGCATATCAGTGAACACCCATGACCACTCGGTGAGTTTCGCGTCTTTGTAAACGAAAGTTTAATGCGTTTTAGAAACATTGTTCCAGTGCACCTATGCAGCGTTGTGGAGGTGGGAGGGGGGTGCTACCACAGAAACCGAAAATTCTCAGGACAGCAGCATGCCAAATTTCAATCTTAAACGTTCTATTTAATCATAAACTATCTGAAACCAGGGCTTTAAGTGTAAAATACCGAACTTGTCCTTTAAGAAAAACATTAATAATCAAATCAAGAAATTACACAATGTAGCTTTAACTATTGTAATATTCATATTCTGTAAGTCATTTTGGACAAAAGCATCTCAACTTTGATAACCACTGTGTAAAAATCAACCTTTTAACTTTGGTTGTGTTCATTTAAACCCACAAAGGGGTAATTTTGATCGAATAATAAAATTAGCAATAAACGCTTAGTTCAGTTGTGAGATCAAGTTTGTGTTCAACTGTGAGTACTTCTGATTTTTAACTGTATGACCAGCCTTTTACATTCTTGAAACAGAAAATACATTTTCATAACCGAATGCCTTTTGTAGTCAATTTACATCTGTATGGGTATTTGATCACTATTGTCTTAGCTGGCTATGACCTTTATTCCCAGAACCCCTGTTCATACATACAGTGTTGCCATTTGGTCTTTGTTCTCACCACCCTGTTGAGAGCTTAACTCAATCCTGGTCCTGTCTTGGACCACAGGAAAATATGTGAACTGTAAGATATGTGTCAAACGAGAAATTATAATCTGCTCGTGTTTGATATAATTTTTAAGGTCTACATGTGAGAAATACAGTATTGCAGATTGTGGAACAGCAAAGTTATTGTATATGATGTTTCTCTAACCTGGGTTACTTGATGTATTCTTATGGTGAGATGCGCCACACCCCGATCTCTATCAAAGGACTCTCTTTACACCGGGAGCCAGGCTCAACTAATTAGCATACAGCAAAGCTCAAACTAACAAGAGTAACTGCTCTAATAGTCATTTCTGAAATCTCTGTAAATGTATGTTGTAAATATAACACACTCAGTTTTGGTCTTAAATTAATACTTAATGTGGGCAACTTTTTGATCACGTTTGGTCACAATTTAATTGCAATCTAATGTATATGTGCATAGTTGTGGACTAACAAATACTATAGTCTGTATGTGAACCTCACACCTATGTTTTCACACTAAGTGACCAATGTCCTGCAGGCCAGTTGGGAAGGCCTAGCATATTCAAGCAGAGGGGCTTTGTGAGATGAGCTCTATTCCTTTCTCCTATGATGGCTGTTGGGGGAAGCTTAGGCTGAACTCTCAGCCTTTCTCTCTCTCTATCTTTGTCTCAAGCTCTCTGTCTTTCTCTCTCTCCCTCCCTCTCATTCCATCTGTTTTTCTATCCTTTCTTTTGGGTTTGTGTCAATTTTGTTATTTGATATATTGTGTATCTGGTGTATCTGAGAACTTGTTAATTTGTTAAAGGCATATTGCCTAATAAATTGTTACTTTAAAGCAACACCAAATAACTTTTCCTCTGTCAAACGCACTATTTGTTTATCCAGCACCGGCTTTGCAAATAACAATGTCCACAGACAAGGTAGAATATGTTGCATGATTTTATGAAAGTACGATGTATTGCGACTTCAGATGCAAGTCAAATTTGTAGTTTTCATTCCATCGAACTACAGATCCGCTACCCAATCTGGCAAACTTACATAGTGCGGTTATAGCCGATAGAGGGCCGCGAAGCGAATGCAGAAGTGCCGTTCACCCTGTTACGAGTTGATAAACCACTGAAACGATTTTGGAAACATTATTTTAAGGTGCAAAAAACTCTTTGGTGTTGCTTTAACTATCAGTTGTAGCCTACCTCTAAGTCCTCGTATGCCATGCCATGCTCTGCCATACCTGATAAACTAGTTACTTGGTAAATGATTTGTCATACAAGTTGTTGTGATGTAAAATATCATGTATAGTTAAAACAGATAATACAGAGATGGTTACTACGGTGATGCTAGGATAGACATGGTGGTTGCATAGCTTAATAAAAGTTGATAGTTAGTAGACTGTTTAAAAGCTGAATGTAGATAGTTTAAAAGTTGTTGATAGACAGTAGATAGTTTAAAAGTTGTTGATAGACAGCTAGTTTAATAGATAGTTTAATGATAGTTTAAAAGTAGACCGTTTAAAAGTTGAAGGTAAATAGTTTAAAAATTGTTGACAGACTGGAAGTTGAATGAATGTTGACATTCAAATAGTTTAATGGCTGTGTATAGGTAGATATTTGACGATAACTGAAAGTTGGAATGGCTCTAATGTTTGCTAGCAGTTATGTTAAGATTTTTAACTATGCTAACCATGCTACTTAGCTAATGTTTTATAGCAGTGCTAGCAATGCTAACCTGCTAACCATGCTACTTAGCTAACGTTTTCTAGCAGTTTAATGAATGTTGATATTCAAATAGTTTAATGGCTGTGTATAGGTAGATATTTGACGATAACTGAAAGTTGGAATGGCTCTAATGTTTGCTAGCAGTTATGCTAAGATTTGTAATTCTGCTAACCATGTTACTTAGCTAATGTTTTATAGTAGTGCTAGCAATGCTAACATGCTAACCATGCTACTTAGCTAACTTAACTAACATTTTCTAGCAGTTTTGCTAAACATGTTCTAGCAGTTTTGCTAAACATGCTAACTATGCTAACATGCTAACTATGTTAACCATGTGACTTAGTTAACCAAGCTTATCATTTTTAGTAGTTATGCTTACTATGCTAACTAGCATGCTAACTATGTTAACCATGTTACTTAGCTAATCCTTTTTAATAGTTTTGCTAAAAATGCTAACTAGCATGCTAACCATGTTGATAGACAGCTAGTGAATGTATATAGTTTAAAAGTTTAAAAGTTGAATGTAGATAGTTTAAAAGTTGTTGATAGACAGCTAGTTTAATAGATAGATAGTTTAATGATAGTTTAAAAGTAGACCGTTTAAAAGTTGAATGTAAACAGTGAACAGTTTAACTTAGAAACTTCAAACAGATCGGGTTTGTATGACTTTTCAACTTTGAAACTTTTATATTTTTTAAACTATTAAAGAAAAACTTTTTAAAAATCCCCATAGACTTAACATTGCCGATTGTGACATCATAATACGGCCGTTAAGCAATTAGAATCCTATGGCAGGTGTTCAGGCCACCTGCAGCCTCAGGCTTTAACCCTTAAAGGAGTACCGTCACACCGGTGTGACAGGAATGTTGGGAAATTAACATTCTAAAGAATATCTGGGTTCATTGAATTCAACATAGAATTTTAGAACCTTCAACTGTTGCGGAACTTAGAATGTTCAAAAACCTACACCTTTAAGGGTTAAGCATACAATCTGGGTCAATTAACCCTCTAGGCGCCACTGTCGAGTTTACTCGACAAGATGCGGTACTGAATAAAACGGCCGATTTAGTCAAATAGGGTGTCATATTTCGTTCGACATCCACTCCACTAGGTGGCAGACATGTCATACGTCATCCCCGAGTCCGAAAAAGGTCATGGTTTAAACAAAACTTTTGAGCTACAGCGCATTGAATCAGTGCGTGCAATACCGGAGCTAGTGTGCGTGTGAGACACTTAGTCAGAGCGATATTGTCAACGTTAGCGAGTATTTGCATTAGATTATCGTCTAATGGCATCAAAAAAGTTTACCTGAAATGAAGTGTTGGGTCTTCTATTCGCGGACCCTGATTCTGAAGGGGAATATCTGCCTTCAGGAAATGACGGTGATTCGTTTAGTGAGGCTTCAGATGCGTCCCTGCCTTCAATGATGCAGCTGGACAAAGTGAGAGTTTACTCCATAGTTTAGCTTACACCAAGCACAAACGTTGAATCGTTTGCCCAATGTCACTGGTGGGAATAATGTTTCACGGGTTCGGAGTGTTCATCGGGAAGTTAGCAGGGTGTTAGTGGTGTGGCGAACAAGGCTGGAGGTAGCCTAATAGCGCTAGCTTCTGTCTTTTGCCTCTCCACAATCGCGGCGACAGTAACATGGTGGAGCCTTTGTATAATGCGACTGGGTATGTTAGACGAGGTCGAAGTGCTCATAGGAGAGTTAGGGGGAAACGTAGTGGCAGTGTGGGGAGTCGCAATGAGAATGACAGTAGGCCTAGTCCGAGCTGCGCAAATTCTCTCCACTCGACGCGCGCGAGGCAGATCTGGCCATGCTGCTCGCATGGTGGAGGTGGTGACACGCTCTCTCCCTCTCCCTCTCCCCCACACACACACACACACACATTAGGTCATGCATAGTCTATCACAAGATGATGGGAATGCCGGCCCTGTATGGATAGGGATAGGGAGTCATTATCTCTACAACAAAAGGCCTGCTACATAAAAAAAAAAAATGTCAGCCATTTATTAGTAATGATTTACACTGTTGATTTGCTATCTATTTCCCTGATCATTTAGGACATACACTATGTGTTCCTTTTTGTGTGTTCATGTCCTTGTGATGTGTGTGTCTTTGTCAGCTAAGAAAAAAAAACATCAACAAAAACAACAAAAAGAAAAAAAATACTAACATTGTCTCTTGTCTTGTCTCGTCATCTCACTCCTGATCTGTGCCTTGCCGTGGCAAATGAGCTTTTGAACTAAACAGGTCTTGTCTACTTGTGTTTGTGTGTCATCTGAATAATCTATATGTGCCCCATACATGGAATCAGAGTGCCTACTGTATGTAGTAAATGGAAAATCTCTACAGCAAAAGGCCAGTCTACTGCTACATGCATTTGGTTTGTTTCGGCCATTTATTAGTAGTGATTTACACAGTTTGTTCACTACTTACTATTTACCTGAGCATTCAGTATTGTGCAATATAGCATACAGAAGGTGAGGGACATTTTGGGGAGAAAGAAGTGGTGCATTTTATCATTCAAACATGCAACTTTTCATGAAAATTCTATAATCCAAGATGGCCGCCACCATATGACGTCATAATATGCAAATTAGATATAAACATTTAATCTCTACATAAACTTTGGGTCATCCTTAATATTTCTCTAATTTACAGAAAGTCTCTATCTCTTATCACTTTTAAGATATAGCCTTTTGAAATGAAGATGTCTAAATTGATCGTTTCGGAAAAAAACCTCTGGCGCCTAAAGGGTTAAGACTACACATCCTATTCAACTGTTTCCTCTGCCCAAAACTGTTTCAAAATAAAAGTCCTCACTACAATAATCCACTGTTAAACAATGTAACTTAAACTATCATTAAACTATCTATCTATTAAACTAGCTGTCTATCAACAACTTTTAAACTATATACATTCACTAGCTGTCTATCAACAACTTTTAACTTGTCATCAACTGTCAACACTTTTCATCAACTATGACTCCTACCCACTGTAGCTAGTTAGCATGGTTAACAAAGTTAGCATTGCTAACATTTTTAGCATTTTTAGCAAAACTGCTAAACATGATTAGCTAAGTTAGCTAAGTAACATGGTTAGCATAGTTAGCATGCTAGTTAGCATGTTTAGCATAACTGCTAAAAATGATTAGCTGAGTTAGCTAAGTAACATGGTTAGCATAGTTAGCATGCTAGCTAGCATTTTTATCAAAACTGCTAAAAATGATTAGCTAGGTTAGCTAAGTAACATGGTTAGCATAGTTAGCATGCTAACATGTTAGCATGCTAGTTAGCATAATTAGCATAACTACTAAAAATGATTAGCTAAGTTAGCTAAGTAACATGGTTAACATAGTTAGCATGTTAGTTAGCATAACTACTAAAATGATAAGCTTGGTTAACTAAGTCACATGGTTAGCATGTTAGTATTGCTAGCATTGTTAGCATGTTTAGTAAAACTGCTAGAAAATTTTTAGAAAATGCTAGAAAATGTTTAGCAAAACTGCTAAACATGGTTAGCAGAATTACAAATCTTAGCATAACTGCTAGCAAACATTAGAGCCATTCCAACTTTCAGTTATCGTCAAATATCTACCTATACACAGCCATTAAACTATTTGAATATCAACATTCATTAAACTGCTAGAAAACGTTAGTTAAGTAGCATGGTTAACAGGTTAGCATTGCTAGCACTGCTATAAAACATTAGCTAAGTAGCATGGTTAACATAGTTAAAAATCAAGGTCTACATGTGAGAAATACAGTATTGCAGATTGTGGAACAGCAAAGTTATTGTATATGATGTTTCTCTAACCTGGGTTACTTGATGTATTCTTATGGTGAGATGCGCCACACCCCGATCTCTATCAAAGGACTCTCTTTACACCGGGAGCCAGGCTCAACTAATTAGCATACAGCAAAGCTCAAACTAACAAGAGTAACTGCTCTAATAGTCATTTCTGAAATCTCTGTAAATGTATGTTGTAAATATAACACACTCAGTTTTGGTCTTAAATTAATACTTAATGTGGGCAACTTTTTGATCACGTTTGGTCACAATTTAATTGCAATCTAATGTATATGTGCATAGTTGTGGACTAACAAATACTATAGTCTGTATGTGAACCTCACACCTATGTTTTCACACTAAGTGACCAATGTCCTGCAGGCCAGTTGGGAAGGCCTAGCATATTCAAGCAGAGGGGCTTTGTGAGATGAGCTCTATTCCTTTCTCCTATGATGGCTGTTGGGGGAAGCTTAGGCTGAACTCTCAGCCTTTCTCTCTCTCTATCTTTGTCTCAAGCTCTCTGTCTTTCTCTCTCTCCCTCCCTCTCATTCCATCTGTTTTTCTATCCTTTCTTTTGGGTTTGTGTCAATTTTGTTATTTGATATATTGTGTATCTGGTGTATCTGAGAACTTGTTAATTTGTTAAAGGCATATTGCCTAATAAATTGTTACTTTAAAGCAACACCAAATAACTTTTCCTCTGTCAAACGCACTATTTGTTTATCCAGCACCGGCTTTGCAAATAACAATGTCCACAGACAAGGTAGAATATGTTGCATGATTTTATGAAAGTACGATGTATTGCGACTTCAGATGCAAGTCAAATTTGTAGTTTTCATTCCATCGAACTACAGATCCGCTACCCAATCTGGCAAACTTACATAGTGCGGTTATAGCCGATAGAGGGCCGCGAAGCGAATGCAGAAGTGCCGTTCACCCTGTTACGAGTTGATAAACCACTGAAACGATTTTGGAAACATTATTTTAAGGTGCAAAAAACTCTTTGGTGTTGCTTTAACTATCAGTTGTAGCCTACCTCTAAGTCCTCGTATGCCATGCCATGCTCTGCCATACCTGATAAACTAGTTACTTGGTAAATGATTTGTCATACAAGTTGTTGTGATGTAAAATATCATGTATAGTTAAAACAGATAATACAGAGATGGTTACTACGGTGATGCTAGGATAGACATGGTGGTTGCATAGCTTAATAAAAGTTGATAGTTAGTAGACTGTTTAAAAGCTGAATGTAGATAGTTTAAAAGTTGTTGATAGACAGTAGATAGTTTAAAAGTTGTTGATAGACAGCTAGTTTAATAGATAGTTTAATGATAGTTTAAAAGTAGACCGTTTAAAAGTTGAAGGTAAATAGTTTAAAAATTGTTGACAGACTGGAAGTTGAATGAATGTTGACATTCAAATAGTTTAATGGCTGTGTATAGGTAGATATTTGACGATAACTGAAAGTTGGAATGGCTCTAATGTTTGCTAGCAGTTATGTTAAGATTTTTAACTATGCTAACCATGCTACTTAGCTAATGTTTTATAGCAGTGCTAGCAATGCTAACCTGCTAACCATGCTACTTAGCTAACGTTTTCTAGCAGTTTAATGAATGTTGATATTCAAATAGTTTAATGGCTGTGTATAGGTAGATATTTGACGATAACTGAAAGTTGGAATGGCTCTAATGTTTGCTAGCAGTTATGCTAAGATTTGTAATTCTGCTAACCATGTTACTTAGCTAATGTTTTATAGTAGTGCTAGCAATGCTAACATGCTAACCATGCTACTTAGCTAACTTAACTAACATTTTCTAGCAGTTTTGCTAAACATGTTCTAGCAGTTTTGCTAAACATGCTAACTATGCTAACATGCTAACTATGTTAACCATGTGACTTAGTTAACCAAGCTTATCATTTTTAGTAGTTATGCTTACTATGCTAACTAGCATGCTAACTATGTTAACCATGTTACTTAGCTAATCCTTTTTAATAGTTTTGCTAAAAATGCTAACTAGCATGCTAACCATGTTGATAGACAGCTAGTGAATGTATATAGTTTAAAAGTTTAAAAGTTGAATGTAGATAGTTTAAAAGTTGTTGATAGACAGCTAGTTTAATAGATAGATAGTTTAATGATAGTTTAAAAGTAGACCGTTTAAAAGTTGAATGTAAACAGTGAACAGTTTAACTTAGAAACTTCAAACAGATCGGGTTTGTATGACTTTTCAACTTTGAAACTTTTATATTTTTTAAACTATTAAAGAAAAACTTTTTAAAAATCCCCATAGACTTAACATTGCCGATTGTGACATCATAATACGGCCGTTAAGCAATTAGAATCCTATGGCAGGTGTTCAGGCCACCTGCAGCCTCAGGCTTTAACCCTTAAAGGAGTACCGTCACACCGGTGTGACAGGAATGTTGGGAAATTAACATTCTAAAGAATATCTGGGTTCATTGAATTCAACATAGAATTTTAGAACCTTCAACTGTTGCGGAACTTAGAATGTTCAAAAACCTACACCTTTAAGGGTTAAGCATACAATCTGGGTCAATTAACCCTCTAGGCGCCACTGTCGAGTTTACTCGACAAGATGCGGTACTGAATAAAACGGCCGATTTAGTCAAATAGGGTGTCATATTTCGTTCGACATCCACTCCACTAGGTGGCAGACATGTCATACGTCATCCCCGAGTCCGAAAAAGGTCATGGTTTAAACAAAACTTTTGAGCTACAGCGCATTGAATCAGTGCGTGCAATACCGGAGCTAGTGTGCGTGTGAGACACTTAGTCAGAGCGATATTGTCAACGTTAGCGAGTATTTGCATTAGATTATCGTCTAATGGCATCAAAAAAGTTTACCTGAAATGAAGTGTTGGGTCTTCTATTCGCGGACCCTGATTCTGAAGGGGAATATCTGCCTTCAGGAAATGACGGTGATTCGTTTAGTGAGGCTTCAGATGCGTCCCTGCCTTCAATGATGCAGCTGGACAAAGTGAGAGTTTACTCCATAGTTTAGCTTACACCAAGCACAAACGTTGAATCGTTTGCCCAATGTCACTGGTGGGAATAATGTTTCACGGGTTCGGAGTGTTCATCGGGAAGTTAGCAGGGTGTTAGTGGTGTGGCGAACAAGGCTGGAGGTAGCCTAATAGCGCTAGCTTCTGTCTTTTGCCTCTCCACAATCGCGGCGACAGTAACATGGTGGAGCCTTTGTATAATGCGACTGGGTATGTTAGACGAGGTCGAAGTGCTCATAGGAGAGTTAGGGGGAAACGTAGTGGCAGTGTGGGGAGTCGCAATGAGAATGACAGTAGGCCTAGTCCGAGCTGCGCAAATTCTCTCCACTCGACGCGCGCGAGGCAGATCTGGCCATGCTGCTCGCATGGTGGAGGTGGTGACACGCTCTCTCCCTCTCCCTCTCCCCCACACACACACACACACACATTAGGTCATGCATAGTCTATCACAAGATGATGGGAATGCCGGCCCTGTATGGATAGGGATAGGGAGTCATTATCTCTACAACAAAAGGCCTGCTACATAAAAAAAAAAAATGTCAGCCATTTATTAGTAATGATTTACACTGTTGATTTGCTATCTATTTCCCTGATCATTTAGGACATACACTATGTGTTCCTTTTTGTGTGTTCATGTCCTTGTGATGTGTGTGTCTTTGTCAGCTAAGAAAAAAAAACATCAACAAAAACAACAAAAAGAAAAAAAATACTAACATTGTCTCTTGTCTTGTCTCGTCATCTCACTCCTGATCTGTGCCTTGCCGTGGCAAATGAGCTTTTGAACTAAACAGGTCTTGTCTACTTGTGTTTGTGTGTCATCTGAATAATCTATATGTGCCCCATACATGGAATCAGAGTGCCTACTGTATGTAGTAAATGGAAAATCTCTACAGCAAAAGGCCAGTCTACTGCTACATGCATTTGGTTTGTTTCGGCCATTTATTAGTAGTGATTTACACAGTTTGTTCACTACTTACTATTTACCTGAGCATTCAGTATTGTGCAATATAGCATACAGAAGGTGAGGGACATTTTGGGGAGAAAGAAGTGGTGCATTTTATCATTCAAACATGCAACTTTTCATGAAAATTCTATAATCCAAGATGGCCGCCACCATATGACGTCATAATATGCAAATTAGATATAAACATTTAATCTCTACATAAACTTTGGGTCATCCTTAATATTTCTCTAATTTACAGAAAGTCTCTATCTCTTATCACTTTTAAGATATAGCCTTTTGAAATGAAGATGTCTAAATTGATCGTTTCGGAAAAAAACCTCTGGCGCCTAAAGGGTTAAGACTACACATCCTATTCAACTGTTTCCTCTGCCCAAAACTGTTTCAAAATAAAAGTCCTCACTACAATAATCCACTGTTAAACAATGTAACTTAAACTATCATTAAACTATCTATCTATTAAACTAGCTGTCTATCAACAACTTTTAAACTATATACATTCACTAGCTGTCTATCAACAACTTTTAACTTGTCATCAACTGTCAACACTTTTCATCAACTATGACTCCTACCCACTGTAGCTAGTTAGCATGGTTAACAAAGTTAGCATTGCTAACATTTTTAGCATTTTTAGCAAAACTGCTAAACATGATTAGCTAAGTTAGCTAAGTAACATGGTTAGCATAGTTAGCATGCTAGTTAGCATGTTTAGCATAACTGCTAAAAATGATTAGCTGAGTTAGCTAAGTAACATGGTTAGCATAGTTAGCATGCTAGCTAGCATTTTTATCAAAACTGCTAAAAATGATTAGCTAGGTTAGCTAAGTAACATGGTTAGCATAGTTAGCATGCTAACATGTTAGCATGCTAGTTAGCATAATTAGCATAACTACTAAAAATGATTAGCTAAGTTAGCTAAGTAACATGGTTAACATAGTTAGCATGTTAGTTAGCATAACTACTAAAATGATAAGCTTGGTTAACTAAGTCACATGGTTAGCATGTTAGTATTGCTAGCATTGTTAGCATGTTTAGTAAAACTGCTAGAAAATTTTTAGAAAATGCTAGAAAATGTTTAGCAAAACTGCTAAACATGGTTAGCAGAATTACAAATCTTAGCATAACTGCTAGCAAACATTAGAGCCATTCCAACTTTCAGTTATCGTCAAATATCTACCTATACACAGCCATTAAACTATTTGAATATCAACATTCATTAAACTGCTAGAAAACGTTAGTTAAGTAGCATGGTTAACAGGTTAGCATTGCTAGCACTGCTATAAAACATTAGCTAAGTAGCATGGTTAACATAGTTAAAAATCTTAGCATAACTGCTAGCAAACATTAGAGCCATTCCAACTTTCAGTTATCGTCAAATATCTACCTATACACAGCCATTAAACTATTTGAATATCAACATTCATTCAACTTCCAGTCTGTCAACAACTTTTAAACTATTTACCTTCAACTTTTAAACGGTCTACTTTTAAACTATCATTAAACTATCTATTAAACTAGCTGTCTATCAACAACTTTTAAACTATCTACTGTCTATCAACAACTTTTAAACTATCTACATTCAGCTTTTAAACAGACTACTTTTAAACTATAAACTTTTATTAAGCTATGCAACCACCATGTCTATCCTAGTAGTACCGTAGTAACCATCTCTGTATTATCTGTTTTAACTATACATGATATTTTACATCACAACTTTAGCATTTTCATGCACTGGTAATTCCTTGGAATTGCATTTCTAGTTAATATTTGCGGTTGGGCGGGCGTCAATAACCGACGAGATGCGCGTTTAGGAGTTTTAATTGCACGAGAGGGGGGAGTAGTGGGGCGGTGGTAGTGTAGTGGTTAAGGAGCTGGGCTAGCGTGCAGTAGCCTGAAAGTTCACCAATGTTCCCTTGAGCAAGGCACTTAACCCCAAGTTGCTCCGGGGACAATGTGATCCCTTGTAATATAGCTGACATATGTAAGTCACTTTGGTCAAGAAGTGTCTGCTAAATGTAATGTAATGTAAAGGGAGTAGCGAGCTAGCACTCTGTTTTGTTTGGACATCAACAGAAGTGACGTACATGTATCCCCGCTATCGCTGATACAACCTTTAATGGTATACCAAGCAAATGTGAAAAGAAAAAAAAAACAATCAATCTCACCAGATCTGTTGAATAAATCAACTCAGGAGTTTGCAAAGGCATTCCTTCATGCATTATCTGGCTGATAAATGTCTAGTAACTAAATACTCAAAGGAAATCTTTTACATTTACTCATAGCTGCAACACTGAATACTGGTGCCACTTATTCAAAATCATACATGCACTTGCTACTCTCTTCAGACCGTCTCCCAGTCACCTAACGGACTCAGACCAAGTTTCCCGGCAGGAGTTGTGCACCTCTCCTGCGGGCATTACAGTATCTGGCTTGTCTGGACCGACACCCCACAACTCTCTTCTTGACTTCTTCAACTATTTGTTTTTGTCTTTCTATGATTGTGGACAGAGGTTGATGAGGTGAGGGCGATGTCCCAATCAATCTCTCAAGTGGCCCTTTCAGAGATCTTCCAAATGCCAACTCTTCAGGGGTTCGGCCTGTGGTCTCAAGGTAGGCTGCATTGATGGCAAAGTGGAACTCCCTGATCCACCCAATTCTTATGTTGGTTCCCCACATAAGAGGCAATCATCGTTTTGATGGTCCAGTTGGAACGTTTAGTGAGATTGGCTTGGGAGTGATAGCTAGTGGTCAACGTCTGGGTCACTCCCCAGGTCTTACAGAGGTTAGCCATCTCATGGCCAGTGAACTGAGGCCCAGTCTGAAACCAACTCCTGGGGAACACCAAAATGGATACATGTCTATTGGATATGTATTCCAATGGATACATGTCCATTATTAATCCTTGGCGATTTTATTCATTTGGATAACTCATCTTCAGTTGACTTCCTGTCCTTACTCTCCTCATTTAATATCATTATATATAAATATTATATACTTTTAATAAATTATTTTATATACTATATATATATATATATAAAATTATACTATATTATATATATATAAAAGATAAGATAATGGACAACATGACCAGAACACAACTGAAGTTAACACACATTTGAGGTGTAAATGTGGCCACCTTCTGATACCCAAACGCAGAGGAGTCCATTATTACGATAATACAACTGTTGCCAGACTATGTTTTGCTAAAACTGTCTTGTTTGTAGAACTACTTCTTTTCTCTCACACATTGACTCATTTCCTAACTTACAGAACAAACTAACATTACTACTTCAAAATTGCTACAGTCAAAGCCCAGTTGTTAGTTCTTCTGTTGAGCATACAAACATACAAAACAAAGTAAACATTGTTTTACTTGCTCCAAATGAAGTGTAACTGTCTTATGTTACAATGTTGGTATGCTATGAACGTCTGTCAGAGGTTTGTTTAAATATCATATTGTAATCATTATGTTATGTTTAAACGAACAATCTGATAGACGTCCATCGTAATGCTACCAAAAAAATGGAACTTAACGATAAAAGAGCGCATCACAGTAGAAAATTCAACCAAGCAGTGGTATAAATAACAACTGAAGCATTACATATGGTTAGTAGACAGTATCAGTAATAATTTCATTGCTGAAATAATCTCTTCACTATAACGTAATGCATGATCAATTTACCATTCATTATGAAGAGTTATTATAACGTCTAACCAACATTTGAAACCAGATACTTCAATCTATGCCTTTGATGAATTCATTCATGTATAACTAAAACAACCCCGAGTCTGCAAGTGGAGAATATCTGACAATCCCATCAGCTGGTTTAGAAAGTCAACAATTTTGAATATCCTTCCAGGTAGGAATTTAAATGCATTTACCAACTTGGCAGAATGTTCCACTGAAGTTGTCATGGCAGACACAGTCAAAGTCTTGCCCATCCTTTATACATTTGCCATCATTCAAACAGGGACTTGGGTCACAGGCAGCAGCTTTAAAGATACATAAAATAATAAATTAATCAATCAGTATGTTTTTTATGAATCAAAGAGACATTTGAAGTACACAAATGTCCATTGAATATTTCATGTTTCATTTAATTTCAAATACAATGAAATATGGTAGAGAGGTAGAAGTTTGTGCTAACTGCCTTGTTGCTTTACATTTTCAGTTCAGTTTAAAACGAACAACTTAGAATCCACACAACACCATTCAAGTTTAAAACTTCAAACAAAAAAGTCCAAACTTCTATCAGTCAAATTTGAACCTACTTCATGCTTTATGTTCAACATAACACTAGTCTCGCTTAGTAGGCCTAGTGCTTAATTAGCCTTTAAAAGAACATTATCAGTTTCGAAAAAACCTTCACAACACTTTATTTAGGGCTGGGTCAAAAGCACAAACTTTTAAAAATATCCTGGCATCATTTTAGGGAACAGGAGAAGTTTTCCATTGACGTAGCACATTTTAAAAGTATACACAATCTGTGTACACAGAACTTCCCCTCCCCTTACTTCCCCTGAAATACATTAATTATATTCTATAGTGACACCTTATGACCGTCCTAGGTATTAACTAGGGGGCAGAAAAACAGAAAAAAAGACACTCACTACATGGTTGATGAAACTGCACATAGTCAGTCACCTGCAAAGTCATGCTACCGTAAGGCTAATAATAACTGTGCCCTCAAACTATCGCACGTGACAATTTACTTAAAAAGGTGATTTTCTCCTCTTCTGGCGTATCGAGACAGAAGAACCATGACAACTTTGGATGCGGTTATTTTAGCCATACGTTTTGCAATACCCTCGATATACATATCGTCGGAAAGCTTAGTTTATGGCCGTTCACGTGAGGACAATAACTTAATTTTGTAAATTTTACCAAAGTGATTGGTTTCGCCTTGCAGGGTCACATATTGAGACAAGTTGTCTCATTATATCATAATGAGACAAACCCAAAGTTTCAGATGAATCACAACTGCCTAAAACAGCACTTCGACGATAAACATATTTCCACTAACACTACATAGAATCCATGATTCTTTACATCAATGTTTGTTCATATTTCAATTACTTGAAAGTTCCAGACACTCTGATCAACTACAATTAATTTAATTAATTGTGGAGGACACTGTATGGCCAAATCCAATAGAGATACTACGTCGGGAAGTGTTGGCTTGAGTGAATTGCTCTTACTTGATTCACAGTTGGGTGGCTTGAATGGTTCTTTGCACTTGCATTCATAGTATGGTGGAGTTGAAGTTAAAACACAATCTCCACGCCCACATGTCCTTTTCTTGCAAACTTTTTTGGCTGTCAATGGCAAAATAATAAATTACACATCTTCATAGTTGTATTCCTGCTTTCCTTAGAAATATGCAAAAAATGTCTTACCTTTTTCACATCTTCTACCTTTAAAAGGCTTGGGGCACTTGCACTTAAATTTCTCTCCCCTTTTCTGATCACAGATACCATTGTTGAAGCAAGGGTTTGGATCGCAAGGACCTGAATGAAGTAACAGAAATCTTGGTCTGGTTGTTTCTACCAAAATCTTCTTTAACTTGCCATCTTGGTAATATGTGTGGAGTAAGTATTTTAAGTTATCAATACAACAGTTCAAGTTTGCTTCATATAGTATATTACATAATCGTTTCTTATCCATAACCTGGGATCAGAATGAGCGACAAGTCAGTGTGTGTGAGACTCTAGGATGAGGTAGAGTCTGTAACTTAGTCTAACAATAGTGTCAAAAGAAAGAGGACGAATAAAGAATAGGATATAGCATAAAAGGTTATTGATGCATCAGACAACATCTATCATCTTTAAATCTACTGAGGTTCGGGTTTATTCAAGTAAACTGAATTACATCACACAAAAACTTACCATTGTATAATAAACAACATAGGGGTTTCATCTCTGCTAATGTACAATTTAGATAGATTACATGGATTGCAATAATAACCAGGAATCAAAGACAGAAAACACAGTCACATAGAACATAAATTCTATTGCACTGCAGTGCAGTGAAGTGATCAGAACAAGTTATCAAGTTCAGAATCAAGTTATCAAGGCAAATTTAGTCCACAAGCTGTTCAATGTCAGGAAAGTGTAGCCTAGAGTGTTTTTTAAACTGGGGGTCGGGCAGTGAGGGGTCGCAAAATGATTTGACCAACATGTTTTTTGTTTTTTTTGTAATTCACTTTTTATTGGTTTTTTACAAATACATGAGACAAAGACAAACACTGAACATCCACAAGTGAACTGGGAGGATTACAGGCAGATACTGACTAACAAAGCTATACACTATACAGTATATATTAAAAAAAAGTCTGAATGTTAGAATATCCTCATAAACAAAAGGGGAAAAAAGACATAAAAAGAAACAGAAAAACAAACCACCAGCTTACTGTATTATATCTAAATAAGGCCCCCAAATTTTCATATAGACGTCCTCCTTATCTATCATTCTATAGCACACCCTCTCATAAGAGGCAATCTTGGACATCTCATTAAACCATTCCACCATTGATATAGCTACTTGTGTTTTCCAATGGCGTAATATTATCCTGCATCCAACTATTACAGCTGTTTGGCACCATGAGGATTGATGGGCATTTAACCCGCTCCCCTGTGGTACCACACCCAAGAGACAGAGCAATGGATGGCGTACCAGAGCAGTGGTCAGCAACTTGTTGATAAAAGACATTATCTCAGACCATAGGGGGTCTATTATGGGGCAAGAGTATAACATATGTAAAAGAGTGCCGCACTCAGTGTTGCACCTCCAACACACGTCTGAGCCAACACAAGTCCTAACCGTGCCATTTTTGACGGGGTCCAATAAATCCTATTGATAATTTTATAACGTATCAACCGTGTCTGCATTTCTCTTGAAACTTTGTACCATGACTTGATTACTTGTTCCCACGCTTCATCTGGTATACTCTCTCCCATATCCCTCTCCCAGCATCTTTTTAAGCCCCCAAAATTAGGAGGCAGAGATTCCCTTAAAATACTGTAAAAGCCTGATGCTTTCATTAAAAAAAACTTTTCTTGTTCCAATCTGGTCGGTAATTCAGTAGCTGGTGCAAGTGGTGATAGTCTGAGATGTGACAGAATACAGCTTCTTAACTGTAAGTATTTCCAAAAGACCTTATTTGAAAGTCCATATTTTGCTCTTAACTGTTCAAAAGAAAAGAAAGTGTCTCCCTCAAATAAATCCCCAATGTAAACAATGCCTCGCTGGACCCAGTCGGCCAAGAAAATGTCCTTTTGCCTATCTTGAGACATTTATTGTGCCATAGTGAAGTTTGACAAGTAAAATTTGGATATAAGCTCAGGATTTTATGTGAGGCTTGCCAAGTCTCCTGTGAAAATGCCAGTATTGGATTATCATGAGGGATCTTGCCACTAGTTTGTGTAATAAAGGCCTGTACCGGGTATGGATAGATAAGGGCCCCTTCAATAGACACCCAAGCTGGAGCTATATCAGCAGTGATGTATATCTTGGATAACTGTTTTAGAAAAAAAGCATAATGATACCAGGCTATATGGGGCAGACCTAGGCCACCATCTTCTGGAGCCGCATAAAGTTTTGTTTGATTTACATATGGTTTTTTGCCTGCCCACAGAAAACCACAAACCGCTTTATTATATTTTACTAATGTAGTGCGTGGGAAGTTTAATGGTAGCATATTACTTATGTAATTAATTTTGGGAACTATTACCACCTTCAAAATATTGACCTTACCTAGAAGTGATAAGCCTAATTTAGTCCAGTTTTGGAGTATAAGTTCTATTTTTTGAATCAGGGGGAGGAGGTTGACGTCCATAATGTTATTCAATTGTGGGGTGATTTTTATGCCCAAGTATGTCAGGCCTGAAGGCTGCCATGAAAACTGCCAACCCTTTCTAACACTGGGGGGACAGACCTTGGATAGGGACATGGCCTCAGACTTTGACCAGTTGATTTTGTATCCAGACACAAGTGAAAAAGAGTTGATCAAGGTGAGAATATGGGATACTGTGGTTGATGGGCGTCTGCACAGTAGCAAAATATCATCTGCATACAAAAGCAATTTGTGTTCTTTACCCCCAGTCTTAATACCAACTATAGTGTTATTTTGTCTAATGGCAATAGCCAGTGGTTCCAGGGCCAGGGCAAATAACAGGGGGGATAAGGGGCATCCCTGCCGTGTCCCTCTATAAAGCTGAAATGCAGTAGACTGTCTGCCATTTGTCACAACAGATGCCTTGGGATTGTGATATAGTAACCTAACCCAATTAATGAAAGCAGTTCCCATCCCAAATTTCCCCAATGTCTGAAACAAGTATGCAAACTCCACCCTGTCGAATGCTTTCTCTGCATCCAGTGAAAGAGCTACAGTTACATCTGATTCTCTTCCAGCTTGCCACATAAGATGAAGAAGCCTGCGAAGATTGTCAGATGATGTCCTATTCTTAATAAAAACCTACTTGATCAGGGTGGATAAGTTTTGGCAATAACCCTTCCAATCTAGTAGCTAAGATTTTAGCGAGTATCTTAGCATCAACATTAATTAGTGACACTGGGCGATAATTGCCACACAGTTGTGGATCCCTATCCTTTTTATGAATTAGAGTTATTATAGCCGTCTGCATACTATCTGGAAGACACCCTCTCAATAAGGCATTATTGTAAACTTTCAGTAGTCTTTTGGCCAGAAGATCTGAAAAGGCCTTATAAAATTCAGCCGGAAGGCCATCTTCCCCTGGAGATTTCCCGCTCTACAGTTTCTGAATAGCCTCTTTAATTTCCTCTAGTGTAATGTCAGCTCCAATTTGTTCTTGTTCATCCTGTGATAATGTTGGACATTTCACAGTAGATAGAAAAGTGCTAATATCTTGAGAAGCAGGGTTGTCTGATTTATAAAGACTTTGATAGAATGTGACAAATAAGTTGTTGATGTCAATATCATCTGTTTTTAGTTCCCCCGTCATTCTGTATTCCTGTTATAAGTGATTGTGTATATTGCTGCTTTGCTCTCTGTGCAAGAAACCGCCCTGTCCTTTCCCCTTGTTCGTAATACTTCTGTTTACTTCTGAATAATGAATATTCAACTTTTTTCTGTAATATAGAATTATATTCCATCTTTAATTTACTCAGTTCGTGAAGTGAAGAGTGGTCAAAGTATATTGCGTGCCTATTTTCCATTTTTTTATGTCTCCTTCCAGTTCCTGAAAGCGCTTGACCGCTGTCTTTTTTAGAAATGAGCAAGTTTGAATAAGCCGGCCTCTAATGCCTTAAAGCCGGCCTTAAAGGCATCCCACT
Organism: Alosa sapidissima; assembly: GCF_018492685.1. Lineage (NCBI taxonomy): Eukaryota > Metazoa > Chordata > Actinopteri > Clupeiformes > Clupeidae > Alosa > Alosa sapidissima. Next base: position 33,701,017 of record NC_055972.1, read on the forward strand.
CCACAGCTGGGTCTGATACTGTGCCTTCATTGGTCCACCAGTAATACATTATCTCCCCTTTAATAGATTGCACTAAGTTTTCATTTTTGAGCATAGATGTATTAAATCTCCACCTACTGGGACGTTTTTTATTTGATTGGCCTACGCGTAGTGCCATCCCCACTGGAGCATGGTCTGATATTAAAATTGTGCCTATTGTTGTTTGTGCTGTAACAGAGATAAATGATTTTGAAATTAGAAAGTAATCTATTCTGGAATAAGAATTATGTGGGTGGGAATAAAAAGTAAACTGTTTTTCTGAAGGATGAAAAAATCTCCACACATCCACCAAATGTGTTAATTTCTTTCCGTGCCTGTGAAGGTCGTGTTATACCCCCTATATACGTTTTATCCATCGTGGGCTCCCTCACGTTGTTAAAATCCCCACCCAAGATTATATATGGATTTTCAAACCCTGTTATTACATTGCTCACCCCTACAAAAAACCCTGGCTTTTCCATTGTTGGTGCATATACATTCATAAGCGTATACTTAATGCCAAACAGTTCAACCTCTATTGCTATCCACCTGCCTTCTTCATCTGCTTGTTGTCTGAGTATTTTAATGTTGAAGTTTTTCCGAATCAAGATGGCTACTCCCCTCTGACTGGAGGAACCTGCACTCTAAAGGACTTTCCCAACCCAGTCCCTTTGCAATAATAATGAATCTTTTTCCTCCAGGTGGGTCTCTTGCAAGAAAGCTAGATCTGGATTTTTCTGTTTGAGATACCATAGAATCTTCCTCCTTTTTATAGCTGAGTTTGCACCCTTAACATTCAATGATATTAGTTTAAACAATTCACCCATAAAATATAACTAGGTGTAATCAGATACGTGTTAGCCACAATTGTTTTAAAAAACATAATAACTTCTTGTCCTGTTAGTCTACTCCCTTGTGGAAAAAGGAAACTTGAACAAAGCAAGTTAAAACGAAAAAACATTGTACACAAATACAAAACTGTCAAGAGCCCACACATAGCATTAGGCTCTCCTGCTCTACTAAACATGCTATAGTGCATCCGCATGAAAGTGTCACCTGACCCATGTTTTTATCCCAACCAATAACCTGAAGTACCTTTCAAAAAGGCAAGTCAACCAAACAATGCAATGAAAATTATGATATCAATAATCACCCTCTTGGCTACCATTCCAAGAGTACCATACTTGTAATATGCATATCTGGAGGAATGTTACTAAAATAAAATATGTAAATAGTCCCAGACATTGAAAGAGAAATTATGACTGACCATAATGAGCCTACTCATCACCCTGCGTAAAGCCCTGCGATGTAAGGAAGGTAGCTACCGCATTTGGTGAAGTGAAGGAATGCCACTTGTTGTTTACAGAAAACTTCAGCGTTGCTGGGTACTGCATGGAGTAGAGGATCCCATGTCCTCTGAGTTGCTTCTTCACACCATCAAATTTTCTACGCTGTTGTAGCACCTCTTGGGAAAGATCCTGGAAGAAGGAGAGCTTCTTGCCCTCCCATACGACTGCTTATTTTCCGTGAGCAGCCGCGAGGACCGCTTCTCTCGCGCTGAATCTCAGAAAGCGGATCAGGGGGTCGTTTCTAGAAAAGTTAGCAACGACGTTGCTTAACCACCATGGTACGACGCAACTTGCGACCAAACAACGACACTGTTACACCTGTTTCCAGAAAGCATCATACCTGTGTCGCAATTCGCAACCTCCGACGTTCGAACACCATAGTTCCAACAACGTTGTTGATGATGCAGCGATACATATAATTGGTGGAAACAGTGGAAATGTGTAATACCCCACCCCCTAGAAATGTTCTGTCACGTTCTGTCAAATGTTCTGTCGACATGTTTCTAATCTAAACCGAGTGATTAATGTTGGTATTGTCATTGCCATCAGCCAAAACCTAAACCTATTGCAAGCATATAAAACAGCACAATATGAGTCATTATTTGTGTTAAATATCTGTGTTGGAAAAAATATATAGCCTGGACAAATATCTGGGTATCCCATAGGTTATCAACTGTCTCGTGGCTTAACGGCAGCGCGTTGGTGCACTGCGCACTTGGCCGGAGTTCGCATCCTAGCTCTTCTTTTTATCTCTGAGTAGGCCTACGAGACACAACAATAGGTTTTGACCATACATATTTATGTATATAGTTACTCTACATCCAGAGTACAATAGGTAGGTATACGTCAGTCAAAAACAATTGAATCTACATGTCACACTAGTTCACCCGCAGGTAGCGAGAAGCAAGAGGACAATCTCACATCATAAGAAAATCGAACCTACAACGTTGGGATAATAAGTCATCTGCTTTAGCCACTACACCATTTAACACTGCTGTTGTTAGGGACTGTGAAGATTATAATACTAAAAGCAAGGCAATACTTTAATTAACATAAATAGCAAGAATGAGCCAAGTAGGGGAGCAGTGTCTTCATCAAAATTAAGCTACAGGATAGATTAATCATTGAGTCACGAAATAAACATCCACTTCGCAAATTTTGGTTAGGCGGTTGTGATTTTTGGTTAGGCGGTCCGGACACCAACAGGAACTACCAAGGAACGACACAAGTGCGACTGCCTAGGGGCAGTAGTTCAAACGACCAAACTTTGCGTCCTTGTTTGCGTTTGAGAGTTCGAACTACCCTTTCTAGAAACACCAAATCCAAGAACGATGCAGCAAACTACCAAGGTTGCGACGCAAGTTAGCAAACGATGCTTTCTAGAAACGACCCCCTGAGCGTGACGACTGCGACCCTTGTCTGCACTCTGCCCAACGCGGTGCACTCGCTCAATTTCAAATCCAACATTCACATCCAGCTCCAACTGTTCCGTTAGTATATCAAGCACAAAATCCTCTCAGGTCGTTACCCTCTGCTTTTTCAGGAATGCCCATCACACGCACGTTGTTCCGTCTACTGTAGTCTTCTAAATATGTGACTTTATCCTGAAGTGCTTTTAGGTTAGACCAGCGGTTCTTAAACTTTTTGCCTGGCGACCCCACAAAAAAGTATGGCGAGGTCTGGCGACCCCACTTTCCCCAAACCCATTCTAAGTCCTTACTCAAATACCCCCATCAAACGTTAAATGATGTTTTATAAACAAAGTTCGGGTGGAGCCTTCGGGATGATTGACAGCAATTAACTCACCCACTGCCGCCGCAGGGTAGGCCTATTTAAGCCGACCTCCTTTTCCATACGTCACACGCTCCGACGTTCGCGAAATCATTCAGTCTGCGTATTGTTCGCATGGAAAAGACAGCTCTCATGGAACTGGAAATCCACCCAGCGCCAGCAAGGCGTTGACCCTACCCACTGGACAGTGGCTCGCATCCGCAGCACTCTCCATTCCCGCGGCATCACGTTCCGTATGTCGGATAGGAAGTTCCATCTCCTCCGCCTTCTAACGCAGTTGGATAACCCGGTCTTTTCGCCCTCCCGCTCCCTCACTTTGTTTTCCTCCCCAGACCAGGAAGCAAGCTGCTCCTTCTGGCATCCCGACGCGGTTCCTTCCGCCGGCCATTCAGCCGGACGAAGCACACACCACCAGCCACCTCGCGAACCGGGCACGCCGACAGCACTTTCCGGCACCACACGCTTCAGAGCGTATCATTCCGCTGCTTCAGCCACAGCCACTGCCACGTCAGCGGCTCAGGCCCATTCCCGCCGCATCTCCGCCGTATTTCCGGGTCCAACCCCACTTCTCCAGACGGCCCCGGTAGCGACAGCGTCGCTACTCCCCCCCACTCCTTCTTTCCTTCCCCCATCCACCTCCCCTAGCCAGGACTCGGTCCAGGCCTGCCCCACCTCCAGTCGTTCCGACGACTGCTCCCTCCCTCCCCCCTCTCCCCCCTCTCCCCCCTCCCCTTTCCATTCCGGGAGCCACGTCTGTACAGCACGCCTCAACTCACGAAGCGTCAGCTCGAAGAGTCACCTCACTAGCTCCCCATCTCTCTTATGAGTTAGCGAGCACCTGGTCTCAGCCGGCGCCGATAGCGACAGCGTCGCTACTCCCCCCTAACCCTCTTTCCTTCCCCGTCCCACTTCCCGCGACCCTGTCCCAGGTTGCTCCCCTTCCGGTCGCGTTAGCGACCGCTCCCTCCCTCCCCCCTTTTCTCCCTTCCCATCTCTTCCCCGGCTCCGCGCTAGACCAGCCCGCAGCAGCGGGTCATCAGCACTCAGCGAGTGCTTCGGACCACGACGTCCCGTTCCGGCAGCAAAACTATTCTTTAGCCACAGCACAGGCCCTGCCACCGCCTCCTCACGCTGCAGCATTCGAACCACCACCCGTCACAGCGTCCACCAGGAACCTCATCTTGTCAGGTGCAGACGTAGACCTTTCTACCATTCTTCCCTCCCTTCCTATTCCCTCTCATAACCGGGATCTAGTTTGCGGCGAACTGGTTTTTCTCTAAAAAATTCTGGCCCAGCATCAAAAACCCTGTCATTTCCCGAGTTCACCGTAGCTTTTACCAACTACACAGAAGTCGTCTGTTTCGTGTTCTCCAGTCGACGCAAATGACTAAGCTAAATGACTACCTGGCCATCATCGCCGGCCTAGCCGTATCCTACGGTAGAGCTCATTTTCATACGTAGGCTACCACCGGCTGTTTTCAGCAAAATGCGCTGCCAGAGTCGGCCTCTGGAACTAAAACCCCTACTGGGGCGCGCTCGATATGGAGCTCCATAACCGCGTTTTCCTAGGACTTAAGCCATCTTGTCCCCTCTGCAATAGCCCCAGTCACGGCGCGGTCGAGTGTCCACTAGTCAACTCATTCCCCAGGGCCGCCCTTTCATCTCGCATCTCCTAAACTGCGCTCAGCAACCCCATCTCTCGAAGACGTCGTATCTCTAGATGCCCAGTGTCTGGCCGATATCAAACTCTGGAGGATGTTTTAGACGAATGGAATGGTCTGTGCACGTTCTACGACGACTGCCAATCATCTCCAGAAGAGCTCCAGTTGTACACCGACGCAGCCCCCTCAACAGGCTTCGGAGGCTTTTTCAAAGGGCGCTGGTTTGCATCCCCGTGGCCACTAGAGTTCAGAGAGCTAACAACTGGAAACGAATCGTCAGCCGTGTTCGAACTCTACCCCGTAGCCATCACGGCCCTACCTGGGGGAATGAGTGGACCTCCAAGAGTGTGATAATCCACAGCGACAACGAAGCCGTAGTGCACGTCATTAATAACGAGCTCAAAATCGCCTGCGCTTTCCCCTCTTAGTAGGCGTCTAATCTGGATAGCAGCCAGCTACCAGCTTATTATAAGAGCCGCGCACGTCCCCGGTTGCCACAATGGAATTGCTGACTCTCTCTCTCGTCTTAAATTCCAGAGATTCAGAAGCTCGGCTCCAGAGGCGGACCCGTACCCTACTCCACTCCCCAGCTTTTCGGAGACCATCTTCCCATAAACCACCCCCTCAGCTATCTTCAGCCCATCACGGCCGACCTAGCCCTTCAAGCCCTCGCACCCAGGACCATGCAGTCCTACTGGACTGCTTGGTCGTGCTTCAAACAGTTCCACGCAAAGCACTCACTACCATTTCCCAGTTTCGATGCAGTCACCATATCATCATTTATCACCTACGCCCACACTTCACTCGGGATCAAAGTTTCTTCCATTAGAGTCTACCTAGCTGGCATTCATTTCTTCTACAAACGCCCCCACGGCTCCGAATGCCCCTTCTCCGACACCAGGATAGGCTTGTTAATTAAAGGTATCCGTAGGCAACATCCAGTCCCCCAAGACTCCCGCCTTCCCATTACCTCAAGCATTCTCGCCACCCGCCTCGCTACCCTTCGCAAAGGGTCATGTCACCGCATTCCGATTCCACCATCTCCGTTATGTTTCTACTGGCCTTTTTGGGCTGCTGAGATGTAGCGAGTTTACATGCCCTTCGTCTCTCTTCATTCCCGATGTCCACCCGTGCATCGCAGATCTAGAGCAGCTAGACCAAGACACCATTCGATTTACCATCAAACAGAGTAAAACCGATCAGTCCCGAAAAGGACACTCCATATCCATTTAACTCCGCCTCAGATCTTCAGCCTTTCCAATACCTATCTCACTACATCTCATATCGGTCAGCTCAAGCTTCGTCTACTAGCCCGCCCTTCGTGTCAGACGAAGGGCTACCCATCACTCGCCACAGATTCCAGACACTCTTAAAAACAATTCTAGTCAAATCTGGTTTTCCCGCGGATCGCTACTCCGCACACTCCTTCAGGATAGGAGCTGCCACAACAGCTGCGCTCAACGGCTTATCGGAGCAACAAATTAAAATACTGGGCCGTTGGTCCTCGGATGCCTACCAGTCTTACATCCGCTCCAATCTAGCGGATTTACGACTCGCTCAGCAAGCACTTATGTAGTTGGTAGCGGCCTTTCTCTGTGATCTTTTGGGGTGCAAGCGGTCATCGCTCTATCGCGATATCCGCTCCAGGCACTCCAGGACCACGGACAGCTACCTTGCCAAACACGCACTTCTCCCATACATTCTAGTCTAGCTGAAGCAATCATATAGAAGGGCGAACTAGTGAACAACTAAATCAAGCAAAAACTAGAAAGCAAAGTCATTTGTTTTATTTACTCCATATGAACAAGAACCGAGAAAACCAAACAATCACGATTAAACAAGTGTAGGCTGCCGCCATATCAGATCAGAGCGCTATGTGCGTAGCGCGCGCACACACAAGCACGCACACACATACACAGCAGCATTAGGCCTACAACGTTACATTAATTATATTTATGGCGATAACAATAACAATATTTTTTTATTTACCTTTTCTGGTTTACTATCTTTAACAATTTCAATGGGAAGGGTGGGCATGCTTCCGTGAACATAGCAAGTTAATTCTAGGAGGAATGCTGCATACGGCGACACGGAGATTTTCCTCCACGGTGCTGAGCCGACATCTGCATTTTGAGATGTCGTTTCATTTTGACAGGTTTTAAGCTCTCATTCGCCAGAACATCACTGCAAATCACACATTGTGGGTGGTCGAGGTTATCTTTAACTTGGCAAGTGAATGCATATTTCAGAAATTCTTTCTGATAAAGCCGACGCGCCGTTTGTTCTTTTTTATTCTCACCGGCTGCAGACTTGTCCCATCTGAGGATCACGGAGGAGTAGACGCACTGGTAGATGGCACTTCCGAGCTTTTGTTAAATTTTTTAAGCAGCCACCTGTCCATTTTGGCTAGTAGGCTACCTGTCTTTTGTTTTGTTTTACTTAAAATAGCGGGAACAAGTTGAGTTTGTCAGCGGACCAGTAGTCCATAGACTGAACCAGATCTCGTTGAAAGATGAAAACATTTCTCTCTCTTCTCTTAACTGCGTGTAAATAAGAAAAAGGCAGAAAAGGCCAATATTATTTTCCTTTGTTTCACCTAATAATAATTTCAGACTGAATACAGAAAATAATTGGCGACCCCACGGAAGTTTTTGCTAGTTTAAGAATCACTGGGTTAGACAAAGCAGAGTCTATGCTAGCCCCTCGGCTGTAGCATCTTCCAGGTCTGAAATTCTGGTTTCCGCCTCCGACATCCTTGAACCCAGCGACTCAACAGTAGCTTAGTTTGCAGCTTTTCCATGCCTGTTTTCATACTGTTCACATCTGCCGCTATACCTTTCAAGAGATTTTTGATGCTGGCAAGCTCTGCCTTAGTATCGTCAGATGTAGCTTCTTCCTCCATCTTGCTTTCAGGCGTTGTGAGCTTTTTCTGTTGCTTTGCTGTGCAAGTAGGGTTATTTTTTTGTTCGTTTGGCATGATTTATATCACGTTGTTGTTTAAGAGATTGAAAGATTACTTTTTAAGGGATTTCTTGCAGTAATAGCATGGGGAAGGAAGGTCAAGCCGAGCGGAGCCAAAAACTATGCAGCCATGCTGGTGTCACGCCTTCCCGGAAGTCCCTTGACCAACATGTTTAAAAACTGGGATATTCAGTAGTCTTGATGTAGGCTTACATTCCACAGTGTTTCCATAATCTTCCTCCGAAAGTGGATGCTCTGTTGTTTACTCAAACTCAAATCTCTACCTGTGCCTCTTGCAATGACAAGCTTGAAGTTGCTGTACACAAGCTTACCAGTGACAGACAGAATGCAGCCACTGTTCTTTGCCACTGTAGTGCTAGTCATGTTGTGAAAAACTGAACATAATGTTGAAATAAACATAAATGTGTTAAATTAATACATAACACTTTGTTTTACCTCTTAGGTCCTGAATCTCTAACAACCATGTTCCATCATGTTCATCATCATCATCATCACTTGGGTCCTCTGGAAAATCTCGAAGCAAGTCTGGGAAATATAATGCTCATTTCAGTTACTTCAAGTAGCTTACCTGCACTGGCATAACAAGATACACTATATTGCCAAAAGTATTAGGTCATCTGCCTTGACTCGCATATTGTAAAAGCACCAATTACCGTCCCTTTCGTTCGAAAATTCTAAAACAACGATATTTTTTAATACTTCAACATAACATTTGATAAATGAACCTTACATTTTTCAGTAGCCATAGGTGTGTAGATTGGAACAAAATCTGGTTTGGTTCTTACCGGGGCTTTTACTGCCTGAAAAATCTGATTTTGTTTACCACGCTCGGAGGTTAGTGCTTGCCTGGTAGGTCGCCTATTTCCAACCTTTCTCACGGCACATCAACCGTTAGACCGAGAATTCTCATCGCAAATCAAAATTCCATTGGAGCTCCAAGCGGAATCCACCGTCTTGGTTTGTATAGAAATCAGAGATGGCAAAAGTACTCACTTCCCGTAAGTAGAAGTACAAATACTCTGGTAAAAGTAGAAGTACTGATTTAACTTATTTACTCAAGTAAAAGTAACAAAGTACAGGTTTGGGAATTTACTTAAAGTATAAAAGTAAAAGTAGTCTTGTGAATGACAACCATTTTTTATGCAACGGTACCTGGACCATACAAATGTTACTAGAGTGCAAGAGTGCCAGCCTCTCTTTTTAAATCTTCCCATAACCTGTTGGGCCATTTCTAGGCTTTCCCCCCCAACATTGCACTGCCTACTTCAGAGGGCAGTGTGTTCTTTTGGCCTACCATCAAATGCTGGACATTTTTAGAAGGCTAAGATCCTGTAGTTTCTTAGAAAGCACTGGCACAGAGTTACAGAGCCTAGAATATAGTTTTTTTCTTTCTCCTGGATAACAAGCTTCTCTGAACTGACCACATTTCAGCCCTGTAGGTCACTTGATATGATTTTAGAAACACAACTGAGCCCTAGCACCAGGTCTTGCGAAGCTGTGTGCAAAAGTAGATCAATATAGAATGAAAAATGAGTACTTTAGACCATTTTTTGCCACGGTATGCTTATGCATTTTGTAATGCCCTGGAAACTCCCCAAAATGTATACTGACAATAAAAGTATGCATTTCTGAGGTTTCTTGTAGACTATTTGGATTGTATGTCAGGTTCTGATATAGAATGACTAAACAAAATGGAATAATTACACAAAAGTCTCCATTTTTGCATTTTCTTTGTTGGCTTCATGGGTGTGTATAAGATGGACTATAATTCCTATGGATTCCTGTGAATATTTCAAGACCAGGAATGTAGTGGTAAAATAAGAGGTGGGTAAACTATGAATTCTGTGATCATGGTAAGGTGGACTGCGCCATGTGGTATCAGATTTTTAGAAAAGGCATTTAGAACATGTTTGATGATGGTGGAGGTTATTGTCCAGTGTTTATAACAATACAAGTGGCATTAAGTGGTTCATAGAGTGTTGATGAGTGTAAATATTGTTATTGTGGATAATACAGTGTGATTTTTTTAACAGTTGTAATTGGTGAATAAACTCTTTTGAGAGGTGGATAAACTCTAATAAGAGTTGGATAAACTGTGTTTACTTGCGTTTAGCCTCCACTACATCCCTGTTCAAGACCCAATGCTGCATACTTATTGCTAAGGATATAGGCTACACTGCAGCTAGAAGTTAGGGAAGCACCAAAGGCGAGGAGAGGAGGAGGGCATTTTTGACTAAATTTAATTAAGACATACTACTATGTGCTAACGTTAACGTTACTACCATCAAGCTGCAATGATTTGCTGCGAATGAATGCCGCCCAAATCTGTCGAGTCAAGTGGTGCGTCAAGTGCAACATAGGCTATATTCCCATCCGCTATTGATGACGCGAAAAATAATAACGGTAACTCCACTGAAATTATTTGAAACTAAAGTAACGAGCCAGTTTTGTAAAATTTAAGGAGTAGAAAGTACCGATATTCGTGTTAAAATGTAAGGAGTAAAAGTAAAAAGTCACCTCAAAAATAAATAGTAAAGTAAAGTAAAAATATCTGAAAAATCTACTTAAGTACAATAACGAAGTATTTGTACTTCGTTACTTCCCATCTCTGATATAAATAATATTAAGCAGAGGTGGAAAGTAACGAAATACATTTACTCACGTTACTGTATTGAGTAGTTTTTCTGTGTATTTTGTATTTTTTAAGTAGTTTATAAAATCTGTATTTTAAATTTTACTTGATTACATTTTGAGTGAAGCATTGTACTTCGCTAAATCAAAAATTCCATCCGTTACTTGAGTAAAAAAAAAAAGTTAAGACTAACGAAAACAGAAAGGGAGAGAAAAAAATGATTTGGAGAAACTAATCATTGCGGAGATATTTAAGCAAACACCATGGGATTTCATGTTTTGACGTTTGTGCTCACCTTTCTCTGGAAAGAAGTTTATTAGCAGTTGTTTCCCCTCATTTTGATGTCTCTCTTTTTCCTGTTTTGGCCTTTGTTTTGGGTAACCTGACTTTCTTGGAGAAAGATATTGCACCAGCAGCACAACAATTAGCGGTCTACTAGCCTACTAGCGATGCTCAACTAATAAACTAAAGATAGACTATCTTATGAATCGTACAGGCAGACTAAACCATTTAGCTCTTTAGCAAGGGAGAGTGAGAGTGACCTTAGACAGTTTTCACTACAGTATGTTTTGTATACAAAATCCAGTCAGTCAAACTTTAAATTTCGTCTGACATTCATTTTGTACGGAGCCCCTAAGGGGACTTGAGCAAAAAAAAATCTACGTGAGCACATGAAACCAAAAAAGTTTAGTTTCATGTGCTCACGTGAAACTTTCATGTGCGCACATGAAAGTTCCACGTGCGCACATGAAAGTTTCAGGTGAGCACATGAAACTAAACTTTAGATTTTTTTTTTGCTCATGTCCCCTTAGGGGCTCCGTAAATTTGAAATTGAATTTGGAAGTTAAAATATTCAGGTAAATAATTATATGGTGGAAATAAGTATTGAATGCTTACTTTTTTTTTCAGTAATTAGCCTAAACTTCCAGTGAGTATATTCGAAATTTTCACCACACATTATATTAACACACATACAAAAAATCCAAACATAAGAGTTATGTGTAATTGTCACAGCCACACCAAGCTCTCCATCAACCACGCCCACTCTTGACTCTACTGAAAACACTGCTTCCCGCTCACTCTCCCCTGTCTACTAACAGGCCACACCTGCCCTCGTTGTCCCTCGTTTGTCCTAATTGCCAGCACTATGTAAACCCCTGTGTTTGTTCACTCATTGTCTGGCTTCACACTGAGCTACACGGACTTCAGCTCCTTACTGCTTGAATCTTGCAGAGAAGAAACCCACGAGTTAAGTTGACTTTTGTGTTTGCCTTTTGGACCTTTGCATTTTTGTGACATCGTTGAACTCTTGCCTTGTTTCCCTTTGAATTGATCCAGTAACTCCTATGTTTTGAAACTACTCCATCCTCTGAGAATTGAAGAGTCCTGTTTTCAGTTTCTATGTTTTGAATTCCTACAAACCAACAAGTAAAATCTCAGAACTTGACTTCTCTGTGCCTTGAGTCTGTGTCTCGTAACAGTAATACAGTGGAATGACACAGGAAAAAAGTATTGAACGTGCCTACGCCTTTGTTTGTAATGACTGCTTCTAGACATTTCCTGTATGACAAAACTTATTAGTCGCAGTATCAGGTATGATTTTGGCCCATTGTTCTAAACAGATTCCAGGGGTCCCTCTTGTTAATCCTGATCTTAAGTTACTTCCAGAACTGTTTAATTGACTTGGCTGCCTTCAAGTCTTTCTGGAGCTTTCTCTGAGTGGTCCTTGGCTCTTGGAGTTGACTATCCTTCTGACTCCCTGGTCAGAAATATTGCGAAGAGATCCTCTGCATGGCCGGTTGATGATGCAGTGATGTTCCTTCCACTTGCAGATAATGGCTCCCATGCTACTTACTGGAAGATTCTGAAGTTTTGAAATGTATCTGTAACCAGTTTCATTGATATGTTTTGCAACAATAAGGTTGCAAAGGTCTTGGGAGAGCTTTTTGCTTATATCCATCATGAAATGTTTCTTGTGTGACACCTTGGTAATGAAAAACCTTTTTATAGCCCATCAATATGTAGGCTACTAACCAAGCTTATATTAATTTGCACAGATAGAAAGGATAACTAGTCTCTTACTTATTACAGATTCCAGCTCGTTCCTTTCCTTGCCTTAGTGCTTTTTCTTAGCGTGTTCAATACTTTTTCCCTGTGTTATTCCACTTCATTACACATGACTCTACTTATGGAATTGTTTGGATTTTTTATGTGTGGATTACCTGAGTTATTACTAATGCCTGTTGAAAATGTTGTGCCCCCCATATTCCACTTTTCAAGGGCCCTCTCCTCCATTGGGGCCCTATACTTCCCACTTTCAGTTCCACCAGTTCAACACCCTTTAATCTGCTGAATCTGCTCGTTTCCAAATATAAAAAAAACTCTCTGCAACTCAACATTGGCCTGCCTGCCTCAGCTGCCTGTGTGCTGGATTACTGTTTACTGCAAAGCGACCAAGGATGAGTGCAACTAACTTTGAAAATCAACTACTGCTCAAACTTAAAGGAGAACTCCGGTGATTTTTCACATAGATCTCCATTTCTCAACGTCACCGAGTACTGTCGGTCTGAACAAAACTGAAACAATCGGTTTTACCTAGCTCGAGTTGCTGCAGCCAGCAGCTAAGCCAGCCATGTTCATGCTCCCAGTGTGTAGCGCTGTAGCTGCAGCAACTCGAGCTAGGACCAAAGTCCTTTTAGGCAAGTACCTCCACTCGGCGGCCATATTGCAACGCTTTTTGGGTTTGCGTGTGCGTAAGGCTTCACGACACCAATGTTGCTCCAGCGGTGAGATCACAACAGTTGATTGGCACGATGTCTTCATAGCACACCACATTATTGGCTCAATGTATTCACAACACACCACATGATTGGCTCAATGTATTCACATGTCGACGTTTTGCCGCGGAAGGGTTGTGATATGTGTAGACAACTGTCATATTGCCATTACAAACTAACCCCATGCATTACTATGGGATTTTGAGTGCTGTATCTCATTAGATCTCCTTATTTAGTCTCTGGTAAAACTGGTTGTTCTGGTACCCCCCCCCCCCCCCCCCCCCCAAAAAAAAAAAAGTAACTATAACTTTTACTTTAAGTACATTTTAAATGAACTACTTTTTACTTTTACTTGAGTACATTTTCAGATTGGTATTTTAACTTGTACTTGAGTAATATTTCATCAAAGTATTGGTACTTTTACTTGAGTACAATATTTTCGTACTTTTTCCACCTCTGATATTAAGAGGTCGGAAATACGGGACAGTCGGTAGGTGACGTTCCGATTTGAACTTAGGTGACATCCCATTCTTAATCCACAGGGTTTAATATGACATTGGTCCACCCTTTGCAGCTTCAACTCTTCTGGGAAGGCTTTCCACAAGGTTTAGGAGTGTGTTTATGGGAATATTTGACCATTCTTCCAGAAGCGCATTTGTGAGGTCACACACTGATGTTGGACAACAAGACCTGACTCTCAGTCTCCACTCTAATTCATCCCAAAGGTGTTCTACAGGGTTGAGGTCAGGACTCTGTGCAGGCCAATCAAGTTCAACCACTTTTGCTTTTACTGGTCATACTTAATGTTTAGGACAAGTATGAATCGTTTTGAGTTTTTTTGTAACATGGTAATATGAACTACAGTTGTATGTGACGTCACTGGTTTGGGCGCCTCATCTCTAACTGATTAAAATGGTAATTTTTGAATGGGTTAAAATATGGGTAAGGCTATTTGCACCCCTGGTACAATTAGCAGTGTATGCTATTCGTACCCTGGTGCAATTAGAAGTGAATTCTATTCGCACCCTCGTCTGGTACAAATATCGATGTATGCTATTCTCACCCCGATGCACACAGCATTGTGTTCTATTAATACCCCGTCTGGTACAAATATCAGTGAATGCTATTTGCACCCCTGTGCATTTACTCTGGCATATTGATCACACAATGTAATAAAAAAAAAAAAACAAGCAACATGTTTTTGTTACGTCACAGTGTGTAATAGACACTCTGAATAAGGTATGCTGTTTGCATCAATGTATAGTTAGAAGTGGATGCTATTTGTACCCTGGTGTATATTGTAATGTATGCTATTTACACCCTGGTGCATGAACTAGCTCTGATTATTTTTCGATTTGTCACAGACTGAGCTGTGACGCACACGCGCACGTAGCGCGCAGGCGGCCATTTGCCGGCATCTTTAAATCACTGCTGCAATGTAACATGCCTATGATAAGGCTTTGCAGTTGTCCAATATGGTCAATCTATTGTCTCAATTGTGTTTCATATGACACGCAGAAGCTACATTCATGCATTGTTTTGCTCCAGTTGAAAATGTTTCTGCATAATTTGTCAGCTGTGATCAAATGCGTTCAATAAATTCCTCTTTTATGTCATAAATATAACATGCCCATGATTGATGCTTGTATGGTCAGGCGTATCTAATCTAGGCCTCTCTTATGTTCAATCAGATTCGCTTTGCCCACCCGTTTTTTTCTGTGCCCACCCATTTGAACATTTCTGGCTACACTACTGTTAGAAAAGAAAGTGATAAGTCATAAGTGTACTATTCCTACAAAACAACTAGATACTAACGATGTAGAGCAAGAATAATCATGTGGTGGTGACACTGTTCCAGTGAGTAAAGATTCATTTTGTAATCTAAGAGGATACATTTCGCGGAAACATGAGGGTGTGCTACGGAGAGCAAAAAAAAACGTGAGCAATTTGAATATGCTTCATATCAAGTAGAAGGCTATAAAACTTGGATGCTAAGCCTGTATTCTTTTGGCAATTAATCCCGATTGATCCCTTTAGTTGACGTTGCCAAGCTTGTTTGTTGTTGCACCATCAGTGTTGCAGTCTTTTAAAATAAATGTTCTGAGTGAAATATATTGCCGCTGCTCTTAGTTCTTTGCAGAAACAGAAAACTCTAAAATATAGTTTATAGTTACAGAAAACTATAAAATAATCTAAACTTCATTCACTCTCGGTGTATAGATCAGGACAGACTTGCGGAACAGGCTGCACGTCAACAGTCTGACAGCCTGCATGAAGATAAGCATTAATGGTCCAATAGTAAAACAGTGCAATTACCAAAGGGCCCTTAAAATTATCTTTTTAAAGCCAAGGAGGACGGCTTGTAACAATGCTAGTTGTCAGCTCTGCCATAAGTAGTGACCGATCACATTTGCACTTTTTTTTTTGTTTTGCCCTTTCTTTTGCACTTGTTCTATAGTTTGTTAAAATTACACATATTTTGAAATATTTGTATACTGTTGTATAATTTGTTTGGTAAACCTTGTGGTGATTACCTTTATGTGTGGTTAACTTGTGTTGTGCTCCTTCTCATATTAAAGCGATGGTTCGGAGTAATTTTACCCTAGGGTCCTTTGCACCATGACCCGAGCCAAACACCCTCCCAGAACCTTTTTTCCCTTGGTCGAACCCTGGATAGCAATTTCAGCAGAATATGTTATGGTAGTGTGATTTAATAAACACACATTGTTATTTAACATTAGTCTGGTCTTGTCTGTTTTAATGTGTCGCTGTTGTCCATATAGTGCTACTATGCTAGCGGCATATAGCTGCTAGCTAGCATGCTGCTAGGCGCAATTGCATAAGTTATTGCTAATGTCTATTAGTGCTATACATATATTGAAATCACGTTTGCGATGCAAACCTTGATTAAGGTGATACTGGCACTGGTATTTCAGTCAATGAAGTCAGTGAAGCACTCGTCTGCTATGGTAGCTACCTACAACTTTAGCATGGTGACTCACTGATAATTTTAGCTGTGCATTAACTTTGCATTTTTCCCAAGTTTGGTCTCATACGTAACTTTAGTGTCTATCTGCCATCTTTGTAATGAAAGCCTCGGCATTTTAATCACTGTTTAAGTCGGTTCAGACAACTATTGGCATCTGTTTGTGATTTATTGTGCTAACGTAACTTAACTGTATGGAACTTAGTCTTCTATTTTGTTTGTTCTGCAGCATCAACTTTTATCGGCTGGATTCTAGCATCTAACGTTACGATTGCCTCTGTTGGGTTTGCTTGATCAAGTAAGATACTTTCCGGGTTGTTAAAATGTAATGTGAACACATTCCCGTAGCATTCCAAAATAGACCAGAGATGCTTGTACTATATGTATATTTTGGGATTGCAATAACCATAATGATATCGTTATGTAACAGCCATCGTTTCGGGGACTCTGATGACCGTGAAGAGCCAGAAAATGGTGACTGCATCTCTGAGGTACCTTCCAACTCGCCTGGTCAGTATCAGTTGAAGCAAAGTCCTTTTAGGCAAGTCCCTCCACTCGGCGGCCATATACCAACGTTTTATGGGCACTCATCGGGCACAGTCTTTGGGTCGAACTGCGCGTGCGCAAGGCTTCACGACACCAGCGGCGTGCTCCAGCGGCGAGATCACAACACATGATTGGCACGATGTCTTCACAACACACCATATGATTGGGTCAATGTATTCACATGTCGACGTTTTGCCGAGGAAGGGGTGGGATATGTGTAGATAACGGCCATATTGGCGTGACAAACTAGCCCCATGCATTTCTATGGAGTATTTTTTGAGTGCTGTGTCTCCTCATTAGAAAGTCTCTGGTTGAAGCCTGAAGCCCAAGCCAATTGCACTGGCAAAGTAAGTAATAATCTCTTAACATTGAAATGACTAAATCATAATATTAATATTAGAGATATGGTTAACATTCTTAGTACTAAAGACATTCCCCTCTCTTTGTATCTATTCCTCCAGCTCCACCATCTCGCCGAGTGCCAGGCAGCCGAGTCACTACCCCTCAACCTGGAGAAAACTGTTAAGGTAAAGACTGATCTCTGAAATAATATTGAATACAGTGGCCCCATCTATATTAACACAGCAGTAGTCACTCCATTTCAGATCAACAGATTGCATCTGCATTACCATCTCAGATTTTCTGCATACTTTATCCTTTACTTTCAAAATCTCAGCCAAATATTTTGTCAGTTAAAACATCTGCATTCATGCAATATTGCCTGAAAAGTTCATTCATTATTATCAGATTGTATTGAAACACATTGATTTCAATGTCAATCCATTCATGGAGTTGATATAGATAGTGCATACCAAAATATTGAAACCTACAGATTCATGTCCAGCATGACCAGAGATTTGATTTTGTTTGCCATTGTTTGGCCCTGTAGCTCTCAGCTTACCATGGTTAACAGATCACAACCATTTATCTCCCTTAGCACCTCACCATAGGGCAGGACCGCAACACTCTTCATCACCTCAACTGCATTTAACATACGGAGAGTTACTCAAGGTAGGGACTGATCTCTGAAATATTAGTGAATAGAAAGGCCCTGTGTGTATTATCAGTCATGGTTAACAGATAACTACCATTTAATACATTTTTTTTTCCCCCTCTCGCACACCGCCCACCTCACTATGGGCCAGGAACGGCAGTCCCTCCTCAACTCCCTCCACCCCCACACCAGCCCTCAACGTGCAGCGAACAGAGGAGCTTTGTAAGTCATGTTTCTTTTTAAATTTAATCTCCTTAATACCTATCTCATATATTGTATTGTGTAAGCATACTTGGCTTTGGATGCTACATACCATAAACATATCTGTCTGTTTGATTACAGGTGCTGTGAGGAAAAACATGGTGACACGGTCTGCCACGGACACTGAGGTCACCAAACACGCAATCAGGTGTTTCAACCGGCGGTGGATCGGGCAACGAGGAGATGTGTTCCGCCTCCATCCACACAAATGGAGTAATAGGAGAAATAAGCATTAAACAATCTTTTTATTGAACTTCTTGTCATTCACCAGTTATTCATTTTCTGATATTTTAGCTGTGCATAGCGCAGTATTTCATTGAATTTGTAGCCTATTAGATAAAATATTTCTGCAATATTTGTAGCCTATTAGATAAAATATTTCTGCACTGTCTGCACTAAATTAGGTTTTGACCACAAAATGAATGTAAAGTAGCCTAGGCAATGTAGGCTACTTAACAAAAACAGAATAGCTTATAACCTGTAACTTTCCATAAATGTCCATTTTATATTTCCATTGAGTAGTGATCACGTTTGTACAGTAAATTGATGTCTTGACTTAAACCTTTTCTGTTAGGTTTATTGACAGTGTTAAGTTAAAAATACGAGGCAATGCAGATTAATCGTAGGTCTATATTGCTGTAGTAGCCTAGGCTAGGCCTAGTGATAGTTTTACTTTTATCCTATAGTTGCCTAGTTTTATCCTACAGCAAGAACAGAAGGAATTTTGAAAATGAGATAAACGGGTCCAAAACGACCCGGGCCAGATGAGCCTTTGAGTCCGTTGCGGGTCCGCAGCGGATGTATGTATCAATTTGCGGATCCCAAACGGACCCGCCGCGGAGGTAAGGTTTTAATCGCGGATGCGGAGTGGATGCAGTGCGGAGCCACGGCGGGTCCGCGATCCGCCTTCGTAGCGGATCCGTTCCTGAGAACATCTGGAGTCCGATACGGGTCCGTTTCGCGGGTCCGTTCTGGAAGCCGTCATACCGCCGCGGAGTCCTTTTGCTGTGTGGGTTGCTAGGATAATCATGTTGGTTGATATGGTGGTTGCTAGGATGACATTACAGTTTTGGTTGCTAGGTTGTTGCTAGGGAAATTAAGATGGTTGCTAGGATGTTGCTAGGCTACATATGGTGGTTACTATTCTAAATAACACAGTTGCTATGGTGGTTGCTAGGGTTAAAGCCAAATCATGTGTAGGTCATGTCACATTTTTTTTAAAGCTAATCCAAGCCAATCCATGTGTAGACAGGTCATGTACATGGTCTATTGTGGTTCTACAAAGATTTGTTTGACATGGATTGACTTCAAACAAAGCCCAGCCCAGCTTCATAGTTATGCAGCTGTCAGATGGCTTAGAACTCTGCCAGGTATTCGCAATCTAGAGTGACAGTTAGAGAGCTGTGATGTCATAGAGGGCCAATATTCCGCCATTCATTTAAAGAAGTGATTTGTAGGATTGTTACCGAACGTTCTGTAGGCCAAAATCAAAACACTGGTGAACATTCTTCTGGAAAACTCCCTGCTGGACAGATAAGCCTATGTCACTCCTTGGACTCACGTATTGTGCACATGCGCATATACTCTTTTTCTTTTGTAGTTCGTTGCCAAACACGAGTACAGCTGCTCTTAATGTTGCACGTTAACCATATAAACGTTCTGTTGTGTTGCCGTGTGCGTTATTGAAAACGTAAGTGTACAACTATTTTCCATACTGGTGTTAGATTTATCTTGATTTGTGTAGTCAACATGACGGTATTTTACTTTAGTAGCCTACAGTTGCAGTATAGCAACTCGCGATAGTGTTGCCAATTTAGTTGTGGAAGCACATTTCACCGTGATATTCGCGCCACTAGTCGGTCACATGACTATTGGATCTGAAGGCTGTTATGCTCCATTCGTGGTCTCTAGTGCCATCTAGTGGCTAATGTTTATAAAGACACGGTGCAACTCCAGATTTCTATTGCATTGGTTTCTGTTGATTCCTATTGCTGTTCAGCATTTTGGTTGTTTGCACAGCAATTATTTATTGCATGGCAATTATGTATATTGCAGAGTGAATATTGTTTAGTGCTCATTAGTCTGTATATTGTGTGCATACATATGTATATTTATGTATGTTATATTCTTTATGTACCATTTATATTTATTTATTCTGTATTTCTTTATTTACAGAAAACCAAACACACTCACACAAACACACCCCCACTTAAACACACAAAGAACACATACCATTGCAAGCAACAAGCACTTTATTCACCTGCTGGAACTGGATTTCAATAAATCTGTTGAACGAAACCAAAGGTTGCAGCGACTCTCTTACCGGAGTACATAGCTAGTTCGGGTAGCGCCAGCGAATAACGCACACGGACTTCACAGTTCTCAAGACTACCAGACGCGAGCCTCTTCTGGGTTGCCAGATGTAATGAAGACTTAGCTAACGTTAGTTGACCTGCAGCTGCTTTAACGTTTCTCCAACCATGACCCAGCTACACATTACGGAAACATGAAAACAAAAAATACCTCTCTAACCAACGTAACATATTTAGCTGAAGTTAGCGATGCAGATGAAGTTTAGCCTAGGCTACCTGTTGTGGAGAAATATGGCCAGCTCTGCGTCAGACTTGATATTCTTCGTTTGACGAAAACGTCACCATATCAGGAAGCTCCTCCGATGTCCACTTAATTTGTTTCATGTTTTAATTTTGGAAATGTGCCTGCCTCTCGTAGGCGTTCATGACTACAACTGACAGCTGTTGACAGTTGGCCTTTGCTAATTTGGCAACCCAAACAGTAGGACACGCTAGCCCATTATTAATACGCTATTCTAGAATGAATAGTTCAAAACATAAACGAAAATTCCAAGAGATTCCGCCCCGTAACACTTTTTTTTCCATGGGTTTTACGGGGTTTTACGGGTTAGAGTAATGTTGTCAAATAAGCCATTACTTCAATTCATCGTGTTTCCTTACTCTCTGACAACATATGGTGATCATTTTTGGAATGGTTACAGTTTATTTTCCATTATTTCCTACATACTGGACCTTTAAATATACCTAATAAACATTCTACTGGGTATAACAGATCTTTGTAATCAGTATAACATTAAACACTATAGTTCACTCAAAGGCATCCATGTCCCATAGTTATAAGTGTCCATATCAGAAATGAAGGACAGGGAAAAAGGAGAACATTTTAACATCTTAACAAAGATAATCTACATGAGACTTTATAATGCTAGCTAAAAAGTCAACAATAGGGCTGGGATAAACAATAATTTTTTAAACGATTAATCTAGCGATTATTTTTTCGATGCATCGATTAATCTAACGATTCATTTTTTCAATCCGATTCGATTTCGATTCGATTATTGATTATCTCCCCATTAATTGACTAATAGCAATTTATACATGTTGATTTATATATCTGAATGAAAAAAACATGAATTCCTTAACATTGCAATATATGTGTATTGCTCTTAAAATTCCAAAATAAAATACTATACAAGTGCAAAGTAATGCATTCTTAGTCAGAGGTAGCATTCAATAAAGTTCAGTTATGTATAGGTCTAATTGAGTGCCTGTCACTTTAAGACGTTCGTTCCCTTGCAATTGTAACACTAACGCAGTTAAAACGCAGCTGATGTATGGATGCAATTCATAACGTAGATAGATAGATAGAAAGATAGATAGATAGGCCTACTTTATTGATCCCCAGGGGAAATTCAAGAACTAACGTAGTTAGTTCAAATAACAGTTTGTACTTCTCCTTGGGACAAGCACTTTTGAGTCTTGGAAAACACTTTTCCATTTACATCGGGATTTTGCAAACATTCAGTGTCCGAGTCAATAAAATGAGCCCTGAGAAACGAAATTGACAAGCAGCTGTAAGTAAGCATGCTAAACTCAACATCCAAACAGTATTCTAACGTTAGCTTTGAGATACTGCTTGATTGCATAACTTAACTAAGTTTAGTCTCCTCAATGTACTATGTTGTGATAAGACCTTAGCAGAGTTAACTTGACTGCAGCAGTTTTGAACAAATTTGCACAGCATGGTCGTGATGCTAAGCGGATTTAATAGCAATTAAGCCAGCCGTGTTCTATGCAATGCTTCTATGTGGCAACAACTATCCTTCAACAATCGTGAATATTTTGTGTTAAATGCACATGCAGAGGAGGGGCAGGGCAGGGAAAGGCCGGTTTTGTGGCGCCCCACCACAGATTAGTCAACGTATGGGAAACACTGAAGGTGTAAAATTCAAAATATTTGGCAGCACGCGTTTTGGGTCTGACAAATCGATGCATATTTTTTGAGTCGACGTAATCAATTACGTTGTCCCAGCCCTAGTCAACAAACTATTGTTTATGTTTGGAAGACAAGAGTGATTCAGCCTAGTGAATCAGACAAACGTCCAAGACTCACAGAACCAGAACATTAGGTGAGCTCCACGGCAGTCGATGATTGACAGACCGATATTGTAGCCACATCAGGACGTCTCCGGGCCTCCTTCTACAATCTCCGACGGCTCGGATATCCCTGCGGTGGAGGCCTGTCGATTTGCGATATGCTCTTTAACGAACGTGCTGGCCTCCAGCGGCGACTTGAATTTCTGCTCTGCTCCGCTGAATGTGAAACGCAGCGTCGTGGGATGAACCAGGGAGTATTTCAGATGTGTGGAGAAGTTTGGTGTGATATTGACCTAAAGTGTGTTGAAGCATGATACCGAGTGTGAACTTTTGTCTCATAGCTCATCTCAGCTTGTCCCCTGCACTCCGAAATCTGGCGCTAATTAGCCGATGCTACCAACAGGTTTTCAATGGGGGTGCCTCGGCATTGGGCTAGCCATGCAAATATGCTCATTGTAGCTCCACACTTCATTTGTAGACTTCGGAGGGCCCTGACATTTAAAACGAGACATTGAGAACTTTGAAAAAGCACTGGTAGTTTATTTACAAGACGATTTATACACTTAGACAGTACCTTCAGGAAGTTTACCGTTCGCCGCCATCTTAAATTTAGTCACGATAAGTCGAGCGACGAGTACGAATGAACAGGTGTGATAAGGGATCAGATTCCAAAAATAATTCTGTGGAAATGCATGGATTCCAATTGCTGCTACTGGAAGCAACTGGAATCCATGCATTTCTACTGAATTATTTTTGGAATCTGATCCCTTATCAGACAAACAAATTAGGTTGGTAATGTACATAGGTTCGACATAAGTCAGTTACATATACATATTTCTTCATAACCATTGTGTTAGTAAAAGGATTGAATGTCCTGTCAATTAAGTAATGTGTGACTACTAGCTGTCTTTCCCATTGGAACCAATGATATAATGCTAACTTGTCTTCCCCTAAAAAGGGGCGTGAATCTGTTCAAATGCATTCTATGACGTTGCACCGGTTGTGACAATAGACTGTACATAAACTACTGTTAAGTGACATAGCTGGCAGCAAGATGTAACCGACCGTCAACTAGCATAACAGCTAGTCGTGTCGTTTCATTATGTTGGTGACGTACATTAATCGAGATGAGAGATGTAGTCGACTGAGCGGATTTGCACAAAACTATCATAACTTTTAAAGTCTATTGAACAACAGTACTTTCTTGACGTAAAGAATTATCTTTTAAATTCACACACATCATATGTGAAATTCATGGCACAATTCGAACGGGACCAAATAATAATTGTTATCTCTCCATTGACTCCTGTTCATATTTTTTCGAAAGATAGGTCCCATGGACCGGAAGTAGAAGGGCTCTCTATAGCCTAGGCCATATTCAATGATCTCAGAACATAATACAAATGCCGGAATAATATTTAAATAATAAATTGACATACGCCTTACTCTGCTACAATCTTTATGTTCTTTTTGTTTTATCAATGTGTTTAAAATATATTCACATAAACTCTGTATGTAAGATATTAAATGTCCTGATATTTTACTTTTGCTAATATGTTAGTATGTTTAGCTTATTACACATGTTATATCAGTTTGGCTAACAGAGCAACTTTTATAACTCTTCAGGTTTGCAAAGTTTAGGTTCTCTTTTCAACAACATAAAAAACATCACAGTCACATCAGATGCAATTAAAGAACTTAAGGTAAAACTTACCTTCAACTCGCCCTCTATGTTTTCCGTGTTTTTTTCCATGCTTGCCTTCTTGCTTCTTTTCATGTTTCTTTTTTAACTGATCAGACAAGCAAAACATTTTATACATATTTTAAATGTTATATCAGTATAACCCTTAAACAGGTTTTTGTTTGAATATTACAAAAAACAGATATACTAGGCACAGCAATAATACCTCAGTCTGTTTGATGAATAAGAAGAAAAACAACAGAAGAAATAACAGTCTGGTGTTCATGATGATTCTCAACCTAAGCAATGCCAGTTGAAGTTAAGAACCATGTTTGCAGTTCTATCTGGGTCATTGCCCCTTTATGGGAGGTTGAGTATTGATTTCATGCACTTATTTGTAACTATGGTATGCGGCAAGGATTTATAACATTACCGTTTGTCCCACTGGAGCCCTTTCCTTCATTTTCCAACTAAAATAATCTATAATATCTTATTTAGCAAAATGCAGTGCTTTGTAGATTTCAAAAGAAATACACATTTTCCCACTCACTGTGTTTTAGAATAGAATAGAATATACTTTATTGTCATGCCTGCATGAAAATGATCTTTGGTCTCACTAAGAGTAAGAGTAGTAAAAAACACAAAGGAAACATAGAGTAGACACATTCATTCCATTACACACAGACATATATCCAAAGGATTGACACAGCACATCACATGTACCCCTCCCTCTAGCCCACACAAGCATACACATCAGATACAAGGCAAAAAGCACCAGTTCCAGCCCATTTGTGGTGTTCTTAGATACACCTCCCTTCTGTCTAGCTTTTGCATTGTTTGTTGACCATGGAAATTGCATTTGGAATAAAAAAGTTTTTGTATATATTTTTCCTTGCCATGTGCGCCACCCTAGGGGAAGCAGCTCAAATTCAGAATGGAGGGGGTGGGTGTCATCATCTAGTATGTTCATGGTTTTTCTGTGTACTGCAGTGCTGTATGGATTATCTGGTGTTTTTTGAGATCGCCCTATGATTTTCCCTGCCATTTTAAATCGCTGAGCTGCAGTGTCGCGCGTTCGTAGACTGTGCGCTCAGATACACCTCTCTCTCTGTGCGCTCCTCCTCCGTCTACTGACAGCCAGGGCGTATTCATTTCCTCTACGGCTGCAAACGGAATTCACTCGCAGTTAACCAAATATTTCTTTATTAGGGCAGGGCAGGCATATTTCTGGCTATTAAATCATTTCTAAACCAGTCTAAAGTCTGTAGTGAAGTCTGTGTAGGGTTTTCCAGGCTCCATTTCTTTTTACGAGACACCATGCTCACAAGAGCCACCTGGTGGTTGTTTGGGTTGTTGCAGCGTCACTGGAGAAATACAAATTAAAGTTGCGTGATCGCGCATGAGGTCACGTGCGAATCACGTGCGAATCACGTGTGAAGCCGGCCAATTTGAAGTAATGCCCACTGTACGTAAATATAGGCCTAATGCCAAAGCTCAAGTATGACCGCTGCTACTCTAGCTTAGACACCACGCAAACTACCAGTGTGGATGGGCTATCAATATGGCTGCAAGCTACCAGTATGGATGGACTATCAATAGGTTTGGATCAAATAAGCTACCAGTATGGATGGACTAGGTTTGGATCAAAGAAGCTACCAGTATTGATGGACTATCAATATGGCTAGGATACCTATACAAGCAAGCAAC
Source organism: Alosa sapidissima (assembly GCF_018492685.1). Lineage (NCBI taxonomy): Eukaryota > Metazoa > Chordata > Actinopteri > Clupeiformes > Clupeidae > Alosa > Alosa sapidissima. The sequence goes on from NC_055972.1 coordinate 33,726,811, forward strand.
CAGTGTGGATCGTCAGTCTCGGTAAGGCAACACTAGAGTAACGATAGGCTACACAATAAATGGTGGTGGGAAAAACAGTGGCTACAGGTCGTTCCTGAAAGTCACAAACAACACCATCAGTTTCCTGTCCACTACATGGTTTATAAGTTACGCATTCAATACACAAGTTACACATTCCCCTTATAAAAATGTACCACAGCTTTAATAAATTTACCTCTTTAAAATCCCCCGTAACTGCACGCATTTAGATGGCTGACCTCTTGCTCGGAACCAATGAATCCGAGTGAACTACGATTTAACCCTATATAATAAAGTAGCCTGGTCAAATCAGTTTCCTATCGCGGGTGACTTTGTAGTACTTCAGAGCCCTATTTTTACAACCCCTGCTGTCTATACCACGTCCATTACGGACACTATCATCACTATTGCCACTGGCACCTCCGACTATGTTGGGCAGAGGGTCGAAATAAGCAAGACGCACCTCCATTCACAGACGCTCCTTGACTGCAGTCAATAGACGATCGATCATATTCTCCAAAAGGCAGATATTCTCCTTCAGAATCAGAATAGGAAGAGATCCAAGACTTCATCACACGTGGATTTTTTTTTCAAAATTTGGTGTATTTCTGCTTCAATTTTTGCAAAACTATGGCCCGCACCACTTCCGCGTTATGGATCATGGAGTGTACGATTGAAATGTTCACATTGTCCGTTTCCTTCCGGGTGATATGGGGTTGTCCTGCTCTTATCTATCCCATACAGCTTGCACAGACGCTTCAGCAGGTCTCCCTCAAAAGCACGGCCTTGGTCAGAGTGAATCCTTTTTGGTACACCAAAGGAATAGAACCACTTCTCAGTCAGGATATTGGCCACTGTGTCAGCCTGTTGATTAGCTGTTGGGTAGGCTTGGGTGAATTTGGAGAAGACGTCGGTGACAACAAGGACGTTCTTATGTCCATCACTGGCCTTTTCCATAACTGTGAAGTCCATGGCAATGACTTCCAGTGGTCTAGCAGCCAACAAGTGGACAGAGTATGTGCGGACTGTGGGGACAACTCCCTTGGCTAGGGTACACCGTTCACAATCTCTGCACCACTTTTCAGTGTCATGGCGCATTTTGGGCCAATAACACCTTTGCCGGATCAGCTCATTCATTCTTTCTATGCCCTGGTGGCCATGGTTGTCGTGCAGATCTTGAGCTCTGATCCGACGCCACTGCCAAGTGAGCTCCAAGACCATCTCCGACTCCTGAGTTCTTTCTTGTCTATTTGGTGGTCAGGCCCTCCTCCAGTAAGCCAAAAAGGCCCCGATGACTGGGTCTTTTGCCTGAAGTGTACGTAGGTCTGCTAGATCTATGCAATCGTCGTGTCTTCACACTAACTGTCAACCTAATGGTATAGCCTACTGTAGGCTACGAAATCCATCCAAAAGCTAGAGAAAAAGGAAAACTTTTGGATTGTGTTGTCGCCCAAATCGACCCTGTCATTTATGGTTGTGCAGTGTTGACAGTTGTATTGGCCAATTTTTTGGGCCTAAAAAAGCTGTAGGTGAAGTCAAATTTCACTTCATTTGCAGTTTACTAGCTGTGCAGTGTCTAGTGTCCGTTTCACCGCTAGTGCAACAATGGCAAATATTGGAATTATATACTAGGCCTACCAATTACAAACAGACAACTGAACATAACTAGATGTACCGCAGAGCGGTACAAAATATGACCGCCGCCCAGTCCAGCACATTTTTTCCACAAAAATAAATCAAGCTGAAAGGCCTATATGATTCTAACTGTCTCACTAAATTGCATTATCCACACTCAATTCTCACTGGTATCTGCTAGACAACAAGTACCAAAACATGATTAGTTCATAGATTTTACATGTATTTTCATTTTCATGTGTGTGTGTGTGTGTGTGCATGTGTGCGTGCTTGTGTGTTTGTCTGCGTTTGTGTGTTTGTGCATGTGCATGCATGCGTACATATGTCTACTGTGTGAGTATGTGTCATACGTACAGTATGATTATTGTGAATGTATGTGTGTGCGTGTGTATCTGTTTATGCACATGTGTGCACATGGAATGGGTTAACATGACCCCTGGAGGCAAACATACAGAAAAAATTGGTCATCCTAGGCCCTACGGTTCTCAAGATATTCACACAAAACTGTGTCTGCCCTACCCTCCTTTCGGGGGGGTCCAGTCCAACGAAAAACGATGGTTCCATGCTATCCATGTGGGGTTACAGTACATGCCCACCAAGTTTCGTGTACCCCGGTCTTTCAGTGTCCCGGGAATCCTTGTTGGTGTACGGTCACTAAATGTACACATACATCATTTTATTGTAAGGCCCCCCATGAACGAAAGTTCACAAAACTTGGCATGCATTCGGAAGGTGTCATAATGATCCTACCAGAGATGTCAGCCAGAGATATTGTGATGAAAACACCTAATTTTTTGCTTTTTAATTTTTAACTAGGTGGCGCTATACATGAAATAAGTGGTAATGGGATGGGTTGACATGCCCCCTTAAGACCAACATACAAAAAAAAAGGTGGACCTCCTAGGCCCTACGGTTCTCGAGATATTCACAGAAAACTCTCCGGCCACCTACAGGCCAGTTGGTGTATAGTAACATAAATTAATTTATTGTGTGGCCCCCCATGAACGGAATTCCACGAAACTTGGTGTGCATTCAGAGGGTGTCATAATGATCCTACACTTCCAATTTTGTGCAGTTTTGACTGTGTTAGGTCACAGATACCTGCGATTACAACACCTCATTTTTACTTTTTTGTGTTTAACTAGGTGGCGCTATACATGAAATGAGTGGTTATGGAATGGGTTGACATGGCCCCTTGAGATCAACATACAAAAAAAATGGTCCTCCTAAACCCTACGGTTCTCGAGATATTCACAGAAAACTGTGTCTGCCCTACCCTCCTTTCGGGGGGTCCAGTCCAGCGGGGGGGCTATAGATCAAAATGAAAAACAATGGTTCCATGCTATCCATGTGGGGTTACATGCCCACCAAGTTTCGTGTACCCCGGTCTTTCAGTGTCCCGGGAATCCTTGACGGAAATCTGACTAAACCTATATGACCGCTTCGCTGCGCGGCGGTCATAATAATTAGAATAACATTTATTTATTTAACATCTTTCATACACAGAATGCAGCTCAAAGTGCTTTGGAACATTAACACAATAAAGAATCAAAATGTCATACAAATAGGCCCACAATAAATGGATCACAGCATAGGATTAAGTACAAATGACAATTCACACAATGGAAATCCGGGAATATAAGGAAATACATACAACACATAGGCCTATAATACAAGTAATGCAGGGAAAATACGATGAACCTGTGAATAGCAGTAGAATGTAAAATAATGTGAAGAAATAGGTTATAAGACAAAAGTGAGTTAACTAAAAGCTGTCATAGCCTACAGGCATGTGTTCAGGTCTTTTCTTGGAGATGTTTACAGAATTTGCCTGTTTGCCTGCCTATATATGCAGTGTGTTCCAGCTTCTATGAATAATGGATAAAAGCACCTTCTCCTCTTTGTTTGTGGAGCACTTTGGGCACAATGAAATTATTAACATTGGAAGATCTAAGATTCCTTTGTGGTTGATAACATATTAAAGCTCTGACATATGAAGGTGCTACTGTATGGCAAGTAATCAACAGAACCGTAACAATTATATTGGCCAGTGCAGTAAAACAGGGGTGATGTGCTCTCTGTTCTTGGCCCCATTAAAAGTGTAGCAGCAGAGTTCTGTAGGACTTTTTTGGGGTCACCAGTTAAAAGGGCATTGCCTTAGTCTAACCTACTAGTATAAAGGCACGGATTAGTATCTCTACATCTTGTTGAATTAAAAAAGGCTGCACTCTGCCAATGTTTCAGATGGAAATACGCTGTCTGGGTAACTTCAGTAATATGGAGCTTGAAGCTTAAGTCTGCATGTCACCTAGCTTCTTACTTTTGAAGCGACCTGGTGTGAAGTAATCAACTCTTGTACTTAGTGTTGGGAAAGTTCACTTTCTACGTGAACTAGTTCAAAGTTCAGTTCACAAATTTTAAAATGAACTAGTTCAGTTCATAGTTCATAATTCAAAATTTTGAACTAAGTTCATAGTTCTTTTTTTCATACAGTATGTTGCTGTGAGCTATTATTTTTCAAAATTATTGCCACAGCCCATTTAAGTATAAGTATATATACTTTTTTGATCCCGTGAGGGAAATTTGGTCTCTGCATTTAACCCAATCAGTGAATTAGTGAAACACAAACAGCACACAGTGAACTCACAGTGAGGTGAAGCACACACTAATCCCGGCGCAGTGAGTTGCCTGCTACAATGGCGGCGCTCGGGGAGCAGTGAGGGGTTAGGTGCCTTGCTCAAGGGCACTTCAGCCGCAGCCCACTGGTCGGGGCTCGAACCGGCAACCCTCCGGTTACAAGTCCAGAGTGCTAACCAGTGGGCCACGGCTGCCCATCAAACGAATGAGATATTTTAGAACACCACTTGTTTCTTCAAAGTGGAGTAATGTTTCACCTGTGTGTTGGGGGGGCTGTGGCTCACTGGGGGACCATACACATATATTTTGGGATTGTCCAAAAGTATTAGAATACTGGAAAAATATTCAAAGAGAAATAAAGCAATGCTTATTTATAGATCTGCCGATGGAACCAATAATTTTTTTATTGGGCATAGTACCTGAGGACTTCCTGGAGGATAGCCATACAAAATTGTTAAGGACACTTCTGCTAATTGCAAACAAAGTCATAATGGCCTCCTGGTTGAAGCCACAGCCCCCCACAATAGTCCAATGAAGGGATAGAGTCCAAGAGGTGTATCACATGGAACATATCACAGTTTTACAGCTAAAGTCAGAAGCATTCCTCAATAACTGGACCTCTATTGTTTTGCATCTTCACTTAATATGACTTTTTTTTTTCTCTCTCTTTACCTGTGTTTGTTTTAGTCTTTGTTTTTGTGTCTTATCTGTTGGAGCCTGAAGGCAGATCTAGGAATAGCAATGTATTAACTTGAATGATGTCAATCAGTCTTTAAGTATTTGATCCTTGAGGGCTATGCCCTTAAACCATGGACTTACCTATCTGAACCCGCTAAAACTGACATGTGTTATTCAACTTTGTCATATAAGAATTTGTTTTGATGCACTGTATGACTGATATGAAAACAAAATAAAAAGAAGTTTAAAAAAAAAAAAAAAAGAAGTCATTAGGGATGCTGATGGAAAGAGGCAATAGGCATGACACAGAATGGCAGTGTTGTAGACCTAACTATGGCGTGATTGAATATTGGTAATAGAGGGAATTGGTTAATTGTGAAGTGAAGGTGGGTAATGGGCAAACTGAGAGGGCATTTGGTAGAAGATAGCCAAAGGATGAAGGTGGCAGGCATGGTATATAGCAGGGGTCGTCAAATGGCGGACCGCGGTCCGGGTCCGGACCCTGACGTGATCCTATCCGGACCCGGACCATAATAGCCTAATTTAGATTTTCACGTAAGATTTCAAAGCTGCGCTAAATGTTTCGTAGGTTAGGATAACAGCATTTACTTCAGTAGCTTCATGAACCATCATTTCGCTTGCTGCTACTCAGCCAGTGAAATCTGTGCATTCTGATAAATAGTCGAGTCAGTAGCCTAAAGTAAAGTTACTATGGTGAAGAGACTCACTGATAGCCTGAAACGAGCGAGGAGAGGAGACGGGACGAGAACAGACGATATCAGATGGATATCTAAGTTAGCGATAAGTAAGTTATTTTCAAATCATGGATTGTTCAACAGAGCTTTATATAACGATACGGGGGCAATACCATGCAAAACGATCACGTCCATAACGCCAACTAAATAGGCTACCATGGCATTGTGTTGGCGTTATGGATGTGACAGTTTTGCGCGGAATTGCCCTGGACCGACTCTTCTACATATTCTGAGAGGCGATTTTTAAAAGCGCCAATTTGAAGCACCTCTACTAGACAAAGCATATATTTGAGCAAGCATAGGGTAGGCTAGGCCTACCCATTCAACAGTGAACTGAGACCACAGAATATTTTACAATTTAAGAGGGCAATATAATTGATCCACCACAATCTAGTTAGGCCTACATCCATTCACTGCCCAACAACGTGATGTTCCTGGGTTTCCAGGATTTCGGGTCAACATAAAAAAAAACTAAAATTAAACTAGCTGATTGATTGGGTTCAAGGAAACAGCTGTGGAATATCCATCCTTATCTCAGCTCAAATTTTATTTTAAGTTCACGTTAAGATCTTAAAAATAGCCAAGGCTACTCAGTTTTTCTCCCCAATTACTCTCATCATGCCTTATTTCTCCTCATTTCGAATGTTGCCTTTTAGGCTTATTTTATTTCACATTAAACATTAGGCCTAGGCCTACAACTAGGCTCCATCCATCCATCTATCCAAATATATACACATACATACATAACATAATACATACCTATACACGCACGTTAAACATTATGATGCTCCGGACCTTTGCTTGAGGAAATTTTCCGTAACTGGACCTCGCTGAAGGTTAATTGTATACCCCTGGTATATAGGGTACTGTTGTATTGTGTAAGAAGTTCATATAGAAGGATGCATAGGCTAACAGAAGACAGAAATCATCAGGACAAATATGCAAGGCAAGCAAGTTTATTTATATAGTGCATGTCATACACAATAATATTTGCAATGTGGTATATTAAAGGTTTTCAGGACCCCCCTGCTGGTCAGTGAAGGCATTGCTGGTTGTCCCTGACCAGGCATTTTATGTAGTTTCAATGCTTAGGCTAATTATCAGACTATTTCTCATTCAGCAGTGGTAGGCTACTGGGGTAACTTTGTAAGTCTGAATATGTCATTGAGCTGGCTCTTCAGCACAAAAATGTCATTACTTATAATTCCTTTAATGAGTACATGACAATAAACTACTTGAACTTGTACTTGAATGGTGCTCTGTCCCTGACTTAGGCCTACGTCTCACATACATAACATAAATTAACACAGAATAGCAGGCTATATAATACTTAAAAAAGAAAAACATTTTCATTTATCCTTTATTGTATCTGCAAGGTCCCATTGACATACAATATCTATTCTGCCAGGGATTCTTGGGCAAGCCGATGATTTCCATAAACACAAAGACCCACACAACATAACAGTCAATACAGAGGCTTGAGTAGACAATATTAGTAGGAGCAAAAACTGTAGGTCACTGTAGCCTGTTGTTGGTGGCCTATAGGCTACTGTCTCATACTCCCTTAGGAAAAAATAGGCTACTATAGGAATCTTACAGTATTTTGGGACAAAATATTATAGTAATCTTATAGGAATCTTATATGAATACTATAGTATTTTGGGACATAGCCATAGAGAGTAGCCTACCTAGCGGCTATAGAATATTATAGAGGTAGCCTATTACAGAACATCACAGAAATAGTTCTATGTAATAGGCTACCTCTATAATATCCTTTAGACTAAAATATTTTTATAGTAGTCTTAGTTCTATATTATGGCCCAAAATACTATAGTATTCATATAAGATTCCTATAACATTAGCCTACTATAATATTTAGTCCCAAAATACTATAAGATTCCTATAGTAGCCTACTTTTTCCTAAGGGCTATCCTGCGCCACACGCCTACTGTCTTATTTAGCTACTGTAGAAATATGCAACTAGATGAGTGAAAACGTGGAAAGTCTCATAATTTACAATTAAAAGATTTTTAGTCATATAACTGCTTAAATCCAGCTTGCTCTAAAACAAATAAAAATGTGCAAATGCTGCAAGGTAATGATAGACAACCAGTGTGAAACAAGTTAGACTTATTATGTTTAAAAACTTTTAAGAGATTTTTCTTAAACATAAAAGAAAGTTTGCTTATAAACTTAAAGTGTTTTGCTCAGACTTAAGGAATATTTACATAAAATGTGTTTGCTTAGATATAAAAAGGTAGTGTTAGATTTAATGTGTGTTATGCTAAATAAAATGTAAGACAGAATGTAAGAACATAATGTACCAGCTGTGAGAAACTGTTTGTCAGCAAAACAAAAGCTGACTGGCAACTAGAAAAACAAAAAAGCAGAACCATTACTTCATGGCAAGAAAGAATACCAAACTAGGACATGTTCTGCCTGCTCGAGTGGGGTATAAAAAGAGAACGGCCCCTTGTTCAGGGCTCTTTGTTCTTCTTTTTCCTTTGGGTCGAGCCGCAGAGACTTAGACACATTTTTGGGGGCCTAGCAGCGAAGCTGCGAAGGCACCCATTCGCTGCTAGGCCCCCATTGAGTTACTAGCTTTTCCTATTATTATACTTCCGCCATTGGAGTCTATGGCAGCCCATAGAACGCCTGGCTAAAAAGTGCAGATTTTTTGGCAGAAAGTTTTGGGACACTCCACTGACCACTCACACTCATTTACGGACCTCTAAACCCAGCCATCTGGCCACCAACAGGTCAAAATCTGGCCAAAAATTTATGAAATTTGGCACATTGATTCAGCACTGTCCCGTGATCACTCTCACCAATTTACAGAACTCTGCCCAACACTCTAGCGCCACCAATGGGTCGAACCTGAATTGCATTCACGCATGTGACCACTGAACGGTGCGTCCGATTTTCACATATCAGGCACCGTTGGAATCCCTGGACCGACCTAAATTCAATGACCCCTATTACGTTACTTTCCGCCATATTGGACCTCCACCATATTGGATTTAGTCCAAACTCTACGAAAAGTTTCAGCGGTCAGAAATTTCATCTGATTTTCACGGAACTTGGCGGAGATAATCTTCTGCCCGAGCCGCACAAAAGATACTTGTCAGATTTTTTAATTTCATTTTTGTTTGCCCGTGACAGCCAATCAAATATGGCGATGAAGCCGCCAAAGAGGAAGTGGACTAACATCTCCGTGGCACTTTGAGTTAACATAACATAACAAAACATAACAAAACTCGATACCATTAGTCTGGACACTGTCCCAATCACTCACAGCACTGTCCCAATCGCTGACAACATTGCTGACAATACTGCTAGCAACATATCTACTAACATACATTCCTACAAACATGTGACCATGTGAACATATCTGTGTACATACCTTTGAACTATACTGAGACTTATCCTGACAACCATATGAAACAAACATAGCTGTGAATCATATCTGTCAACCATTCATAACTTTGAATCATACCTGTGCTTTGACATCTATGAAACTTAGCTGAGCTGCTAGACCTGAGCTGTGCTGTGTGAAAATTAAGATTCTAACCTATGTTCTGTCTAAAACTGATCATCTGAAGGGCTGACTTTTATTCTTCAGTCTATATCACCATCAAATGTGGCCTGTTACTGTACCTTTAACTGAGACCTTTAGCTGTTGCTGCCTGTTCAGAATTACCACTAATACATATCGAAATATATATACTGTGTGTATATATATATATATATATATATATATATATATATATATATCTTAGGATAATAATATTGGCTTAATCAAGTTCTGTAAGAATCCAAATTCAGTAGACATGGCAAACTTTAAAATTGCTTTCAACAACTTAGAATTATTGACTTTCAGCGTGCATTGGTTGTTAAGTGTTCATTACTGTATTCTGAGTATCATTCCGCTGTTGTTTATACTGTACTGTATTAAAACAAAGAATATTGATCAACGTTGGATTAACAATTTATTTGTACTGACTATCATATACTCTAAGGCAGCGTTTCTCAAACTGTGGGTCGCGGAGACATGCCAGGTGGGGCGCGAACTGACGTGAAAAACAGTTTTTTATTTATTTTTTTATCTGTAGCCTGGGCCCAGGTAGCACCCGATGCGCAATGGACGCACTGTGTTATTCACAGGGAAGCGCTCGTGTCAAGGCAGCTTAGTTAGTCCCGACCTATATGACATTTTGAACGTTGTTGTGAGAGTGGTGAATTTCATCAAAACCCGGCCCTTAAAAGCGCGTCTATTCTCCGCACTTTGCGAAGAGATGGTAGCTGACCAAAAGGCTGTACTGTTTCACAGCGAGGCAAGGTGGCTTTCCTGAGGTAAAGTGCTGTTGCGCATGTTTGAGCTCCGAATCGCCTCTTCTTGGAGGAAGAGCGCATGTTTGAATCTGCAAGCACGTTCACTAATGAACATTTCTTGATGAAGCTGGCCTATCTTAGTGATACATTTGAGTTAAATGTCCAGTTACAAGGCAAAGACAAGCACCTACCTCACCTAGCAAATAAGATTACTACATTCACCAAAAAAACTTGAGTATGGGACAGGCGCCTCGATCGCAACAGTATTATGCCTTTGAGATTTCTGAGCGAAATCGCTGAAACGTCTGATTGGGAGCCACTCTTGTGATCCCATGTATTAAACAGTAGGCCTACATCACATCCCTGCAAAGTTTATTTCAAAAATATTTCCCAACCAGCAGTGCTCAGTATGACTGGATTATGGATCCATTTAATGCAGCATGTTGGTATTTCATTGGATATATTGTACAATGCTGTAAAATGGCCTATGCTTCCTAAAATGTTGCTGGAAAACAGAAATATGTGTGTTATGTATTTATTTATTATTATATCTGCAGCACCAGCTGATTTTAACTCTGTTGAAGAGGATATATTTAGAACTTGTCATTATTTCAATAAATTTGACAAGTTTAAGCTTGACCTACCACTTTCTTAGAGCGATGAGGGACAGGTGGGGCTCGAGAATGCCCCCTTGATCAAAGTGGGGAATGAAAGAAAAAGTTTGAGAACAACTGATCTAGTTTGATAACTACCACAGTCACGAGTTGGGTCGCGATAGTCTGTCATTTTTAAAAAGTGGGTCCCCAGAAAAAAAGTTTGAGAAACACTGCTCTAAGGTAACATTTAACCTAGTAAGTGGTTTTCAAGAATACCGTAGGTCTATGTAATCTGAATAATCATATTGTAAGTAATTTGTATTTTTTAACTAATACAATGTTTTGTATTTACATGCATTGGTAATTCCCTCCTTGGAATTACATTTTATAGTTATTATTCTTCTAGAAATGTATTTCAGCAAGAGATTTTGTATTTTGTCTTCGAGTTTGTACGGCGGTGGTGCTCGTGTACTGTACTGTATCAACTCCAGGATTTGTTACAATAAACCCCGAGTTTTTGTCTTTGCCACTGTTCGGTTTGGATTGTCTCCACTTTGTTGTGTAGTGTTTATTTTTTAAACAACACTATACAATATTTGGTGGCATTCTGTTTTATACAGTTGGGATGTTTAACAGTGAACATTTACGTGGTATACCTGTCTTAAACATACTTTTGTTGCTGTTGTGAAATACACATTTTTGCATTAACAGATTGTTATGTGGTGTGACATATCATATGGCGTGACATCAAGACATTATGAACAGAACAGGAACAGGAAGCACAAGACGCAGGAAGTAAACACAGGAGGTAAACAAAGGAGACCCAATGGAATACAAAACAAGACAGGATCATTACAGTAACGGTCATGATGTGATTACTCAGCAGGTGAATGATCCAACATATTTTTCCAGATAATGGAAGACAAACATTGTTACTGAACACAAAATCAAGCTTATGCAATGGTCATCTCATTAGACTAAGACCTTTTTTTTATTAGCAAAGGGATGCTTTCACAGAGTTTGCAGGGATGCCAATAATTGGGTTTTTGTTTATAATTAGGGCCCGAGCACCGACGGTGCACGAGGCCGGGGCAGCCTTGCGCACCGAGAAGTGCGAAGCCATATTGTTTTTTTAAAGATTATATTAGGGCCCGAGCACTGAGGGGCGCAAGGCCCTATTGTTTTTGTAAGGATTATTAGGGCCCGAGCACCGAAGGGCGCAAGGCCCTATTGTTTTTGTAAGGATTATTATTATTACGAGTATTTTAACTTTGTCTCAGAGTGTTTTCTTTTTTGAGGTGGTTAAGATGGGTGAAAAGTCTTGAAATTTGGCACACACATCAGGTGTCACGCAAAGCAGTTAGGTACAAGAGCTTGGCCCCGGGCGTGGCCCAGGGACTCAGTAGCGCCCCCTTAGGTGATTGATGCAGTGGTTGGCACATACTTTCAGCTAGACACACCAAATTTGGTAGGTGTGTGTATCTCCCCAAGATGAACAACTTTCGTATGTACAATGCATTAGCCACGCCCAACAGGAAGTGAGGTATTTGGGATTTTGTGCGGACTAAAATGTGATGAATTGTGATGCCAAAAGAGGTGCTTCCCATTGGTGAAAACGCATGAAATTTGGCACACACATCAAGTCATAGAGTGAATAGGCAGGGACAAAAGCTTGGCACTGGGCGTTGCCCAGGAACTCCATAGCGCCCCTTTATGTCACTGTGACTTGTGGTTGGCATATAATTTTAGATACACACACCACATTTGGTGGGTGTATGTAACTCCCAAAAACAATCAACTTTTGCATTAATATGCCATTAGCCACGCCCACTGGAAGTGAGGTAATTGGGATTTTGTGCATTGTGGACATGATCTATTTTAACATACTCCTTCTAGCCGGTTGATCCGATTCATGTGAAAGTTGGTATACATGATGCCAATATGCTTCTGATTCTAAATTGTGAAGCTTTTTTTGATATGTTGCAATTTGACGAAATGGCGAAACTATGAATTTTAATACCCTTCCACATAAACAATAAATGTGTCTTAATTTACCATGCATGGCTTGAAATGTTTTAAATTTCACAGGTCTTTGAATACCATGGTAGTGATGATATTCACATGCCCATAATGCATATTTGGCATAGCACCACCACCTGGCAACAGAAAGAATGGCAATTACACTGATGTCACATGATCAATTTTAACATACTCCTCCTAGACGGTTTGTCAGATTCATGTGAAATTTGGAAACCAAGAAGTTGCTGATGATAAATTGCGAAGGGATTTTTGATATGTTGTAATTAGGGCTGTCAAAATAACTGATTCATTTCGATTAATTAATTTGAGAAAAAATAACTGATTAAAAAAAATAACGCAGATTAATCGATTCTGTATGACCTTTGACCCCAAGCCGTTCTAGTCAGTAACCATTAGACTGAAAAATGAAGGAGAGAAGAAAATGTGCTGCCTAGTTCATTGATCGGAACCAGAGACGGTTGTTAAAGCGAGACGATTCACAGAAGAGGGTTCTTCCTGTTCCCCTATGACGTAGGGTTCACGAGCGCCACGCCTTTTTAGGTGACTAGCGAGAGATTCTTTACACTGTGGCCCTATGGAAGAAATTATTTTTTTCTCGGATTATGCCCCAGCCCTTAATTATACAGTTCGAGATTGGACATTTTAATGCATTTTCTGTAATTCACATGTGTTCCTTACATTCTGAGACCGACATGGCATTTTTCAAATTAATCGTTAAGGAGAAAAACAACTTTGTTTGCCACTTGTCTGTCTGTTTTTGTAACCCACTGGCACGCGATCTACTAGGTAGCCGAAGGTTCTCTGGAATAAGTTACCGTTGCTTACCACTTCGATGTTGATCACTCAATCGCGAAAATGCCTAAACTTTGGGTGCATAAACAGACACCTTTCTGTCTTCTCCTTCCCTAAGGATGCAGACATGTACGTACAGTCATATCAGCATCGCTTTTGATGTCTGGATTGCGTTCAAATAGGCTATATCGCAGACGGCCATACACATAAACTAGGGCAGTGGTTTCTCAACCTTTTTTCGGTGATCCTAACCAGCGCAAAGCATTTTTAGTTGAGAAAAAAACAGAGCACTGTGCCATCAGTGTCTAATTTATTAAACTTTGAAACTGATAAACACATAGGCCTACAAAATTCAAACATTTGGAAAAAAACTATTTTTTAATATTTTTTTAAATTGTAATAATCCATGACTAAATGTATTGCAAATGATTGTACATTTTGCAAATTATTTGTATATTTTAAAATCTCACATACCCCCATTTGAGAACCACTGTACTATAGTATTGCATATTATTGTTTAACAGTAGGTCATATCAATCTGGACAGCCAGGGGTGTTTCCCAAAACCATAGTTTGCATTGCAACCAACAAAGTAGCTAACTTAGTTAGCAACTATGGTTATGGGAAACACGCCCCTGGTTAACAAGTTGCTAACTAGCACACCTAACCAGACGTCTGCTTTCTCAATTAGCCTTACCTCTGATGTTTGATAAAGCGCCAATCGATGCATCCCACAGCGCCGCCACACGGCCATATCTTTAGGCCTACTACCCACGCAAATTACAATGGAAATACAATAGGCCTACATCACTTATTTTTTCATTGACATAAGGCTAATAATATGATGAACACTGGCATTTCTCTTTCCTATACTATATTACTGAACTGGTAGAAGAAAGAGGTGGCTTGTTAATATAAGGAGTGCCGACTTGTCCATCCAATCCAAACAAGTAAACCTAAGGAAAGGAGGGTATGGAGTGTGTGAGGCTAACTTTGAATCGTATGGTTTTATTTGAAATCCACATTTTCAACAAATCCCACAATTTAACACCTGCATACATAGCCATATTCTGCAGTCTCCCCACAAGGAAAAGAATAGCACAATGTTGATAATGTATTTTACAGCAAACAAGAAAGCGTCTTACAGATGATGCTGTTCCCACAATAATCAACTGCCCTAAACCCCCTCCATCAACTGCCAGTAGATGTGTCCTGCAGAGACATGGCATTGCATTGCGTGGTAGTTAAGCATTTACAAAACTAAATACTGTTCTTGTCTTTGAATTAACTAACATCCTCAATGGATTAGTGTGAGTGCAGGAAAGCAGGATCTCTTCGTTTGGTTGGATGAAGGTTGAAGTCATATGGCCAGCATTTACAGCACCTAAAACAGAGACAACACCGCAAAGTAAAAAAAAAATACATCATGAATTACAATGATGTTCTTATGTTCTTGGAATTAAGTTATTACACCTGCACATTTCTTTGCTTAATATGATCCTTCCTACTATAAATGCTGTGATAACACAATAGGACTGAAGACTATGATATAGCTGGAGAGGCTGCCAAGTGAGGCAAATACTACGACTGACTTCTTTGAGGCCATGAACAGGCTTTTTGATGTCTTAAATTCACGGTATAAATGTACATTCAAATCAGCTACTGCAGTTTTAACATCAGTCAAATTGTGATAACAGCACCTGATTACAAACACAAACACTTACTTCTCAGGCGCATCTCTGACCCCAATCCATGGCGTCGTCCTATAGGACCACAAAGCAGACATCAGATCCACCATCTTACGAGAGAGAGCCTTCAGTGGATTGAGTCTTGGACCTTCAGGTTGCTAGAGAACAATACATATAGTGCAGAAATCATTCTCAGTGTGTTAACTAATGTTGAATAATAGATATTTTTTTCCATACAGAGGGAAGTTTAAATCTAGTTACAGAGTTTCATAGTGACAGGCTGTTGGTCGAAACATGTTGGCCAATGCAGCCAAAAAGGCTTTTCCTTGGAGTGCCCTTTGTAGAATTAGTTTCAACTTTATTTTGGTTGCGTTTAATGAAGTCTTCAGGTCTGATTGTGAGTAGCCTATATGAAATTATATTTGATATGTTTAACTTTGAAAGTCTGTAACTTGTATAGGGCAATTCCACGCAAAACTGTCACATCCATGGCATTGTGTTGCCGTTATGGATAAGACAGTTTTGCGTGGAATTGCCCTATACACTTGAAAGGCCACAAGAGCTGACAGTTACAGAACAGTCTATGTACTGTAACATAGCATTGACTTATCCTCTGAATAACACAGGCTCAAGTTCATTCCTCCCTGTCATCGCGGGTTCATCCTCACCATCCATAGCATTCTTCTGCTCGTCCAGCAACTGGGGAGAGAATTAGCAAACATGACGGTCATTTTAGTGCTGCTACTAACAACTAATTTTCTAATGACTAATCTTTCATTAGTAGACTAATCTATATATTTGAAGAGTTCAGGTGCAAAACCCTCTAAATCCGTCTGACCACTTTTCTTTTAAATGAGCATTTAAATTCAGGCTCCTATAGGTTTTTGCCTATAAATCGATATTTCAGACCAGGAAGAGAGTGGTATTTAGTGGGTTTAGAAGTTAAATTATTTGATTAGCGTATACTATGTGAGGAGAGCATCCCCTCACCATCTTTATCTCATTTTTGACATAGGTGGCATTTAGAGGCTTTTGCATCTGAACCCTTCATTTATTTATTTTAAGTATTTGTTATTTCGACGTGTCCACTTTATTTTGAACTCAACTGAAGGGCCAAAACGTAAAATATATATCAGCCTACTTTTGTTAAAAGCTCATTAAGTAAACTGTTCAAAAACGTTATGTATTAACAATCTAAACATAAGTATCTGCATTTCCATTAGCTGACCACGTTACAGTGCCCCCCTCCTCCCCCCCGTACTGTACATCCTTACATATACAGTGGGCAGTGCTTGGCCAGCTTCACTCGCGGTCCGCGCGTGAGATCACGCGGTATCACGCGACTTTAATTTGTATTTTTCCAGTGAGACGCTGCAACAACCCAAACAACCGGTAGATGGTTCAAGTGAGCAGGATGTCTCGTAAAAAGAAATGGAGCCTGGAAAACCCTACACAGACTTCACTACAGACTTTAGCAGACTGGTTTAGAAATAATGTAATAGCCAGAAATATGCCTGCCCTGCCCTAATAAAGAAATATTTGGTTAACTGCGAGTGAATCCCGTTTGCAGCCGTAGAGACGCAGGACAAATTAAACATTCTGGTTTTCTCCGAGTGCAACGATGATAGACAGACATCATTTGGACAAAATATAGAGTATTAACCTCCGTTGCTCAGCCAAATGCCTTCCTGTTACGTCCTGTTATCACGGAGTTACAGGCGATAAACGATTTTTGATGGTCACAAGTTTACTTCATTAGGGACTGTTCGTTATTTATTTAAGGGGCTACCGGAGGAGTTTTGGGAGCATTAGTCCAAAAAGACGTGACCCTCCCTCGCCAGCAATACATTTTTCTATGACCCTCCAAAGTGATTATGAAAAAATCACTGTCAACTTTTTCCGGGTTTATCGCCTACTGTATTTTAACGTTTTCACATATTTGGCCATAAGCCGTTTATCATAGGCTATCACGAAACCAAACTACAAATGCGAACACTTTAACAGGGGGAATTAATTGGGCATGAATCATGCTGAACGCTATTTCGCTACCTTAGAATAATAAGGTTCTATCTGTGTTTTGAGTAGGTACAACCGGGACGATTGAAACGGGGATGAATGAAACATTCCGGTTTTCTCCGTGTGCAACGATGATAGACAGTCATCATTTGGACAAAACATGGAGCATATTAACCTCCGTTGCTCAGCCAAATGCCTTCCTGTTACGTCCTGGTATCACGGAGTTACAAGCGATAAACGATTTTTGATGGTCACAAGTTTACTTCATTAGCGGTTTATTTTTTTGGATTATTAAAGAGTGTTTTTCATTTAAAGGTTTGACTTCTTGCTTATTCAGTAGAACATTTAGTGCTCTCCCCAATCCCAGACGTTCACATTGCATGTTTGTTTGTAATGGATGCAACCGCGAGATAGGCTATGCGTTTGACAATGAGTTGTTAACAGAACCAAGACATAGGCCTATAGCCCAGCAGCAATCTAGGGACTGATCGTTATTTATTGAAGGGGCCACCGGAGAAATTTTGAGTGCTTCAGTTGGAAGTTGCATGACCCTCTCTTGCCTGCTAGAAATTGTTCAATGACCCTCCGACAGAATTGTTAAAAAAGACATGACCCTCCCCTGCCAATTGTCTTCCGCCCGCGCCACAGCCACACACTTTGTGATAACGTTCTTTCCCGTGAGCTTGCATGCTACCAGTCCTTCCTTTTCAAATGTGTTCCGCCTGTTTGCACAATTTCACAAATAATCATATGTGATCAATAGTATGACAAGTAATCCCTGTGCACGGGGACCGAAACAATGCATGCCAACTTTTTCCGTGTTTATCACGTATTTTAACTTTCCCCGCTGTCTTGCCGTTTTAATGTTTTCCCGTAGAATATCCCATATTTTAATACTCTCATAACAGCCCTGCCATCGGGCCTGTCTCTGTGTTGCCCTGTTGCCCCTTGCCCTTCCAACGAAACAGATGTCTTCAAATCATCGTTTTCCTTGCTTGAAGGCGAACTTAGAGTGATGTTAACCTATTTAAGTTTAACGGCGCGATTGTCGTGAGAGCACGATTCATTGGCGCTTGCATGTTCGGCCTTATGTCTACGTGCGCACCTGAGGCTACTCAGCTGCACGAGAAATAATTTCCCCTGTTTGTATGTTCACTGCAAGTTGGCCTACCATAACTTACCAACTCTGCACTGTAGACTGGCTATTTATATTTTTCTGTGAAATAAGCAAATGTATTTGTTCAACTTTATGAAGCAGAATTACGCATAGGCTACTTTGAACATAATACATTTGACAAAGGACAGATGTATGTTGCTAGTGACAAAATATTAACTTTCAGTGTTTTACGATGTCTTTGTCATGGGGAAGTGTTTTTCCCCATGCATTTATTCTAGGTTACTGTCAGTGACTGCCGTGAGAGAAGCGGGTTCTGTGTTTCGTTCATGTCAGTGACTGACGCGAGAGAAGCGGGGTCTGTGTTGTGTTGCGTTGCGTTAATTTATTTTCATTGGGCATACCATGCCATGCCGTCCACAGCTCTTCAGTTCTGACAAAGCCAAAATTACTCCTTTTGAAACAATGAGTGCAGGAAGCGCGTTTGTATGGTTATATTGCTTGACGGGGGTTACTTTGGCTACTTTGAGAACTACTTTGAGAACATTTCAATTCACCCGACACTAATATTCAAAATGTTGAAAACTATTTCGGCATAGCCTATAAAGCAGTTTAATTAAATGGAATGTTAGTTGTAAACAAACGAGCTTGGTGAGGCTTGGCCTCACAGATGCGCTCGTGCCTTAGATGGCAGGAAAAATCTTCACAATAGGCCATTAACTATATAACCACCCGATTCACGTTGGCTGGGGGGAAGGGGGGCCATCAGACAATTGTGCCCAGTTAATCCGGCCCTGCCCCCAAAAAATCACACCTTCCCACCTCTGACAGCTTAAAAGAAGTCAAGAGGACTCCTTACTCACAGACCTATATCACAAACCTGCGGTTTTGAAATCCTATGCCTACAGGAGCTTCCAATCGCGAGGAAGCAATTTTGCATTGCAGGCATAACTAACATGCAATAACGCCGCCAACAACAACCAAAACTAGGCTAATCATTGTCAACATGTAAATTAAATGTAACATTATTGTGAATCAAATTAAAATGTTCTCTTTTGCAAACGTAGGCATAGTAACAGAATAATTTAATAATGTTACAAAGATACTACATCAATCCGTATGTTTCATTAGGCTACTAGGCTATTTGTTTTGCCTTGATTCATTTAGGCTAGGCCTTTTTATTCAGGGGCCGTATTCACAAAGAATTTTAAGGCTAAAAGTAGCTCCTAACTGGCGAATTTAGGAGCAACTCCTAAAAATAATGGGCGTTTCACTCCTAACTTTAGGACTCCTAATTTTTTCACAAAAAGTAATTCAAGAAGCATTTTAGACCTAAAAGTAGCACCTAAGTGTGGGACAGCTTAAGTCGAGAGGACTCCTAACTCACTAAGACCTTTTCATAAACAGCTTTTTTGTGGCATTTTACGTTGCGATGTTTTGAAATAGCCTATGCGCAACAGGAGCTTCCAATCGCGAGGGAACAATTTTGCATTCATAAAAGGGATGCAATAACGCCACCAACAACAACCAAAACTACTCATTGTTAACATGTAAATGAAATGTAACGTTTCATTGTGAATCAAATTAAAATGTTCTCCTCTTTGCAAACGTAGTCTAGGGATATGGTGACAGATTAATTTAATAATGTTGCAAAGGTAGGCTACTGCATCAATCCATAGGCCTATGTTTCATTAGACTACTAAGCTATTTGTTTTGCCTTACTCTTTATTCATTTAGGCTAGGCCTTTTTATTCAGTTATTAATCATCTTCCGTCCTTCGCACTACTTGTGTAGCGCACGCATTCTCCGACTTGTCACCTGTCAGTCATCATCGGAAGAGAGGTGTTTGGAATTCCCGCGTTACAATCGTCAGCCAATCAAGGTGGTCACTTCAGTCAAGCTCGTGCATGAGTAATGACGTCATCCATAGCCACGAAGACTCACTCCTAGTTTAGGAGTTGTCTGAAAGGCTTTGTGAATAACTTTTAAGAGAAAACTCCAATCTAAAATCTTTAAGTGCGATTTAGGAGTAGCCTACTCCTAGTTGTAAGATAAAAGCCTTTGTGAATAGCCTACGGCCCCAGTTATTCATCATCTTCCGTCCTTGTGTAGCGCACGCATTCTGAGACCTGTCACTCATCATCGTAAGGGAGGTGTTTGGAATCATGCCCGCGTTACAATCATCAGCCAATCAGCCAATCAAGGTGGTCGAATATTACTGATGATCATTGTTATTTAAGAACATGCAGTGTGCGTAGGGTACCAAAAACATCTTGCTCGTAAAAAAGCATCATAAAGCACATTCTGGCGGGTCTGTTATTTACTGTAGGCTGCGCAAACCACAGGCCTTTAGCCTATTTTGGGCAAGCCTGCATTAATTCATTCATTCATTCATTCATTCATTTATTCATTCAACCTTTATTTATTCTAGGAGGGTCATTGAGGGAAGCCCTCATTTTCAATGAAGCCGAGATTACAGACGCCTCTGTATGTATGGCGTATGGAGTATGGCGAAAAACGAAATGTTTCACTATGCTAGGCTGATAATAAAATTCAGTGCACCAATACAACTGTGTACATACCCTGTTACTCATTTTTTTACTAGCAGCTAAACACATTTCTAAACTGCTAAATCAATGTTGCTTCCAGTAGATCTGATCCCCAAGATGCCGATTTAGGTAGAGCAAATATCAGGTTCGTAAATTATCTTTGTAGCCTAACTACCAAATTAATCTGGTAGCAAGTGCCTCAGCTAGCTCTGCTATCGGTATCGATGGTTAGCTAACGTCAACTATCAATGAGCTAAAATTCATGACGGCGACACAAGATAATAATGATGTTATTACCTAAACTTCGCAGACATTTTATTACATAGATAACTCGTTACACAGATACAGACTAATCACAAATGCCTTGCCACATTTCAAACTCCCACTTACCTCGATATCAGACCACATCTTGCCACGACGATGTACCAAATTCAGTCACCCAGGGCAGCTCCAGTTGATCACAGCAGCAAGAAATTCCATTCCATTGTAGAAGCCTGTGCTGCTTTATCTTTGTATATTAAGGATCTTTGTCGGAACATTTACTTTTAAGTCGCGCATCAATGCAAAGAAATAGTGTTGACATAGAGGGGAGTATTAATTTGTTTCATTGTGTCCCCTAGGTTATATCTGTGGCCTGAAAAAACTTATTCCCGAAGCACTTTAAGGCTTTAAGCATACAAACTGGCTCTATTAAGACTACACATCCTGTTAAACTGCTTCCTCTCCCACAAACTGTTTCAAAATAAAAGTCCTCACTACAATATTTCACTGTTTAACAATTTAACCCTTTAAACTACTGAACTTTTTAACTGTTCAGCCATTGTAACTGTTACTTGTCATCAACTATGACTCCTACCCACTGTAGCTAGTTAGCATGGTTAGCATAGTTAGCATGTTAGCATTGCTAACATTGTTAGCATTTTAACAAAACTGCTAAAATGATTAGCTAGGTTAGCTAAGTCACATGGATAGCATGCTAGTTAGCAGAGTTAGCATAACTACTAAAAATTATTTTTCCTTTTTTGAGGTGGTTAAGATAGGTGAAAAGTCTTGAAATTTGGCACACACATCAGGTGTCACGCAAAGCAGTTAGGTACAAGAGCTTGTCCCCGGGCGTGGCCCAGGGACTCAGTAGCGCCCCCTTAGGTGATTGAGGCAGTGGTTGGCACATACTTTCAGCTAGACGCATCAAAGACGCATTAGCCACGCCCAACAGGAAGTGAGGTATTTGGGGTTTTGTGCGGACTAAAATGTGATGAATTGTGATGCCAAAAGAGGTGCTTCCCATGGGTGAAAACGCATGAAGTTTGGCACACACATCAAGTGGTACAGTGAATAGACAGGGATAAAACCTTGGCACCAGGCGTTGCCCAAGAACTGCATAGTGCCCCCTTATGTCACTGTGACTTGTGGTTGGCATATAGTGTATGTAACTCACAAAAACAAACAACTTTTGTATTAACAGGGGTGGGCAAACTTTTTGGCTCAAGGGCCACATTGGGTTTTGAAAATTGGCTGGCGGGCCGCACAACCCCGTCCCCCCCCACCCCACGACATACGCATAAAAAATACATTTTTTATAGCCTATAATTTAGTATGAAAAGTATTTGTTTTAAAATACTGCTAATTTGTTTTAAAAATACTGCTAATTTTATGATGTTTAACAAATGTATAAATTGTGCACTGTCGCTTTAATTCACGTTTATTTCTCAATGATCTTCTGCCTGCTCCGTTTTGGCTAGTGCTGTACCTACGGCTGGGCCCTCTCACAGTTTTTAAATGGTCAGTAGTGGGAACTACTTTTGCCTTCATGATTTCCTTTTAAAACTTTCTTATAAGAAGGAGATATCAATTATCAACAATCACAAGCCAGCTGGAACCTGCGGCTCTCTCTCCCTCTCGTGAGTGCAGACGCGTTCCCAATTAAATGGATTGCATAATGTTCACGTTAGATCTGCCGCAAAGGAGATAACTAAGAGTTAACTTAGAGATAACATCATGTTAAACTATTTAACATGATGTTTTGACATTGACATTGTAAACGTTATCTAAGGAGAGTGAAAAGTAGTTTGCAGTAAAGCTAACCAATGTCGTCTATATCGCAGGAAAAAAATAGCGAGCAGCCTGATAACTAAATGAAATGCTCGGCGGGCCGGATGAAAGTGCTTGGCGGGCCGGATCCGGCCCGCGGGCCGCAGTTTGCCCACCCCTGTCCTAGACGGTTTGTCAGATTCATGTGAAATTTGACAAACATTATGCCAAGATGTTGCTGATGTTAAATTGTGAAGGGATTTTTGATATGTTGTACTATATTATGGTTTTAATATCTCACCACATAAACAGGAAATGTGTCATAAAGTCACAGTGCATTGAATGAATGGTCTGAATCTTCTCAGGTTAATAGATATTATGATGATATCCAGACACCCAATGGGCCTGCCT
The DNA here is from genome assembly GCF_018492685.1 of Alosa sapidissima. Lineage (NCBI taxonomy): Eukaryota > Metazoa > Chordata > Actinopteri > Clupeiformes > Clupeidae > Alosa > Alosa sapidissima. Next base: position 33,750,102 of record NC_055972.1, read on the forward strand.
GGCATAGCGCCACCACCTGGTCAAGCAGGAACATATGCCAGAAATTGGCAGTGCCTTTATTGATTGATCTGAAACTTTACAAAATATTGGATATCATTATTGTGATGATATTCACATGTGTAATTCACATGCCTAGCATAGTGCCACCATCTGGCCAAGCAGGAAATGTGCCAAAAATGTTCAATGCTTTGACTAATTGATCTGAAATTTAACACAAAAATTAGATATCATGATGATGATATTCATATGTCTTATTAACATGCCTTGCATAGCGCCACCAATTGGCAAGAGAAGGAATGTGTTTTTTCCACGTCTGTTGGATATCACAATCAGATGCATTAGATTAATCAGATATATATGTGTATATGACATCCAAACACCCAATATGCCTGTCTGGCATAGCGCCAACAACTGGCCAAAGTCAGAATAGTTTTTGGAATTTATTTACAAAATTTTTATTAAATATCATTATTTTGATGATATTCACATGTGTAATTTCCATGCCTAACATAGCGCCATATGTCCAACCAAAAAGTGCATCAGAAATGTTCTTTGCTTAAAATGAATAGTCTGAAATTCCTCATGTTAATATATATTATGATTATAATGACACCCAATGGGCCTGCCTTGCATTGCGCCCCCACCTGGCCAAGCAAGTAAATGTGCCAGAAAATAAAATACAAAAACAAATAGCACATGCATCAATTATGTACATTTCACAAATGCACCACGTCAGTACTTTGTTGGATTCCGAAATGTCCCGGGTTGTGGCCCGCAAGTGCTAGGGCCCGCCATTGCCGCTTGCGGCTATATTTGTTCTTGTTTTTTTAATTTCCGAATACATTTGTTTTTCTTAAAAGTTTGATTTTTTTCTCATTGTGAGATAAAGATAAATCACTAAATTTTACTCAACTTTACTTGGGGTGCTAATAACAGTGGAGTGCATTACATAACTTGTCTTGTCTTCATGCCTAAGGTAAAAAGAAAAAACATGCTGTTCAATGGTCATGTTGACACACCAACCAATATTTATTTAAGATAAAACGTTAGACTTTGTTCAGGAAAGTGGTTTTACATTTACACTTTGAGGTTTGTCTTGCAGCCTAATAAAAATTGTAATGCAATTTACAGTGTACAATTTTGGAGAAAGATTATTGATATTTGAACTAATAAAATGGCACCCCTGGAAAACTATGCTGCTACTGGAAGTAGTGTTGGTGGGTGACTAGTAGGTGGCACTCTTCTCTCTAGACAAAACATGCCAGCCTTCAGACGAGATATTAAACCGAGGTCCTGACTCAGTGTGGTAATTAAAGATCCCATTGCACAAAATGATTCCAAACACGAATATCTACTCATCTGCGTTGCCCCCACCATTTATCAGCGTAATTCCAGAGATTGCTAAATCAGCGAGACCTACGAACTCCGCCACACCGAATGGAGGGAAGCCTACCGGTAGCCTATGTCGTTACCACAGTATGCAACGCAAATAATCTTAAAGAAGCCCTATGCAACAATTTTAGCAAAAATGTAATTATGTAATTATGCAGGTTGAGAGTCGTTCTGATGGTTCTACAACACTTTTTGGGTCGTTTAGTGAGTGCTTCGTCTCCCCCTAGTGCTTCTCCGCGGAAAAAACGAATATGCAACTTTCTGGTCACGGTCCGAACAAATCCGGATGTAACTCAGCGGAAGTATCTAATCGTGCCTCGAAAATGTAGTCAGATTGTACTTTCTAAGAAGACTGCAAAACGGACTCCGACTTGGCTTTGTTGCTGTTGAAATTGTAAGTAGCCTACCCTTGGGTGAACTTCGTTTTTGTAATGTGGTTTGATAGTCTCTTGAACAATGTGTTTGCTCGACCGTTTTATTGTGAGCCCTGTATGTGTTTAGCTTGGTTTCTTGATGGCTAGCTCGCTAGCTAGTGAGTGTTTAAAAAAATTAAGTTATGTGTACATTTAGTGGCTGTACATTCATTGGCCTGTAGATGGTGGTGTTGAGCGTTGCTGGAAGAGGATATTGTCTCACACACTCTTTCTTACAAACACACATACATACATCAACACACACACACACATACACATGCACACCTACAGTATACACACACTCCACAATCCACAGGCACAGACACATGCATCCACATACACACACACTTACAGTACATGCAAGCACACATACAGGGATGGGCAGTATTTCTAATACATGTATTTAAAATATGTATTTCAAATACAAAATACTATTACTATTTTGTAATTTGTATTTTATTGAGATGATGAAAATGCCTTCGTATTTTGTATCAAAATACTTAAGTGTTGTGTATTTTTGTATTTTCAAAATACTGTAAAATACTTTCTGTGAAACACTGTGAAGACATCTATCTAACCATCTATAAAGCACAAAATCTCTGTCTCTGTCTGTCTGTGGCACCCTCACATGGTCAAGCCCCTCTGCTCCAGGAGAGCGTTTATTTTCCTTTGCTGGACTGATTAACAGGCCCCATAGGAGTCATCTGAATGCAACACTGTTTGAGAAGTTAGTTGTGCTTAAAGGCATCAGCTGAGGAGACACGACTAGCTTACAGTAGGTTACACACACTCCTTTGCTCACACAAGGACAGCACAAGGACTTGAGTTCACAAGCTTAGATCGCAACACATGAGTTACAGTTCTCTGACCTGTGAAATATTTCAGTGCTCTGGTAACTTGACAAGATACCTCAAACAAGGACATTTCCAATTTTGTAGATTTTAAATACGAAATGATTAATAATGTCAGAATTATTGGCTTCTAATTGGCTTAACTGATAAGATGGTATTAATGTGACAACCTGATTTTTTTTTTTTTTGTATTTACATTGATAGAGGTTTGCACACACCAGTTTCAGGTGTATACAAAATTATTCAACTGTAATGAAACTCACTAGCCTGGCGGGCCATTCTATATCATTGAAATGTATAGTCTGGAATCGAACCATTCACCTCGCCTAATCCAAGGGGCGGGCAGAGAATTGTCTTTCAAACTGCCTAGGCATGCAATAGGCCAGGGCTACGACCATATCCGTATCCGGTCGGCAAAACGGCAAATACATCCTTCTTCGAAAGAAATGACTTAAGTGCATTGTGTTGTTCAACTTTCAAAGAAAAGCACAAGTCCAACTCCTCCAAAGTTGACGCCAACGCCGATTCAAACAACCGCTCTTCGTTTGCCATAGCCACCTTCCTTGTTGTTCACCGTCGCAGGACTGTTGTTATCCTGTTAAGCCCGCCTTAAGACTCTCTAACAAAATAGAGCGCTGGCTGGGAAGTGTGACAGTTGTGGAGTCGGCATTCGTAGCATGTTGCTGCAAAACAGTACATCTCCAAACTCAAATACAGGAGACTAACCGTCAATAAAAGTGGACTGTCAGAGCAGCACAAAATACTAAAAGCCATGCCAAGTGTCCTGTTCGCTCTTAATCTTTCCATCACATTTGGTGCCTCTACCCACTTCGTAAATGTGTTAGTTAGTTCTGTACTTTAAAGAACAGTTTGAGCGATCACATAGCCTACGTTCAATGTTGCAATATTATCAGTAGGCCCTATGTGCAATTGACTTTTGAGCAGGATCTTACAAGAACATTTTGAAATGAATGGAAAGACACAGTGATGATGAGATTTTGCACTCAACTGTAGCCTAGGCCTGCTAGTGGCGAGTCTGTTTATTTATGACTATAGTCTATTTACTTTGTATTGTAGCCTATGCAACTATTCTATTAAACGCTATGTGCTAGTCTATTAAACAATATAGGCTATGACCGCTATGGTCTTGCACTATTTTCTCCCATGATCATATAGTTTCAGTTATCCAAAAGGCTTGAAGGATGCTCTTTATTATATGGCAATTTTGGAAAAATAACTGATAAAAGTGGCGTGAGGTGACCCCCTGTCAGACCCCCGGCCGATACATAATTACAAATTCAGTACGATTAAAGGAAAACCGAATGTTCATCATCATTTAGGCTGCATTTCCAGTATTGGCGTTACGTAGTTTGTCCACCAGATAGCGCAGTAGCAAGACGTAACTTTGTTGGAAGTTAATCTAAAGTGGGTTGGGAAAACAATGGACGTTTCCTACAAGGACAACACTATTACCATTAGCATAGAGCTGCACAGTCCCACCCACAGCCGATGCCGGAAGTAAAAATTCAATGCAATTTCTCCATTGACAATTGCGGTATAAGCCATAAAAACTTAACTGCACGTGGTAGACTTAAAACCAGCTACGGCTGTACTAAGCGATTGTATATGCTCATATAGACGCCAAGAGTTAATGGGGCACTAACCTTGTTTTGCATTAGCCTACATGCTGCAACACAGGTATGAAATATATTATGTTTTAGTCAGTGTCCAAAGGGGTGAAAGCCACTTTAAATCGGGTCACATTATTGACTGTTGTGTGTCCGAGAGTCAGCTTGTGGGTTTTGTAAGGGCCAGCATGAGGGACAAGACCTACAAAGTTGTGGTGAGTTAAGCAGGGAGGTTGGTAACGTTAATGCTGCTAGTTACAGTGCATGAAAATGCACTGTACTGTTCTTCCTAGGCAACTTCAACAACTTCTTATTATTATTCCGCTTACCACTTTTTCCGTACGCTATTTCTCTTGAACAGTTTAACTTAAAAACTTCATTCAAACTTTGTAACGTAGGTATTCAAACGGACCAAGCTGCTATGTCTTTTCAACTTTGAAACTTTTATACTTTTTAAACTATTAAAGAAAAACTTTTTAAAAATCCCCATAGATTTAACATTGCCGATTGTGACATCATAATACGGCCGTTAAGCAATTAGAATCCTATGGCAGGTGTTCAGGCCATTGTTAAGCATACAATCTGGGTCAATTAAGACTACACATCCTATTCAACTGTTTCCTCTGCCCAAAACTGTTTCAAAATAAAAGTCCTCACTACAATAATCCACTGTTAAACAATGTAACCCATTAAACTACTGAACTTTTTACATTCAACTTTTAAACGGTCTACTTTTAAACTATCATTAAACTATCTATCTATTAAACTAGCTGTCTATCAACAACTTTTAAACTATCTACATTCAACTTTTAAACTTTTAAACAATATACATTCAACTTTTAAACAGTTTACTTTTAAACTATGATTAAACTATCTATTAAACTAGCTGTCTATCAACAACTTTTAACTTGTCATCAACTATGTCAACACTTGTCATCAACTATGACTCCTAACCACTGTAGCTAGTTAGCATGTTAGCATAGCATTTTTAATAAAACTGCTAAAAATGATTAGCTAGGTTAGCTAAGTCACATGGTTAGCATAGTTAGCATGCTAATTAGCATAGTTAGCATAACTACTAAAAATGATTCGCTAGGTTAGCTAAGTCACATGCCTAGCATAGTTAGCATTGTTAGCATGCTAATTAGCATAGTTAACATGTTAGTTAGCATAGTTAGCATAACTACTAAAAATGATTAGCTAGGTTAGCTAAGTCACATGGCTAGCATAGTTAGCATTGTTAGCATGCTAGTTAGCATAACTACTAAAAATGATTAGCTAGGTTAGCTAAGTCACATGGTTAGCATAGTTAACATAACTACTAAAAATGATAAGCTAGGTTAGCTAAGTCACATGGTTAACATAGTTAGCATGTTATCATTGCTAGCATAGTTAGCATGTTTAGTAAAACTGTTAGCATGAAAAAATGAAAAAATAGTTAGCATGTTAGCATTTATAGCACTGCTATAAAACATTAGCTAAGTAGCATGGTTAGCATAGTTAAAAATCTTAGCATAACTGCTAGCAAACATCAGAGCCATTCCAACTTTCAGTTATCATCAAATATCTACCTATACACAGCCATTAAACTATTTGAATATCAACATTCATTAAACTTCCAGTCTGTCAACAACTTTTAAACTATTTACCTTCAACTTTTAAACGGTCTACTTTTAAACTATCATTAAACTATCTATTAAACTAGCTGTCTATCAACAACTTTTAAACTATCTACTGTCTATCAACAACTTTTAAACTATCTACATTCAGCTTTTAAACAGTCTACTTTTAAACTATCAACTTTTATTAAGCTATGCAACCACCATGTCTATCCTAGCATCACCGTAGTAACCATCTCTGTATTATCTGTTTTAACTATACATGATATTTTACATCACAACTTAAGCATTTTCATGCACTGGTAATTCCTTGGAATTGCATTTCTAGTTAACATTAGCTAGGCTACTGTAGCCTTCATACTGTATGATTCATATCAATCATTAACCTAGGAATACTTATTCGTGCATTTAATGAACATTTTGTGTAATAATTCACGGCAAATTAATAAACTGAATATGGTGGTCCAAGAGCAGACCATGCACCGGTCCATGCATCAGCCCGACTGAGCAATGATGACAGCATATGACAGTCAGGTAAGGCACACCATGTTGCTAACGTTAACGTTAACCGCTTTCACACACACACACGATATAAAATACACGATGATAAATATAAAATTCAATATCAAAACACTATTATATTTTTGTCAGTGCTTTGTAAAATGTTGCATTAAGACCACAAAAAGTCTCAGAAAGCATCTGAGCTAACGTTCAATCCCAAACAAACACTAGGCTACTTCAATCCTCTATTTTCAAAGGTGTTAAGGTAGAGCATGGCTCAAAGTAAAGTAACTAGGGCTGAGGCGACGTAATTGACTACATAAATTCATCAAAGTAAATTTCACCTTAACTCACCTGGAGGAGGGGAATGGGAATTATGTGAGGATGTGAGGATACAAGGATACAAGGAAGTTTATTGTCACATGTGAAAAGTGTAAAAAGTGCAGTAGAAGAGGGGTTTAGTAGTTTAAGTGGCAAGGGCTGCATAAAAAAGGTGGGGGAGGATTGGGATTGGGTGGGGGGCACCAACAAGGAGCACCCAAGAGCAACAGGGGCAAGGAAAAACTCCCTTACCAAGGAAGAAACCTTGGGCAGATCCACGGCTCAAGGGGCTAACCCAACTGCCAGGGGTCTTGGTGTGTGTGTTGGGGGGATGACAGGGGAGATGGGATACTGTGCTGTGTATGTGGGGAGAGGGCAGTGTGCAATATGTGTGTTGGGGAAGCTTCCTCATGAGACAATGTGCTGTGTATTTGGGGGGGGGGGGGGGGGCAGTGTGCTGTAAGTATGTTGGGGATGTGTGTTGGAGAAGCTTCCTGATGAAATAATGTGCTGTGTATGTAGGGGGGGGGGGGGGGGGCAGGGACTTACTATTGCAAGCAGAGTACTGTATGTATGATGTATGTGAGTGATGACAGTGAAGATGTGTGTGTGGGCGGGAGGGGAGTGGAGCAGTGACTGTGTGTGTGTGTGTGTAGTGTGTGTGTGGGCAGTGTGCTGTAAGTATTTTGGGGATGTGTGTTGGAGAAGCTTCCTGATGAAATAATGTGCTGTGTATGTAGGGGGGGGGGGCAGGGACTTACTATTGCAAGCAGAGTACTGTATGTATGATGTATGTGAGTGATGACAGTGAAGATGTGTGTGTGGGCGGGAGGGGAGTGGAGCAGTGACTGTGTGTGTGTGTGTGTAGTGTGTAGGTGGGGGCAGTGTGCTGTAAGTATGTAGAGGATGTGTGTTGGAGAAGATCCTGAAGACAATGTGCTGTGTATGTAGGGGGGGGGGCAGTGTGCAGCAAGTATGTAGAGGAGGCTTACTGTAGCAAGCAGTGTGCTGTATGTATGTGAAGTGATGACAGTGATGATGTAAGTGTGTGTGTTGGGGATGGGGGTGGAGTGGGAGGTGGGGGCAGAAAGGCTAGGCAATCAAGGACATGGGTAGATGGAGGAAAAATCAAAAATAATAAATAAAAAGTTCTATGGAGATGTGCAAAAGTTGGAGAAAGTCAGATATGTGTGTGTGTGTGTGTGTTTTTTGACGTGTGATGAAATAAGAAAATAAATAAAAGGTCTGTAGCATAGGGAGAGGGATGTAAAAGTGCTAAAAGTCTTGTAGGTGTGTGTGTGTGTGTGGGGGGGGGGGGGGGGGGTGTTGGGGGGTCATGAGTGCTGAGTAGTGAATGAGTGCAAAGTCAGTATAGTGTGAGTTCAGAGTTGGGAAATGTTTGAGAGTGCTGAGGAGTGAATGTGTGCAAAGTCAGTATAGTGTGAGTTCAGAATTCGGACGGCCTGGGGATAAAAACTTCTCCTGAGTCTCTCAGTTCTGGCTTTGTGACTACATAGGCGTCTTCTTGATTTCAGCGGTAGGAATAATCCATTGTTAGGATGAGAAGAGTCCTTCAGAATCTTTTGGGCTCTTAGGAGTACTCTTCTGGAATAGATATCTTGTAGAGCAGGGAGTTGAGTTCTTATAGTACGTTCAGCTGAGCGCACTACTCTCTGCAGAGTACTACAATCTCTGTGGAGTTCCCATACCAGGTGATGATGCTACCAGTTAGAACACTCTCAACCGCTGAAGTGTAGAAGGCCTTCATGATGGATGTAGAAACTTTGAATTTCCTTAGCTGACGAAGGAAGTAGAGTCGTTGTCTGGACTTTTTCAGAACATATTGAGTGTTAACAGTCCATGTTAAGTCTTCAGTAATGTGGACACCAAGGTATTTAAAACGTGTGACTCTCTCTACAGGTTGCCCGCTGATCATTAGTGGGGTGTAACTGTAGTTCTGCTGCTGCCTTCTGTAATCCACTACCATTTCCTTGGTTTTATTGATATTCAGTGTCAAGCTGTTAGATTGACACCACTGTGCCACCTCATCAACCTGATCCAAGTAGAGCTGTTCATTGTTGTTACTAATCAGGCCCAAGATCACTGTGTCATCTGCAAACTTGATGATGGAGGTATGACTACTGTTGGCTTTGCAGTCATGTGTGTATATGTTGTACAGCAGTGGACTCAAAACACAGCCTTGGGGAGCACCAGTGCTGATGGTTAATGAGTCAGATGTCAGACCCCCCACTCTAACCACTTGTGAACGGTTGGTGAGGAAGTCAAATATCCAGTGACACAGGGTGGTGTTCAGTCCTAAGGCCTTCATCTTTGTGACCAAGGTGAGAGGTACTATCGTGTTGAATGCATAATAAATAAATAAATAAATAAAAATATTTATAATATATAATACATAAATAAATAAATAAATAAAAATAAAACATTATGCTGATACCTTCTGCTTTTCCCAAATACAATGTAGCCTAGAGGTGTACATGACCTTTCATCAGTCCAGTTGCAATGTGATGAACTGCCCTACTTGTGATTGTTTAGAGATTTTAAAGGTTTTATAACAATACTACACATTTTTTGGCTAGTGCTACAAATCTATTCACCTTTGCAGCGCCAGTAGGCTACTTTCTGTGCGGCCCGCAAACACGGGCATGCCAAACAAGCATACACAAAAGTTGATTAGTCAAATTAGACAAATTGAATAGTGTGATTTATTTTCGCGGAACGGATGTACTGGACTGAGCGGCGGTCATATTTTGTACCGCTATGTTGTACATCTAGTTTCTAAAACTGATAGTCCCGGTCCTTGATTGTGATTGGGTGAATCACGTTTGATGCCGTTGTAAAATGCAGCATAAACATACACCTTGACCGCATTTCGTTCTATATAACTGCGCTACCATAACTTGATACAAAAGTTAAAGTAGCTGTGTCTCGTTGTTGCTTGGCAACCGATTCAGATAGAGGAAATATATTTCTTGGCGGAAGAATGATTATCTATGAATAAATCGTTACATTTATCGTTGCTGTGCCTTTACTTTATGAAACTTTACCAGGTATTTATAGCAGTTTTAGAAAAGCAATAAGCCACTCGAGTTCGTAGGTTACACTGATTCTACAACAGCTAAGGGGGGTTTTAGGCACTCTACTAGCGCGTCTTGCCTAACAATGCCCCTTAGCTGTTGTAGAAAGCTGTTAAATAACCTTTATTTGTTGAACCATAGTACTAATAAAAACTACAGAATAGTAAGAACTGAACTGTTAATTTATCCAATTTCCACCACCTTGGAAAAAGTGGGCTGGTCTTGGGCCTGAAACTCCTGGGCTGAAAAATGGCCCGACTCCGGCCCTGCTGGTGATACTTCGATCAAAGTTTCATGTTGTGTGAAGCCTTCTTAGTGTTTTAAAAATAGCGATTTTGATGAGATCATGCATCAAAATAGTAGTGCCCCTAGGACTCCCATTCAAAAGGCCAATTGACCCGAAAACAACAATATGCAATAATGTCAAGCTTAAAAGTGGCTTTTCCGACGAAATTGTGCTTTTAATTGCTTCAAATATGCTTTTTCACTCGGGTACATTCAAAAAAAGACCCTAGGTTGCGTTTTGGCAAGAGTTACGCTTAAAGAATTATTTGCTTATATTCTTAGAATGGCTCTGATGCCCATGGCTGTAGCGCTATCCTATTGCGTGCAGAGGAAATTTGAAAAGACAAAACCATCCCGCCCCCCAGATTGAGCCCTGCCAGTGTGTTCGCTTTTGGTATTTATTGATAATTCATTTTTAAGATCATGCTTGCACATAAATTGGATTATATTGCAAATTTGCTCAGAATTAGGGGGTTTAGAAGAGGAAGCACTTTGAAAAAAAAAAATGAGATTTTACCATTTTTAAGAAATACAAAGGACAAAAATACTTTTCTAAGATGACAACCATGCTAGAACACGTTAAGTGGTTTTAAATAGTAATGCTGGATAGAATTGTAGGTTGTCAGCTTGTAGGCTACCCAGAGGTGTCTGAGAGAGTTGCAAATCAGTTTTGGCCCTCTGACTGTACGTCATCGCGCCGCGCGCAGAGTAGACCTGCCAGTCCCACCGCATCAACGATACCAGAGACGGTTAACTATAAAATCTTTGACCGTATCAGACAGGTTGGCCGCTAGATTATTAACGTTACTTGCGTCTCCATAGGAGAATATTTACAAATATGAGTTTAGACACACTATTTAGGCAAATCATAATAACAGAACAGCATGTATCAAATAACTGCCGCCAGCTACAAGAAGGTAAGTTGCCAGCTCGTATAAACATCGAAGTAAACTAACAGTTAGCTTCTAACTTTATGGGTTATTAACCCTAGGGTAATGTTAGCTAACTTAGCTTTGTATTAAACCCTGCTTAGCTAATGTTAACTGTCAGGACCCTAGTCTACTGGAGTCTTGCATACGGGAAGGAACTGCTGTAGAGCTGTAAGATGTAGCTTATAGAAAACATGGATATATGAAATGTAAAACCTCTAACGTTAATATTAAAACGTACGTCAATGGCGCCGCTGTTGTGTGTGGTTTTTCCGGTTCCGTTATTCTAGCGAAATTAGCGATTGTTCAGCGAAAATAAGACTTCCGGTTGAGCAGAATTTGCTAAATAAAAGTCGCGTAATACACAACGTGTTCTAGACCTGTTTTTTTAGCAGATTCGGTCTTTGTAGGTACGCAAACCCGTGTATAATTGCTCAAGTTCGATTGACTTGTCAGATGAAATGGAGAATTTTGAACCTGTCGCTATCCTGAGTGTCTGCACGTAATTCTTCATAACGTACTGATTCACTAGGTGCAACACCCAAACGGGTCCGTGCAGACACTAATTACATACAGAATATCGGTCCATTTGATTTGCTTTATATCCATTTAATATGCTTTACTGTTTACAGGACACAAGACCAGAAATCAAATGCCTAACAATAAAAAATAAGCGAAACAAATGTGGTAAATGTTTTGTTTAAATTTAATTTTATTGTTCTTCATTTAATTTGCAATAAATATTTAATAGGTTTAAGAATGTGTAATTCTATTGCATGAGTAGTTTCATTGTTTCCTTATCAACAATCAGTTGTTTGTTCAGGCCTATTTAGGCTACACATAAATACTGAAGAATTAATGATACAATGCCGCAATTTAGAATGCACATTTATTAATAAAGCTAATGTTTTAACCCCAATGAACAGTGAACAGCTGGAAGACACATGCATTATATTCAAAATCTGAGGGTCAAGTCACAGTAACGTCGTACAGCACTGAAATGTAGAGTAGTTTAAAAACAGAAGAGACAGTACAAAACATGCACATGTATTAATTAAGCTGATGTTTTAACCCCATGTCAGTGGTATAAAATCAATACTTTTGTTAATCCACACAACTTCAGTAATAACGAATTTGTGGTCATCTTATGCAGATGCTTGGTCAATGATGATGACCTAACTCAGGCACTGGAGTCGTAGCTCTCATCCTGCGGTGCATCCTTCAGGAACAGTGAACAGCTAGAAGACACATGCATTATATTCAAAATCTGAGGGTCAAGTCACAGTAACGTCATACAGCACTGAAAGTACAAAACGGTTAACAGTAGTTAAATATAGCAAAAGACACTACGCCTAAAATAACACTAAGGCAGTTTACCAGGTAATTCAGTAAATGGTACATAAAGTTGCCTACAGTACATTATAATTTCCAAAAAAATACATAATAATTAGCCAATTAGTGACCCAATTGGCCAAATACTTTTCTACCAACACAAGGTAATGCCATGGGGAGTTGAACCCCACCCTGGTAAAACCAGAAGTGCCACCACCAACATTTTTTGCCTTTTTGTAGGGAAAAGCAAAACCTGCATTACACACAATATGATACAATTAAGCCTAGTGTTAAGCTAATTAATGACATACATATGTAATGCAGGGAAAACGAAACCAATTAGCCTTCAAATGTAGACATTAATCAGTAAACTGAATTGTTTGTGTTTAAGCTGACATTATATGATAAGAAGCTACATGGACATAACATGCAAATGTGTGTGTGGTACCCTTTGGTAGCTTTAAAGTCAAGTTTCTACCAACATAGCCTAGTACATTATTCCGAGAGCTGAAGGACCTTACAGTGCATACAACTGGCACTAAACAAATACAATGTACTTCAGAAATGATGTCTAAATAAACTACATAGTCCATTCCTTGTCTCACCAGCTGGGAGGACCAGAGAAGCGTCATGTCTAACCTGCTAACGCAGGGAATAGGCAGTTATACACTTTCAGGCAATAATAATAATACAAATATGTGACCTGAGAGTGCTAGGCTACCACTCATGACACTCTGTACAACTTGTGGCAAGTGTCTGCATCACATAGGCCTAATTCACACTGAACCAGAGTATTGAAGAGTATTCAGATAGAAAAAGAGTATTCATATTAAGGTAGGTAATAGTATAGTATAGTATACATCGCCAGGTACGTTGCATATTTCCTTAAGTCTGTAGAATATTTAAGCCTATGCTTATGCTGGTTTCATTTAACAGGCAGACATGGATGTCTTCTATGTTCACATTAACGCTCTGGGATTTGTTTCCCTGTGACATATTATTGATTTAAGATCATAGGTGAAATGATACCGTTGTTATCATGACGTTTATCACGTTATGATCTCTATTTACATCGTCTGCCTTTATACCCAGATCTCGATGGCAAAGAATGGTCCAATAATGTCCATGTGTTGGTGTCTGACATCGAAACGCAAAAGAGCTGCTGCACTACAGGAATTCAGCAATCTTTTTCACACCACACATAGCCTGACAATTACAAAACACTTGTAACCATGTATGACTGGCCCTTCCTCCAACTGTTCCTACACCTGTTATCTTCCTATCCTGACTGTCTGGTCTTATGCCTTTTTTTCCCCTTATGGTTTCTTCTCTCTGCCCAGTTAATGCTTAGGGATGGCGGAGCACATCTACACCCAGAAGGTGGTAAACAATGCCACCATTCGAACCCTACAAAAACAATTCCTTTGCCATGCTGGAAAGTTAGAACATTGCATAGCCTACATTGTATTTTTACTCACCCTACTGACCTCAAATTGTCTGCGCTGTAATTTTTTTTCACACCGCACACAGCTGACCTTTACAAAATACTGACCGTTACACTAACCATGTATGGCTTTGCGATCATACATTCTCACCATTGTCGACATAAGTATTATGTATAACTGCACATGAAAACAGAAGTTTGATAGTCTACCTCTGACCACAGCACAGGGTTACGGCACGCCAAGTGCTGGATAACATCATTTGCATTTACAATGGCTTGAGTTACAATATCAAACCAGCAATTATTCATATGGTTGAATGATAGGACAGATTTGGCGTAAAGTCTCCTTTTTCGACTAAGCCTACACACTGAGCTTTCTTGCTTCTCATTGAAATGACACCTTCCTTATAATGACGTTTATCGCGTGTTATGATCTCTTTATTTACACCGTCTGCCTTTATACCCAGATCTCGATGGCAAAGAATGGTCCAATAATGTCCATGTGTTGGTGTTCCCCTGTGATATATTATTGATTTAAGATCATAGGTCACATCAGTTGACTGATATTGCATTATGGATGTATGACACGGATTTCCTAATTACTGTTTTCTTACCTGCCCTGGGGATGATTACAATTAAAATGTCAGGAATGTGTGTAAAACGTATGGTGTCTTTACTTGCAACCACATTGAAATGCATGTTTAACCTACACAAATACACAAATCTCTCTCCCTAAACCATAAATTTATGGGGTACACGAGATCTGCCGGATCATTGTGGTTGCCTAGATCGATAGATGGGAACAGCCTACTAATGTCCTCCAACACGGGCATTATGTGTGACATGTTGATTGTACAATTATTTTGTTGAACACAAAGCCGTAGGAGATTTAAATAGCTCTGAGGCAAATGTCGGCTCTGTGATGGGTGCGCTCTAAGGTGCTGGATAACAACACCTACATTTAAAATTGCTTGCGTTACAGCATTAAACCAGCAATTATTCATACGATTATCAAATCTGTTACAAGTTGGACAGATTTGGGGCAAAGTTTTCTTTTTCGACTAAGCCTTATATGCGCTTGCTTCTCATTTAACCCACACATTCTTGTCTGTGGTGACGGTGGAGACTGATAAGACCTTTTTAAATTTTGTGGAATACTCGGTTTTTTACTCCAGCCTTCCTCTGGCTCTGTCTCAACTTGTTCTGTTTTCATCTTTATCACAAAACTGCCTTTCTCGGGCCTAAATGTATGGGGTACATAAGGTCTGCTGGATCATTGTGGTTACCTAGATGGATAGATGAAACACCCTCTAAAATATTGTTCTATCGTATTATTTTGTTCAGCACAAAGCCGGAGTTTTACATAACTCTGAGGCAAATGTCGGCTCTGTGATGAGTGTGGTTTTAATCGCTAGACAACATCTACTTTTAAAATGGCCTTGCACCACCTTTCAACAGGTATCACCACACCCAACAGCAGGGATGTACAGTGCTACAAAATAAGAATTTGACCTCGAAACGCAAAAGAGCTGCTGCGCTACAGGAATTCAGCAATCTTTTTCACATCACACATAGCCTGACAATTACAATTATATTTTTGGAGCATGAAAACACCACAGTCTAGCCTACCCTAAAGCGTACTTACCCTTGTCCAGCAGTGTAAAGCACTTCGGACAAGGTCCTCAAAATCCTTCCCGGCCTTTTCAATTGTGCGACTCCAAGTTATGTTATTACTTGGAGCCGTAATACATACCAGGTCAGGAGTCTGTGGCATGGTGACTGCCTGTAACCTTAGCAGCAGCCCCCGGCGTGCTGTCGAACCTGAAGGTCAGACCGCTGACCGGCATGGTCACAATCCCATCTACCAGACATCGAAGATGGGAAGCCCCAAATACCATGACAAACTAAAGAAATGCATACATTTGCAAATGACAAGTCAAACAGCTCACACAACCAGTTGTCAAAAATTTAGTTTTAGTGGCAAGGCGCTAATTACAATGTCTTTATTCTAAATTATAAGTCCTAAATGGAATAGTCAGACTGCAAAAACCTATAGCGATCTTCGTATGGCACCCTGATTGAAATTGCATTACTTATAACTTATCCTAACTGAAGTAGTACTAAACTTAACTTAACTCACCTGTCAATGGGTCTGGAAAGACCATCTTGTGGCAGTGACCTGTGAGCTCAGATCTCGGCCACTGCATAGGACGGTGGCGATATCCTGTACCATACATGGCGTTCATTTTTCCTTACACATGCGATGCGAGTTTTTCAAGTGAGCGTTCAGAGCAGCCACACCAAAAACGCAAAACACTGTTAAAATCATGATGGATGCATTGCTTTTTATAACTTACTGTATGTGCAATGCTTTCTCTAACATCAGTTTACTACATTAGTCTACTGCATATTTTGGGAGCATGAAAACACCACAGTCTAGTCTACCCTAAAGCGTACCCTTGTCCAGCAGTGTAAAGCACTTCGGACAAGGTCTAACAACATGTCATCCATGCCAAAGGACACCAGACCTACACAATAGAAACCACCAGCAGGAACTGCAAAGTACACATTACTTAGAAGGCCTGTTAGACCACAATCTGGGGGGCTACTCTTGACACGGACCTTGGCCTTGATACAATGGCTGGAGGCGGTGTTGGGGGTTCAGGTGCAGGTACGAAGCACACTGCAGAAGGTCCACCAACACAAGCATGCCTCTGTCATCACTCAAGTGGACACCGTCCCAACACCATAGGTCTGTGTTATGGTATAAGTATAAGTATATATCTCTCTCTCACTCTCTCTCTCTCTCTCTCTCACACACACACACACACACACACTTGATGTTGTCAGTTCATGTCATAGCAACTGCATAGCCACTTGTGCATGTGAACCACCAATGTTCACACACATATGCATGCACACTCTCTCTCTCTCTCACACTCCCTCTCAAACACATACACACACACACACACACTCTCTCTCTCTCTCTCTCTCTCTCTCTCACTCACACACACACATACACACACACACTTGATGTTGTCAGTTCATGTCATAGCAACTGCATAGCCACTTGTGCATGTGAACCACCAATGTTCACACACATATGCATGCACACTCTCTCTCTCTCACACACACACACGCACACACACACACACACTTGATGTTGTCAGTTCATGTCATGGCATAGCCTCTCTCTCACTCTCTCTCTCTCTCTCTCTCTCTCTCTCACACACACACACAAACACACTAACACACACACACAGACACTCTCTCTCTCTCTCTCTCTCACACACACACACACACACACACACACACAGACACACTTGATGTTGTCAGCTCATGTCATGTCATAGCACTTGTGCATGTGAACCACCAATGTTCGCACACATATGCACTCTCTCTCTCTCTCTCTCTCTCTCTCTCTCTCTCTCTCTCTGTCACTCACACACACACACACTTGATGTTGTCAGTTCATGTCATGGCATAGCCTCTCTCTCACTCTCTCTCTCTCTCTCTCTCTCTCTCTCACACACACACACACACACACACACACATACACACACTTGATGTTGTCAGTTCATGTCACTTGTGCATGTGAACCAATGCATGATATGCACACTCTCACTCTCTCTGTCACTCTCTCACACACACACAAACACACTTGATGTTATCAGTTCATGTCATGTCATCACTCTCTCTCTCACACACACACACACACACTCAAGCTGATGATGTGAGGATGTCATTTCACCCCCATGTTAAGGGGGCACAAGACTTAGTTTTCTTAGCTCAACAACTTGAATGTCACTATACCATACCATTGTTTACGACGCGGTTGGCACATGATGATGCCCGTAGGCCGCCCGGGCGATTCAGTCGACATAAATTGTACATTTTCAGAAAGCTGATGGTGTGAGGATGCCATTTCACCCCCATGTTGAGGGGGCACAAGACTTAGTTTTCTTAGCTCAACAACTTGAATGTCACTATACCATACCATTGATTGTGATGCGGTTGGCACATGATGATGCCCGTAGGCCGCCCGGGCGATTCAATCCGCATAAATTGTACATTTTCTGAAAGCTGATGATGTGAGGATGCCATTTCACCCCCATGTTGAGGGGGCACAAGACTTAGTTTTCTTAGCTCAACAACTTGAATGTCACTATACCATACCATTGATTGTGATGCGGTTGGCACATGATGATGCCCGTAGGCCGCCCGGGCGATTCAGTCGACATAAATTGTACATTTTCAGAAAGCTGATGGTGTGAGGATGCCATTTCACCCCCATGTTGAGGGGGCACAAGACTTAGTTTTCTTAGCTCAACAACTTGAATGTCACTATACCATACCATTGATTGTGATGCGGTTGGCACATGATGATGCCCGTACGCCGCCCGGGCGATTCAGTCGACATAAATTGTAAATTTTCAGAAAGCTGATGATGTGAGGATGCCATTTCACCCCCATGTTGAGGGGGCACAAGACTTAGTTTTCTTAGCTCAACAACTTGAATGTCACTATACCATACCATTGCTTACGACGCGGTTGGCACATGATGATGCCCGTACGCCGCCCGGGCGATTCAGTCGACATAAATTGTACATTTTCAGAAAGCTGATGATGTGAGGATGCCATTTCACCCCCATGTTGAGGGGGCACAAGACTTAGTTTTCTTAGCTCAACAACTTGAATGTCACTATACCATACCATTGCTTACGACGCGGTTGGCACATGATGATGCCCGTACGCCGCCCGGGCGATTCAGTAGACATAAATTGTATATTTTCTGAAAGCTGATGATGTGAGGATGTCATTTCACCCCCATGTTGAGGGGGCACAAGACTTAGTTTTCTCAGCTCAACAACTTGAATGTCACTATACCATACCATTGATTGTGATGCGGTTGGCACATGATGATGCCCGTAGGCCGCCCGGGCGATTCAATCCGCATAAATTGTACATTTTCTGAAAGCTGATGATGTGAGGATGCCATTTCACCCCCATGTTGAGGGGGCACAAGACTTAGTTTTCTTAGCTCAACAACTTGAATGTCACTATACCATACCATTGATTGTGATGCGGTTGGCACATGATGATGCCCGTAGGCCGCCCGGGCGATTCAGTCGACATAAATTGTACATTTTCAGAAAGCTGATGGTGTGAGGATGCCATTTCACCCCCATGTTAAGGGGGCACAAGACTTAGTTTTCTTAGCTCAACAACTTGAATGTCACTATACCATACCATTGTTTACGACGCGGTTGGCACATGATGATGCCCGTACGCCGCCCGGGCGATTCAGTCGACATAAATTGTACATTTTCAGAAAGCTGATGGTGTGAGGATGCCATTTCACCCCCATGTTGAGGGGGCACAAGACTTAGTTTTCTTAGCTCAACAACTTGAATGTCACTATACCATACCATTGATTGTGATGCGGTTGGCACATGATGATGCCCGTACGCCGCCCGGGCGATTCAGTCGACATAAATTGTACATTTTCAGAAAGCTGATGATGTGAGGATGCCATTTCACCCCCATGTTGAGGGGGCACAAGACTTAGTTTTCTTAGCTCAACAACTTGAATGTCACTATACCATACCATTGCTTACGACGCGGTTGGCACATGATGATGCCCGTACGCCGCCCGGGCGATTCAGTAGACATAAATTGTATATTTTCTGAAAGCTGATGATGTGAGGATGTCATTTCACCCCCATGTTGAGGGGGCACAAGACTTAGTTTTCTCAGCTCAACAACTTGAATGTTACTATACCATACCATTGATTGTGATGCGGTTGGCACATGATGATGCCCGTAGGCCGCCCGGGCGATTCAATCCGCATAAATTGTACATTTTCTGAAAGCTGATGATGTGAGGATGCCATTTCACCCCCATGTTGAGGGGGCACAAGACTTAGTTTTCTTAGCTCAACAACTTGAATGTCACTATACCATACCATTGATTGTGATGCGGTTGGCACATGATGATGCCCGTAGGCCGCCCGGGCGATTCAGTCGACATAAATTGTACATTTTCAGAAAGCTGATGGTGTGAGGATGCCATTTCACCCCCATGTTGAGGGGGCACAAGACTTAGTTTTCTTAGCTCAACAACTTGAATGTCACTATACCATACCATTGATTGTGATGCGGTTGGCACATGATGATGCCCGTACGCCGCCCGGGCGATTCAGTCGACATAAATTGTACATTTTCAGAAAGCTGATGATGTGAGGATGCCATTTCACCCCCATGTTGAGGGGGCACAAGACTTAGTTTTCTTAGCTCAACAACTTGAATGTCACTATACCATACCATTGCTTACGACGCGGTTGGCACATGATGATGCCCGTACGCCGCCCGGGCGATTCAGTAGACATAAATTGTATATTTTCTGAAAGCTGATGATGTGAGGATGTCATTTCACCCCCATGTTGAGGGGGCACAAGACTTAGTTTTCTCAGCTCAACAACTTGAATGTCACTATACCATACCATTGATTGTGATGCGGTTGGCACATGATGATGCCCGTAGGCCGCCCGGGCGATTCAATCCGCATAAATTGTACATTTTCTGAAAGCTGATGATGTGAGGATGCCATTTCACCCCCATGTTGAGGGGGCACAAGACTTAGTTTTCTTAGCTCAACAACTTGAATGTCACTATACCATACCATTGATTGTGATGCGGTTGGCACATGATGATGCCCGTAGGCCGCCCGGGCGATTCAGTCGACATAAATTGTACATTTTCAGAAAGCTGATGGTGTGAGGATGCCATTTCACCCCCATGTTGAGGGGGCACAAGACTTAGTTTTCTTAGCTCAACAACTTGAATGTCACTATACCATACCATTGATTGTGATGCGGTTGGCACATGATGATGCCCGTAGGCCGCCCGGGCGATTCAAACCGCATAAATTGTACATTTTCAGAAAGCTGATGGTGTGAGGATGCCATTTCACCCCCATGTTGAGGGGGCACAAGACTTAGTTTTCTTAGCTCAACAACTTGAATGTCACTATACCATACCATTGATTGTGATGCGGTTGGCACATGATGATGCCCGTAGGCCGCCCGGGCGATTCAGTCGACATAAATTGTACATTTTCAGAAAGCTGATGGTGTGAGGATGCCATTTCACCCCCATGTTGAGGGGGCACAAGACTTAGTTTTCTTAGCTCAACAACTTGAATGTCACTATACCATACCATTGATTGTGATGCGGTTGGCACATGATGATGCCCGTAGGCCGCCTGGGCGATTCAATCCGCATAAATTGTATATTTTCTGAAAGCTGATGATGTGAGGATGCCATTTCACCCCCATGTTAAGGGGGCACAAGACTTAGTTTTCTTAGCTCAACAACTTGAATGTCACTATACCATACCGTTGTTTACGACGAGGTTGGCACATGATGATGCCCGTAGGCCGCCTGGGCGATTCAATCCGCATAAATTGTATATTTTCTGAAAGCTGATGATGTGAGGATGCCATTTCACCCCCATGTTGAGGGGGCACAAGACTTAGTTTTCTTAGCTCAACAACTTGAATGTCACTATACCATACCATTGTTTATGATGCGGTTGGCACATGATGATGCCCGTAGGCTGCCCGGGCGATTCAATCCGCATAAATTGTACATTTTCTGAAAGCTGATGATGTGAGGATGCCATTTCACCCCCATGTTGAGGGGGCACAAGACTTAGTTTTCTTAGCTCAACAACTTGAATGTCACTATACCATTCCATTGCTTGTGATGTGGTTGGCACATGATGATGCCCGTACGCCGCCCGGGCGATTCAGTAGACATAAATTGTATATTTTCTGAAAGCTGATGATGTGAGGATGCCATTTCACCCCCATGTTGAGGGGGCACAAGACTTAGTTTTCTTAGCTCAACAACTTGACAACAATGTCTAATTAATTAACAACCTAATAAACAATAAATAATACTATACAAATCATAACACATAAGAAGCTTCATAAACTAAACGTATTTTTGAACATTTAACCAGTTTTTTCCTAATAAATTATTTATTTCACATTTATAATATTTATAATTATTTATTTCATATTCACATGTTATAGGGTTAGTCAAATCAAAAGTTTGTTTCATTATTCTGAACGATCTCCATTAAACCCAATGTGGTTAGCGGGACTTTTATTTTGAAAAAATGGCTAACTCTTAGCCGCCTTTGCTAGCAATAGATACATCCGGCACGAACATTCTATTTTCGCTAGGTTCACGCTGCTGGTTTTTCCCACCTACTGGTTTCCGTGCGCGTGCTCGCGTTGCTCACCGCAGCTGCAGGAGTTGTCAAACATTCACAAACAAGTTGTTTTGGACGTATTTGAAGTCGCATTTCATATCTACGCCATGATCACCATATTAACAATAAAGCAATTATTGTGTATCTTGATTGGGATTCAAATGAAAGCAAAGCAGGTTACTTTATTAACTGAACTTTAAGACGTAGGTCTATTATTTCAAATCAAATTTCAAAAGATGTGCAGCAGACCTGAGGCAACACAATATATTCTTCAGAAATCTAGCTGTTAAAGTGAAATAAATGCTACCGCAGAAGTGCGTGCACAAAATGTAGGCCTACACTATAAAGGGCATGACAAACAGAAAATATTATATTCATACTATATTAATTATCTTTGAGTTCAGTTGAAAATAAGGACGTTTTCAACATGAGTGCATTGCCATTTTATAGGCCTACAGTCTATGGTGCACCGTCACTTGCCGCACACGTCAGCGCCGAAGTTTTTAACAGGCAAACAATGGATTTTATGGAGCAGCGTCGACCAAATATAACTGAATTGTGATTTACACGGCGGCAAAGTGCGATGCTGGTGTGCGGAGTTGTATTGAAAACAATGGAATCTAATGTAAATGAATGTCGAAAGCAGAGTGCATCGCGAATAGTAGCAGCCAAAGAGGAATGTTGATAACAGAACAAGTGACGGTGAAAGAATCTTTGGCGGCACACATTTAATGCGTCAGCCTAGGCTACTACCAGAGAATGTCTAATAAGGGCCGGCTCGTAAGCCCAAACAAGTGTGTGCAGCATGCCTTCACGTAGCCTACTAACGGCGCATCATCATAAAGATGCATTTAATCTGCATCACGCCCCATTTTAGAGGAAAACAAGTTAACAATATATTATTGATTCCAATGGGAAAGACAGCTAGTAATCACACGTTGACGTTACATCTATTTACAGGACATTCAATCATTTTACTAACACGGCAGTTATGAAGAATTATCTTTATGTAACTTACTCATGTCGAAACTATGTACATTACCAACCTAATTTGTTTGCAATACCCCATGTTGAGAACAAATTTAGCATGTACATGTACACTTACCATAATATCCCATGCAAAACGGTTAGCTTGCTAGCTAGCTAACTGTGGAACTTCAGTATAACATAGCCAATTATCTCACCTAGTTGTAGGAAATCGGCTAAGTTCATATTACAAGTAATAGAATGAATGTGTGACTTATGTTTAGTTGATGTTATGACATGTAAAGTTAAGCTTGCTGAACTTAGTTATAGTCAGCCACGGGCAGTTTGAGTGTGCCTATCAATACATTTGTGACACTCCTGTAAACTAGAAAGAGTAAACCATAGGAACATGGTCACATTAATCCCATAAACACACAGATAACTCTTACACCAACTTTATTTTGTGCCTTTTATTTGTTTCAAGATTTAGTAAGTATAAGCCCTTTTCGCTCCCCACTTGCAGCATAGGTTTCCATTATATCAGTCATCTTTTCCCTAAAAGGTGGCAGCACATACAACGTTCCATTCTATTTGTCAGTGCGTGTTGTTTAGTTTCCGGTCTAGCTAAATCCAGTGTGGTGTTGTAGTTGTTCTAACGTTACTAGTTGTTGCAACAGCATGTGAAAAAACTACAAAGTTTGTTTAACCAAAAAGAATGTTAATCTCGCGTTAAAACAATTGACACCGTTAATAACGCGTTTAACTGACAGCACTAATAGAAAGTGCACTAGTGCCAGCTTGTCCCTCCAGGGATTACACAGCAAGATGAAGTAGGTGTGTGTGTGTGCGTGTGTTCCTCAGTTCATTGTACGGATAGCCACAATGTTAATTAACCAGTGTAATGGCCCACTTTTGAATGGACTGTGTCCTCTCTGATTAAGTGTAGAAAAATATATCAATACATTGACTATGAGCCTATAACACAACTGGTCTGACTACCCATTATTTTTAAATGTACTAAATTATGCTTCTGCCTTTTCCTACTCGCAGGCCGTGATGGGAATACCACTTTATAAATGAATGACGTCATTCTAGAGTAGGACCTGATGGGTTAATCAACCAAACTATTTAAGGTTATGGTTGAGGTGAATTTACCTGATGAAGGTCTAAGACCCAAAACTAAATAAATAATTGCTTGCGAAATGGTCAGTGTGCAGGATTCTTTCTAACCTCCTGATCTGCGACATTTGGTCCTATCCAACGCACTTGTCCAACAAAAGAGGTGTGCAAAAAGCCTTCATATATATATAATACACACATATATAAATATTTTTACCTGTTTAAAGAGGTTTGTCTCTGCGATTGACTTTTGATAAAAACAAAGTAGTTAATTTGCATTCATGCGTTTTGAATTTAATTTTGCGCTACGGCGTTGATGATGCTAACCTCTAGTGAACGCCGAGCTGAACTGTCATTCGGCCACATGTTGTGCTGCAACAATCTAGTTTGTTCAGATTTGCGTGCAAGTACAGAGGAGAGGAATGGCTCTGTGTCTGTGTGTGTTGTGTGTGCGTGTGTAGAAAATATAAATACAAAATAGAAACGTATAAGTTAGGCCTAAGAATTATTGCAGGTTTACAAGGCTGGAAGTTCAACACATATGGGCCTACTTATGTGAATGAAGTAGCTCAATAAAAAATATTTAATTCATATCAATTCATGCATCAAGTAATGTCAACCTAACATATGCCTGGGTTCCAGGAAAGAACAGTTTATGTGTAATTTATCTAATATTGTGTTGCAACCAGCCAATCATTGACTGATATACCACTGTTGCTAGGCGGCTCCCATGGTGAAAGGGTCCTCTTAAAACATTGAAAATCACAGAATGATCGCACTCCAAAAATCTTTTCTTGCTTTTAATCCATTCAGCAACAGGGGTTAACAAACAAACGTTTCGGCCTGATGGCCTTCGTCAGTGTGACACCTGTCCTCATTAGCTCCGTATGAAGTCAACAGGCGCTCTGACACATCAGGCCTCACCGGCCGTTTATCAGTCGGAGCGCTTGGTGTCTCCAAAGTGCAACACAACATATCGTATACACTCAGAAAACGCAACACCACATATCTTATATACTCAGACAATGATAAACACATGGCAGACAACAAAATGTAAGATATACTCAGAATGACACAATTTCACAGAAATGACAATAAGTCAAAGTCTTCATTCAATCCATCTGGTGACCTAGAACGTTGGCGATACATCCAGAAAGCCTCCCTCTGAAGAAGCTTTCTGTCTATATCTCCTCCTCTGCGAGGTTTCTGTACGTGTTCTATACCAGTGCACTTATATGGCGAGCCAAACAAATCAAAAGCCTGGCCAACACAGACACCACCCATTCAGTTGCACTTTGTGCTATTGAGTCAAGCTGCGCTAACCTAAGACCATCGCGCGCTGTCCAATGTTACAACTGCGCTATCGAGTTGGCCGACACCACCTATTCAATCTGCGCTAACATAACCACAGACCATCGCGCGCTATCCAACAACTGCGCTATCGAGTTGTTTTGTT
Organism: Alosa sapidissima; assembly: GCF_018492685.1. Lineage (NCBI taxonomy): Eukaryota > Metazoa > Chordata > Actinopteri > Clupeiformes > Clupeidae > Alosa > Alosa sapidissima. The sequence goes on from NC_055972.1 coordinate 33,775,734, forward strand.
AATTTGTTTTGTTTTTGTTTAGATCTCCGAGGTCTAATGTAACATTTTAAGTGCATAATAGACAGGGGGACGGAGAGCTTCTGTTTTTTATCTGATCGTGAGTGGTATGACACAAATACGCGTGCTGCCGCACCCCCACTTCCCACGGCTATGAGTGAGCATAAATCAGCCATTCGTAGGAATGACATAACTTCACCGGTAGCAAGACACTTCATAGAAAAGAATCACACTTTAGAAGATCTTAAGTGTATGGGAGGCCAAACAATTCAAAAGCTTAAGCAAAAAAGGACACCACCCATCCAGCTGGACGGAGCTAGCGACCCAATTGGGCAGCGCGGCGCTATCTGTTCGAACTAAGTTTATGCAAAACAGGACACCACCCATCTAGCTGAACATAGCGAGAGATCCAACTGGGCGGCGTAGCGCTATCCATATTGGAACGTTTGACCATAGCGAGAGATCCAACTGGGTGGCGCGGCGCTATCCACATTGGAACGTTTGGGCGGCGCGGCGCTATCCACATTGGAATGTTTGAACATAGCGAGAGATCCAACTGGGCTGCGCGGCGCTATCCATATTGGAACGTTTGAAATGAATTAATAAAAAAAGATTACAAAATCTTTTCTAAAACGGTTACTATACACATAGTAAAATGTCATAAGAAATAAAGTTACAATAACGACAAATTGAATGGTTTATTCATAGATAATCATTCATTGTTTCACCAAGAAATATTTCCTCTATCAGAGTGGTTGCCAAGCAACGCCTAGACTCATTCATAACTTCAAAGACTGGAACTAATCAGTTTTAGGCTAAATTAATTTGGTAAACAACTCTGAACTCACACTACAGTATACTGACTTTGCACACATTCACTCCTCAGCACTCTCAAACATTTCCAAACTCTGAACTCACACTATACTGACTTTGCACTCATTCACTCCCCAGCACTCATGACCCCCCCCCCCCCATACACACACCTACAAGACTTTTAGCTCTTTTACATCCCTCTCCATATGCTACAGACCTTTTATTTATTTTCTTATTTCATCACACGTCAAAACACACACACACACACACACACACATATCTGACTTTCTCCAACTTTTGCACATCTCCATAGAACTTTTTATTTATTATTTTTGATAAAAATAAGAATATTTATCCTATATGTGACTCATCAGACACACCTCTTTTTATAGTCACTGTATGCACACTGTATTTTATATGAATATTTTGTACAAAAAATACATTATATCCTATATGAATGGTCCTCTTTTTTCAATACCTCCCAAGTCATGTGATCTAGTGACTCCAAACCAATGCAGAATAGTTATCCTATATGGGACTCATCGGGCACACCTCTTTTTATGATCACTGTATGCACACTGTATTTTTTATGAATATTTTAAAGAAAATACATTATTTCATATTAGAAACAGTCTCATTTTTTTCAATACCTCCCAGGTCATGTGACCTAGTGACTCCAAACCAATGCAGAATAGTTATCCTATATGGGACTCATCAGACACACCTCTTTTTATAGTCACTATATGCACACAATATTTTATATGAATATTTTAAAGAAAATACCTTATTTCCCATAAGAAATGGTCTCCTTTTTTTCAATACCTCCCAAGCCATGTGACCTAGTGACTCCAAACCAATGCAGCATATTTATCCTATATGGGACTCATCAGACACAACTCTTTTTATAGTCACTGTACTTTATATGAATATTTTGTAAAAAAAAATACATTATATCCTATATGAATGGTCCTCTTTTTTCAATACCTCCCAAGTCATGTGATCTAGTGACTCCAAACCAATGCAGAATAGTTATCCTATATGGGACTCATCGGGCACACCTCTTTTTATGATCACTGTATGCACACTGTATTTTTTATGAATATTTTAAAGAAAATACATTATTTCATATAAGAAACAGTCTCCTTTTTTCAATACCTCCCAGGTCATGTGACCTAGTGACTCCAAAGAAATTCAGAATAGTTATCCTATATGGGACTCATCAGACACGCCTCTTTTTATAGCGATAGTATGCACGCTGTATTTTATATGATTTTTTAAAAAGAAAATACATTATTTCATATAAGAAACAGACTCATTTTTTTCAATACCTCCCAAGCCATATGACCTAGTGACTCCAAACCAATGCAGAATAGTTGTCCTTTATGAGACTCATCAGACACACCTCTTTTTATAGTCACTGTTTACACGCTGTATTTTATATGAATATTTTAAAGAAAATACATTATTTTCCATATGGTCTCCTGTTTTTTCAATACCTCCCAAGTCATGTGACCTAAGGACTCCAAACCAATGCAGAATAGTTATCCTATATGGGACTAATCAGACCCACCTCTTTTTATAGCGACTGTATGCACGCTGTATTTGATATGAATTTTTTAAAGAAAATACATTATTTCATATAAGAAACAGACTCCTTTTTTTCAATACCTCCCAAGCCATATGACCTAGTGACTTCAAACCAATGCAGAATAATTATCCTATATGGGACTCATCAGACACACCTCTTTTTATAGTCATTGTATGCACACTGTATTTTATATGAATATTTTAAAGAAAATACATTATTTGCCATTATGAATGGTCTCCTTTTTTCAATACCTCGCAAGCTTTTTTCTCGCTAGACATCACAGATCAACATAGAACTGTTCTGCTATGTGATACTAATCAGACACATGTCAATGTGAAATAATATTTTGCATGAACTATTATATTTAATTTTTTTTAAAGAATCATATTTATTTCCTATGGAAAACAGCTTTTTGCTCAATAGCTGCCATATAAGGGGTCCTAGACAACACAGATCAATACAGAACTGTTCTGCAATGGGGTACTTATCAGACACACCTCAATATGAAAAATGATTTGGCATCTACTATTATATGGAAGGTATTGAGAAAACACAGGAAGCAAATGTGTACTATAAAATAGTATGTGCAAAAATTATATTAATTTAAAGTGTGTCTGATTAGTCCCATAAAGGATATTCTGCATTGGTTTGGTGTCCCTACGTCACTTCCCTTGGGGGGGGGGGTATTGAAAAAGGAGACCATTCCTTATAGGAAACGATGAATTTTCTTTAAAATATTAATATAAAATACAATGTGCATACAGTGACCATAAAAAGAGGTGTGTCTGATGAGTCCCATATAGGATAACTATTCTGCATTGGTTTGGAGTCCTTAGGTCAAATGGCTTGGGAGGTATTAAAAAAAGGAGACCATTCTTTGTGGGAAATAATGTATTTTCTTTAATATATTCATATAAAATACAGCGTGCATACAGTCGTTATAAAAAGAGGTGTGTCTGAGTCCCATATAGGATAACTATTCTGCATTGGTTTGGAGTCACTAGGTCATATGGCTTTGGAGGTATTGAAAAAAAGGATTCTGTTTCTTATATGAAATAATGTATTTTCTTTAAAATATTCATATAAAATACAGTGTGCATACAGTGACTATAAAAATAGTTGTGCCCGATGAGTCCCATATAGGATAACTATTCTGCATTGGTTTGGAGTCACTAGGTCACATGACCTGGGAGGTATTGAAAAAAAGGAGACTGTTTCTTATATGAAATAATGTTTTTTCTTTAAAATATTAATATAATATCTGTCTGATGAGTCCCATATAGGATAACTATTTTGTATTGGTTTGGAGTCACTAGGTCACATTATGTCAAAGCTATTGACAAAAAAGACTATGAAGGTAATTCAGAAGGTACTTTTTAGACGGTCCCTAAGGTCGGCTGGGAGCAAGTAGACAGGTCATCTGTTTGTGCATTGTCTGCAAACACGGGGTGAAACCGGCCGCATATTTTTTTTTTTATATCTGTCGAATATCCAAATATCAAATATCAAACTAACTTCACCTCGGTTGTTATGCATATGTTTTGAGTCAATGTGTTCTGTCTAACATGCGATAGGGTCCTTAGCCTGTTTTGACACCCATGTCAGAAGCGTCAATAATTATTAAGTTTTATTAATGTTGGTGTTCAACAGTTTTATATTTCACGTGTTCACCGTTGATTTCGGTGCAAGGCTACAGCAACTTTGTTACCTTACTAGTGTAGCGTCAGATAGCAGACGGTTACTTTGTTTGCGTTAGTATCAATCTGTGGTTTGCGACATTTTTTCTGTAGTGTAGCCATAATGTTCTTGACAGTGATGTATGCCTGTGCTGTGTGTCATGCAATGCCAGTATGCTGTTGTCCAATAACAGAGAAAGGCGTTTAAATAAAATACAATAACTTTTTTACCATTTCAATAAAGCCTATTTTTCCTGGCAAACTACACCCCCCCCCCCCCCCCCCCCCCCCCTAGAACTTTATTAGTAGAATAAGAAAGATGCCTCCTTATCTTGTTTGACCTGATAGCACATCCATAATTTACTGTATTGAGTTTACAGACCACTATATTTTCACTCTTCCAACAGCAAAAAGTGCCATTGCAACGTATTTTGAACAGGTTAAAAAACACAGAGAGCAACTGAAATGCCTTGAGGATGAATTACATCAGGAGGTAAGATCAGAAGGAATTGACATATATTCAAATAATTTTTTGTCATATTGTGTCCTTGCATTCTCAAGAATTGTACAGCATGGGGTCACGTTTGTAAATACATCATTTGGGTTTTCTAAATCAGGGATTAAAGTTTTCTGTTGCTATGACAGATATGTTGCTGGTGCTAGCTAAACTCAAACTGACTTTCACAGTGACAGCCATATGAATATGCCAGAGAGAGGCAGCTAAGTTAGTCATGACAAATGGGAGGGTAGCGTGTGTAGGCTAAACTCAAAAATACTAGAGAAATGTCAATAGCGACCTAGCCATTTAAGTGTGTCAAAAGAAAAGTCTGGTGTTCATGTATCCGCTAACGCTGTATTATTTCATGTATGAAGGTTATACTGTGACAGATGTTCCTTTAAGAATTGACCTGTCGCTAAGCGCCACCCTTAGAACGCTGATGAGCCAATGACAGTCCAGCCTCAACGGGACTCGGACATCAACTCGGACAACTCCATAGGAAACAACAGGGAGGAGGCATAACATGACAAATTAATGGTTATTTATGGAGTTTATTAACTCAAAAAACCCAGACGGATAACCATGGTCAAACGTTTTGCATGGGGGACGTGTGATACTGATAGCCGGTACCCCGATAGGCTAGAAAACGGGGAATATTTTCATCAACAGTAGCCTACAGGACGTCTCTCGCGTTTGTAACAGCTCGACGTAATGTAGGCTACTAAGCAAACAACGTGGGCACAGGTTCCCTGTTAAATCCCAAGATGAAAGTGCTCATTAACCAACTACTATATTCTTACTACATCAAATATTAACGTAACCTAACATATCTTAGTATCAATCTTCCACTAGCTAGCTAGCTAGCATTAACGTCAGTGGTTTTTGCACGGTGATTTGCACGGCTACTCGCCACAACTGCTTGTCACCTTGTATGTATTCTAAAGTTTTGAATACACCCCTCCATAGCATAAAGTCCATTTTGATAGCTTCTGGAGGAGAGTAAATCCTTTATCGACCAAAACGTCCTCAAAGCCTGCTTTCATATACTATCAGCTGCCATTGTCCACAATGTATTTCTAATCAAGTCTGGTTTGTTTGTCCGAGTTTTCACACCGTAACAATGGGGGGCGGGGCTTAGCGACAAGTCAATTGCGGCCGGCCGCGGCCGTTACAGGAGAATATATAGAACGGCCGTCGACGGCCGCTATGGGGTATAGAGGGTTAAGAGCCGCTAACTATCCGTAAAAGCGTACCGTCACACTTTTGTGTTTGGAATGTTGCTACCTAAGTATTCCAATTGCTGCTTAACAATGGGCTACTACTTGTTGGCTAACATGGGCTGACATTGTACATTCTCAAAGTCAAAGGTCTCTCGCAAAATCACTTTGCCACATTTTGTTATGTCCACATTTTGCAGATCTAGTTTATATTATGATTGTGTGGTCGGAATATACATGACAAAAGTATTGGGAAGACGTTTACTTACAAGAGGCTACAGAGGTTGCTAGCTTCACTGCCATTTATTGCCATATTTCTGAATGTCAGTCATTACACCAAGCACAATAAAACTAGCAAAATAAATTATTTTCTTATATTAAATGATGATGTTATTCAGTGTTAAGTCAAATCTCATGGCCACTGGTGGCTAATTACAGTGAAATGTAAGCACAGGGAATGCTAGAAACAAACTTTGTTTATTCACAAGCTATGTGTAGCTTCGAGTATCGCACGGCTCAGGGAATATCATTTACTACATTCATGACATTAAAAACTTGCCAAAAAATGCGCACATCTTTATCTTGTCCCATTATAATCAAAACTTTATTTGCGTAATAGCAGTGCATCCACCATGTCAGTCATTGCAAAACATTACAGCGACCGGAATCTCGAATTTCATTCATTCAGAAAACCATCGTAGTATTTTACAGACAGTATACAGTATACCATAAATAATATTAGATTAGTCATGGCACATTTGAAAAGGCATTTTTACATCCAATGACTACTCTGATGTGTTGAACCTGCACCTGAGGAAAGTGACTCATCTGACGAGGAGTTGCTGGACAATTTGACAGCTCTGGAGGAAGAGGCGTCGGAGGAGACCGGGAATGTCAACTGGAGGGAAGGAAACTTTCGTCCAAAAGTGTCAACTTTGCCAGGTCTTTGTCAGGGATTAGGAAGCAACCTGACAATCCGACGGAGGTGGAGTGTTTTAAAATGTTCATCACTCCCTCCACTGTGGCTACTATTATGACAGAGACCAACAGTTATGCCCAGACACTGAGGGAGAAGTTAAACTATGTTGGAAAGCTGGCAAGGTGGGTGGACACCATGGTAGCTGAATTGTACCTCTTTTTGGCTGTGCTAGTTCTCATGGGTCTAGTTAAAAAGAACATCAGAGATTACTGGACCACAAATCCCCTGCTATCCACACCATTCTTTGCCACTGTGTTCTCTCAGGACCACTACCTCTTGCTACTTAGAGCTCTTCATTTCACCAGCATGACCTCAACTAACCCCCTCCAAAAAAATTAGATCTGTTTTGACCCCAATTATCACATCTTTCAGCCAGATTTTTTTTATCCCCACCAAGACCTTTGTATTGACGATGATGAAGTGGAAAGGGCGGCTATCCTTCAAACAGTACATTCCATCAAAACAACATTGATTTGGTATCAAACTGTTTGTGTTGTGTGATGTAAAGACAGGATATGTTCACGGGGAAATCAACAGATATCACCATGTCTGAGGGTGTGGGGATTTCTGGGTCAGTTCTGACACTGCTGGAGCCTTTTCTTGATAAGGGTCACATTCTATATGTGGATAACTGGTACACTAGTCCTGCCCTTTTTAATTTTCTTTTGCAGCGTACAACTGGTGCCTGTGGTACTGTTAGAGCCAACAGTAAAGACATTTCCCTAAAAAAATGTCTAAAGGTGATGCTGCATTTTTTAATAATGGACAAATGCTGGCTGTGAAATACCATGATAGGTGTGATGTGTATGTTTTGTCCACTGTGCACTCCGGAGACATGGTACCAAAGGGCAAAGTGGACTATGCCACAGGACAAGCAGTGGTGAAGCCAGTCTGTGTGGTGGAATATAACAAGAAAATGGGCTATCTGGATAATTTAGATAAACACCTTTGTTGACTGTGCTTGAAAGTCCTTCAACTGGTACAAGAAGCTGTGTTTTTATGTGCTGGATGTGGCTGTTTTCAACAGCAATGTGATCCACCGTGAATTGACCAGGCAAGAGATGACATGCATGGTTTAGGGAGAACTTGGCACGTCAGTTGCTGGAGGAATTCCACACTACGAGGAGGTCTTCAAGTGGTGGCTGTCCAACACTTGACAACCCAGTCTGTCTCACTGCTCGCCCCTTCCCATCACTGGTGACACACAGACATCTCAGCAGGGTATTCATACAAGGAGGCGTTGCAGGGTCTGCCAGACAACAACCAGGCGTCAACAGCTGCAGAAGGCCACCAAGCACATGTGTTGTCCCCTGTGAACCACTGTGTGTGACTCCCTGTTTTGAGGAATACTGCACCCTTAAGCATTACTGAGTGTCTCCTCATGTCAGGAAAAGACAAAAAAAAATACATAGTTAATATTTCAATAACAAATGAAACTTTTTGTTCCTGTTCCTCTGTGTGTGTTCATGTCTACGTGAGGGCACATGTGTTTGCCAAATGGGCCTACCAATAAATGGCTTCAATGTTCTTGAATTAATCTGACTGTTTTTACCTTGTTTCCAAATTTTAAAACTAAAACATCATTTATCAGAGACTGAAACCCCTAGGTTCAGAAAGTAAAATGATCATACTGTGTACATTGTGTTCATTCAAAACAGGTAATTTCTTTTCATGGCTCGTCTGCCTGGTTTTGGCAAGATTTGTAGTGCAGTGCCTTTAGAAAAAAGAGTAAATGTCAAAATTCTTCAAACAAATTGTACTTTCATGAACACAGATGCATTGGGGACACAGTACATTCTATTCCAAAGCAAAACAATTGGGCAAAGTCATCAAAACTTAAATAATAATAATGATATTTCATAGAAAGTCAGAAATGCCATGTTCAAAGAAATAGCAGCGTTGCCATCTTTCCTTGGAAACTCAAAAATGTACTGTACAAACTAAGAAATTCTTGATAAGTGAACTTGGCTGAGTATCCTAAACTAATATTTTGTTGCAAAACCACGGTTTCTGATAACTGCTTCACATCTGTGGTGCATGGAGTCAACCAACTTCTGGCATCGTTCAACAGGTATTGCAGCCCAGGTTAATTGTACTGTATTCCACAATTCCTCTTTGTTTCTTGGTTTTGCCTCATGCACTGCACTTTTTATGTCAGCCCACAAGTTTTCTATGGGATTAAGGTCCGGGGATTGTGTTGGCCACTCCATCAGTTGAATCCTGTTCATATGGAACCATGCTTTTGCTCACTTGCTGGTGTGTTTCGGGTCATTATCTCGTTGAAAGGTCCACCTCAAAGGCATTTCCTCTTCAGCATGACCTCTTCCAGTATGTCAGACGCCCTGCAAACACCGAATTCAAGCCACAGTACTCAGTGAAGGCAATTAAGCATGGTGGTGCAAGCATCATGATATGGGGATGTTTCTCCTACTACGGTGTTGGTCCTATTTACCGCATACCAGGGATCATGGATCAGAAATTTCCTCTTCAGCATATGGCAGCATGACCTCTTCCAGTATCCTGATGTACTCGAACTGATCCATGATCCCTGGTATGCGGTAAATAGGAAAAAGTACATGTAGCCTACATGTAGGCCTACCATTTGCCTATTAACCATTAGCCTACAGGCTGCAAAAACAAGGTTGCTGTTTTGTCCCACAATGGCCCACAACCTGATCTGATGTGTGAAGCTGTTCTTGGCTGGCTACTGTCATGGAAATAAGCGGTCATTGATTCAGTGGATTATAGGGAGGGGAGTGGCGGTGTTTTTAGCACGTCTTCTGAAGCGCAAAAGTCAGCCTCATATGAGGGGGGTGGTAGGCTCCAGCACTGGGGTTGGTGGCTCCCAGCTGAAACAGTTTTTAATTTAGGTACAACAGCACGTTATTTGGGTGCACCTGACATTTTTGAGATGTTTATGTGGCAGATTCAAGAGGGGAAAGTTGTAGCTGACTACGCCACCTAGGTTATTTGTCACCACTAGGAAATAACACATCACCAATTCACACAAACCTTCCTAATTGGCAACACAGGTTCGACACATGCAGGGCAGAGAGGTTTTTAGAAAATATATATAAAAATGGAGCTACAGGATTTGACATAAAATAATAGACAGGACAGGGGTTTGATCACTGGTGAAACAGCAGAGAGAGGGAGAGAGCTATCGTCCACACACACAATTTACACTGCACTGCAAACAAGTTATGACACTTCAACACAACTCGCACTCGCACTGCAACGTGACACAAAATTCACGTCAGATACACCAGGTGAAACCAGGGAAACTAGTGCGGAAGACTCACCCACTTTCAGACTGTAACCACCCGTTTAAGGCCCCCGGTTTCTTGTGGTACAGAACTGGGACAAACAAATAACAAGACACAAAATACAATTGTTGCACAAAAGAAAGTAAACATCCAGAGACAAAACAGCAGCCCGTTGGTGACGGCAGGCAATGTACCAGGTGGCCAATCTTCTTGAACGATCAAATGTGCCGTCTCTACAAAAATACAAATGTTATAGTTACTCCATATAACTATGATAAAAACTGTGAGTAGGCAAGCATCAGAATGAAGGAGGTTACCTTCAAGCCGCACAGAATAAAATCCTAACGAGGGACCAGCCCTGTTCCAAACTGAACAAATCACGTCGCCCAGTAGCCGCAACTCCTTAGCGCAAAACAGCGATGAGCTGGCGCCACTTGGCTGTACAGCAGCCCATCAGAAAGCCAACCAGTCAGCCAAACCAGTGCATTTCGCCGACAACACCATGATCAGGTCCCCGGAAGGGGAAAAGGCAGGAGCGCTCTCACGGGAAGCACCTGCCTGCAAATATATCAGTGAAAGGCTTATGACTGGGCGGGTCTGTCAATCATGGTAATCAGTGAGAGACAGACAGCAGAGAGCAGGACCTGCTTACCCTGCCACATTTACATTAAGTATATTTTGCTTGAAACTAGGCTATACGCATCCAAAACGACTGCTGTTCGGGTGCGCGTCTGCAATATATTGGGTAGCCTACTCTTTTCACTGAATGCTTTGACAGTGCTGTGCAAATAATTATACAAATAGGGCTACATAAATTGGCTTTATTACTGCTTCTTCAGTTATGCTTCTCTGTTCAGGATCTAGAGTGAATAGAGTGGCAAATATTAAATAGGCTAAAACTTGGCTGTTTGTATAACACGGTCCAGGCAACAGTTCATATTTCATGAAAGACGCTATATCTCCATTTCTAGAAAAAAAAACAGGGATTTTGATGAAAACCAGCCACTGTTTAGCTTGGGATTTCCCAGGAACAGAGGCATGTAGAAATAAACGGTTTGTACCTACTGAGAGCTTAAAGTCTCACCTTTCAAACGAGCCATAGTATGTGTCCATAGCTATAACATAGAATATGCTGTGGCTCTACAAAAATCGTCAACAATTTGCCTTATTCACCCGGCGGCCATTACGAGGCTGAGTGGTACACTTGCCATTACACCTCAGTCCAGCAGATGGTGGTGGTAATGCACTCCGTTTGCAAACTGCTAAAAAAAAACTCACTGAAGAAGAACAGGCCAGTGAACCCTTCTTTTTCGGTGAGCTTTTTTTGGCAGTTTTTTGACCATCGACCTACACTGTGATGATGAAGGTTTTTGAGAGACTTATTAATGATGAAGGTTTTTGAGAGACTTCATAGATGATGCTTTTGAAAAGCATCATCTACTCCTCCATCCCCAACACTATTGACCCACTGCAATTTGCTTATCGATCTAATAGATCAGTGGTTCTCAACCTTTTGTCAACAAACACCCCTGACCACATCATGATTGTCTTGCCACCCCCCCCCCCCCCCTAAAAAAAAAAACTAAAAAAAACAATTGACCATGCTAAAAATATCACTGCAAATTTAACTCCAATCTTTATGATTGTCAGAATGTTGGAAGCTTATGAGCTGTATGTAACTGTATTATTCATGAGTGATGTATTCTGGTGTAGGAAAGGCCTTTCTGTTTTCTGTTGATATTTTGAATATGATTAGGCAACATAGCATTTAGTCCAGGAAGCATAGAGATAATGTCTTACACAGATCTCTGCCATCCTACAGTCACCCAGACATACTGAACTGTAAACTTGTGCTCAACCCACTAGGGGAATTAATCATACTGTAGCAATCTTATTATGATAAAAACATCTTTGGTTAAGGAAACTCCTCCAAAAAAACAACTTACACTATATCCGATCACTGTCAAATAAAACTGCCTTGGTTAATGAAATTATTACTGACAATCATATAGATGTAATGTGCCTCACTGAAACGAATACTTTCCATTAAATGAGTCTACACCTCCCTCCCATTTGACACCTGGACAAAGAATTTAGCTTTCGCTGGATTTTTGACCCAGGGACATGGTCTGAGATTGGCATTAAAAAAGGAAGCATTAAACCCAAATGACGCCATGTCTATTTCAATTGTGGGGGTGAGAAAAATATTATTTTGGGATGTTTTTTAATCAGGGGGACTTGGTGACTTTCTCAAAGTAAACGGTAACACTAAACAAAAGGCTACATTAAGATTTTGGAGGAAAAGATCAGGCAGTGTGCCGAGAGACCTGCCCCAATAGGCGACATTTGACCATTAAACCACACAATGATCCAAAACATACAGCCAAACAAGGCAAGACATGGTTAACAGAGAACGATATCAACATTTTAGAGTGGCTCAGCCATAGTGCAGACCTCTATCCATAAAAAAAGTGAGCACAAGGCCAGAGTGAGGGCAAATAATTGTTCCTGCCTCAAAACCCAGATTGCTGCTAAACGGTGAGGTCTAAAATCATTGTGGAAACATGAAGAGGCTTGGTAGGTATTATATAAACCATTTTGAGAGCTGTGATGGCAAATAAAGATAATAATAATAACTAGAAATGCAATTCTAAGGAATTACCAGTGCATGAAAATGCTAAAGTTGTGATGTAAAATACCATGTATAGTTAAAACAGATAATACAGAGATGGTTACTACAGTGATGCTAGGATAGACATGGTGGTTGCATAGCTTAATAAAAGTTGATAGTTTAAAAGTAGACTGTTTAAAAGCTGAATGTAGATAGTTTAAAAGTTGTTGATAGACAGTAGATAGTTTAAAAGTTGTTGATAGACAGTTAGTTTAATAGATAGTTTAATGATAGTTTAAAAGTAGACCGTTTAAAAGTTGAAGGTAAATAGTTTAAAAGTTGTTGACAGACTGGAAGTTTAATGAATGTTGATATTCAAATAGTTTAATGGCTGTGTATAGGTAGATATTTGACGATAACTGAAAGTTGGAATGGCTCTAATGTTTGCTAGCAGTTATGCTAAGATTTTTAACTATGCTAACCATGCTACTTAGCTAATGTTTTATAGCAATGCTAACATGCTAACCATGCTACTTAGCTAACGTTTTCTAGCAGTTTTGATAAACATGCTAACTATGTTAGCAATGCTAACCATGCTAACCATGCTACTTAGCTAACTTAACTAACGTTTCTTCCAGTAGCAGCAACTGGAATCCATGCATTTCCACGGAATTATTTTTGGAATCTGATCCCTTATCATACCTGTTCATTCGTACTAGTCGCTCGACTTATCGTGACTAAATTCAAGATGGCTGCAAACGCTAAACTTCGTGAAGATACTGTCTGTATAAATCGTCTTGTAAGTAAACTACCAGTGCTTTTTCAAAGTTCTCAATGTCTCGTTTTAAATGTCAGGGCCCTCGGAAGTCTACCAATGAAGTGTGGAGATACATTGAGCCTCGTAAATGGTGTAAAACAGTGATTTATTTGCATGGCTAGCCCGATGCCGAAGCACCACCATTGAAAAAGCTGTTGGTAGCATCGGCTAACTAGCGCCAGATTTTGAAGTGCAGGGGACAAGCCGAGATGGGCTATGAGACATACGTTCACACTCGGTATCATGTTTCAACACACTTTAGGTCAATATCACACCGGAATTCTCCTTTAAGTCTATGGGGATTTTTAAAAAGTTTTTCTTTAATAGTTTAAAAAGTATAAAAGTTTCAAAGTTGAAAAGACATACCAACCCGATCTGTTTGAAGACCTACGTTACAAAGTTTGAATGAAGTTTCTAAGTTAAACTGTTCAAGATAAATTGCGTACGGAAAAAGTGGTAAGCGGAATAATAATAATAAGAAGAAGTTGCCTAGGAAGAGCAGTACAGTGCATTTTCATGCACTGTAATAATAATAATAGTAATACATTTTATTTGTTACATAGCGCCTTTCAAAGCACCCAAGGTCACTTTACACACTAGACATTTACGCGTAAGATAAAAGATGCCAGACGGAGCGGCGTAGGTCGCCAGCGTTCCCGTGACATCAAGACAAACAAACAAATTTACAAAATAACAATGACGCACAAGACAAAAGATGCCTGATGGAGCGGCGTAATCAGCACCGTACCCGAGACACCTAACGGTAGACATACAAGACAGACAACAAACAAATTAACAAGTAATAAAATAAATAAATAAGAAATTAAAATAAAGAAAAGCCTGTGTTAACTTGTCCGACTGTCCGACTCAGTCCAATGGCAATGATATGGCATAGCTACAGCTGTGTCTTCAGATCAACCCGGAGGATTTAACGTTAACAGGCCCTACTTGTAAATAGTTAGACTGCAGTCTAGATCACTGGAAGCATAACCAAAGATCCTTGATGCTCCGCTTTAACCCTCTCTGGCATAACCGTCTGAAGTCGTGGGCGACCTTGCAGATCAGCAACTCGGTAGACTTGTAACAGTGACAGTTTGATGCTCCGAGAGATTGCAGTACTTCAACGTAGAACGTCAGCAGCTAGAAGCTAGTCTGCACAATCCAGACTCCAGGCAAGGCAGATGGCAGCTCGCAGGTCCACAGCAGCTCTACGGCCGCGGTAGATCTTTCGCAGAGTAGCATCTAGGTCCAGGTGTCCCGAGAAATCTCCTCGACCAGACAGTGAAGTGCAGCACCGCTCACGGATGGATGGATGGATGGAAGGATGTCAGTCCAGGGCAAAAGCTAACGTTAGCCATAGCAAGCTCCCAATGGACCAACGTTAACCACATCAGCCGACTTGGAAGCAGTAACGTTAAAAGGGACTAAGAATAACACAAAAATTATCAAAAATAACGTAAATAAAGAGAGAATACATTCAACTACACAGATCAATACAAAAAAATGAACATGACATTACATAAAATTGCGAACATTACATAAAAACAAACAAAAACATGATGCCAGACGGAGCGGCGTGTCTCGCCAGCGTCCCCATAACCTAGCAAGATTTTTTCAGTGATTGTTTAAAAAGGGTATAACTAATTTTGGACATGCCATTTTTCATAATAAATATTAAAAAAGATAAAAACACTTATTTTTTTGATTCAATGTTTCTACCACATTGTCCTTAAACCTTTTGGCTTGTGGCAGTGTCATTTTGAGTCAGAACAAACATATTGGTCAAAAGAAAATCAACATTAAATAAATATTTGCCAGGGATATGAATAATTTTGTTCTTCACTGTGTATGTGTGTGTATATAATATATATATATTTTTTTTTTTATTTTTTTTTTCTCTTTTCTAGGGTCATTTTCTTTCTGAGATGATTCTGCAGTGTGATCTTTTAAAAAAGAAGCAAGAACACCTAGAACACAGAAATGATGAGCTTCAGCAACAACAGCAGAGGCTCAGAAATGATCAGGTATTTTCAAACATTTGCAAGTAGTAAGTAATAGGGGTGGGAATCTATTGGCACTTCACGATTCGATTAAATTCCGATTCAGAGGCCAACGTTTAAATTCTGAAACGATTATCGATGCATCTCGATGCAACACTTTTTTTGAGTGTGCTACTCAAAGTTTGCCACTTCCGACTTTTGTGATTATCATTAAAGAAAATCAACAGATGAATTACCTTCTCTAATATTTCATTAGAGAAAAAGCTTATTTCCCGCCACTATCCTTGATCAAGCATTTGTGTTTATTATTTTTTATTTTTTCATTACTAGCCTTATTGGGTGGGGAGAAGGCTATGCCATATTCAGAAATATTATATATTTAGCCAAGTAGGCCTAAGAAACACATGTGTACAAAGTTGCACAAGTTAGGCTACAAAGTTACAAAATCAACATGCGTCATGCGCAGCTTTACTTCCACTCGCACGCATCACACCAGACCTGTTGTGCTGTATTGTGTAGCTTAAGTCTAACATGGAGCTTGACGATATTAAGAAAAGAATAAAAACAGAAGAATGAACTTTTGAGCAAGTTTGGAGGAAAGTCGGAGGTATGGAACCATTTAAAACAAGTCGTTGGCAGTGACAACATAGGTTCACTAGTTCGCCCATCGGCATGATTGCTATACTCAGTGAATAAGCTAAGCACGTGTTTGGCATGGTAGCTGGCCGTGGTCATGGAATGCCTGAAGCGGAGATCGCGATAGAGCGATGGCCGCTTGCACCCCCCAATGTAAGGAGGATGCGTAACTGGGCTATCAGTGAAATGGAGGAGTAAGGGGAGGAGGAGGGATAATTTTGCGAGCGCCGCGGCGTATGACGTATGGATAAGGAGGCCGGCTTAAATACCCTGGCGGCGGAAAACAGGTGAGTTAATTACTGTCAATCATCCCTAAGGGCTTGCTTAGCAAGTCATAGATACACTAGATGGAGTGGATGTACAGTAGGACTGATAGGCATCTGTGGACCAATGGCTCAGTATTTGATTGCTGCTCTGATAGGACAAGCATGCAGCTGTAGTAGCAGCTCCTATCCTGAATGCACAGAGTAGCGGCCTGCAGGAACATTATTTTGACAAGGATATATATTAGAGTCTGGAACCTGTGACGAGTGAAGGGTACCCTTCATCTGAGATGAAGAGAGCGGGCTAGTAGCGATGCTGAGCTGACCGATATGAGATGTAGTGTGATGGGTATGAAAGCTGAGGATCTGAGGCAGAGTTGGATATGAATAGCAGTGTCCTTTTCGGAACTGATCGGTTTAGTCTGATTGGTAGTAAACGTATAGTGTTCTGGTCTAACTCTCAAGATCTGCCATCGGGAATGAAATGAGACGAGGGGCATGTAGACTCACTACATCTCAGCAGCCCAAAGGAGGCCGGTAAGCGTGATGAAGGGTGAATCAGAGCTGTGACCTGCTACGCAAGAGTGGATCTTCGTTGCGCTTGCTCAGCGACATACGACATTCGTGTATGCATAACCGTGGGAACGATGGGTGTCAGGGTTCAGCAGAGCTGCTGCCGCGAGGGTCTCGGGGTTCAGCCGAGACGTTGCTGCATGGTCTTGGGGCTCAGCGGAGCCAGGGCTCGAAATTAACTTTTTTTTCTCAGTGTCCCGCAGCTGTCCCGAATTGTACTTGGCACTGTCCCGGACTTAAACACCAGTGTCCCAAATTTTTTCCCATTCTACATAATAAACAGCATAATAATCAGTAACTTGCATCACTTAATTAACTCATTATCCATCATGTCAGTTCTGAACAATTTATTAAACACCATTTTTATTAACATTAATCATCTGCTGTTTCACACAACACTCATTTTCAGAGATTGCGCTTTTGGGTCTTTTTTGAGGTTGCACTAGGCGCTCTCATCGTCCATCGTTTTGACAGACAGGGTTGTAAATCATTCCGTCAATAATCTATTTTCATGTGTCTTTAATTTCAATGTCAGTTTGGTGTGATGTCATGGCCACAGATCTCAGTGAAAACAATAAGTACCGTGGGAAATTACCACAAAGCTGTCAGATAGGCTACTCTCCTCCTGCCGCACTCTCACCCTCTTGTGCACACTCAAATGCGTTCCCAATTAAATGAAGTAGCAAAACGTAGTTAGATCTGCTGCAACTATGTATCTCGATGTAACAAGCTGTTTTGACATTGTAAACGTTCTCTAAAAAGAGTGTAAAGCAGTTTGCAGTAGCCTAAAGTTAACCACAACATTGTCTATCGCTGGAAAAAATAGCGAGCAGCCTATGATAACCTAATTAAATGCTTGGCAGTCCGGATTAAAGTGCGTGGCGGGCCGGATCTATGATAAACTGGCGGGCCGCAGTTTGGACACCCCTAGCCTTAGAACTGCCACAGCAAAATGTCAAATGCTAACTTAAATAACTGTTTTCATTGTTATAGGCTACCTTGCAACACTATCGTTTTGTCAAATGACAGTTGCAGTAGGCTATTTAGCTCAGCATGATATTGGTGACGTTAGTCTGTCACTGACAGAAAACACGCAGCGTTTAGTCAGAGAGGACTGTCATCTTGTTTTTTTAGAACACCAGTGTAACCTTAGGCCTATACACTATCGGTCAAAAATGTTCACAATGTCATGAAAACAAATGCCATTTACCTGCCTGCTTGTTAGGTAAGTTAACCTCTATATCGGAAAGTGACCCATTAGGCCTACCGCCCGTGCCCTATTTTTGTGTTACATACAGTGATTTGAAGAGCAGTAGCCTAAAGCCAGTGTTGTAAGGCTGCGTGTACAAAACCGCTTCTTTACAGATCAGCTGGCTAATGCTGATTTTGCCAGCTGCACGTTACGCCAGGTCAAATTTTGTATAATTTTATTCAGATGAGAAAGATACGTTTAGATTCCCATGTGAACAGTTTAGGAAAAAAGTACCTATTTAGAAATTTGCTTTGCCATTTTTTCTACTGTCACAGAGTTGTCCCAGACGACATTCTATTGTGTCCCGGAAGCATTTTTTATGGTCCCCGGGACGTTGTTAATTTCGAGCCCTGAGCGGAGCAGTCATTATATGGGTCCTGAACCTTGGCGGAGCTGTTCCTAAAGGTCCTATGGGCTCAGCGGAGCTGCTTCTGCGTGGTTCCTGGGGCTAGTTGGAGCCGTCGTTGCCTGGGTCCTGTGGCTTGGTGGAGCCGTCGTTGCCTGGGTCCTAGGGCTCGGTGAAGCTGTTGCTGCATGGGGCTTTGGGCTCGGCAGAGCAGTCATTGCACGGATCTTGGGCCTTGGTGTAGCTGCTGCTGTATGGGTCGTGGAGCTCGGTGTATTTGCTGCATGGTTCTGGGGCTCAGCGAAGCCATCGTTTCATGGGTCGGGGCTCAGCGTAGCTGCTGTTGCATGGTTCTCGGGGCTTGGTGGAGTCGACGTTGCATGGGTCCTGGAGCTCAGCGTAGCTGTTGCTGCATGGTTCTCGAGGCTTGGTGGAGCCGAAGTTGCATGGGTCCTGGATCTCGGCTTAGTTGTTGCTGCATGGCTCTTGGGGCTGAGCAAAGCAGTCATTGCATGGGTCTTGGGGCTCAGTGTAGCTGCTGTTGCATGGGTCCTGGAGCTCAACGTAGTTGTTGCTGCGTGGTTCTTGGGGCTTCAGTGAAGCAGTCGTTGCATGGGTCTTGGGGCTCAGAGTAGTTGTTGCTGCATGGTTCTTGGGGCTGAGCGAAGCAGTCGTTGCGTTGGTCCTGGAGTTCGGTGTAGCTTTTGCTGCATGGGTCTTGGGGCTCGGCGGAGCTGTTGTAGCAGGGTTGCAGGAGCTCAGCAGAGCAGTTGCTGTGTGGTTCTTGGAGCTCAGCGAAGCAGTCGTTGCATGGGTCTTGGGGCTCAGATTAGTTGTTGCTGCATGGTTCTTGAGGCTCAGCGAAGCAGTCGTTGCGTTGGTCCTGGAGCTCGGTGTAGCTTTTGCTGCATGGGTCTTGGGGCTCGGCGGAGCTGTTGTAGCAGGGTTGCAGGAGCTCAGCGGAGCAGTTGCTGCATGGGTCTCCCTGAAGCTGTTGTTGCATTGGGTCCAAGCTCATTCCGTACTATCTGTGGCAGCCTTAAATAATTCAACCTGGACTGAAAGAAATCTTTTTAGAATACCATTACCTGATAAAACATGACATATTCAGCATGATACAACATACAACACATAATACATGATAGGCAGATAAGGCATGAATAGCATGAATGGTAAGTATCCAGATGGAATGAAATGGCTGTGGCTAATGAATAGCTTTTTCCTCTCACGAATAGCTGGTCGCACCGGTGCGACCTCCGATTTTTTTTAGTCGCACTTTTGAAAAATTAGGTCGCATATGCGACCAAATTGGTCGCACTCTGGAGCCCTGCTGCTACGCTAGATGGCGATATGCGCCCAAACTCCACACATTCCTCAAACTTTCCATATTAGCTTCATTAGCTTACTTGCTAGCGAACTTTGCATCATCATTGTTACTAGTTAAATAGTTGACATTACTTGCTGAAGATTTTCGTATGGACATTCTGGAGGATGTTAATTTATGTATCAGAGAAGCTGCAACTTATGTCGCATTGTGGCATAATACGTAGGTAGTTAGCTTGCTAATAACTCTGGCAGAAATCTCTGGTGTTCTTGCTCCATGTAGTTTCATGTTGCAGCCACAGGGTTGCAGCAACAGCGCGTAGTCTAGCCTACAGGAAAGCTGCTGCGCATGAACTCATTCAGAATATTTTGAAAGCGTGACAACTATTCTGTCTTCTCATTTTGTAGACGAAAATTAAGAGATCTTTTATCTTTTATTTCATGCAAAACATTTTAGTCTTTTTTTATCAACAATAAGCATGTTAGTCTTAGTCAGTGTTTCAGGACATTGGTGCAGTCTTGTCATCGTCTCATCTAAGTCATGGATAAAAAGCTTGTTGACATCAATTTTCAATTCAATTTAAATTTATTGTGCTTATATAGTGCCAAAACATTACACATGTATCATGGCGCTTTACAGAATGTAGGCAATCAGACAAAAAGAAAAGAAAAGTAAGAAAGAAAGAAGGAAGGCCCATGGGTAACAGGGGCGAGGAAAAACTCCCTAGAATTGGAGATACATATAGGAAGAAACCTCGAGCAGATCCACGACTCAAGGGCCTGACCCATCTGCCTAGGGTCAATACGGACAGTAAGGTCTGTAAACAATGACAAATGCATATGACAGTAAGGTGTGGAGAATAGGACATGGTGTTTAAAGCACCTGAGGTGAAAGTTACAAGAGGTGGGATGATTACGTATCTGGCATGATAAAGCATTAATCATGATTTAGTGAGAGAAAGTGCAATAGTCCGGCGTCCAGGAAAGAAAGTTGTCGAATTGTCCAGGAAAGAAAGTTGTCAGGGGGCAAGTGGTGGGTCAGCAGACAGGCCAGAATCCGGGCAGAGTTGTCATAGGCAGGTGATGGGGCTGTACGGGCCTGGAATCCAGGTAGGGGGACAGTAATACAGCAGTCAAGGATGGAACTTCAGGTGGGATGGGTAAGAGGAGGGCCAGGCACACGGATGGTTGATGACTGGTGATGATATACCTCACAAGTGAGGTACAGTAAGGGAGAAGAAAGAGAAATGTAGAATGGGTTAGTATTACTTTAAATCAATGTGGTTAATGTCAAGAAGTGATCAGTGGTGCTATATATTGTTACAGTAAATCATAGTGAGAATGGGCAAGGGGGGGGGGGGGGGGGGGGTTGTACGGCGTGGCACATGAGAAGTCCATGACAGCACTATGCTATAGCAGCATAACTAAGGCATGGTGAGGGGTAGTCGACACCAGCGCAGGTATGGTCAGTGACCACCATCTCACGTGCGACTGGGGTGCCAGTCACACGAGGACTCAGCAGGGTGGTCCATTCCAAAATCCCCGAGATGGGTGAAGTTCCACACCGCACCATACATAACTATGGGAGGCAGTAAAGAGGTATGTTTTAAGTCTAGACTTAAAAATAGGAAGGGTGTCTGCTAATCGAATTGAGGAAGGGAGATTATTCCAGAGGAGGGGTGCGCGATAGCTGAAAGCTCTGCCACCTACTGTCGTTTTTGAGATTCTTGGAATTACAAGAAGGCCAGTATTCTGTGATCGTAGCGGTCTGGGCGGGTTATATGGGACTAGGAGATCTTTAATATATTCTGGTGCCTGGCCATTAATGGCTTTGTACGTTAGAAGTAATATTTTGAAGTCAATGCGACTTTTAACAGGCAGCCAATGTAGAGATGCCAGCATATCAACATATTTTGTCTCTTCTCGTCTGACGAAATTAACACTAATATTAGTGTGTGTATACAAGTTAAAGGCGTTCTATGCAAGTTTTTTTTACCTTAATATAACAGTTTTGAAGTCATTTTGATGGTAAACAAACTTGTAATAGGGAGAATGGTGTGCCTTCCCGGCTATAGTTTACTCGTCTATGCAGAACCCGCCTTGCAACTTTGCTCTCCCCGACCCCAAGAATCCCCAATGAATTACTTTATTATGGCAATTGTACAATAGCCTACTATTTATATGAAATTGTGTAATATTGTCAGTCGACATGGCTCTTCTGAGATTATCTTCTGCCGCTTTGTAAACAAATCTACATGTACCCTGTCCAGGGGAAAGGTGCAAGCCATGGCAAGCAAGCCATTTATGGCAGTTGTCAACAAGCTAAGCCATTTCGTTGCTAATGCAAGTTTGAGGAATAAGCCATTCTAGCAGCTGAGAAAGTATGTCTTGAAAGTATGAACACTCAGCCCATGCCAGATGGCCAGTCTCCCGCTTTGTCAGATGCCACTTGTGCTTAAGCGTTCTACTAGTCTTTTTGAGCGCACAAGTGCCGTCTGAGAGCCTTGGAGCTGATGTTTTGTTTGGTTGCGTCTCTGCGTTGTTGATGGGTCCATCACTGTAGCCAGAGCACTATTTTAATTGTTTGAGTGTCAAGGGAGGCAGTGTTTGCACTGCAAGAATCCACTAAAGCAGGTAAGCACTCTGCCATTAAGGCCTTGGCTTTGTTGTCAGTGCAGTAGGTACCAGGGTCATAACACTTATTTGGAATACAGGAAAAGACAACTCTGGTGTTTAGGATGATAAAAGAAGAATGTGCTGTTGAGTCTGAATCTGATGTTCTGGGGGCAGGAGTTTGTCAACAGTGGTGTCTGGAGCAGTGATCTCCATGAAAAGAATAAAATTATTTTTTGTGCTGAAAACTGCACCAATTCGAAATCATGATGGTTAGAGAATGATCAATATGTTCAATATCCGGAATGCATGTCTTCGCCAAAAATGACAAAATACGATGTTATATTAATAATGCAAATGAAGGGCAAACTCTGAAATAGAAATGAGATGTTATCATCATTGAGACAACAGGGAACATACAAAAAATTCCGATTGTAGCTTACAGCAGCCAACTATTAGGTTAAGTTTATAACGTTGTGGACGGCCACCAAGTGCCTTCTGGCCCACGGCTGCGCGCCCATCTAGTTTTGTTGGTAAATGGGAAACCCGTCTATTAGATGATGAATAAATGAATGAATAGCCAAAGAGTAAGACAAAACAAATAGCCTAGTAGCCTAATGAAAAACACTACCGATTGATGCAGTATCTTTGCAACATTTTTTTAATTAATCTGTATGAAGACTAGGGCTGTCATTTTACGTTCGAAAATCGATTGCACAATCGATTGGACCAACCAACACAAGTTTCAAAAACGAAAATAGGGAATCAATTTTAACCAAATATATACACTTTTAATTTTAAACGAATTAAACAAGTAAAAAAGATAGATTCAACAAAACTCACAACCAAGCAGAAAAAGCAAAATAAAGAATTGGCGTTGCAAAAGCTAAAAAGAAAATTTCCACCAATTTTACGCGCCTAGTTTCAATTGGCTGCTGCTGGTGTTTTGCCAAAAAATGGGAGGACAACGGTGATCAATGGCGACATTAAAGACGTGATAACCCCTAATAATATGAGCCCATATAGCATCACAATGAATTTGAAGCTCATGCTAAAAAGTTTACTTGTAAAAACATAAATATGTAGGTGACAAACATTCTTCTGCTGCATTGATATTCCTGAGCTGTCAAAGAGGCTACGGCACCATCACCGCACGCAGCTTCTCTGACGGGAGGTAGCCTAATGTTTTGCGCATAGCCTAGTTGCTTTAAAAATGCCTACTTGCGCTGGGAATCAAAATACTTCAACACTGGCATATGTAACATGTTCAAAAGAATGATTGTGTTTTAAGGGGGAAGACATAATTTATTGAGGCATTTGAGGACACATTGGATTTACTTGAAAGCTGACTCCATACATAAGACTAGGCCTACTTGCAATTGTGTTGTCCATGACCTGGCAGTTCCAAGGCAAGGCATTTTAACATTTAAAGATATGGCAAGCCATCTGCACTGGATAAACTTGAAAGCAGAGGAAAGATTGATTAGGCTACTTCCCATTGTGTGTGCATCCATGGAAGCCATTTTAATATTTAAAGTTATGGCAAGCCATCTGCAATTAGAAATTATGCCTAGAAGAAATGAAACTACAGATACAGTATTGATAATAAACTAAATATAGTTCAATTTCATGTTCAAATTTGTCTTTTCAATCAAAAAAAGCAATTCATGCATTCAACAAAGTACTGGTTCAGGCCCTGTTTTGGCACGGTACCGTTTTAAAAGTATTGATTTAGCACCGGTATCGGATAAAACCCAAACGATACCCAACCCTACCTCCGAGCAACAAGCAGCAGTGGCAGCCGTGATATTTGCCAAAAAAATGTCTAATCTAGAACTAACCACATCTGAGTGGTGCCTGGTTGAACAGGTGGGAGCATTGTCCACATGCAGATACCCTACATCCTCAGCTGTGCTGCTTCCGCAACATGTACTTTTTTTGTCTCAAGTTAAAAAAAAAAAACAGGTCAGAGTGCTTGAGGGAAATGGTCACTAAAATTTTGCCTTGAATTTCCCCTTGGGGATCAATAAAGTATCTATCTATCTATCTATCTATCTATCTATCTATCTATCTAAAATCGAGGCAAATTTTAGCAAATTCTATGATCCCAAAAAGGAAGCGACATTTATGCTTTTGAATAAAGCTGCTTGGATCCTTGGTTTCATCTTTTAATTAATTTATCTGAGGAACAGAAGCAACAAGTGCATACAAACATTAGAGAGGAATTGGCACTGCAGTCTGGCGACAATGACGAACCCGTGGAGCCATGCAGCTCGGAATCAAGCAGGGAAATGATGGCCTTAACAGCAATGGGGTATCTGTTTGGAGACATCTACACAAGAGGCTACGAAAGAGCGAATGATGTTGAAAGCGACCTTTTACAGCAGATGATGACTTATGAAAAGGAGCCACCATTGCCAGCTGACAGCAACCCGCTTTTGTGGTGGAAGATTGGAAGTACAAAATACCCACACCTTGCACAGCTGGTCTTATTTGCACGTTTCATTATACGCCTGCCTAGCCTAAGTGTCGGTTATGTTCGATTAAAAAAAAACACATGGCCTGTTCTCAAGTAAGTCCACTTAAAGTTTTATTTTTGAATAGTTGTCTATATTGGATTGAATCATTACGTAAAATAGTTTTGGAGATTTTTGAATAGCCTAAATCATAAATGCCGCCCTGTTGTAGACTGCGCCAGATGTTTCTAGTCCTTTGTCTGATTTGGAGAATGTAGCGGCCCTGCGTGTTTATCTGAGCCGAACTTCACGTTCAAGGTAGGCTAGTCCTTTAGTGAATTTTAAGTTTTATTTTCAATCTCTTTTCAGGGCAATCGCCTATGTAGGCATTTTTTTTGACACTTCTAATAAACACAGCCATGTTGAAGCCTGCAGTAATGTTTTTCATTGATGTTATGGCAGTCCACTCTGCTTATTGTTTTTCGAGGATGTTGCACTCCTGTTTGTCATTGTGCACGAAACTTCACGCCAATCATCACATATTGCTGACTTGTGCGTCTCAAGCGCCCTCTTTCTGTTCATCCTAATGCCTGTTAGTTGTAGGCCTATATGTGGCGTTGAAAATGAAAACGTCTTTAGTAGGGCTGTCAAGCGATTCATTTTTTTTATTGTGATTAATCACTGAATTTCTATAGTTAATCGTGATTAATCACATATTTTATCACATGATTAAAATTCTATTATTTTGCATTTCTGAACTTTCCAGAAGTCCATAATAGCAATATAAAGCATTTATACCAGTTTATCTTGATTGGGATTCAAATGAAAGCAAAGCAAATTATTAATTTAACTTTAAGACATAGCCTATGTCTATTTGATTATTTCAAATCAAATTTCAAAAGATGTGCAGCAGACCTGAGGCAACACAATGTATTCTTCAGAAATATAGCTGATATAAACTGAAATAAATGCTACAGCAGAAGTGCACACATTAAAGGGCATAACAAAAAGAAAATACTCCAAATAGCCTATAGATAGATAGATAGATAGATAGATAGATAGATAGATACTTTATTGATCCCCAAGGGGAAATTCATTATCTTTGAGTTCAGTTGAAAATAAGGAACTTTTTATATTGAGAAATATGAAAATATCCCTACCAGTTTGCTTACCAGTCTAACAGATCTGTGGAAGATGCCATCAGCCTAGGAGTTCACTCTATACTGCAACACCTGGAGTCAAGCAACACCTATGCACGCATGATGTTCATTGACTTTAGCACCATTGATCCACTCATCCTCTTCTCTAGGTTACAAACCATAAACATCACTGGATACTGGACTTCCTGAGGAATAGAATTCAATCAGTCAAGGTTAACAATACAATATCATGCCCTCTGACCCTCAACACTGGAGCGCCACAAGGTTGTGTGTTATCTCCTCTTCTGTTCTCCATCTACACCAGGGGTCTCAAAGTACCGGCCCGCAGGCCAAATCCGGCCCAGTTCCGGCCCGCGACTTGATGTCAAAATCATATGTAATTCGGCCCTTGAGGGTATTTTCAATTTTTGTTTTACCCCCACAATAATTATGTTAACAATATTCTTAGATGATAAAAGAAAACGTTTAATTTTAGATAGTTAAAAAAAAAACTATTTCATTAAAAAAATACTTTGGCCTATTTTAAAAATGCTAAATAGCCTAATTGCAGAAGTGCGCAGGTGTGGAACAAAACAAAGTTCATGACACGGAGACAACGAGGAGGGAAAGTATGTCGCTTTCAAAATCTAAGAGAAAGGTGGATAGTGAGCATAGACAGTTTCAAGAAAAATGGACATCACAATATTTTTTTGTTGAGTTCGGTGGAAATGCGATCTGCCTTATATGTAAAGAGAAACTCGCTGTTTGTAAGGAATACAATCTCAGGCGTCATACGACTAAACACGGCGAGCATGATGAGAAAGGGCGATGATGAAAGGAGACAACAAGTCGAGCAGCTACAAAAAGGACTACTATCCCAGCAAGAACTTTTCCACAAAGCCGGTAAGGACGCTGATGCTGCAGTTGAAGCAAGCTATGTGGTCAGTGAATTAATTGCCAAAGCGGGAAAACCATTCACTGAAGGGCCGTTTGTGAAGGACTGTATGTTGCGAGTTGCTGATATTCTCTGTCCCGAAAAGAGGAGCGTATTCAACAACGTTTCTCTATCAGCAAACACTGTGGCCGAGCGGATTAATGGACTGTCGGGTAACATATATGAACAGTTACAGAACAGAGCCCGCAGTTTAATTGCGTACTCTGTTGCGCTTGATGAAAGTACTGACAAAACAGACACTGCTCAGCTAGCAATTTTCGTCAGGTGTTTGAGGTGACAGAAGAGTTGCTGAGTTTGTGTCCAATGTATGGCCGTACCACAGCAAAAGACATATTTCAGCAGCTGTGCGGTGCGATTGAGCGGCTTGGTGTGCCGTGGAACAGACTTGTGGGCTTTACCACTGATGGAGCACCATCCATGACAGGCAGGAAAAACGGACTTGTAGCGATGGTACAGAGAAAGTTAGAGGAAGAAGATGCTGATCCAGCTATTGCTCTGCACTGCATTATACATCAACATGAACTATGTGCCAAATGCTTGAATTTTGAACATGTGATGTCTGTCGTCCTGAAATGTGTTAATTATATCAGGTCCAGAGGTCACCGTCACTTCCGGGCCTTTTTGGAAGACCTTGAGGCATCGTATGGTGATATGGCAATCACCGTCTGGTATGGGAGCTCTGACATTTGAAATTAGAGAGAGTTGTCACCAAAGCCTCCAACATCACTGGTTGTGACCTTCCATCAGTTCACTCTCTGTATGCTAAACGCAGCTGGAACCGAGCAACCAAGATCATCAGGGACGCCTCACATCCGAGCCATGATCTCTTCCAACTTCTGCCCTCTGGAAGACGCTATAGATCTCTGAAGACAGGAACGACGCGCTTCAACAACAGCTTCTACCCTTCAGCAATTAGACTCCTGAACTCCTGAAGATTGGCAACTCTACTTATCTACCCCCCCACACCGGACTGAGTTATTAGCTATGGTGGCACGTTTATTGTTTGTCTAAGTCTAAGACGCGTAAGCTTCGTAAGTATGAATGTTGTTTAACTGATAGCTACCGACTTGCGTTCCTGGCGTCGTCCTCTCGTTCCAGCTTCTGAAGGTCTGGTGGCAAAGGAGGGCTGACTAGATGCTTTGGACTATTTATTGGTTCTGGGCGGTATTAGACCGTGCTATTATGTTAATTTGTTATGGGGGGTTTCGAGACGGTCGCAACTTCAGCAATGTAAGGTAGGCCTACCTTCCTTACCTTCGAAAAATAGCTCCGTACAGCTGAAGCCCAGTCTACAATATTTCTAAACTTTCTCTGTGGTCAGTCTTCGATCCTGATTGGCTGCATTTGTGCTAACTAACAAATCAGACGGTGTAGTGGGCGGGACAGTGCTCTCGACCACAGAGTAGCAAATGCAGGGAGCGAGAGATGCTTTACAGACAAAGTAGCGCGTTTCATTCTTTATCCATTTCAGTATCGGCTTATCGGTGGAAAAAATGACCGATACCAATTATTATAAAAATGCTAAATATCGGCCCGGCCGATAATTGGTCGATCCCTAAAGTGTATTGAGTGTTTTGACTGATTTGTGTTGAATTTGGTGCACTTTTGGTCAATTATGGGTTGACCAAAGGAGAGGAGTTATAAACTTCCTACATAATTATTATTTTTGTAGTCAGTAAAATAGTAGTTTGTGTGTGATTTAAGTCCTTTATTGTTTGTTATAGCTCATTTATATTGTGTGATGTTTTGGCAATAAATTACCTTTAAATAGCCAAAGTAAGCTAGATCAAGGTCAGTGTTCAAATTACTGCATATCAATCACTTAATGCTATGCAGAAGAGCCTAATCTTTAGGTCATCTGATGTAGGATACCCTAGGCCTTCCTGTGTTTATGGGATTTCTTTGACAGTTGCAAAGGGAAAAAAGTGAAGATAGTCTGTTCTGTAGTTCTGTGCTCCCAGTACTTTAATAAGTACGTTTCAACCACTATTTGGGTCTTAATCAGATAGGCCTACACCATTATTACATTACATTACATTACATTACATTTGGCTGACGCATTTTTAACCAAAGCGACTAACAACATGGTAACAGTTAAGTTTTAAAGCAATTCTCTCAACAATTTTAGGACAATTTAAAGGGACACCAGGCAAGCCTGATGCTTTTTCTCTACAAAACTCCCCCTCGCTCGGTCTGAAGCTCTTTTCCTTTTCTTTGCATCTTCCGTCAAGGGTTTTCGCTGCTTCTTCGCCGGCTCTGCCATTATACACACATTTGCAACAATCGCTAGCGTTTCGTTAGCCTCCCTCTGTGCTGTGGATGCAGGATGGAAACTGAAACTGCTTCGGTCGCCGGGTACGATACACTGAACTTCTAAGCGGGATATTCTTCCTACAGGCAGTAGGGGCGGGCGAGAGAGTCTTCATTCGCCCTGTTAATGAGTCATTTAACCATATACCGACTTAAGAAGATGAGTAATTAACACGAAAACATTGCCTGGTGTCCCTTTAAAAACGGTAGAGTACAGTAAGAATAAGTGCATCAGTGAGTGCTGTTTTTAAACAGTTGAGTGTCAGTTCAAGACAGCTGGTAAGTGCTAGCATCAGCAATACTTGTTGTAAGTGGAGCTATGAAAGGAGATGTTCTCTAAAGAGTTGGGTCTTGAGGAGTTTTTTGATGACCCTGCCCTTGTAGGAACTGGCAGTGTGTTCCACTAATGAGGAACAACAGATGAGAAAAGTTTGGATTGGCCTGAGTGTATCTGTTGTAATATCTGTGTGCATTCCTACATTAGGTCTATTTCTTTGATAGTCAACATCATTTGCTACCACATAACAAATACCAATTAACAATACAAATGTTCCTTACAAACCTTCCTGCATACTTCTTAAATTTGCTGCAGTCAGATGCGGCAGTCCTAAAGACCAAGGCCGTAGTCATGATGTCAACATTGGGGGGGACCAAATCTGGTGGGGTCTGAGGGCCATGCAAATATATTGTAATATTATATTATAATATATTTGCATGTTATTATTAAAAATCACAAACAAGTTGTTACAACGTTTTTTCCGACTTGTGTGCCGTCGCCACATTTGATTCCTATGTTTTGCCTGCATGGATGCGCGATCGAGTGCACATCTAAATAATATGCAAGATGCAACAACCATTTCTAAGAGGCATATAAACAGGGTAAATCCTGGCATTAGTACTAGCATATGAATGCATTATTTATGTTGTAAGACATGTGAAAGAAATGAATGACACAGGCTTGCACAAATTCATCATTTAAAATAAAACTTTTCACTTTCGCTATCATTGCGAGAATAGGTTACAATATGGAAAATGTTTCAAAGTTCCCTTTGAGTCTGATCGGCTCCAAAAATGTATGGGATTTCCTTAGCCTGTGCTACACCTTTCCAACAAGTTTTGTGAGAATTTCGAGCTTTTGCGATATTGTTGCCAGCCCTACCTCACCGCAGTAGGGTCAGAGAGGGTTAAAGCGGAGCTAGTACAGTAATCAATGATCTTTGGTAGGGTGCAGCAAATGGAAGCTTTTGATGGCGCACGCCACTAACGAAAAACTAGGGTGACCAGATGTGCTCTTTTTCCAGGATATGTCCTCTTTGAGACCTTACAAATCGTCCAGAATTTTGTTATTCTAGAGCCTCAAACGTGTTTACAGCGAAATTGCATTGCGTTTTTCTCTGTCGTTCACAAATAAGTTCAAAATAGCCTTTTGAGGCAGTGTTTTCTCTTATGTAAACAGAAAACCACCAGGTCAAACCACTCAGGGGTGTAGGCTATTCTGGAACCATCACTAGGTCACTAATTTGTGCGTTATTTATGTTTTGATTACATTTCAGATGGTGGTGGTGGAGTTTTTTTTCTTTCTTTCTTTTTCTACAGTGGGTCCCAGTTAAAAATTGACACTTCATTCACGATCATGGTGAATGGTGAAATGTAAGTACAACTGCAGCCGCTTGGGGGCAGCATAGTCCACTGTGGAGTTCCACGGTCGAACCAGACGGCGCATTCGACAGCAAGGGCTGTGATTGGCCGAGTTTTCAGTGCGTTTCTCTGTGTTTTTAGCAGCCCCTGCAACATGCTAGTCCACTGTAGCCTAAGCCTTGTACATAATGTTAAACATAGTTTTGGATTCAGTGGCAAGATTTCTTGATTGTGCAGTGTCTGTCTCTCAGTAATGTTTTAAAATGAGAGCTTCGTCAGCTGGCAGTAGGCTACTTTGTCGGTAGTCGAGAAGTTCGCTTGCTAACAGAACATAAATATGCTGCCTAGAAACCTTGTGAAATAGTTCTGTTTTTTTTTACTACACTAACGAGGTTGAAATATAGACTTTGCCTACAGCATCTCCTTAACAGTAATGTTAACAAAATGACAGCATTCATATGACAAAGAAAAACGAATTCGGTCACTCAAGACTGTGCCACAGCAACCAGTGTAGGCTACAGTCCTACCCAATAGGCCTACTCGAAGCGGATAGCGTTGTCTGACGGTCGAGCGGGTTAATGCACGTATTTCCAGAACAGGTCTGCAACTTTCAGGTAGTTCTGAGTTCGAATCTAGGCAGGAGCAGAGCCATATACATTTTTGTTATATTGTATTGTTATCATTTTTTGCAAGGTGTTGCTCCTGACAATACTTGTTTATAAGACGTTTGGTGATTAATTGATAGCTGTTTTTGGGACACGTTAAACGTTCTTTATACGTTATTATTAAACTTCATTAGTCAAAAACATCGACACATCGAAATGTTAGTCAAAGTTTAATAATGTTCTGCACCTTTTACTGAAGAATAAAGAAAATTAAGAAGACATCTGAGCTGCACCGGCATCTCTCCTCTCTAAAATATCTGTCCTGGCCTGGTTGCAACAGATTGTGGCCAAACGACAGAAGCGCGGAGAACCCTCCTTTGTCTACCAAAAAGTGTTACTTTGTGCCCCGCGCTCCCCCACTGCTTGTGAAAGAAGGGGATGGGGGAGGGGGGCTTAACGTGAAAAAGCTTAATGTCACAAAACGGCAACGAGTCGTTTTAGGCTGCAGGCCTTCATAATGGTAGGCTACAGGAAGTGGGGGGAGGGTATGGGATGACCAGAGCCGTCATCTATCGTCTTTCCAGGCACACAGCTCGTTATATAGCCTATCGACTGCCTTAACAGATAGGCTTTGCTCTTGGGTTTGGCCTTACAGCGAACTCAATGCTCTTGTTGCTTGCAGTTTGTTAAATAAAGCGATGCAGATCGCAGATTACATTATTTATTTCTGATTAATTGCGTCTTTTGGTGTATTTTGCAACATTTGCTTGTTAGGCTGGGCTACTGTCAATGTCCTGTACAGGTCAATGTTCAACAATTGCTGGTGTAGGCCTAGGCTATTAATCAATTAGGGACTGTTCGTTATTTATTTAATTAAGGGGCTACCAGAGGAGTTTTGGGAGCGTTAGTCAAAAAAGACGTGACCCTCCCTCGCCAGCAAGAATTTTTTCTATGACCCTCCAAAGTGATTGAGAAAAAACGCATGACCCTCCCCAGTCCCAACAATTTATTGATGCCTTAGGCTACTGGGTCAATTTGGGAGCTTGCATGCTACGACTCCTTCCTTGAAATGCCTTGAAAAGGCTGTCGTTTGCACAATTTCACAAATAATCACCGGGACCGAAACAAACCTGTCAACTTTTCCCGGGTTTATCGCGTATTTTAACTTTTTCCTCGCTGTCTTAGGAGGAGCTGCAGGGCCGTCGCAAGGGGATGCGAGGCCCTGTGCGAACTTGACAGATGCAAGGCCCTTTTCACTTGCATGAAATCATGCGATAGCTTACTTTACACATAGCCAAGGCTACCGTCGGTGCATTTTAATAGTAGCCTAGCCTAATAAGCTACACCAGCTTGCCTTTAAGAGGGGAAATTCAATTGTATAGCCTATAACATTAGCTGAGTCACATATTTGGCCATATGGTGTTTATCATAGGCTACATCACGAAACCAAATAGTGTAACAAAGGCGAACACTTTAACAGGGGGAATTAATTGGGCATGAATCATTGTGCTGAACGGTATTTGTCAATGAGCAGAAACACACACGACATTCAAACTATTGATAAGATGTACTGGTCTGTATCTATAGGCTAACATTGGACAAATAAATGACACTGACTTGCCATATCCTGACTCAGGAAAAAAAACATTTTCTTGCTTTGCCGCAAACTCAGCAATGAAATCATAGGCCAGTTTGCAGGTAGCCTAACGTCTTTTTCATAGAAGGGAGAGCCCAGTCTCTCCTGTGACATGGAGGTGCGCAAATAGTTTTTAATAGCCTGTTCAACTTCGAAAAGCTTCGTTCACCCGATGCCAGTCACTGATCGCAATTTCAAAGTTCGGAAAGCTTCATCTTTTTAAGTTTTAAGTGCAGTGGCCCCTATCTGCCCCCTTTGGAATTATATCTCGAGCCTATTATAAGGTCCAGTGCGTTATGTCCTGGGATTCGGATGTGCTCAAAAAGAAAAGAAAAAACACTTTTTTATAGATGGTTATGAGGAGCAATGTGAGAGAGAAATTTGATGATCATTGATCGTTGTTTTGGGACGTTAAGCCTTTTCCATAGGCGTCAGTGAAGGAGATTGAAGAATGACCATTTTTTTATACGAAAATATTTCTTAACTACAAAAACTCAGTGTCTAAAAACTCAGTGTCATTCAGACTCAACCGTCTTGTTGTTTAATTATCTTTTTCGTTGTCGTTTGAACGTTGGCAAGCAGGCATGTTGCGGTTGCAATTTAAGTGAAATTTCTACAGTAGGCCTACAACATGCTGTTAGGCTGGGCTACTGTCAATGTACTTGTACAGGTAAATGTTCAACAATTGCTGGGGTACAGGTTATATAATCAATTAGCTAAATCATTTGTCCAGCTGTTTAAACGTGCTACATTCAAACGCAAAAGGTGCTTTGATATATTTTTCGTTTGAATGTCGGCAAGCAGGCATGCTTTGGTTGCAATGAATGAGGATAATTGCTTTTTTTTGCATTATTTTGAATATGACTCGCTCCAGTCTCAACAGCACGTACTTTTTCCACACGCTAAGTTCTAACACACATAGGCCTATCCCCTCTCGCTTTCTCTCTCTCCATCCCTGCACACGGTGCTTTCTTAAAGGAGCTGCACCATTTTACAATTGCATCTACATTTTCATATTAGAAGGTTTTGTCAAGTGTAAGCTTAAACTACCGTGATGAATTTAAGTTCCCGTGCCCGCTGCGTCATGGAAGCAGTAAGTCAGTCGCATCAAAAATAGTAGTGGCACCCAAGTGACACCTTGTGGTTGTTTGTGTCAACTGCAGTTTGTGCCATTTCTGCTGAGAAAATGGGGTGCGTGATTCATGAAGGAACCCGTCCAAACTTAACGGGGACCCACTGTATGTCCGTATATTGGGGGGACATTTTGTTCATATTTGAATATTGGGGGGGGGGGGGGCACGTCCCCCTCAATGTCTATGGTGACTACGGCCCTGCTAAAGACAACTAGATCTTGAGCATCTATTACCAGTGTTGAATGAGCAGTTTTTGCAGTGATCACTACTGGACATTCCACATTGCTAGACAGCACTTGAGTGAGGATAGACTTATTTCCACTTCACAAATAACCATCGCTATCTGCAATAGCTACAGTACAGGGACATTAATCAGTTCATAGCTGAGGATTTGTCCTAGGTCCATTTCCCTTTCAGAATATGCAGTAATGATACACTGGAGAATGTTTATTTTTGTTGCACTATAAAGGATATCTTGTCTAATTTTATTTTGCAAATAATGAAATCTCCATAGCACTCTTCAGCAACCCTCATATGCACACTCTTCCATTTTTTTTTGCATGGCTGGAATTTGAATGATAGGAAAGAGCACCAATGAGATGTTTTAACTAGGCAAGCACAGTCGCCTTTACAGTAAAATACAGTGTAAATCCTTCATAATAGTGACAAAGTACTTTCTACAGAAAAATGAGCAGTCACCTACTATTCTATCAATTTATTATCAAGGAATCTATTTTGCTTCTAAACGTCATACTGAATTTTAGCTATTATTTTAATTTATATTTTAATTTTAGCTTATTTTCATTTGCTACTTGAGTCATTGGGGTAATTCTTGGCCTGTCCTACAACATATCTGATACATAAAGAGTATATTAATGCCTTATTTTTTGCAATTCCTATGATATCTGATGGCAAAACCAAAAAGTATGTGAATTATGCTAATTATGCTAATTAGCAAGCTTAAAACTCAAAATTGAGCTTAGTAAACAAAATATTTGAATTCAGCACCCTCAAATTGTGTGAAATAGCCCCTTTACCGACTTTTCCTCAAATTTACCAACAGGACTTTTTCTGAACATTTGTTAGCTATCTGCTCTCCCTCTATTGAGCTGGAGCATGAAACTGATCTTCCCCCATCTAGTGGTAGTCAGACACTACAGGCCTGTCCCGGATAGGCTCAAATGTGTAACCCATGCTATTAAAATTACAAATGTTTGTGCATATAAAATATGCTGCAGCTGCATTTATTGTTTTTAACGATCTCTATGCTACTCACAAAAATGTAGGCATGGGGACATGATGAAGTAGGCTATCCAACTGTCGTGTGTTAAATTATTCTGATTACGAGCCAGTGGTTTTCAAACATTATGCGTGACTCGGACAACTAAATGCAACAGGCTCATATCGTCCTCACATTTGCAAAATGAGGACCAGTGTCAAATTGCAAATAGCTATTCGTTTTAACAAATTATTATGATAGTATAAAGGGCTTTTTGTATAGGCTACTATCTTAATCTTGGAATATGGGGAGGGAAGTGGCGCGTCTGCAGTCAGCCAAATATGAATGTAATTCTGCGGCATAAAGCAGATGTAGCCTAGGCCTATTTGTACAGAAAAATAAAAATGACTACATTTTTATCATTGTCAAGCAGTCAATTGACTACATTGCAGTCAAGAAGTAGGGCAAAATAAGACACTGTTTTGATTTGCGTAGTTGCGTTACCCCCAACACTGATAATAACGTAGACAGCAAATTAAGATATTTTTTCGTTTTGTGGAGCGGCACCGGTAGTCAAGCCTTAAGCCATACCCAAGTAGCCTTAATCGAAGTAATGTTTAATTATGCATGATTTATTTTGTTATTGAATTCGTAGCCTGGGATTCCTCTCGGTAACAATTATGTTTAAAGATAGCCTCCTGCTTTTTCAGAAGGGGTGGCAGTCAAGCTACTGACAGAGCGATGTACAGTGGCAGAGCGACGCACAGTGGCTGAAAGTGATACTAAAGCTTCACGCAGCTTCACGCCTCGTAATGCGCGACTGAAGTGGCCATTTGAAAGCAATGCTCACTGTACAATCCTGTTTATGTTGTAGTGTATGTTTTCAGCTACTGGGACCTTGAATTCCCCCTTGGGGATCAATAAAGTCTATCTATCTATCTTGTAGGGGGTTAAGGGTTAAGGCTGCCAGTCTTCCGGTCGTTGTGTTCCTTAAATGTCTGTTTACTAATTAATATAATCACAACAAATGCTAAGAACATACTAAGGCTAACCGCTTAGAGTCCACATCAACGGGGCCTAAGCATTTTGTTAGCCTAAGCACTTGCTAGTAAAGCCTAAAGTTTTTCTGATATGTTGCTGATTGGATCATAAACGACTACAGCAACAAAGAGGAAATGACTGATTATTTTCTATTATTTTGTTACATGTTCCAAATAAGATGTAATTGATTGAAATTAAAAACTTGTGTGTGTGGAGTGTGGCTGGGGTGGGGGCAGCTTCAGCGCCCATTCCCTCTCAGCAATGACTGTAATTAGCATTTGAAAAGCCAACCATCTAACTCCTGTGACCAGGTATGTTTCTAAGGCCTAGTCCACACGTACCAGACCGATCTTTTTTTCCTCCGTCTTCCCTGGAACCGTATCAAGAATATTTGCGTCCAAACGGATCCATCTCAACACGACTCAACACGTTACTTCATACCCCAGGCCTATAGGTGCCACTGTTTCTTTACAGAAATTGACCAAAACTTGCGCTTTACAAACAGACAGAATAGGCTACGACGAAATGGCTAGTGCAAGGAAACCAGAATTGTTTGTGTGGACTGATGGTGAACTGTCAACTGTAGTCAACTGTAAAACTAATACACTTTATTTTACGGTTTGTGAAGGGTGCAGTCCCGTCCTTTATTTGGCTAACGCAGGTAGGCCTACTAATCACCTTTACTTTCTTTGGTTGTAGGATAGTCCGTGATTCACATTAGTTTTGGCTATCACCGCAATTAGGCTACTAAACGCAAGGCTTACCCAAGTTCTAGGCTATTCTGTCGCCACATTTATAATATTGCTATAAAACCTTCGTTAGTAACAGTCAATACTTTTGCCTGCATCAAATCGTGCATTTGCATTCAGTGTGCTACCATCGGCTTAACGTGAGTTCTCAGTGTTTTTGTATGCTTATATCTGATTTCACTCGACTGTGAATGCATGTATATATGTTGTAAGACATGTAAAATAAATGAATGACACTGGCACTACGCACAAATTAATGTAGCCTAAACTTACACCGCACTTTCCTAATAACTTAAGTTCTCTCACGTCACTGACAGTAGCTAGAATGCATAAAAAAACACCGGGAAAAACAGTGTTCAGTCCACCAAGTCATAAGCTATCGGCGCTGCGCAGCACCAGTTGTGATATTTATCTTACGGAGTGTAATCGTAGGTAATGTCATGTATGAAAACTAGTATTGTTAGGCAATACGATAAGTGCAACTCCAGGGCAGCTGAGGTGTGGCGATGACATTATCCATACGCAAGCAGGATGTGCGGTTTCACTGTCTAAACGAATTCAAACGGGCTACGGTTTCAGATTTTTCCACTCTGGGACCAGGTTTCAAGAAAGTGCGGTTTCGGGCAGTGCGTTTACAGGATTCGTTTGGACGCTCGGCCAAGACGAAGCAAAACCTCTGCGTTTAACCTAAAAAGCGTCTCCGTGTGGACAGGCCCTAAAAACGGGTGTATACAGGTGTTGCTGGCCCTGTTTGGAAAATGGGTGTATACAGGTGTTGCTGTGAACTGTTTTTTATATATATTGTATAAATACATATTTGGATTAGCCTACATTTGGCAGGATACTTGATATACAGGCTAAATGCAAATATGGCAATGTATTATATTATTTTACATTAACAAAATGTAGGAAAATAGAACAGACTGAAAATAAAGTAGGCACTGATCTTTAAAATCCTGTTTCCTGTAGCCTAAATGTTGTCAGTCATTCTTAATATTCGCAATTGGTGCACCGGCATGTTTAACTGTTAGCTGCAGTATAATGTTAGATTATGTATAAATTGTAGTACAGTAGTACAAGTACAGAACTCACTGTGTGCCCAAATTTTTGTCTGTGCTCCTAATTTTTTTAACTTGGGCGCACAAGTGCTCCTGGAAAAAAATGTTAGTGTAGAGCCCTGGGAATATACACCCAGTGCTAGGTTTGACTGCTGTATTTGTGTATCGCGGATGTTTGCAAGTCCGTGTGACAAAGTTTTGTGGGAATTGGAATGCCTCTGCCATTCAGTAGGATAGGCGGACATTTACTTTGTCCTGATACTCCCGGATATACAACTTTTCATGCAGTCTAAGGATCTAGGCCTGAACATTTCTGGGTTCAATTCCCGGCTTCCACTGTTAACCCCAAGTTGCTATGGGGGCAATGTCCCTGTAATGTAATCGGCATCTAAATCACTTTGCATTTCTGCTTCCTGTTTGCTACCTCAATTGAAATGCAAGTGAAATTCAAGAATATAATTGGGATTTAAGAGCCAGTTTCAATTCCATTCTGGAATTTTGCAAAACCCCCTTTGAATAAATGTAAATGTAAATCCAAAGACATCAACAATAACAAGGCAGAATGCATTTTTGCTAATTGCATGGGTCCCAGTAACAGTAAATCTTACACAAGGTAAGACCATTTTAGCCCATGCCAAAGATAATACCTCACAGTGACCACACAGGTCAGCCCTTGGCTTTACTGTGGATTTTTCATTCTCATTTATGACAAGTTCTTATTTGAAACATTTATGTTTGATTTAAAAGGAGACACAGAAGAATTGGGACATGGAACAACAAAAGATTTTTATAGCGGAAACTAAGGCTTTCAATTGTGAATATTGCCTCCTCCGCCACAGACACACTATTGTCTATCGTCAAGCTTGTGCCGAAATGCTGAGGCTCATGCAAGAAGCAGGGATTTTAAGAAAAGGTGAGTAAAAGTATGGGTAACACTCCATAATAAGATGCCATAATAAATAGCAAACTAGTAATTAGGGCTGTCACTTTTGTGAAAAAATCCTGTTCGATTCTTGAGACATAATTGTTCATTGAATCGATTGTAAAATCGATTTTCATGTCTAAAGACGTTTCAATTTTCAACGCCAAATATAGGACAATCCACGAACAACTAACAGGCATTAGGACGAACGTAAAGGGGGCGCTTGAAGATGCACAATGGCGTGAAGTTTCGCGCACAATGACAAACAGGAGTGCAACATTCTCGAAAAACGATAAGCAGAGTGGACTGCCATAAAATCAGTGAAAAACATTACTGCAGGCTTCAACGTGGCTGCGTTTACAATTAGAAATGTCAAACAAATTTCGCCTACGTAGAACTCACGACTGCACAGTTTGCTTACCGCTTTGTCCTTCTCCATAGTTTGATATACCCAAATGTTATTAGGGCCTATCACTCGTATCTCTCATGTCGCACAGGTTGATGGCGTTGTCCTTAATTTTTTGGCAAAACACCAGCAGCACAGCAGCCGATTGAAAAAGCTGTTTCCAGTGCGTAAAATTGGTGGGAATTTTCTTTTTAGCTTTCGCAATGCTTACTGCACTTCGGAATTCTTTGTTATTTTTCTGCTTGTTCCTGAGTTTTGTTACATGTATCTTTTTCATTTGTTTAATTCGTTTAAAATTAATAGTGTACATATTTGGTTAAAATCGATTCCCTATTTTAGTTTTCGAAACTTGTGTTGGTTGGTCCAATCGATTGTGCAATCGATTTTTGAACGTAAAGTGACAGCCCTAAGTAATTACCTAACCCTTTGTTAATATTTGTTAATTGTTACTAAAATATCTATTTGGCACAAGTTAATCGTTTTTTCCATCATTAATTAAATATTAGTTGTTTGCATAAAATCTGGATGTTAATGCTTTAACAAATCTATTAACTAATATGGTATTAATATTTGTTAATAGTTAAATAAATGTATTTTTGGCACTAATTAACAGTTATTTCTTGCATTTAAATGTTAAATGTTTATTTACAAACTATATGTTAATATAAAAGTTAATGACACATTATTATTTATCTATTTGTTATTAAACTGTGCTTCTGCATATCCCATTATGGTTGCTTAATTAATATAATATATACAGTGCTGGGCAAAAGTATTGGCACCCATGCTAAAGTTGACTGAAAAGAGGAATATAAAATCATCTTTTGGAAATTGATCTTAATGCCTTAAGTGAAAAATGAGGAAATATCTAACCTCTAAGGACACCAATTTTCTTAGTGAATGAATAATGTATCATAAATAAAATATAGCCGCAAGCGGCAATGGCGGGCCCGAGCACCTGCGGGTCGCAACCTGTGACATGTCGGAATCCAACAAAGCACCGACGTGGTGCGTTTGTGAAATGTAAATATTTGATGCGTGTGGTATTTGTTTTTGTATTTGATTTTCTGCCACATGTACTTGCTTGGCCAGGTGGGGGCACAATGCAAGGCAGGCCCATTGGGTGTCATCATAATATATATTAACCTGAGAAATTTCAGACCATTCATTTTAAGCAAAGAACATTTCTGATACACTTTTTGGTTGGCCAGATGGTGGCGCTATGTTAGGCATGGAAATTACACATGTGAATATCATCACAATAATGATATCCAAATTTTTTGTAAACGTTCAGATCAATCAGTTAAGGCATTGTCCACAGTTAAGGCACATTTCCTGCTTGACCAGGTGGTGGCGCTATGCCAGGCAGGCCCATTGGGTGTCTGGATATCATCATAATTATAATATCTATTAACATGAGAAGTTTCAGACCATTTATGCAAAGCATAGAGCATTTCTGGCACATTTCCTGCTTGGCCAGATGGTGGCGCTATGCTAGGCCTGTGAATTACGAATGTGAATATCATCACAATAATGATGTCTGATATTTTATAAAGTTTCAGATCAATCACTTAAGGCATTGTCCATTTCTG
Source organism: Alosa sapidissima (assembly GCF_018492685.1). NCBI lineage: Eukaryota > Metazoa > Chordata > Actinopteri > Clupeiformes > Clupeidae > Alosa > Alosa sapidissima. The sequence goes on from NC_055972.1 coordinate 33,817,062, forward strand.
GCACATTTCCTGCTTGGCCAGGTGGTGGCGCTATGTCAAGCAGACCCATTGGGTGTCTGGATATCATCATAATTATAATATCTATTAACCTGAGAAGTTTCAGAACATTCATTCAAAGCATAGAGCATTTCTGGCATATTTCCTGTTTGGCCAGATGGTGGCGCTATGCCAGGCAGGCCCATTGGGTGTCTGGATATAATCATAATCATAATATCTATTAAGCTGAGAAGTTTCAGACCATTCATTCAATGCACTGTGACTTTGTGACACATTTCCTGTTTATTTGGTGAGATTAAAATCCTGACATATTACAACATATCAAAAATCCCTTCGCAATTTAACATCAGCAACATCTTGGCATCATATTTGCCAAATTTCACATGAATCTGAGAAACCGTCTAGGAGGAGTATGTTAAAATTCATCATATGACATCAGTGTAATTGCCATTCTTTCTGTTGCCAGGTGGTGGCGCTATGCCAAATATGCATTATGGGCATGTCAATATCATCACTCCCATGGTATTCAAAGACCTGTGAAATTTAAAAATTTCAAGCCATGCATGATGCATTATGACACATTTACTGTTTGTGTCGAAGGGTATTAAAATTCATAATTTCGCCATTTCTTCAAATTACAACATTTCAAAAAAAGGCTACACAATTTATAATCAGGAACATCTCGGCGTCATGTATACCAACTTTGACATGAATCGGATCAACCGTCTAGGAGGAGTACGTTAAAATGGATCATGTCCACAACGCACAAAATCTCAATTACCTCACTTCCTGTGGGCGTGGCTAATGGCATGTTAATACAAAAGTTGGTTGTTTTTTGGAGTTACATACACCCACCAAATTTGGTGTGTGTGTATCTAAAACTATCTGCCAACCACAAGTCACAGTGACATAAGGGGGCGCTATGGAGTTCCTGAGCCAAGCCCAGTGCCAAGGCTTTTCCCCTGTGTATTCATGGTACCTCTTGACGTGTGTGCCAAATTTCATGCGGTTTCACCGATGGGAAGAACCTCTTTTGGCATCCCAATTCATGACATTTTAGTCCGCACAAAATCCCAAATACCTCACTTCCTGTTGGGCGTGGCTAATGCATTGTACATACTAAAGTTGTTCATCTTGGGGGGATACACACACCTACCAAATTTGATGCGTCTAGCTGAAAGTATGTGCCAACCACTGCCTCAATCACCTAAGGGGGCGCTACTGAGTCCCTGGGCCACGCCCAGGGCCAAGCTCTTGTACCTAACTGCTTTGCATGACACCTGATGTGTGTGCCAAATTTCAAGACTTTTCACCAATCTTAACCACCTCAAAAAAGGAAAACGCTCTGAGACAAAGTTAATATTATAATAATAATAATAATAATAATAATCCTTACAAAAACAATAGGGCCTTGCGCCCTTCGGTGCTCGGGCCCTAATAAATGTTCTTCCTTAAAATACAGGGGTCATAAGTATTGGCACCCCTATGTTAAATTCCCATAGAGACAGGCAGATTTGTATTTTTAAAGGCCAGTTATTTCATGGATCCAGAATACTGTGCATCCTGATAAAGTTACCTTGGCCTTTGGAATTAAAATAGCCCCACATCATCACATACCCTTCACCATACCTAGAGATTGGCATGGGTGTTATTTCAGTTAGCCTATTAGCTGGTTTGATGCTCATTGAGCTCAATGCAAATTAGATTAGTAATATACACAGACAGACAAAGCTTATGACATGAACAATGTTGATACAGTAGCTTATGTCTCACAGTCTGACAATCCTAGTACATCCGCACAGGTGAGGTCTAGATTTGGTTGCATTCTCAAGCCAGTCGACAGACTGATTCAAACTATGTCAAGACAAGATATTGTTTACACGCATCCGTCTATGCAGGCTATCTGCAGGTCAGTGTTTCAGGTTTTTCATGATTAGACATATTTAGAGTTGAGGTCATACACACATTTGGTAACATGGTTATGTGGTCCAAGTTTTTCTGATTAGCTTTATGGAGAATTTATGGTTTATGGCTTTATGGTCTTGTGGGTGTATAAGTCAAGTCAAGTCAGTTTTATTTTTAAAGCGCATTTAACATGCACATAGTGCAACCCAAAGCGCTCCAACAAACAAGTATAAGTATAAGTATACATACTCTTTTGATCCCGCGAGGGAAATTTGGTCTCTGCATTTATCCCAATCCGTGAATTAGTGAAACACACACAGAACACAGTGAGGTGAAGCAAACACTAATCCCGGTGCAGTGAGCTGCCTGCATCAACAGGGGCGCTCGGGGAGCAGTGAGGGGTTAGGTGCCTTGCTCAAGGGCACTTCAGCTGTGCCTACTGGTCGGGGTTCGAACCGGCAACCCTCCGGTTACAGGTCCGAAGTGCTAACCAGTAGGCCACGGCTGCCCCTAAAGACACATAACAAGACAAACGATGCCGGATGGAGCAGCGTAGTCGCCAGCGTGCCCATGACATCAAGACATGACAAATACATTTAAAAAATAACAAATACAAAAAATGCTGGACGGAGCGGCGTAGTCGCCAGCGTACCCGTAACACCAAGACATACAAGACAGACAACAAAACAAATAAACAAATAAAAAGTGAAAAAGAAAATATATTTAAAAAGGGGAAAGGTGATGTTAAAATTAGTCCAATTTCCAAACCAGCTGAAAATGTCCAAGGGCAATGATGATCCGTGAAAACTGCACAGAGTGTCTTCACAACCGATATGCCAACAAAGTTCTTTAACGTTAGCAAATGATCAACCCGGTGAATTCACTGGCAGTCTGGAGATCACGTTAACGTTAGGCCTTGTAGACTGCAGTCTGGAGATCACTGAAAGCACAGTCTGAAGTAGTGGGCGATCGTGTAGATCCGCAACTCGGACTTCTAACAGCGACCGTCTGTTACTCCGTGAGACTGCAGCTCCTCACCGCTAGGCTAACGTTAGTCAGCAGTTGGCATGGCAGCTCGCAGGTCAGCAACAGCTCGGCGGCCACGGCAGATCTTTCGCAGAGTAGCTAACCTACAGTAGGTCCAGCTGTCCTGAGAGATCCCCTCGACCAGACAGTGAAGTGCACCGTTCACGGATGGATGGAAGGATGTCAGAGGCCCAGTTAGTCTGCAGTTGGCATGGCAGCTCTCAGGTCAGCAACAGCTCGGCGGCCACGGCAGATCTCCCGCAGAGTAGCCCAGGTCCAGCTGTCCCGAGAGATCCCCTCGACCAGACAGTGAAGTGCAGCACCGCTCACGGATGGATGGAAGGATGTCCGATGCCCAGCTAGGGCAAAAGCTAGTCATAGCAAGCTCCCAATTTCAGCTGACTTAGAAGCAGTAAAAAGGACTAAGAATAACACGAAAACTATCAAAAATAACGCAAATAAATAGGGAAAACATTTAACTAGACAAACCAATACAAAAAAATAAATATGACTTTACATAAAATTACGAACATTACATAAAAACAAACAAAAACATGATGCCAAACGGAGCGGCGAGTCTCGCCAGCGTCCCCGTAACCTAGCAACCTAGCACCCTACTGCCAGTGGTTGGTTGTGTGAGTTTGCACACCTCTTCTTCCACTTCATCCTTATTGGATACCTTTGTGGTTGGCTGTCCTGTAATTGGTGACCCTCTGTCTAGTGTTTGAAAGTAGTGTACTTTTTGCCTTTGGAAGTACTATTTAGTTGCTGCTCGAATTTGGTGAAATTCAGGGGAGGTGGGTGTACCAGAGTTAGAAATGTAGTTTAGTGTTTGTATGTGATTTTCGCCGTAATTAAGCAGCTTTATTGAGATTGGTGTTTTGGAGCCCCCTTTGGAGAAACGGTATACTGCAGCTCTGCTGCGTTTTGTCCTTGTATTGTTGCCGTACTCGATCAGAAGCGGTATGCTTTGCATTGGGTAGGTTGACTGTACAAAGCACTCCCCACTTTGTTTTAATTTTGTATCTGTTAAATGTTGTTTAAGTTGAAAACTTCGATATATCACCTGTATTATATTACTTTACATGTATTGTTAGGATTTGGGTGCAATTCTAGCAACTTAGAGAACGTTTATTAATGTTTTCATTATGACCACGAGTTCATACACATTGAGTCTTATGTGACTAGCTGTAAACTCCGCTAGCAACTTTCTATGCATTCAGTGTAGTTTAGTTTAGTGTGCATGCAAAGTGCAATTTAGTCTAGCAGGAAATTAATATACATTTAGTTTAGCATTATGTTTATGCATTACCTCCGTATGGTCTACGTCTGTAAATGTTTAGTGACTCAGAATATTAATTAACTGTCGTTCTGTGCACCTGAACATTCCATGTAGCATCTCCCTTGCTAGTAGGGCTGACAGTGATGGTATAGGAATGATGCATGTAGCTTAATATAGCCCATTCAACTACTTTTTATTTTGCTTGTGCAGATACTGTTTTATGTATGCCAGTGCCTGAAGGCATGTTTTGTTTTAACTTTTCCTAAAGGAATAAATGTGATAATCCCGTTTTGGTCTCAGTCCCTTCACCATCTGACTAATTATATATTACTAATATATTAATAAAGCTTAACCAACTTTATTATAAGGGTACCACATACTGATAGTTATATATTACTAATATATTAATTAAGCTTAACCAACTGTATTATAAGGGGGCCCAAGCTGACAGCTATATACTGCGAATATATTAATTAAGCTTAAACTTTATTGTAAGGGTCCTGGAGAGTGGTTCATATTGGGATAGGTAGAAGCACAGTTGAATAACAATTAGTTAAATAAATAAGTAGGGGATAACGGCCGCTGAGGTGTCCTGTTATACGGAATTAATGGACGAGGGCGAGGGGCAAAAAACTCCCCGACGCGCAGCGGCGGCGCAGCGTGTTGCCTCCGCCCGAGTCCATTAATTAAACAATGTTTAACTTTGCTTTCAGAAATGCAGTATATGACCCAAACAAATGCACATATGACCTTGAAACAAGAAAAGAAAACTGTTCTTCAGTCAAATTTGACACAACTGGAGATTCAACATCGAGGTAGGTTATATTTTACATGGTAAATGAGGTAAATGCAGAGAAGCCTCCAGACTATCTCCAGCAGTCTCAGTCAATTGAAGCCAATGTCTCACCTCACCCACTCTAACAATAGTAAGACAAGGTCTGTGTGTGTTGGTTTTATTTTCATTTGACTAGAATCATGTGCCACTGTATTGTAACATAAAATACAGGCCAGACTATTGTCATTGACCTTGTTACAACAAGTACTCCCAGTGATGTGGCACTTTTCAGGTGAAATTTTCACTCTTTCATAAAAGCATGAAACTTGGTAAACTTGTACAGTTTGCAGGGATGCAAACAGCTTGCTTTTCAGCGACTCGCTTTTTTCACTTGGGTACGCTTGGGTACTTCAAAGGAGCAGTAGCAGATAGCATCTAAGAAAATATAGGCTTCACATCGTTGGGAGGCAACTCTCTTAGTTCGTACTAGGCTACATTTCTTATTTCTGCAGTAGTGTTGCACGGTTTATCGATACTGAAAAGGTATCACGATGCCTTCACGCAAAAAACGATACGATTTCCGACGTTTTTAGAATCGATACTTTATTAAAATAATAACGTTATGTTTCTGTCTGAACTGCTGCTCTCACTGCTCCTTGCACACATCTAGGCAAGTGGGTGTGTCAAGCAGGCAGGTCTGAGTGAGTGAGTAAGCAGGCAACGTCAACATAGTTCTTTGCCGACAGTCCTCGGCCTTGTGGATAAAACAAAAGGGGAAATCTGGAACTATTTAGGATACATCGCGAATAGTGAAGGCAAGCCATCAGGTACACAGAGGCCCATTAGTAAAATATGTTTCAAAGTCATTTAAAAGCAGTAGGCTACGCATGGAACTTGGCTAAACACCTCGCAGACATATCCCAACATTTTTAAAGAGTTCAAAGAACAACAGGTTAACGAATATGCTATAGAAAACACGACTACATGGTTAGTGCCAAGTTCTTCTTTTCTGTTTTAGTCTAGCCTAAGTGAAACGAGTATGGTTCTCTGGGATAAAGCGAACCTTCCTTCATCAATGAATTTTGACGAGACATAACGAGCTGTAATCATTTTGATGAGACATAACAAGCTGTAATCATAGGGTGCTAACGTGATGAAAGCACAATGTTCACGCCAGAATAACATTACCATAACTTGTAAACAATCTATTTCATGTTCGGTCAGTACTACTGGTAATATTTGTCATGGCATGTAGACTACAATTTGTTCAATAATTATTGCTCAGATGTAGAATAGGCTACCCGAAATGCACTAATTAAAGCCCACAGCATATAATACCACCAAAGCGTGTTGAGTCCTAAATTGCTATTAAATCCGCTTAGCATCGTGACCATGCTGCGCAAATTTGCAGCATTAAAACTGCTACATTAAAGTTAAAGTAAACTCTGCTAAGGTCTTATCACAACATAGTACATTGAGGAGACTGAACTAAGTTAAGTTACAGTATGCAATCAAGCAGTATATCAAAGCTAACGTTAGAATACTGTTTGGGTGTCAAGTTTAGCATGCTTACTTGCAGCTGCTTATTCGTTACTCATGCAGGGCTCATTTTATTGACTCTGAATGTTTGCAAAATCCCGATGTAAATGGAAAAGTGTTTTCCAACACTCAAAAGTGCTTGTCCAAAGGAGAAGTACGAACCGTTATTTGAACTAACTACGTTATGAATTGCATGCATCCACACATCAGCAGCCTTTAACTGTGTTAATGTTAATTGCAAGGATTCCCACACGAATGTCTTAAAATGACACTCAATTAGACATACACTACTGAACTTTATTGAATGCTACCTCTGACTAAGAATGCATTACTTTGCACTTGTATAGTCTTTTATTTTGGAATCTTAAGAGCAATAAACATATATTGCAATGTTAAAGAATTCTTGTTTTTTTTCATTCAGATGTGTAAATAAACATGTATAAGTTGCTATTAGTGAATTAATGGGGAGATAATCGATAATCGAATCTAATCGAAATCGAATCGGACTGAAAAAATTAATCGTTTAAAAAATAATCGTTTATCCCAGCCCTACAGGTATTGTATCGAAGTCATAATTTTGGTATCATGACAACACTACTCTGCAGTAAATCTAATTCAGCTGGAAGTTTTAACCCGCCACTGTGGACTTGATTAGTTTGTAAGCTTTTGTTCAGCTGACGCTGGCATCTGTGGGGTGTACTACGAATCTCGATTAGTGGGTTAGCGAGGTATGTTGCGCTCAAAGCCAGGCTATGCTGTGACACGAAAGTGGATCTGTTTTAGTGTCGCTGTATCACCATAGTATCTTATGCTGTCAACCAAACCTGGTCAGGAGGAGGTTATGTGCTAAGTTATAGCTGAAATCGTGTAATCTACTGCACACTGACCAATCAATTGTCTTAAAAACTAAGTTCTCTCACGTGTAGGATTCTGTCATATATCTTACAGGTGGAGCTCCGCCTCTACTAACATTGTGGATCTCGAATGTGCTTTAATAGTGCTGTGCGTGCAAATATCCCACTATGGACGTGCATACCATACAACTACTGATGACAATTGATTTATTTGATGTTATAGGTTAGACACAAAAAAATGCCGCAGTGTAGATTAAGCTATCGCTCATGAATGCGGAAGTAATTGTTTTTAAATAGAGGCGGACAAATATATCACATAACTGCAATCGTAGTATCACTTAACGTATACCCCTGAGTCAAGGCTTTGTCAAGCCTCGATATGTCTACATAGCCTAGATATGTCTAACGTGCTTCGTAGTATACCCCACTGGCGTTGGTGCTGCCACCTGATTGTGATCATCCGGAACCGTAGGCTACAATAATTAAAATGTTCCACCTATGAGCCTATCAGTAACAAAATTCGATCTGCGCAAATAGCAGTACCCTGTATTCTATTTAAAAAGGGTGTCAACAAAATTAACATAGTAACCGACAACATTTTGTAGCTGAGGCCTAGTAATGTTATGTGGGAATTGCAAGAAAACGAGTAAAAACAATTCATTACTTTAACCACTCAAGTGCTTGTGTCGTTTATTACAACGGTAGGAAAACTATGAATCAAAGACGGCGCTGTCCATCAACAAAAACACTATAGAGTTAAATTGTGATTTTAAGGATCTGGCCTGGACTGAATGTGTTTATGCCATCCTAGTGGCCATTCTCTGTAGTACTTTGTGTTTGTGTCCAGAGGTCCGTTGCACAAAAGCAGAATTAAGACATCCGGGATAAGTTACTGAGCTGCGCTCAATGAATCCAAAACAAGAGCGTACAGGCTTAATTGGTTGCACAACGAGCAAGCCAGGATGAGCAGACACAGATTCACCAAGCCAGGTGAAACCTATCCTGGATAAGTGCGCGCTCACGGCTCCCTCAAATAGACCCCGCCACCGATCACAGATTCACCATGGCAACTAGAGGGGTCATTGCTTCTTCTACGGTGTGAAGTAGGTAGCGATAGCCTTTTCACCACAGCAACAAACAGCAACACCTCTGTTTAGGAGAATATTGCAACTAGTGCCGCGACCACCACGCGCAAAATGGTTAGGCACTCCCGTGACGTCACATTGTCGCATGACAGATCGGGAATGGCGAGTATGTAAAAGTTATTTAATGATCACAAACGTTTAAATAATGACAGTGGGTCTAGGTATATGTGATAACAATGTGTAGTAGGCAGTGGAATAACTATTGGTTTCCGTTTGTGGTGACTGCGGACTGAGATAAGGGATGAGATTAAATAGATCCTGGAACTTAGCCTGGTCTGGAGCAGGCTAGCTCCACAGAATAAATCGCCATGGTAACTTATACCATAACATATCCTGCTGCCCCCTATCCCGCTTTTGTGCAACTGGATCACGGATAAATTGAGCCAGGATAACCAAGATATCCCGGCTTAGTCCCTTATCCTAGTTTTGTGCAATAGGCCCCAGGTTTCCTCGTTCCCTTGTTTCCATGTGCTTTGTGTTTACCTGTCTGTCATCTGTCTTTGTCTCCACCCATCTCCTTATTTGGTCTGTACTTCCTGTCTTGTTAGTTTTCCCTCCATTTTCTGCTCCCACCTGTTCCCAGTTATTGTCTTGTTAGTCTGGTCCAGTCCTGTCTTTCTGATAATTAGTCTGTGTATTTCAACCCCCCTGTTGCTGTCTTTTGTCGGTTTTGTCGCTTAGGTCCTATCCTGACATTTAAAGGGACAGCGATTACTCAAGACATAGGCCTACATCACAACTGAGTGATGAACATGAAATGCTTTGAATAGCATTCACATTTAAAGCATTCAATAGCCTAAAGAAAGCTTGAATTAAAATAGCCCCACATCATCACATACCCTTCACCATACCTAGAGATTGGCATGGGTGTTATTTCAGTTAGCCTATTAGTTGGTTTGATGCTCATTGAGCTCAATGCAAATCAAACCAGCTAATGGGCTAACTGAAATAACACACATGCCAATCTCTAGGTATGGTGAAGGGTATGTGATGATGTGGGGCTATTTTAATTCCAAAGGCCAAGGTAACTTTATCAGGATGCAGAGTATTCTGGATCCATGAAATAACTGGCCTTTAAAAATAAAAATCTGCCTGTCTCTATGGGAATTTAACATAGGGGTGCCAATACTTATGACCCCTGTATTTTAAGGAAGAACATTTATTTATTTATGATACATTATTCATTCACTAAGAAAATTGGTGTCCTTAAAGGTTAGATATTTCCTCATTTTTCACAAGATTTCCAAAAGATGATTTTATATTCCTCTTTCCAGTCAACTTTAGCATGGGTGCCAATACTTTTGGCCAGCACTGTAGATTAGTTTCCCGTCACTGCTCCACTCCCCTCCCGCCCACACACACATCTTCACTGTCATCACTCACATACATTACATACAGTACTCTGCTTGCAATAGTAAGTCCCTGCCCCCCCCCCCTACATACACAGCACATTATTTCATCAGGAAGCTTCTCCAACACACATCCCCAACATACTTACAGCACACTGCCCCCCCCCCCCCCCCCCCCCAATACACAGCACATTGTCTCATGAGGAAGCTTCTCCAACACACATATTGCACACTGCCCTCTCCCCACAACACACTATCCCATCTCCCCTGTCATCCCCCCAACACACACACCAAGACCCCTGGCAGTTGGGTTAGCCCCTTGAGCCGTGGATCTGCCCAAGGTTTCTTCCTTGGTAAGGGAGTTTTTCCTTGCCCCTGTTGCTCTTGGGTGCTCCTTGTTGGTGCCCCCCACCCAATCCCAATCCTCCCCCACCTTTTTTATGCAGCCCTTGCCACTTAATCTACTAAACCCCTCTTCTACTGCACTTTTTACCCCCCCCCCACTTTGCACAAATAGGCTGACACCAGACATAATTTCACTGCATTTCTTACTTCCAGTAACTATATGCATGTGACAATAAACTTCCTTGTATCCTTGTATCCTTGTTGTCACAGTGACAGAAATGTCACTTCTACTGCAACATATGGTTTAAACCAGGTTTTAGGGGGGGACGAGAACAAACTTTTTGAATCCATGAAAATTAACCAAAATCTATCATTTCCTATTGACAACAGACCCCAGTATTGCATTTAATTGCATCACTATAAATGTTGAAGTATCGAAAAGAATCTAATTGTTAGCTTAAAGAATCAATATTGTATTGAATTGTGATGAGACTGTGGTCTGTTGGTTAGGAAGTCCAGAATCCACTTAGAGAGGGAAGTATTGATGCACAGTTCACTGAGTGTGGTGATCAGTTTGGAGGGGATGATGGTGTTGAATGATGATCTGAGGTCAATGAACAGTATTTTCACATAGGTGTTGATATTGTCAAGGAGGGACAGGGCAGAGTGACAACAGGACAGAGGGCAACATTCTTCAACATGTTGCCAAAAATACAGACAACACCACAACAGTGGTGGTGGTGGCGACAGCGGTTAACACTAGGTTAGTACTGCCATGTCTTCCATCATGAACTAGTCTTGAATGTGAGAATTTATTGGCCCAATTTATATTCAAGTCATATTTCTGGGACTTTCTGGGATAATTATTTCCATCTTTTTATTCACTCATTCATATGTTAATAAATAGACAGCAGAGTTCTCAGTAAGGATGCACGATGATCGGCCTGACATCAGTATCTGCAGATAAAAGTTTTATAACTTAATTATCGGCATCGGCCGATATGGACATTTCTGCCAATGTACCTGGCTGATAAGGTGAGCTGTTAATTATGTGCACATTAAGCAAATGTTTACGTTACTATGAGCGCCAACAACATACTTCAACATGTTGGCTGTGTGGCAGTATTTCCAAATTCCGGAAACTGATGCAAGGAGGGGTAAAACTCTTTTAATGTTACCAATTTAATTACATATCTTAAGAGCCATCATCCTGAACTCTACAAAGCACTAAGCCAGACAAAACGGCACCAGCTAAAACCGTGACGATGCATTGCTAAGCTTTTGTTTACAATGGCAATCAGTTTCTAAAGTGTGTAACATTAGAAAGCTAGCGTGAGTTTCATGAAGTCCAGAACGAAGTCTAGCTGTAAAGTTACTAGCCTATGTGTTGTAGGTGTTATTACAGTGCATGAAAATGCACTGTACTGTTCTTCCTAGGCAACTTATTACAGTGCATGAAAATGCACTGTACTGTTCTTCCTAGGCAACTTATTACAGTGCATGAAAATGCACTGTACTGTTCTTCCTAGGCAACTTCTTATTATTACAGTGCATGAAAATGCACTGTACTGTTCTTCATAGGCAACTTCTACTTCTTCTTCTTCTTCTTATTATTATTCCGCTTACCACTTTTTCCGTACGCAATTTCTCTTGAACAGTTTAACTTAGAAACTTCATTCAAACTTTGTAACGTAGGTCTTCAAACAGATCGGGTTGGTATGACTTTTCAACTTTGAAACTTTTATACTTTTTAAACTATTAAAGAAAAACTTTTTAAAAATCCCCATAGACTTAACATTGCCGATTGTGACATCATAATACGGCCGTTAAGCAATTAGAATCCTATGGCAGGTGTTCAGGCCACCTGCAGCCTCAGGCTTTAAGCATACAATCTGGGTCAATTAAGACTACACATCCTATTCAACTGTTTCCTCTGCCCAAAACTGTTTCAAAATAAAAGTCCTCACTACAATAATCCACTGTTAAACAATGTAACCCTAAACTACTGAACTTTTTACATTTAACTTTTAAACTATCATTAAACTATCTATCTATTAACCCTTTAGGCGCCAGAGGTTTTTTTCCGAAACGATCAATTTTGACATCTTCATTTCAAAAGGCTATATCTTAAAAGTGATAAGAGATAGAGACTTTCTGTAAATTAGAGAAATATTAAGGATGACCCAAAGTTTATGTAGAGATTAAATGTTTATATCTCATTTGCATATTATGACGTCATATGGTGGCGGCCATCTTGGATTATAGAATTTTCATGAAAAGTCGCATGTTTGAATGATAAAATGCACCACTTCTTTCCCCATCTTTTCCCAAAATGTCCCTCACCTTCTGTATGCTATATTGCACAATACTGAATGCTCAGGTAAATAGTAAGTAGTGAACAAACTGTGTAAATCATTACTAATAAATGGCCGAAACAAACCAAATGCATGTAGCGGTAGACTGGCCTTTTGCTGTAGAGATTTTCCATTTACTACATACAGTAGGCACTCTGATTCCATGTATGGGGCACATATAGATTATTCAGATGACACACAAACACAAGTAGACAAGACCTGTTTAGTTCAAAAGCTCATTTGCCACGGGAAGGCACAGATCAGGAGTGAGATGACGAGACAAGACAAGAGACAATGTTAGTATTTTTTTTCTTTTTGTTGTTTTTGTTGATGTTTTTTTTCTTAGCTGACAAAGACACACACATCACAAGGACATGAACACACAAAAAGGAACACATAGTGTATGTCCTAAATGATCAGGGAAATAGATAGCAAATCAACAGTGTAAATCATTACTAATAAATGGCTGACATTTTTTTTTTTTTATGTAGCAGGCCTTTTGCTGTAGAGATAATGACTCCCTATCCCTATCCATACAGGGCCGGCATTCCCATCATCTTGTGATAGACTATGCATGACCTAATGTGTGTGTGTGGGAGAGGGAGAGGGAGAGAGCGTATCACCACCTCCACCATGCGAGCAGCATGGCCAGATCTGCCTCGCGCGCGCCGAGTGGAGAGAATTTGCGCAGCTCGGACTAGGCCTACTGTCATTCTCATTGCGACTCCCCATACTGCCACTACGTTTCCCCCTAACTCTCCTATGAGCACTTCGACCTCGTCTAACATACCCAGTCGCATTAGACAAAGGCTCCACCACGTTACTGTCGCCGCGATTGTGGAGAGGCAAAAGACAGAAGCTAGCGCTATTAGGCTACCTCCAGCCTTGTTCGCCACACCACTAACACCCTGCTAACTTCCCGATGAACACTCCGAACCCGTGAAACATTATTCCCACCAGTGACATTGGGCAAACGATTCAACGTTTGTGCTTGGTGTAAGCTAAACTATGGAGTAAACTCTCACTTTGTCCAGCTGCATCATTGAAGGCAGGGACGCATCTGAAGCCTCACTAAACGAATCACCGTCATTTCCTGAAGGCAGATATTCCCCTTCAGAATCAGGGTCCGCAAATAGAAGACCCAACACTTCATTTCAGGTAAACTTTTTTGATGCCATTAGACGATAATCTAATGCAAATACTCGCTAGCGTTGACAATATCGCTCTGACTAAGTGTCTCACACGCACACTAGCTCCGGTATTGCACGCACTGATTCAATGCGCTGTAGCTCAAAAGTTTTGTTTAAACCATGACCTTTTTCGGACTCGGGGATGACGTATGACATGTCTGCCACCTAGTGGAGTGGATGTCGAACGAAATATGACACCCTATTTGACTAAATCGGCCGTTTTATTCAGTACCGCATCTTGTCGAGTAAACTCGACAGTGGCGCCTAGAGGGTTAAACTAGCTGTCTATCAACAACTTTTAAACTATCTACATTCAACTTTTAAACTATATACATTCACTAGCTGTCTATCAACAACTTTTAACTTGTTATCAACTACGTCAACACTTTTCATCAACTATGACTCCTACCCACTGTAGCTAGTTAGCATGGTTAATAAAGTTAGCATGTTAGCATTGCTAGCATTGTTAGCATTTTTGACAAAACTGCTAAAAATGATTAGCTAGGTTAGCTAAGTCACATGGTTAACATAGTTAGCATGTTAACATTGTTAGCATGCTAGTTAGCATAGTTAGCATAACTATTAAAAATGATAAGCTTGGTTAGCTAAGTCACATGGTTAACATAGTTAGCATTGCTAACATATTTAACATGTTTAGCAAAACTGCTAGAAAACGTTAGCTAAGTTAGCTAAGTAACATGGTTAGCATGTTAGCATTGCTAGCACTGCTATAAAACATTAGCTAAGTAGCATGGTTAGCAGAATTAAAAATCTTAGCATAACTGCTAGCAAACATTAGAGCCATTCCAACTTTCAGTTATCATCAAATATCTACCTATACACAGCCATTAAACTATTTGAATATCAACATTCATTAAACTTCCAGTCTGTCAACAACTTTTAAACTATTTACCTTCAACTTTTAAACGGTCTACTTTTAAACTATCATTAAACTATCTATTAAACTAGCTGTCTATCAACAACTTTTAAACTATCTACTGGCTATCAAGAACTTGTAAACTATCTACATTCAGCTTTTAAACAGTCTACTTTTAAACTATCAACTTTTATTAAGCTATGCAACCACCATGTCTATCCTAGCATCACCGTAGTAACCATCTCTGTATTATCTGTTTTAACTATACATGATATTTTACATCACAACTTTAGCATTTTCATGCACTGGTAATTCCTTGGAATTGCATTTCTAGTTATTATTATTCCGCTTACCACTTTTTCCGTACGCAATTTCTCTTGAACAGTTTAACTTAGAAACTTCATTCAAACTTTGTAACGTAGGTCTTCAAACGGACCAAGCTGCTATGTCTTTTCAACTTTGAAACTTTTATACTTTTTAAACTATTAAAGAAAAACTTTTAAAAAATCCCCATAGACTTAACATTGCCGATTATGACATCATAATACGGCCATTAAGCAATTGAGAGTGAGGAGCTACGTCAGATCACGTGATCTTTTCCTGTAGTTTTGGGAGAAGCCGCCATTTTGAACGGCAAGAAATCCGGTTGTCATGGTAATTTGCGGCAGACACAGCGGGAGAAGTGAAGACAGCATCGATAAGCGATACACAGTGAGATAAATATTTTAGTTTACATCAATTAGACATGGACAAGGAGAAGACGAACACAAAGAGAATGTACAGGGAGAAGCTGAATGCCACAGCAAAGCAGCGGTATTTAGAGAAACTTTGTGGAATAAACCAGATCGACCCTTATGAGCTGTCAGCTGGAGAATGGAGCCGTGACATGAATGCTCTACCACCTTGTACTTACATGGACATGGTTAATTACCTTGTGTATGATGTGAGCTATTACACCAAGCAGCAGTTCAAATGCTACAAGTCCCTGGAAAGCCATGAACAGTTCTGCTGTGGATGGGTGCAAGACCTGCAGATCTACAAGCCTGGAGGCTGTGAGAACACCGTGGTACTTGCTAAGGTAAGGAGCTAAAACTAGCTAACTCTAACGTCAAATGCTACATGCTACTAACTACGCTGTTACATTAGCCTAGCATTGTTTCATAAACGTTGGACAGTAAACGTCTTCTGCAACTTTGAGAGCAACTCTGTATTTTTGCTTGTAAATATGTGTAGAATTGTGTTCGTTTTCTGATTCATAGCCTACTAGCTGCTATTAGTGTGATGTTGAAGTAGGGAAAATATTATGGAGTTGGTTAGGCAGAAGGTTTGCCAAATCCCCCAGACGCTTCGGGAATCTCCCGGACACCGTTTTTGTAGTGCAATATTGTATGTTTATGAAGCACATTTGAAACAATGTATTGACTGTTACCACATACAGTGGGTCCCATTTAGAAGTGGCCACTTCATTCACGCTTTCCGTGATTCATGCAGCTGCGTGAAATGTATTACAACTTATCGCCACAAGGTGGCAGTTTAAGTCCGCTGTAGCATTTGTAAACAGCATTTGTTAAACCCTCGATCTGCTAACACAATGTCACCTGGTAACAGTTTATCTAGGAAACCACAATTCTCAGTCAGATGTTTGTCACTAGTTCGCCCACCCCATCCCTTTGAGACAAATGAAATGAAACCCTGTGGTGTGATGACAATAAGGTATTTCATAGTGTGGTGGTGTTTGTACTGGGAGAAAGTCTGGGCTCTTGCATGAAGATTAGACGGTTTTTCAATGAAAATTTCAAAACAATCCACAATTGCAGCAACATGCTTTCCAAATGATTCGATGAACTGGTGGGGCATACTAACCATCAAACAGTCTCTGCTTGGCCAGTGCACAATTGGAGACAGGCGGGCATACAACACTTCAATAGTCTGTTGAAAAGCAACACCGACTGTTGTTCTGTGAACTTGAAACAGGTGACTGAGGTGTTGAAAAGGCAGGTCTAACCTGAGACGCATCAGGGTCAACAGGACGCACTGGAATGCTGTAAGCTTTCTCTTTCCTTGATGGATACATGGTAGGATGTTGAGCAACATTGCCTGAAAATTGCAAAGTTAGGAAGTCCAGTGTAGTACTTCACTTTCTCATCATCACCCCTCAGAAACCTTTCATCCATCCTGTATTCCTCAAGCTCCTCCTTCAGCTGTCTGTTCTCCTCCAACAGACTGACGATGAGGGCTTGCTTCGAAGTGCAGAATTCACATTCTGCACTGGTCATGACTGGCTGCTCAGCATCCAGGTCCTCTGGAAGCTCTTGCAGCGGCTCAGCATCCATGTCCTCTGGTTGCACCTGGGGCGGCTCAGCATCCAGGTTCTTTGGTTGCACCTGCAGTGGCTCAGCATACAGATCCTCAGCCACCACCTTACGCTTCAGGCTCCGCTGAAACCTTGCCTCATCAGTCATCTGAACATCGTCATGGCCCAACGACAAAGATGGCTTCCAGTCAGGGTGATTCTCCAGCATTTCATAGGATGGTTCACCTAAAGTAGAGTAATTATGAAAAGGTGTGAATTTACATGATGCATCATCTGGTAGACCCATTACACAACCCATTACTGTAATTGGCAAAAAACAAAGGTAAGCTGGCATAACAAAGGTGAACATTAAGGTGACAAGTAGTAGAGGGAAGTGAGGGAAGTGGGCAAAGTTAGCAAGGAGAACCACTGTGTTGTGAGACAAACACATCTAACAAACACATCAGAGACCAACTTAAATATCATGTCCATCTCAAAATATCTTGTATGTAGCGCAGCCAACGTTACAAAGTTGGCAGTTTATTTTTGCTGCTACAGTTTATGTTACAAAGTAGCACTAGCAAGTAGGTGGCTAACGTAGTATCATAGCTAACGTTAGTAGCGATATCAGAGTAAAGTTTAAGTAGCCCAACAAGGACACACTCTTCAGATAGATAGACTAGCTTTAGCAGTCAACAAAATAAACACATTTTATGACATATATTGAGAGCTTACCCGAGTGAAAATGCCGAGAACACACTCGCATACTCTTTGAAATGTTATCGAAAGTGATGTCCCTTCTTCTCATCGCCGCTACCCAGGCCATTCGACGTCTCTTAGTCACCTCAGCAACTTGCTCTCCATACATCCTTTACCATAAAGGGAACCGAAAAAAACGAACTCCAGTCTTGTTCCCCTGTTGATCGTTTGACCTGCTGTGGCAGTTCTTCACGCAGCATGTTGTAGGCATTGCGAAATACAAAGTACCAAATTCTCCGTTGTGCTTCTCTATCTATCGCGGTGACAGCCGAGGCAGCTTGAGGCTTGACGTTCAAAATGCCGTTGGGGCCGGGGCCAAAAAACCATGACAACTACTCCTCACTCTCAATTAGAATCCTATGGCAGGTGTTCAGGCCACCTGCAGCCTCAGGCTTTAAGCATACAATCTGGGTCAATTAAGACTACACATCCTATTTAACTGTTTCCTCTGCCCAAAACTGTTTCAAAATAAAAGTCCTCACTACAATAATCCACTGTTAAACAATGTAACCCATTAAACTACTGAACTTTTTACATTCAACTTTTAAACAGTCTACTTTTAAACTAGTATTAAACTATCTATTAAACTAGCTGTCTATCAACAACTTTAAACTTGTCATCAACTATGTCAACACTTGTCATCAACTATGACTCCTACCCACTGTAGCTAGTTAGCATGGTTAGCATAGTTAGCATGTTAGCATTGTTAGCATTTCTAATAAAACTGCTAAAAATGATCAGCTAGGTTAGCTAAGTCACATGGTTAGCATAGTTAACATGTTAGTTAGCATAGTTAGCATAACTACTAAAAATGATTAGCTAGGTTAGCTAAGTCACGTGGTTAGCATAGTTAGCATGTGATCATGTTAATTAGCATAGTTAGCATAACTACTAAAAATGATAAGCTGGGTTAGCTAAGTCACATGGTTAACATAGTTAGCATGTTAGCATTGCTAACATAGTTAGCATGTTTAGCAAAACTGCTAGAAAACGTTAGTTAAGTTAGCTAAGTAACATGATTAACATAGTTAGCATTGCTAGCATAGTTAGCATGTTTAGCAAAACTGCTAGAAAACGTTAGTTAAGTTAGCTAAGTCACATGGTTAACATAGTTAGCATTGCTAACATATTTAACATGTTTAGCAAAACTGCTAGAAAACGTTAGCTAAGTTAGCTAAGTAACATGGTTAGCATGTTAGCATTGCTAGCACTGCTATAAAACATTAGCTAAGTAGCATGGTTAGCAGAATTAAAAATCTTAGCATAACTGCTAGCAAACATTAGAGCCATTCCAACTTTCAGTTATCATCAAATATCTACCTATACACAGCCATTAAACTATTTGAATATCAACATTCATTAAACTTCCAGTCTGTCAACAACTTTTAAACTATTTACCTTCAACTTTTAAACGGTCTACTTTTAAACTATCATTAAACTATCTATTAAACTACCTGTCTATCAACAACTTTTAAACTATCTACTGTCTATCAACAACTTTTAAACTATCTACATTCAGCTTTTAAACAGTCTACTTTTAAACGATCAACTTTTATTAAGCTATGCAACCACCATGTCTATCCTAGCATCACCGTAGTAACCATCTCTGTATTATCTGTTTTAACTATACATGATATTTTACATCACAACTTTAGCATTTTCATGCACTGGTAATTCCTTGGAATTGCATTTCTAGTTCATTTTACTCTACAGACTGACATTTTAAGTTTACAGGGTTACAGCTGCATTTCTGTTTATTTGAGAACAATGTGTCATATTGTCAACAACACAGTTCTTGGGGAACTGTCTTGTAAGCTACTGTTCAAGTATGGCATTTACATGTTTATGTGAAAATATTATGCTACTTAATAAATGTGCCATGTTTTGAAATAATTTAAATATTTTTCATGAGTGAATGTCTATTTCTAAAATTTGGATTTTGGATTTGGTAAGTTACATTTATTTTCTTAAACATGCAGACACAAATAAAATATTTAAGAATCAACATAGACAACAAAAATAAAAATGAAAAGTCACATTTTGTTGTGCTTGTAGGTACCTACCCCCATCTTTCAGTTAAAGATGAACTGAACTGGAATTTGAAGTAAAGGTGATATAACAGATGTATTTTATTTCTTCTCATTGGTACAATGATTAAAATGGCTGAATTTATTAAAAAGGATAAAATTGTACGTTGTATGATGGTTGCATGAGGGAAACATCCCAAAACAATAGCACCCATATAATTCCATATAATTTCTTTTCTTATGCAAGCATCATGCAACCATGCAAAAGCAATGAAACTAATTATATCTTACATTAGTAAAGCAGTCCTCTGATGTGCATGTCACAAAACATTTAAGTGAAAGTGCATGTATAACAATATAGGCATAATAATGATTGTGATAATGATAATGACAATTCGATTTGGAGGGAGGGGTTGGGTACGTTTAGATGAGCCCTATGACCCCAAAGTCTGCCATGACTGGGCCTCAGGTCAAAGAAGTTTGAGAGAGGCTGGTCTACATAACCTGCATCAGATTGAGGTTTGCAGTGATGCACCTGAAGGCACGGGTTGAGGACCCAGTCAGTTACGTCACAATATGCACATTTGTTTAAATTCATACCTACGTAATCACCATGACCAAAACTGTACTTTTTTTTTACTTTGAATCTTGGAAAAAAAAATATTGACCTACCTACCGACCCATTTTTTTTTTTTTTGGCTGTTACTGAAAACAAGAATATTTTTAAGGATGGCCTCATGACTGTGAAAATGGCTGACATTGATACTGGGGGCTCCCATTTAAAGCACTGTGGTTCAGTCATCAAGGCATCAAAATCTGCCACAAACACTTACAACACACAACATCACTCATAAACACACACACACACGGACAGAACCACCACTGTTCAAGAGAACATTTTGGGGCTACATGTGCTTTTTCTCATTTGGTTGTTTTCTGTTTGTTTAGAGCAGAATGAGCCACTGCTGTTCAAAGGGCCCATTTGGGTAAAATTATTATTATAATTTATGTTATTATTATTTATTATTATTTACTATAGGGTTCTAGAATAAATAAAATAGTGTGTTTGAAATAATGGAATTTGTGCTCTCTCATGAAGCTGGGTCGATGGGACACGGGGAGGGTGTGTCTGGGGGGAGGGGGCGTGGCGCCACGAGTAGTTCAAGCAGACGTAGGACTTTCATGTACTTCGATCAGGGGGGAGGGGGCGTGGCACTGTGCACAGAGAAAAAAAGTCTCACTCCTTGCAAACTTCAAAACTTGAGAGCCCTGGTTGCGTGATTAGGCCTGTGAGCAAAACATCCGTCGAAGTAGGCTACCGTGTTTTACGCCATATATCTATCGTAGGCCTATCATCAGTAGGAACATTGCCTGTAAATTGCAAACAGTCACAAACGGGCTGTTGCTTAACCTCATCGTTGGCAACCTAACGTATTACCACCCGCCAGTTAGCAGGTTCATGGCTAGCTACCGGTTGCTAGTTAAAGGGCAACTTTCCAAAAGGTTGACATGCACCAACCGGACCTTTTTTTGACTGATTGATCTTGCTCGACACACTTTTTTCATATATTGGGAAACTAGTTTTGAGTAGGTGGTACATAACTTTGGCTTGCATTTATGTAAAATTATGAAACAATAATGGTTGGCACTTACCTCAATAATCGCAGGATTGAAAAGGAGGGGTCTAGGCAGGATAATGGCTTTTTCTCAGGCAACATTGTTACAAATAAGCACGTCATTACTGTACACTGTTTTGTGTAAACCAGTAGATTAACACAAACTACATAATTTACATAATTTAAGTCACCACAATTTGCATGACAACAATCCCATGATTCAGTGCAAAATACAGAAACACATTTAAATGCAACAGTAGCACTACTGTAGGCTACTTTTGTAAACAGTAGACTACCACAATTTCCCCCAATAAGTTACCACAAATTGTATGAACTTTTATTTTAATGCCCACAGTGCAAAGCAAACTACAGTAAGACACTGCTTATTAATGACATGGTATTTTACTGGGTATTTAGTGTAAAATAACTGGGAATGTACAGCCAAGTCTAACAGTGTATAGTACAGTTTATGAATGTAAGACTAAGACTTAACCTCTGAGTCTTGTTGCTCTCTATTGGATATTATCCATGGTGGATGAAGTTGAAAACCTCATCGTACCGTTTGTCCATTGCTATGGAGACGTAATTAATTAGGATCCCTTCATTGACCCCCACCACCTCCCCCCAATCACAAACACATCAAACATGATGGACACATTCTGACAACACAGGAGGGAGCGGGAAACACAGACACTCGCGCACACCCACACACACGCGCTCAGACCGGAAAAACGCTTACATTTTTTAATGTATATTAAGGATATTTGATGGTAGCATAACTCGACGGGTAGCCCAGTTCAACACGACACCGGCAAGTGTTGCCCATAGACAGTAAACGTGTTGCCCCCAGCAATATGGCCACCACGTTTACGTATGCTACCTAATAGAACTTGAGCCCAATGCGGTATCTAGCTTTCTAATATCTATGAGTGAACCCTTCTTCCTTTTCAGTGAGTCAGTTTTTTGCAGTTTGCAAACGGAGTGCATTACCACCACCATCTGCTGGACTGAGGTGTAATGGCAGGTGTACCCTTTAGCCTTGTTCTGGCCAACGGGTGAATAAGGAGAATAGAAGTCGATGGACAATGCGGTATCTAGCTTTCTAATATCTATGGGTGAAAAGAAGCAAAACAGCGATAGATAAATTGGCCTAGTCTACTTGAAAAAATGCAGACTCTGAACTGAGCTGTAAACAAATGGAGAGACTAAATTGTCATTAGTTTTGCAGTATTAGCTATAGTGTGTAATTTTGTTAAATTTTCGGTTGGTGGTGTGACACTGGATTAGGCTACTTCGCGAGTAGTCCAACAGAGAAGAAGAATTGCCGCTGTGAATGCTAGGATTATTTTGACATGCCATAGGCTAAATACAAATTGCTATTAGTCGGACGCAAAGCAGAATAAGGGGGCACTAAGGCCACAGTGACCTGTGAACTTCAGTTTTTCAAAAAGGGCATCAGAGCCAACACAAGGGGCAGCGAAGGCCATGGCCGTCCAACCCTGGTGAGGATCACTGTCTACTGTTGATAATGGATGTCATAACTCATGTCATATTTTCTCTAGAGTTGGAGACTGAAGTTGAAGAGGCAGCATCTCTGACAAGCTCTCTGAAAGTGGAGAAAACGGCAGTTACCAAGAAACCCGTTTTAGACAAACTTTGCCTAAGGTAATCTGCAGCTGCATTTGAATTCAGCAAAGGTTTGGGCCAATGTTGGTCCTTGAGAAATTGATAAAAAACAGTTGAATATTGTAAGTGGCGATTGCAAGTTTATGAAATTCAGATATTTATAATGGTTTATATTGACTGCTGAATTTAATAAGCTGTTGACTGCCATTTTGAAGAGTGAGCAAAGTCATTTTTGGCAAGTCCCTCCACTCTGCGGCCATTTTGTAACACTTTTTGGGTACTTATCGGGCATCTATTTTGGCAGAAATGCATGTACACAAGGCTTCACGACACTAACCTTGCTCCAGCAGCGAGATCACAACACATGATTGACATGATGTTTTCACAACACATGATTGACATGATGTTTTCACAACACACCACATGACTGGCACAACTATTCACAGTCGACACAAACTGACTAATGACCGACAAACATTGAGGGGAGACAGAGGGTTTAAATACACAGGGGAAGGAGACACAAATACTGAAACAATAATCAGGTACAGGTGAACTTAACAAGGGACTAACAGGACTAATGATAAGAAACAGGTGAGGGGCGGAGACAAGAATAACAAACAGGAGCACATGGAAAGGGTAAACAAAGGAGCACATGGAACAGGACACAGGAAGTAAACAAAGCAACCAGGAAGACACAAGAGGAGCAGACAAGATGGAAAAAACACGACACAGGGTAAACAAGACAAGAACAGCTCCTTACAGCATGACTGAGCAGCGGTTATATTTTGTACCACTTTGCAGTAAATCTAGTTTAGTAAGTAGTAAGAAAATAAGTCTATATAGGACTTTTTCTATGCACAAAAAACCCAAAGCGTTCCACACACAGACACCAAGACATAAAAACATATTTTAAAACGTGAATATAGACAACACACACACACTCGCTTACATATACATAGCTTGACACCTGACACTCAATCCACATCATATGTCAAAAGGATGTCTGCCGCCTCTTGTCCGAGAAACCCTCCATCACTGGACTGACTACAGACCTGTGGCCTTGACTTCAGTCACCATGAAGTCCTTTGAATGCCTGGTGCTGACCCACCTCAAAAACATCACAGGTCACCAGCTGGACCCCCTGCAATTTGCCTACAGGGCAAACAGGTCAGTGGATGATGGGAACATGGGGCTGCACTTCATCCTGCAATACCTTGACCAGCCATCTGTCAGTGGATCTCTAGCTTCCTGACTGAAAGGAGTCAGCATGTGCGGCTAAGAGATCTCAGATCTGGAACACGGACAACCAGCACTGGTGCACCATAGAGGTGTGTCCTTTCCCCACTGCTCTTCTCCATCTACACAAATGACTGTACCTCCAAGGATCCAAATGTCAAACTCTTAAAATGTGCAGATGACACCACTGTCATTGGGCTCATCCAGTATGGTGATGAGTCTGCATATCGGCAAGATATTGATAAGTTGGTGCTCTGGTGCGGTAAACACAAGCTAGAGCTTGTGAACACTGACTTGAACACGGACTCGAACCTGGACTCGGATTCGAGGCATAGTGACTTGACTACAACACTGCATCAACGTCATCCTTAAAGGCTCACAGGGATCCGTCAATAGACAGATTTCTGTCAATTTGATTTTAGAAATGCCATATTTGAAATCGATGCAGATCCGATGAGAAAAAATGGGGGGGGGGGGGGTCTCTTACCACTTTTTCTTTTTGTAAGGCAACTATAAATATTAGGTTGATTTGAGATGTTTAATGGAGTGGGGCGTGGATAAATGAGCACCAGCTCATAAATATACATGTAATGAGCAGCAGAAACAGCACACTCTGAAAGGGACTGAAATAGAGGGTAATAGAAGTAGGTAAGATTCTTTTCCTACAAGCTATTTCCAGCAAACAACTTCAGAAACATGTTTTCTGGAACTCATAGACCTATTTTAACTTGTTGAAAAATAGTCATAAGTCCATAAGCTATCTTGAAAAGGTGGTTTTTAAGAGCCGTTTTGTATTGTGAGATGGAGTCGAGAGTACGAATGCTTGAGGGGAGTGAGTTCCACAGTTTGGGTCTGTGCTTAATCTGTGCTGCAGTGCTGAGTTTTGAATGAGTTGGAGGCGATGGATGAGTTTGTTTTGGATGCCTGTCAGGATTGCATTGCAGTAGTCAATGCGAGATGTTACAAGGGTGTTGACAAGCACTTCAGCGGAGCATTGTGTGAGTGCAGGGCCCAGTCTGGAGATGTTCCTGAGGTGAAAAAAACGCTGTCCGAAAGACATTATTGATGTGGTTGGAAAATGAAAGGGTCCAGGATAACGCCAAGGCTCTTCACATGTTTGGAGACAGGTATGGTGGTCTCACCAAAAGAGATTGAGGAGATACTGTTTTTTGCAAGCGTAGATGTGGTGCCAATGAGTAACAGTTCAGTTTTCTTAATAGTTTCATTACTATTTGTCTACTGAATGTAAAATGTACTACTACATGTCTACTTGTTACTACTACATGTCTATTTGTTGAATGTGTAGTTAACACCTACCAAAGTCAAATTCCTTGTATATATTTATACTTGGCCAATAAAACTGATTCTGATAAAATGTTCACTTGTGATGAAGTCTTGGATCTGTTATTCATCTAGTCTAATTCTGAAGGAGAATATCTGACTTTGGGAGATGGCTACAGTACGTCCCAATCCTCGGGGTGTTGAACAGAGTAGCTCTTTATCGTGGTCTTCAAGATTTGATGATATCGCTTAATCACACCCTGAGATTGAGGATGGAAAGCAGTAATTAATTAGCAGAAAGTAATTTGTTCAATGCCCAGTTCACACATTACTTCCTGAAATACATTAGACATGCAATTGGTGCCTCAATCAGACTGCAGTTGCCTTGGGAGGTCAAAACAAGAGAAAAAGCTAACTAGAGCATGAAGAATGGGTTTTGCTTTAATATCTCTCAGAGGCACAGCCTCATGAAATCGAATGGTAATATCCATGATAGTTAGCAGCTTAGAATGGTTTGATAGTGACCATTATGAAATTGTGCTAGGTTTTCCCCTGTATATTAATTCTCTGTCTATTACTCAGAGGGCCCAGGCCTCCGCCTCTATATGGCACTTATGCATGGTGTGTTCAACAGATGTTATCAGATTGTATTTATTTGGTTTTATTACAGGCTGAAGGACGAGGTGGGTATGCATAAGGAGGGAAACCTTGAACTTAAGCATCAAATGCTCTCAGCTAAAATTCAACTTCTGCAAAAGGTAAGAGTAATATATAACAAAGGTAATTTTGCTCTGGATTTGCATTATGAACAGAAACTTAATTAGCCTGACCATGCTCTATTGAGGATTGTTTCCAGTCTTTTCTTTTCTACTGAACGTACACTTGGGTTGACTTTAAAACCATTGGACCTGCCTTTTACTCTCCATAGCAAGTATGGCATTTAGTCTGGAATTCCTACTTTACCAGTAAAAGTGCAAACTTACGTTTTGCCCACCCTGTTGGCAGGAAGGAAACCATGGACCTCATTCACCAGTATCTTCCAAATAATAAGAGATAGTCTGTTGTACTCACAACCTAGGGTTTATTAATGGATGATAACGAGTTCAAACTTTTGTTTGGGAGCCAGATTACGGTAATTGAAGTTTTGAGCTACACCGTTGCGTGCTCTAGCAACAAAATGCCTGTAGCAGCAGGCATCGAGCCAAGTCAAAATAAATCACTATTTTCAAACCACTACCAAGGCTCTAAATATGCTTACACCCGAAAAACACCAGGTTTGCAACTGAAGTGCTCCATTTGCGTAGCAGAAAAACAGTTTTAGAAGACTGGTCTTATTTTTTCGAATGTACGCGAATGTTCGTCTGATGAGTGCAGGGCTCTACAGTGCGCTCATTTAAAATTATGACATGCGAGTGCAAAAAAAATGTATGCACACTAGTGTTAGTGACTTCTAACCATGTGACCAAGTTGTCTAGAAAATCACTGCAACATCAGAAAACATTATAATGCGAATCATACACTGATGTCGCAAATGCAGCATAAAACTACACCTCCCATAGATGTTAGCGGTTTAGCGTTACCGTACTGTACCTCAAGCTTCTAACTCGTATGAAAAAGCAACAGTTTAGGCTAGCCTACCATGCAGTATAACCAAATTCATTGGGATAGTATATACCAACAATTAATAAAGATACAGAAGGAACAGGAAGGAGATGAGATTCTGGAAATGCAGAGAAGGAAATGGGATACATGTCGTTGAGGGATTGGCTGGATTATAAAAATATATCTGTAGTGCACAGATACAAAAGTAGCCTAATATTTCAGTTTTCTCCAAAGGTAGAATGCTATCAACAACTCAAGACTTTCATGCATACTTGTTAACACAGAATACAAGCTTAAGTAGGCTACAAAACGAAACAACACTTGCCTATTGCCCCCGCCAATGCAGTCAGATATTTCAAATACATATGGATATATTTCAGTAGGCTATTTTATATTTTGTGGAAGTGAAAATGGGCTAATAGTAGTAGTAGGCAGTATGAACTCTGACAGGTTAAGGTCACCATTGACCATCTATTTGGAAAATATAAAATATGCTGTTGTCTTCTTGTATTTCTTCTTTAGCTTTGGTTTTGACTGGATTCAAGTAAACTTAGCCGTGGCAATATAATGCTGGTGTTTGTAAATATAAATTCTTTGTCTGTTGTGTTAATGTAAAATTGCTATGTATATTTGTTTTCAACAATCACAATTGAGAGCTCCATTTCAAAATGCAATGTTTGTATGATGCATCAGTTACATCAGGCAATTCAGGAAATAGGCAATTTTACAACCATGTTATTCTCATAAATTAGTTTACAGTAATTTGTTTCTGAAGTTGTTACTGCATTGTGAATTACCCCAGCCAAAGCATTTCTTCATTTAGCTACAAATAAATAATAATAATAATAATAATAAGCTTTATTTGTATAGCACCTTTCATACACAGAATGCAGCTCAAAGTGCTTTATATTTGGAACATTTCACACAATAATAGAGAAGAAAATAATAATAATAATAATAATAATAATAATAGATTTTGAGGCTAACGCAGCAAGTTGTTGTGGTAGTATATAAGCTTTGCTAGCAAATGCTTACATAACCATACAAACCGCAAGCCCTTGTTGCGGGCCCCCACAAATACCAACAATTTCCTACAACTTCTTCAGTCATTCCTCTTCATTGCTATTGCCGTTTATGATCCAATCAGCAACATATATACCAAGCAATATCAGAAATACTTCAGCAATGCAGTGGTCATGTCCTTAGTATGCTCTTAGTATTTGTTGAGATTACATGAATTTATATACAGACGTTTAAGCTCGAAAACAGGCAGCCTTAACTGTTAACCCCCTACAAGCATGTCATATGGCAACAGTGGCAAGGAAAAACTCCCATATTCTCCCATAAACTCTCATAAACCTTGAGCTGAACCCAACTTAATGGGGGAGCCCATCTGCTTCTGGCTGGCTGCAGCTCTAATAGCAGCAGTCAAATGTAGAATCATCTGAAAAAGTAGTCTATAAGATAAAACAAGTTAACTAAAAGCTCTCATATATAGGCATGTTTTCTGGTCTTTTTAAAAGATATTCACTGAACTCGCCTGTTTGATGTACAGAGGCAGGGTGTTCCATAGCTTTGGTGCATAATGGATAAAAGCAGCTTCTCCACTTTGCTTGTGGAGCACTTTGGGTACAATTAAAAGATTAGCATCGGAAAATCTAAGTTTCCTTTGTGGTTGATAAGATATTAAAAGCTCAGTGATATATGAAGGTGCTATGCCATTCAGAGTAAGTAATTAACATAACCTTAAAATCCAATTCTATAGCAGACAGTGAGCCAGTGCAGTTCAGCTAACACAGGGGTGATGTGCTCTCTCTTCTTGGTCTTAGTTAAAAATCTAGCAGCAGAGTTATGTATGAGTTCCACTTTCTTTATATGTTTCTGTGGGAGACCAGTAAAAAGTGCATTGCAGTAATCTAACCTAGGCATGGATTAGTTTTTTAAAGTACTTTGATTTTTCGTAATCCTTCTTTCTTATTATTTTGAATAAGAATATCAAGATGATCAGTGTGATTTTGGTCTTACTACCCTTAGTTTCCCTTAATTAAAAAAAAAGAAAGAAATATCGCAACTATTTTCACAATTTTCACTTCCTCCCGCAAATTCTTCCTCCCGCAACAAACGCCTAAAAACACTGGCACAATATCAGGCATTTTGGGCCGCAACAATCTCAAAAAAGGCCCTTGAAATCCTGGAGGGACTGTTTTAAAGTGTCATAAAATTGTATGACCTCGCCATATCTTTAATTCTGTGATATTCAAGTTGTTCCTCTGAATTATCACATATTATGTCAAGTATTGGCTCTTCAATTGAACATGTTGTTTGTAAAACACAGTTGTAGACTGTATGTATTCATCCTAGAAATTGCGCCAGAAGATTTGAACATACTGAAGAACAGTGGAAGGCAATGTAAGCAGCATTCAGAGTATACATTTGAAAGATCAACAAATTTCCCAAGGAACATACTTTGGACAATTTACATGTTATGTCTAAAGTGGACTCATCTTGAATTTTATTTTAAATGTTTATTGTTATCTATATATGTTATCTTGTATGAGATGGGCTAAATTAATCAGTAGTGTTTCAACATCAGTCATGTACCTACATATATGTTAACAATAAATGTTTTGACATTATTTAAATCCTTTCTTTGCAGTGCAGTGTCAGTGCAAGTGTGTGTGTGTGTGTGTATTATTGTTATTATTATATGGTCCTTGACTTTATGGTTACTTACTGTAGCAGACACTTTTGACATCATAACATTAAGCAATGCACTGAAACAGTAAGAACATCAATCATAGTAAAACAATTATTAGAAATTGAAAATAGCATAATAATAATTATAATAGTAAAAACAGGGGAATTAAAGTGGAATCATAGTGTTCAGATAAGATGGTGCTGATCCAGTGGTTATCCAAGTGTGAGGGAATTTAATTTATTAAACTACTAACTTGGTGGAAATAGTACTGCAGCACTTACTTCATCAGTAAATAGCAGGTAGTAACGCGTTACAAGTTATGCACATGAGTAAAAAAGTATTTTTTTCGTGGAACGGCAACTTTCCATATTCTTTTTTCAAAACGGTACTTCTACTCTTACTCAAGTACATTTTTGAGCCAGCAATCTACTCTTTACTCTGCTACATTTTCAATTGCCTTTCCTTATGAGTACAAGTTTATTATCGGAGGAGAATTATCTCGTGGGATAAAAGCACACCTCTACCTCGGTGCACAACGGCGTGGGAGAAAAGAAACTGGGCTTCAGAATGCATTGCTACGTTTCCCCACGATTATAAGTAGTAAGTAATGACTGGCCTATGTAGAATCAATCAGATCATGTTGTAGCCTACTATACGGAAGTAGATGTTCTATATATCTAACAGCTCAGTTAACGCAATGACGTCCTGCCAGCTGCTGCATCTTCTGGTGAGACAGAGTAGCAACAAAATGAGAGGTAGCCTACGACATGACTTTCGCCTATATTCATTTCTGGCCAGCATCGTTCAACAATCACATTGGACAAGGAAAGTAGGCCTACAAATTAATTTACAAGCAAAGTAAATGCACTGGAATTCGAGCACACAAGTTAGAAAAAACCTAGCATTTGTTTATGTACCCTCAATGTTGCAGGACATGACAAAGACGGTCGGCTAAGAAAACAGATAGCCTACTCTGTCGCTCTGTCCCAGTGGATATGCCTAGGCTATATGTAGCCTAAATATAGGTCTACCCATAATATAGCATTGATTTTAGGTTACATTGTCTGTATGGTGAAGTTATAACCAGACTTCTATCGATGCAAAGCAGAAGAATCAACTGGCAATGGATTTGAAGTGACTGCTTTTCAATCCGTAGCCATTTACTGCTTATTCTGGCTATGACAAGATGGTCTACACAAGTGTGTCAGATAAGATTATATAAGATTATATATTTAAGATTATATTTTATATATTTGAAATGGGCTGTTATGATTAGTCTATATGATTAGTCTACAAAGGAGGAGAAAAGCAAACAGGCGTGAAGGCCTACTTTTAAATCAAAAATATAAAAATGTTACTTGAGTAATTTATTAACAAAGTATTTTTTTTACTTTTACTTGAGTAGATTTCTCAGATGGTAATATTTACTTTTACTCAAGTAATTTTTGAAGTGAGTAATTGTACTTTTACTTGAGTATAGATTTTCAGTACTCTACCCACCCCTGGTAAATAGTCACATTCACAAACGCCCCTCGAGTAAAAACTGCCTTCCACATTTGTTAGAACGTTTTACACAACCCACCAACAGCTCATTGGGTGAATGAATGTTAAGTCAGCTAACAGCAACCATTAACTACATGGACTATCTTTTACTTTTAGATAGCTAGCATAGTTTAGCTAGCAAAGACAGCAAATAGACTATTTGCCACCATTAAAAACAAACTTTCTTAGTCTTACCAACTTCTTATTCAGACACACATATCTTGTAACTACAAATTGGCAGATAAGTGATGTTACTGACTGGCTTGACGCCGAAACGCATTTGTAGTCAAGGGCATGGTGCAATAAATCCTTTTAAAAGTATAATACACAAGAGTGCAGTTTCCTCCACTTCAAGAATGACATTTTTAACTCGCACCCAAAATACTTTATTGCTGAGAAGTTACATCAGCCATCTGAACATGCTCAAACATACAAAGCATGCTCGACACATGTTACCAGACTGAGGACAGTAGGCTCACCTCGGTGATCCACTAGCATGCGATGCGAACTCCGCAACGCAATACCAAATCGCAACGCTTTTGATGTTTTGGCGGTAACCACACTACCGGAAAATTAGGTTTTGTTTAGGCTACGTGATGATGGACCTCCCCTGCATATTGCTCTGCTATTGGATACTCGCCTCGTGATGGACGGATTAATTTGCATAAAGTTGGGGATTGCTGAACTTTTGGACGCGCCACAGCCACAGATCTCGACGCACCGCATACCCAGAATCCTATGCGGGTGCGGAATTCGCTTCTCATAGAAATGAATCTATTGCGCGTCGCGGAGTTCACATCGCAGGCGAGTGGATCCCCGGCGTCAGGCAACGTTCAGGCAGTGGCACCTCTGCACAGCGTGTGTGGGCTCAGTTGGAATTTGTTTTCAAGAAATACATTTTTTATTTAGAATATCTTGAACAAGTTCAAGTTCATGCTTTCAAGTTATAATAAACAGTTGGAAATGTGTTTCTGTGAAGACGTGTTTCTTTACACTATTAACAGTCTTTGTAATCTTACTGGTAGATATTTTACTTCACAACACAGGTTAAGCTGTGCTGCTAAATGCAGTTCAGCCACTGACCTAGCTTAATCGTATGCTAGTTACGGCTTGAATTCCAGGATACCATCATTCAAAGACCATTTGGTCATAGCCCACCAAATATATAGATCTAAATGTTCTAAACAAACACACCTACCTACCTATATTTTGCTAGGTGCACTTGCGGGAATTGCACCAAAATGCCCACAGAAGCAGAGAATGTGTGCTGCAAGACTCCTCTGGACTATGGCATGGCTTTGGTTCAGGGGCGGACTGGACATCTGGCATACTGGGCATTTTCCCGGTGGGCCGATAGAATAGGCTATATATATAATTTAATTATTTTAGCCAACGATCGGCCCAAAGGAAGGACAATCAGCGGCCCATTGGTTACATTTCCATATTGACACTGGACTGATCCAATAACAGCTCACATCAGGCCCCACCCCTCCCATTTTGGCTCACAGCCAGGATTCTGTGAGCGCATCTAAAGTTAATCGAAGTAGCCTACACAAAATTGTGGCGGGTACTGGTAGTGACAATTGTGGAGAAATAACACCAGTGTAGAAGCTTCATAAATACAATATTGCAAGTAGGCTAGCATATATCAGCAACATGTTGAAGTTTGTTGAGTTTGAACGAGAAGATGTAAGCAAGCATACAGAGCAGAGGGACAGTTGTAACGTGACTAATCTGATTTTTTATATTTAAATGTTGTAGGGGCACTACGTTGTACATAATTCACAGCCAGCCATTACGTGTTCACTTGAATGGTATTGTTGCAGTCACAGCCTGTGCTTTTATCTGTTGAGTTGTTGTGTACTGTCAGAGAATGTCTAATAAGGGGAGAACTGCCACTCTCGGAAAACTTCCGGTTTCTGAACTGGTTGCAGTTCCTTCTGTGGTTCCACATGAGGGCGCTCGTCCACGAGTGCAGAATGCATGGAGGTCTATGGAGCTGTATCCCTCAAAATCCACTTTTCTCGGGATATAATTTTTTTTTCAAGTAATTTAAATATTGTATTCGAAAGGGGATGCAAAGAAAATACACTTGGTTGATTATTATATTTTTTAAAGTCACTTATTGTTCTAAAAAGCCTTTCAAACGTGTCAATGACGTCATTCATTAGCACAATGCTAGCGTGTTATGGGCAACAACGACCCAACCTGTAAGAAATCAAAAGGACATAAGTACTCGTTCATTCAACTTTTGACCTATAACCCATGTTGAAGTTATACAAACTACAATCAAATCTGAGATTTGTCAACGACAATCAGGTGAAAGAGACAAATTTAGCCGTCTAGCTCCATTGACTCCCATTCATTCTGCACTCATGGCGATCGCCCCCAGTGGAACTCTGGTGGAACTGCAACCAAAATTCGGTACAATGGGACTTAATACGGAGTGGCCAGGCTCTCCCTAGACGGGCTCTGGTACTGTTTACTGTGTCGTGTTCTGATGACGTTCGCTGGCGCGACTTGTGTGTAACTTTAAACTGACATGCGAGCTAAGTTACGAGGATTAAAGTTTCCCTGAGTTCGGGCTTTTTAACCTATTCGCTGTGTCTGTGTCTCCCCATAGTGTCGACTCCTTTACACTGGTGACCCCGACGACTCTTTGGACGGTAATTCTGAGAGTTTTTAATATGACGACTAACACCGTTGCACTTAAGCTACTGGAGTTTTGGGAAGGACATGCGGCAGTGTGGTTTGCTCAGGCAGAGGCTCAATTCGCGATCAGAAGGATAATGGACGATGCTGCGAAATATTATTATGTGGTCGCGGCCCTGGGTAGCTCAATCGCTGTCAGAGTGGTGAGTTTGCAGCAAAATCTTCCGGATGCCTTAAAGAGCTTTTGCTGGGGACTTTTGAGCTGAACGATTCCGAACGAGCCCGCCGTTTGCTTTCATTGAGCGGCTTAGGTGATGCAAAGCCATCGGAACTAATGGACCACATGCTATGTAGGACATGGCAATGTTTGCAATGCCTGGAAATCTTTGGCTTGTACCTTTCCAATAATCAGCAAGGTCCAAGGAAGCTGAGAGGCCTTCATTTCTGATACAGTGTTGATAATGCTGCCCACTCCTCACTGAACTCTGGAGATGTGGTCCTCAATTCCCACAGTGTGCCATAGGCTTAAATCAGCCTTTTCATAGCAGGAGCCTGTCTGGGATCAAACACTCTGATCATCTTGTATATTTGTTTGGCATTATGAACATCCCAGTGCTTTGAGATTTTTTCAAATGCAATATGAAATTCATCGTGAAGGTGATCCAACACATCCCTTTTCTTTGGCATTTTCATTTGGTTCAGCAGCTCATCGGTTTTGACCCCAAAGCCATGGGTTTTGGCTGTTCTATTAACTAAAAAAAGGAGCCAAGATCTTCCATGATGTTGTATGCAGACACTGCTACAGGAGTGTGGGAGCCCTCTGCACTGTCAGAGCTGTAACCAGTTTCCCACACCCTTCAGAGATGAAGGTCAGCTTTAAGTGGAGGGCCTCTTGTTTTTCATCGTTTCAACCAACTCAATGATGTTTCTTACTGCCTGAGCAGAAGACTTCTCAGATAAGAAGAACTTCTTGTACAGGTGGTCATGTTCAGCATGGTATTTAACTGCTTCAAAACATGTGGTGTTAACAATGCATATGAAAGTTTTGTGATGGTATTTGCTTCTTCCAACATGACGGGCCAGGCTGTTGATGAAGTAATTGAAAGGGAGAAGAGTAATCCAAGGGAGTCCAGTGGGGGAGTTTGATTTAATGTGAATTATGCTGAGGATTTGGTCATCTGTCAAAATGATGCGTCTGTTGTGTTTAAGTTCAGTAAAGTGTTGTATTGGGCAACAAGAAAGGGGTTTGTTATTGATGGTAAATAGTTGTAAGTGAACAGGTCTGATGACCCATATGTGTTGGGACATTGTGTTTCTTGAAGTAGAATGTTGTTCTGATTGAATCCATATGTTTTCAGTATGTCTTGAAGGACATACACATTGCAATTTTTGCACCATAACTCAATGATGAGTGATTTCCGAGTCCCTGTGTATGAAAGTGTCAGAATTTATATTTGTGATGACTTAAAGATAGTTTAAGGAAGATAAATTGTAAATAAGCTATATGGATAA
The DNA here is from genome assembly GCF_018492685.1 of Alosa sapidissima. NCBI lineage: Eukaryota > Metazoa > Chordata > Actinopteri > Clupeiformes > Clupeidae > Alosa > Alosa sapidissima. The sequence goes on from NC_055972.1 coordinate 33,852,544, forward strand.
ACCAATTAATACTTACCAATTGTATGTATGGGTTGACTGATAAGTACATCCTTCGTTAATTTGCTCGGTGGCACAGTTGGTACTTTGTTGTGTTTCACTGCATGAGGGTTGTATGCATGGAGCATTTTGGGGGGCATTTAGAAGGTTTGTCCAGGTCTGGTGGTTGTGTATGGTGAGTTTGCTGAGTGTGTATGGTGAGTTTGGTGTATATTTGCTGTTAATGTTTTCATTGAAATCTCCAATAACAACTGTTGAGAGGCAGTTGTGAGTATTGGACAGTTGATGTAGAATAGATGGTAACTTCATCAGTTCTTTGATAGGTGTAGATGGAGGCCTGGTAGAATATGGTGGGAAAGAAAAAAAAAATTGGTCAATAGATCATATTATAATGAGAGTTAGAGAATTAATAATAATAAATAGTATATATGTAGGTTTATATTGTAGTGAAATAAACTTACTCACCTGTAAATGGCAGCAATGAGAATTGAGCATTTTTGACACATACAATTTCATTGCTGTGTTCATCTGTAGCTTCATAAAGAACTGTTGCCTCCTCCATGTTTATTTTGTCTATCTTGTCTGATTGTGCTGAAACCTGTAAAATTTGATTGATTACTGCGGTGTTACATTTTTGCTCTAACAATTTTGAAATCCAACAGTTTAGGTTGTTGTTATTTAATGTAATTACTTTAAACTTACTGTATAAATGATATCAGATATATAATGATTCTTTATGCAATAATGCAATATTTGTAACATTGGATAAGCATTACCTGGTAAAGTGAGGGAATCTGTTGATATTTGTGAGTGTAGCCATGTCTCTGATAAAACCAGTATGGAGGAATGAAGGAGGTCTTCTTGTACTTGAAGATCTTGGTAGTGTTTAGGTAAGGATTGTACATTGAGGTGTGATATGATGAAGTGATTGTGGTGAATATCTGTTGTCATGAAGTGCTGAAGCGGTGTAAGACTTTCTTGTGGAATTTGTTGCATCCCTTGCAGTGCATGAGTGATCCTTTGGTCTGAAAATATTTTGTCTTTACTGTAATTTGTGATGTAAAGGCCTTGTATTGTTAGTGCTCGTGAAAGTCCAATATATGCTTGCCCTGCTTTTGTTACATTTTTAAGGTCCACAACAACTGTTCGTAGTGTTGCTTCTAGGACTTTATGTATAGTACTGGCAAATGCCAGTTTCAGAGGGTCAGAGGGAGTTTTTTTTGCCACGTTGAATTGATTGGGAATGATGTGGTTCTAGAAGGACCCATTTGGGTTGCATGCCTCGAAGGACCGGTTGTTTTTTTAATGCGTTGAGTACCAACTTTCTCATTGTCAAACTGTATGGCAATGTATTCAGGCAAATCAAATGGTTTTTGCCCATCGTATATCAACTTGATGATACCCATTGCTCCATTCACAATTCCATCTGAAACAAGAGAATATTTGTTTAGTCAGTTTATATTTTTTGTAGTGCTGTCAAACGATTAAACATTTTAATCACGATTAATCGCTGAATTCCTATAGTTAATCACGATTAATCACATGATTAAAATTCTATTATTTTGCATTTCTGAACTTTCCAGGAGTCCATGTTAACAATATAAAGCAATTATTGTGTATCTTGATTAGGATTCAAATGAAAGCAAAGCAAGTTACTTCATTAACTTAACTTTAAGATGTAGGTCTATTTGATTTTTTCAAATCAAATTTCAAAAGATGTGCAGCAGACCTGAGGCAACACAATATATTCTTCAGAAATATAGCTAATAAAGGGCATAACAAACATAAAATACTATTCATTATCTTTGAGTTCAGTTGAAAATAAGGAACTTTTCGACATGAGTGCACTGCCATTTTATAGGCCTACAGTCTATGGTGCACTGTCACTTGCCACACACATCAGCGCCGAAGTTTTTAACACGCAAACACTGGATAAACACTGGATTTTCTGGAGCGGCGTTGACCAAATATAACTGAATCGTGATTTACACGGTGGCAAAGTGCGATGCTGGTGTGCAGAGTTGTATTGAAAAGAATGGAATCTAATGTACAGTAAATGAATGTCGAAAGCAGAGTGCATCGCACTCATGTCGGCATCGGTGTCCACAGCAATTTAAAACACCATTCAGCTGACCGGGAGTTCAGAACTGCGTTGGTGTTTATTGTACGAATCGACTCTTTGGCCGGCTCGTAAGCCCAAACAAGTGTGTGCAGCATGCCTTTACGTAGCCTACTAAAGGCGCATCATCATAAAGATAGGCTACATTTAATCTGCATCACACCCCATTTTAGCGGAAAACAAGTTAACATACATATATCATTGATTCTAATGGGAAAGACAGATAGCCTAATCACACATTGACGTTACATCTAGTTATTCATTTACAGGCCATTCAATAATTTTACTAACACGGCAGTTATAAAGAATTATGTGTATGTAACTTACTCGTGTCAAAACGATGTAGGCTACATTACAACCCATTCAGAACGTACTAGCTACACTTACCATATCCCATGTAAAACAGTTAGCTTGCTAGCTAGCTAACTGTGGAACTTCAGTATAACAGGCATAGCCAATTATCTCACCTAGTTGTAGGAAAAAGGCTACGTTCATATTACAAGTGATAGAATGAATGTGTGACTTATGTTTAGTTGATGTTATGACATGTAAAGTTAAGCTTTCTGAACTTAGTTATAGTCAGCCACGGGCAGTTTGACTTCGTGACACTCCTGTTAGTAGGCTAAACTGGAAAGAGCAAAAAATAGGAACATAATGGTCACATTAATCCCATAAACACACAGATAACTCTTACACCAACCTTATTTTGTGCCTTTTATTCACGTTTGTTTCAAGATTTAGTAGGCTAAGTATAACCCCTTTTCGCTCCCCACTTCTATGCAGCATAGGTTTCCATTATCCAAACAGCTCCCTTTCCCCTAAAAGGGGGCGTGTACATGCAGCACGGTCTAGCTAGATCCAGTGTGGTGTTGTAGTTGTTCTTACGTTACTAGTTGCAACAGCTTTACACCAAAAAGAACGTTAATCTCGCGATAAAAACATTGACGCCGTTAAAATAGGTTTACGTTAACGCCGTTAATACCGCGTTTAACTGACAGCACTAATTTTTGGTATTGTTTTTTACAGCAAATATTGATTAATGATATGCTGGAATTGTGTAAAAACATTATTTGTATACTAACCATTAACATCTTTGTGGCAATCACCATGACTGCATTTTGGAGCTATTGTCAATGTCTCTGGCAACATGCAAGCTTCTGAAGCATGGAACTGAATTGGTGTTTGTTCTGTTATTGTTTTCCCTCTCATTGATGTTGAAGTGTCATGGGCAACAAGAGTGATGGTTGTGTTAAATGTTGTCATCATCTTTGCATTGTATTCATCAACTGCTTTGTTGGTAGCATATACATGCAAAATGAATGGGTCTGGATTGTTGTTGGATATGCAACGTGGAAGGAGATGTTGTTTATCTTTCTCTGACAGATGGGCATATTTGGTCAGGGTTCGAATGCAATTAAGTAATCCAGCAAAATCATGGTCATCCTTTTGTCGCATGATTTGTTTGAGTAAAAATGTGTAAGTCATGCCACAGACATGGAGTTAATGACACAGGATCATGAAATAAAAGTGATGATCCACGTACAGGAGCAAGTTGATAGAAGTCTCCAAGTAGCCTAATACAACAGGTAAATTGCCAAATGTAGCTGCTGATGACGGTTTAAAAATTTGGTTCAACCTAAGGCTGACTTTGTCCAATATATTTGTTGAAACCATGGACACCTGAGGGTTACAGAATGACAACAACATTTTTAGTATAGCAATAGAAAATTATTTAGTACATTTATGTGCACAGTACTTGTTACATGACAATACAATTATGATATAAAGGAGAAGTAATAATACATGATGGAAAAATGTATTCACCTCATCTATGATCAGCATTTGCAAAGAGTTGTACTGCATGCGTAATGTGTTTGCAGTGTCTTCACTTAAAGGAGTGTAGTGACGTTGTTGTACAGGAAGACCAAAAGCATTGTAGTGTACGGTCACCAATGTTAAAATCAGCAGTCCCTAAAAATAGAATGTTATTGTAAATGAGAAAGTACAATTAATTCTTTTGATAATTCAAGTTTCACTTTAATTGATATAAAATACTACTGGTTTGTGGAAATGCTAATAATAATTTCTTGTAACTACTTTTTGACCAAAACATATTATCTGAGATCTGTGTGTGCCTCTGGACTTTTGGACCGTTGTTCGTGCACACAAGTGTTTTTTGCACTTGAAATTGTATTGCTTTCTCATGAGAAGACTTGTCCCTGTACCTTGAAAGAGAGACATTATTAAAGCCATTATTATTTGTAAATGTTAAAGTTATTTGTAAAATTCAAACTAATGATTGTCATACCTTCTACAGGTTTATTATTGTGTACAGAGTATAGAGATTTGTATTGTCTAGTTGTAATGTCTAAGTGTCTAGTTAACATGTGTTCTGTGGTTAGCTTCTGCATAGTATCACAATATTATAACAAGTCAGATGAATAGCATAATTCTTACCAGCACCTCCAGATGCGCAATGGACAGACCTTGTAGTTGTTGGACTTGTGGTAGCACCATGTCATGATGTAATTGAAAATGTTTTTGTATTCAAGCTGTAAATTAATTTCAAACCTTCATCAGACATGGATTTGCGGGATTTCTCAGTTGTGTATGAAGATTAGTGCTGTCAAACAATTAAAAATGTTAAGCGCGATTAATCGCTGAATTCCTATAGTTAATCACGATTAATCACAGCTCGGGAAAGGCATATAAAGATATTCCAATCCACCACATCTCAGAAATGCTGGGACCTCAAAAATGCCAAGCACTGCCCCTCTTCCACATGTTCACAGGATGTGACGTTGTATCAGCAATGTATGGAATTGGCAAAAATTGAAAAATGGAATGCGTGGGCAGCTTACCCAGAAGTCACCGACACCCTCATTCTGATCACCAAGGCCCAACCAGCCTTACACTGGAATCAGTGCACATGCAAGTTCTCAAACGCTGGACTGTACTCATGTATTGTAAGAACTGCTGTGTCGAGTCAGTCAATGAAACCCAGAAGCTTCTTTTCACTCATGGTCTCAAGTCCCTGGATTCAATCCCCCCGACCCATCATGCCTTATTCCAGCATGGAAAGCGTGCCCTGCACACTGCTGCTTTTGTCTGGAAGCAGTCCCTGTCCAAAACTCCAGATTCCAGACCCCAGTGAGTGGGGTTGGGAATGGAATGACAGAACCAAAGTCTGGGTGCCATATTGGACAGATCTGGAAGATGCCAGCAAAGGATGCTCACTCCTCCTCAACTGTGGCTGTGTGGTTGCCTGTATGGGCAACTGTATGTGCCACCGAGCTGGACTTTGCTGTACCACATTGTGCAAGGGTGAGGGAGGCTGTACTAATAATGATGAAGAGTGAAACCAAAAATCTTTGAATAAATACATGATGTTTAAGCAAAGTCCTTTTAGGCAAGTCCCTCCACTCGGCGGCCATATTGCAACGCTTTTTGGGCACTAATCGGGCATCCATTTCGGCAGAAATGCGCGTGCGCAAGGCTTCACGACACCAATCTTGCTCCAGCGGTGAGAACACATGACTGACACGATGTCTTCACAACACACCACATTATTGGCTCAATGTATTCACAACACAGCACATGATTGGCTCAATGTATTCACATGTCAACATTTTGCCACGGAAGGGGTGTGATTTGCGTAGACAACTGCCATATTGCCGTTACAAACTAAGCTCATGCATTTCTATGGAGGATTTTTTGAGTGCTGTGTCTCCTCATTAGAACGTCTCTGGTTGAAGTATGAATTGTTTTTTTTTGTGTTATATTTGACTAAAATGTAATATTGATCCTTAACATGGTGAAAAGCTTAATATACTATAACTTTTCACTGTGGCATAGTTCTGAATTTGTGTTTATTTAAGGCCTCGACAATGGTCCTTTTGGTCACAACGTGATTTTTGACACTATAGTGATAGTGACCTGTCCAATCAACAAAGAAAAGCATACCTTGGAGGTAAAATATGGGTCTAGGGACCTGAATAATATTTGAATGTGACTTTTTCAAAGATATTGACAGTTTATGAGCTAAATATGACTATGATACTAGATTTAACATGGAAATGGACTTAAAATAAGAAGAACATATCAAAATTGGATTCCTTGTATCAAACAAAGTAGAGAAAATGCATTATACAACAATTTAAGACTAAAGGAAGCTGAGATATAACCTTTTCTCTTTTTGGCGGGGGCCATTTTGGATTTTATAGATAACTGCCACTAGGGGGGCCACCCCAACTTGTGTCCATGGATTTTTGAAAACCTTAGGCCTATACCTAACACCCTGCCAAAAATCGAAAACTTATCCAGAAGTGCCCAATCTTCATGATTTTTCACATATTCCTTCCCAGCTAATGGGGGTTAGCAGAGAAGTGGTCCCTCCAGCTTACATTGATTCTTCTACTTCCGGGAATTCGCCTGCCCCCTTGGAGCTTCCTGAAAACTTTGAAAAAAAAGGTTGAGCTTGAATCGAAGCTCTGGGTGTCTGCCAACTAGTGGTCAAGAGTACAAATGAGATTTTACACTGTACTCGCGTCTATCGTCTGTTTTATTCGGTAATGACGCTTGTCGCAATATTGCGACATGGGCGGTTAGAGGGTTAAGAAAACTTATGATTATTTGATGCAGTATTTTTACTATATTCGGTCATGCAGGCTATTAAGCCTGTGCCCTTGTCACCCATTACTGTAGCGGATAACCCTTTCGACCACCTTATAGTTGATTGTGTTGGTCCCCTTCTGAAGTCTAAGTCTGGAAATAGGTATCTTTTGACCGTCATGTGCCAGACAACTCGCTATCCGGCTGCCTATCCCCTGCGCTCGATCAAAGTAAAACCGATTGTGAAGGCTTTGACTCAGTTCATCTCGATCTTCGGGATACCGAAGGTCATACAGACTGATAAGGGCTCGAACTTCACATCGCGTATTTTTGGGGAAGTGTTGTGTCTATTAAAGATTAAGCATAACCAGGCGTCCGCTTATCACCCGCAGAGTCAGGGAGCGTTAGAGCGCTTCCGCCAGACATAAAAATCTTTGCTTAGGGCATATTGCGTGGAGCTCACTGGTGATTGGGAGGAGGGACTCCCTTGGCTACTGCTAGCTGCTAGAGAGGTAACTCAGGAGAGCACTGGATTCAGTCCAAATGCTCAGGTGTTTGGTCATTCAGTGTGTGGGCAGCTAGCCGCATTGCGGGAACAATGGGCTGCTGTAGAGCCTCCGAAAAAACTCACCGATTATGTTGATGGTTTTAAACTGAGATTATATGAGGCTGGGCGGGTCGCTCGTGAAAACTTAGAGAAGGCCCAGGAAAAAATGAAAAAAACGTTATGACCGTCGGTCTGTCTGATGCGAGTTTAACCCTAACCCTAGGATCCCCGCTCGGGATTAGGGTTAGGGTTAGGATTATGGTTATGGTTAGGGTTTTAAAAAAGGGTCCTATGTTCCCCGGTCCCATACAAAGCGGGAAACATAGGACCCGGGGAACATAGGTATGCTCCCTTCTTGACAATGACCTCGCCGAGCCCTCTTCTTCTAGCTGGGCCTCTCCGTGTGTCTTGGTGAATAAACCTGACGGTACATTCCGTTTTTGCACGGACTATCGTAAAGTAAATGCCGTGACTAAGCCAGACTCGTTCCCGTTACCAGGGCAAAGTGCGTCCTGTGCGAGCGAAGGTCGACGCGATTGACCGCTTTCCTCCGCCGACCTCCAAGAAAGAACTGATGCGGTTCCTAGGTATGATAGGCTTCTACCGGTGCTTCTGTAAAACATTCTCCACGTTTGTGGAGCCTCTAACTGGTCTCTTGAAGGCGTCAGCTAAGTTCCTCTGGTCTGCCTCCTGTCAGAACGCGTTTGAATCAGTCAAACGACTCCTCACGACCTCTCCAGTTCTAATGGCTCCTCAATTTTCGAATGCCCTTCCAACTTGAGGTGGACGCTAGTAACGTTGGGGCTGGGGCAGTGCTCTTGCAGGAAGATGAAAATGGCCTTCGCCGGGCCATTTCTTACTTCTCCAGAAAATTCACGCCATATGTACGCTGTTATTGAGAAGGAAGCACTGGCCCTCATTTGGGCCTTACAGCACTTCGAAGTATATGTCGGAGGACACACACCTCTTGTAATATATAGCGATCATAACCCCTTGACGTTTTTGAATTCCCAGCAAAATCCAAACCAACGCCTTATGCGTTGGTTATTATTCTTGCAGCCATATCACTTGGAGATCCGTCACGTGAAAGGTGCGAACATCGTAGTGGCGGATGCTCTGTCTCGCGCTCTCGCATAATGTCCTACTGTTTCCTTATGCTAACATGTTCTGCCTTTGGTCTCCCAGGGCCCGGGATTAAGCTAAAGGACTGATACATAAAGAGTTTTAAAGAAACCGGACAGATGAGTATTACCTCATACACTTTTGAATTATTATTTGTTGGTGTTAGGTGGTTGTATAAAGAAAGTATTATGTATGTGTGCTGTTTATGTCGATATAGGCCTCTATGTGGTGTTTTGTGTATTTTGACTGTTGACTTTGGGGTCAACTTTGTATGGGGGGGATGTGACGAACTCTGCAGGTTTGTCTGCTTCCCCTGGTGGTTGTTTTGTTTTTCAGTTTCCCACAGACGCTGCCGTCCCTAATTGGTCCTATTGAGTACCTGTAAGAGGCCTGCCAGGCTGAACAAAAAGGGCTCTCCCGCGGTCTTGGGGAGAGATTACTTTGAGCGGCGTTAAATATAAAAAAACACCACTAGACAATAAAGAGAAATACTAAAATACTAAATATACTAAATAAAACTAAATCAGATACCCATATAGTGTGCTTAGATGATTAAGCATGAGGTGCTTTGCAGTGACAGGGCAGGGACTGAGCCTGTGATTCTGTATGCATGGTAAGGTGCTCTAAGAGACTGAGTGTCATGGTGATGGTGCAAATAAGAAAGTCCAACAGTGCAAGAATAAAGTCTAGAGACTAGCATAAAATAAATATGGACATATAAGAGAAACACAATGTTATTACGTTGAACTGACATATCTTGCCACAGCAATAGATTTATTCAACATAATCATGTCAGATCAATGTGAAGCACCTAAGTAGGCTACTGATATGTCATTGTAATACTCTCACAATGAAAACAATGAGGAAAAATCCACTCAAAAGAACATTTATTCTGAGAAAAAGGAAAATCTCATAAAGAAATAAATATTTTTAATGAAAACACGTTGCTCACAATTATTGGCACCCCTAGAAAAATCTTATATACAAAACCTAACAAAAGCCTTTTCCTATCTAATTTCAACATATTCAATCAGAGTGCCTGTGAACTTTCAGAAGTAGTTCATGACTTTCTTTTTCACTAAGGTATGAAAATAAAGTGACACAGAGACTAAATCCTCTAGTCATTTGTCAACATCAGAAAGACAAGAGAATACACTAAATTTAAATGAAAAGAAAGTGTGTTGACATTTGTAAGTCAGGGAATGTCTATAAAAAACTAGGTACTTTGTTGAAAATGCCTATATTTACAGTTAAAACAATGATTAAATGGTTCTAATCAACTGGAAATGTGTCAAACATGCTTGGACAAAGACCCAAGGTTATCTTGCCCCCACGTACAATATGGAGAATGGTAAAATCCATAAGAACCACTATTGGAGAGTTACACAGAAAGGTGTCATCTTGGGGTCACCAAGTCCCCCAAAAAATCTTCGAAAGTGACCTCATTGCTAATAGCTTGTTTAGAGGGCATGCTAGGTAACATCCTGTCCAGTCATTTAATTACCAATGTAAACGACAGGAGTTACTTTACAGTGACTTTACAGTGACTTTGTCTGGAAGTGTGGTGTATTGTCAAATGAAATGAAAATTGCACTCTTTGGCTAGAAACACGTTAGGTGTGTTTGACATATATAGAAGAACTAGACTGAATCCCATACCTAATGAGAATTACGGTGGAGGCGCTGTGCTATTGTGGGGCTGTTTTTATTCCCAAAGGCCTTGGGAATCTAATTAAGGTGCACGGTATCCTGAACAACAAGAAAAACCTGAACATTTTCAAAGGACATCTAAAAGTTGGTCATGATTGGATCATTCATCAGGTCAATGAACCAAAACAATCGTCCAGATCGAAACAAATATGGTTTACTGAACACAAAATCAAGCTTCGGCCATTGCCATCTCAGTCCCCTGATCTAAACTCCATAGAGAAATAGTGGGGTGAGTCAAAGAGGAGAATGCAGGAGAATGCAAAGTGTGGACCTAGAAATCTGGACGATCTGGGGAGATTTTGTAAAGACGAACGGTCTTAAATCTCTTGCTTTGTATTCTCCAACTTTATGGGGTGTCATAGGTGAATATTAAGCTGTTTTATTGGCAAAGGGAGGCTTAAGAAGGTATTATAAGCAGGGGTGCCAATAATTGTGAGCAATGTGTTTTTGTTAAAAATATTTATTTCTTTATGAGATTTTCCTTTTTCTCAAAATAAATTTGCTTCCCTTCAAGGTTGGATTGGATTTTTTTTTTCATTGTGAGATTACAATAAATCACCAACAGATTATTTTTTATACCCGTTTTTTAATCAACTTTAGCAGGGGTGCCAATAATTCTGGAGGGTACTGTATATTATACCAGGCCTACCTCTGTTTTAGGCTATCAGGCCAGAAAGGCACCACATGCGACAGAGGAGTAGACTATGTAAGTTGATGTGTAAGTGCATTGGAATGGCCAGTAAAAAGAGCATGGCACTCGCCGATTCGGGGTAGGCGCCGTCTCGGTATGGGATATTTTGGTGTCAGATGGTGTGCGTGCTGAATGTCAGACATTTAACTTTGATAAGCTGAAACTGCACTGTCGGTAGGCCTAAACTTCAGTATCTGTCCAAATAACAACTAGGCTACTGCATCTTTTCGGCTTAGTATTCTTTCTTTAGCGAATTGAATACAACAAATTCAATAGTGCATTTGGTGGAAGACTGGACAGAATCTTGCATGAATATAGCGACCCACGACCGAATGTGCTATAGGCACTTTGACAATGTCTGATGCGTATATTTAACTTTACAGTAATAATTTGAAACTGCACTGTAGGTGAACTTCAGTACTAAACAAAGTGTCAGCGCTTGCAACTCTTATTTTAACTTTTAGTTTTAATAAATGAAGAATTATTTTCCAAAATGCTATCCACAATTTTAATGCCTTTTCATAAATCACTTTTTAAATGTGGGTTTCCAAGTAATTTCAGTGGAACTGTAATTGGGTCATATATTGTCTTTTTAACTAATACAATGTTTTACACAGCAACCTTTTTGCATTTACATGCAATGGTAATTCCTTCCATGAAATGACATTTTCTAGTTTACCATTGTTCTTCCCAACACCAAGCTTTCTGTCCATTTTTGTGATTGATTATTAGAACTACCCTTTCTAGAAACCACACCACACGACAGTTCCAACTACCAAGATTGTGGTGGAAGTAAATCCAGCAACCCTTTCTAGAAACAAAACCCAGAACAATTCTATATATTTTCAGTGAACAAATACAACCATGTGTTTTTTTTCACCAAGTGCAGCCCATATGTCAAGAGGAAATGGCATGGCCACAATGTCAAATATATGGATTCCATTGAATATTACATATGTAAAGCATTTACCAAAGGGTCAGTCATTTCGGCAAGTTGTTAAAATGTACTACTTTCACTGTTATTGTTGACACACAGCATCTTTCTATGTCCTTCCTATTTTAGCCTAAATATTTTTATTTATTATACAGCGTAGCTTACATCATATATGATAAATAATAAATTAGCTGTATTACACATTGTAAATATATTTACACAACAAGAAAGAAGGTTTACATGTAAAGTTTTAACAGATAAATAGATAAACAGTAATAGAGTAAAATTGTAATATATTGTATCTTCGCAATGCTAGTAGAATGCTGCATTGTCTGTGTAAATACCGCTGAAACATACAGTATAATTTTGTGCTTGTCTTTCATAATACTCCACAAGTAGTCCCATCACTTCTTGCAATGTAATTTCGTTCAAAAATGAAAGCAGACAGTTGATCAAGTTCTTGTGTTCTAAAGAATGTTTGATTTAAGTTCAGCAAAGTGTTTGATTCTCACTATTTATTTCTCAGCAAAAGCCATGGTGAAACGGTAACAAATAAATGTAAAAAGAATCAACCCGAGATCTGAAGATTGTAGACAGACCCCTACCCACCGGTGTGGCCAGCCGGAGAGCGAGGATTTGCCTACAAAGATTGAATTGACTGACTTGACTGACTGACCACCAAATCTCAACCAGATTCCAGATAAGATCTTTTAAGATTGTGCATACTGAAAGAGACATTGATTCACACATTCAAGAACTTTCATACACACACACACATATACATACATATTTTATTTATTTTGTTTTTTGGTGAAGAGCTCTTTGGGTGGTTTAATTTTATATTACTGTCTGCACTTTATAGTGCTCTGATCTGTAGACAATAAAATTGTCACCTGTTCAATTGTAACCAACTTGAATGACTTTATTGTTTATTTGTTACTCTCCTAGTCATTCATACGATTTCTAATAACCTTATACCAGCTCCTAGAACCTAGCAGATACTGTAGTTCACATTGTTCTTATTATTAATTTAAGGAGCAAGAGCGCTACATAAAACTTAGCGAGCCAGCCAACGAGTTGGTTGATCTAAAAATTGAACAGCTTGACATTTTTATTTTCTCATTGTTTGAATTTTAAGGTCATCTAATTACAAACAATCTCTGGTAACATTGCAAACATGGATGTGGTTAGGACTGAAAACATAAAAGTTCCTAATGCAGTTCTAGTTAGTGGTCTAACTGGTGAATCCATTGATGATGAAGTATTCCAGCATTTAGAGCAGTACGGTAAGATTGAAAGAATTGTTGAGGTACCTAGCACTGCAGCTAAGTTTCCAGACTCATCCATAGTAGAATTTAGTTTGGGTGACTCTATAGAGCTTTTAAAGGATATTTTACCATGTAACAGGCCTACTAGTGAGCCGGAGGTTACATATCACATTCAGCTTCTGTCTGATTTATATACTGCCGATCGAGGGTCTTCCTTAACCCAGACCTATCTAGCCGAACTGCAGAATGTTGCCAAACTTAGTGGAACAGACTTTGGAAAAGTTTTATTAGATGAATTAGCTAGAATTCAAAAATCTACTCAGACACAGTCAACTGAACCAGACTCATCAAAATTAAATAAAGAGATCCCGCCCACTAATGGCCATGATCCAGCACTTAATGCTAGCGTTAGAGCCCGCTCCTTTAAACATGACACTCCCTCACCTGACTCAGGCGCACAGGCATTCCCCTTGCCTCAGAACAAACCCCTGTACATACCCCCTGATTACTTGACCCCCCCTGAAGTGCAAAAAGTTGTGGTTGAGCATGTCATTAGGAGTGCTGATGTATCACCTCAGTATCATGGAAACACCAGAATCAGACCCTTCTCGGGGAAGATACCATGCCCAAATGCAGAGTCTGACTATGAGACATGGCGCAGCAATGTAGAATTCCAACTCGGAGACCCCACTGTGTCCGACAAACACACCACCCGCAAAATCGTTGAGAGCCTCCTCCCTCCTGCTGCCAATATCGTCAAGCATCTAGGTCCTAGTTCCACCCCTCATGAGTATCTTACCCTGCTCGACTCGGCATATGGCGTTGTCGAGGACGGAGATGAACTTTTTGCCAAGTTCCTTACCACCAACCAGGACTCTGGAGAGAAGCCATCTGCCTAAGTGCAGCCCTTGCAGGCAACACTGTGCAAAGTAGTCAAGAGAGGTGGCCTAGCTTCTAGTGAAACAGATAGCCAGCTGCTCAAACAGTTCTTCCGGGGATGCTGGGACAATGCTCTGATAACCAGTCTCCAGTTAGAGCAAAAGAAAACGAAGCCGCCTCCCTTCTCCGAGCTGCTCCTCTGGCTACGTACTGAGGAGGACCGCCAAGCTGCTAAATCCAGCCGGATGAGACAGCACTTGGGCCTCAACAAAGCGAAAGCCCAGTTAAACTCCCTCACATCAAACGAATATGTCCCTGACATCAGTGCATCGGCAAGTGAGGCGTACCCCAGTCACACTCAAAAGCTTGAAAAACAGATGGAAGCACTACAAGCGTAGATAGCCTCTCTGAAAGCATCTTTGACCTCACAGCAAGGCCAGTCCAAGAATAAACCAAAGTCCCAAACCAAACCCTCCACTGAGGACAGACCCTCAAGCTCTGCAGAATCGAACCACAAAAGGAAACCGCGACCATGGTATTGTTTCAAATGTGGTGAGAACGGCCATATCAAGCCATCTTGCACTAGTGAGCCAAATCCTGGACTGGTTGAGCAGAAAAATAAAGAACTGAAACAAAAGCAGGCAGCTTGGGAAAATTTAAACGAGAGTCAGTTCCTGTTGAGGGGCTATCAGGAGCTGTAAATGATAAATGTCCCAAACCAAAAACTAGAGCATCCATCCACTCCCACAGAGCAGACACTCAAACTAGATTACCTCAGAGACTTGTAGGACAGAAATGTGTAGCTAATGTTATTGTGTCAGGAATTGATTGTAATTGCCTTCTCGACTCAGGGTCTCAGGTTACCACAATATCTAGCTCCTTCTACAATAAGCATCTCTCAGAACTTCCCATTCAACCCCTCACAACCTTAGATGTTGAGGGTGCAAATGGTCAGAATGTCCCGTACTTAGGCTATGTTCCCATTAGTCTTAAATTCCCAAAAGAATTTGTTGAAACAGAACCTGAAATCTCTGCCTTAGCTTTAGTTGTTCCAGACATCCGCAGTAATATTGACTCACCTGTACTTATTGGCACAAATGCACTTGACATTTTGTATGAAGAACACTGTAATGATAGAAATCCAAACGAACTGTCCTCCATCTATGGTTATAGACAGATTATCCGTGTACTTAAGATCAGAAATAGAGAGAATTCTTCAGGGTTGATAGGCCTAACAACTCTCAAAGACAAAGTGCAGCAAGTCATCCCTGCTCAAGAGAGAGTCTGCCTTGAAGGATTTATGAGAGCCAACACCACTAGTCAGTATGCTGTAATTGAACAACCAGAATCATCCACCTTGCTTGGAGGAGTCTTTGTAGAGAGTTGTCTTGTCACTCTGCCTAGGCAGCGACCCTGCAGATTATCTGTGTGGGTCAGGAATGAGAATGAGCATGCTGTGACCCTTCCTTCCAACTGTGTCATCGCTGAGCTGCACACTCCAAAAGCAATCCACGACAGCCCACCAGACTCCAACAATGGCACAGAGACCGTAGTGTGTTGTGCAATCTCTCCAGACACAGGCAAGGAACCTGCAAAAAAAGGACTCACCTTTGACTTCCATGATTCCCCTCTCCCTGAGGAATGGAAGGACAGGATAACAAAGAGTCTCAATGACTACAGCGTACGGGAGTGATCCGTGAATCAGAGTCGCCATACGCTTTACCCATCGTCGTTGTGAAAAAGAAAAGTGGAGAGGTCCGTCTTTGCATCGACTACCGCAAGCTCAACATGCTTACCATCAAAGACGCTTATGCACTCCCCAACCTCGAGGAAGCCTTCTCAGTCCTTGCTGGATCAAAATGGTTTTCCGTGATGGATCTAAAATCCGGATATTACCAGATCGAGATGGAGGAACGTGATAAGCCCAAGACCGCTTTTGTCTGCCCCCTGGGGTTTTACGAGTTCAACCGCATGCCCCAAGGCATAACTAATGCACCTAGCACCTTCCAACGTCTCATGGAGAAAGTGATGGGCAGCATCAATCTGAAGGAAGTGTTGGTGTTCCTCGATGACATCATCGTGTTTTCAAGCACACCAGAAGAACACGAGACCAGGCTGAAGCACGTCCTTCAACAAATGAGAGAAAACGGCCTAAGACTATCTCCCAAGAAATGCCACTTCTTCCAAAGCTCAGTGCGCTATTTAGGCCACATTGTCTCAAGTAGAGGAGTTGAGACCGACCCTGACAAAGTGAGTGCCCTCCGCACCTGGCCAAGACCCCAAACCCTCAGTGAGCTCAAGTCCTTCCTCGGGTTCGCAGGGTACTACCGCCGCTTTATCCTGTGGTCAAAATGAATCCAAGACAACTGGTGTGAGACTGCAGCTTTATTCACGACGCCGGGAGCATGTTACCCACATGAAATGTCAAAGTAACAAGCCCACACATCTGTGGGTGAAGCCAACTCTTATACCTTACCCCACACCCATGGAAAATCACAAGTTGTCACCCTCCATTAATCACTTAACCATCTGGTATTTTAACAGAGATAAGAAATGTTTACAACCCCACTTAACCATCTGGTGTTTTGACAAAGATAAGAAATGTTTATGACCCCCCATCCTGAGGGTTACCCACAATTCGCTGACACAAGGGTTAATTTAACTAAACATTCTAACATAGGAGTTTACGAAAACACAAGGGTCAGAGTAAGGAGATGACAATTAGATTTCACTACATGTATGTAAGGTATACTAAACATTCAATGAGAGACATATAAAATGTATCCCACAATCCGAGACTATTCAAAAATAGTCAGACCCCTAAATGACCTCACTGGGGGCTACCCACCTCACAAGAAGGGCCAGAAAGCCTCTAGTCGGGGGGGTTACTACAACCCCAAAGAACCATTTAACGAGTGGTAGACGGCTCCATGCCAATCAGCATTCGAAACAATCATTGAGAAACTTACCTCCGCACCTGTCCTTGACTTTGCTGATCCAAAATGCCCATATGTTCTCCACACAGACGCAAGCACTTCAGGTCTAGGGGCTGCCCTCTACCAAGAACAAGAAGGGGAGATGAGAGTCATCGCTTATGCAAGCAGGGGGCATTTCAAGTGAAAAGAGATATCCAGCCCATAAACTAGAATTTCTGGCTCTGAAGTGGTCCATTGTGGAGAAATTCCAAGACTACCTCTACGGGAACCCATTCACGGTTGTAACTGACAACAACCCACTGACGTATGTCCTGAAGTCTGCTAAACTGGATGCTGCCAGCTACCGTTGGCTAGCTGCCCTCTCCACCTTTGACTTCAACATAAAGTACCGAGCTGGAAGAAGCAACCAGGATGCAGATGGTCTTTCCAGGCGGCCTCATGATCCTCTGGCTGATGACGATGTGTCTCTGGAAGAGAGAGAACGGATCAAACAGTTCACTTCACACCATCTTTCTTCATCTCCCAACCAACAAGGCCTACCAGCGGACACAGTTGCTGTCTTGTGTCAACGCCATCTCCTATCTGAAAGTGATGACAACTTGGCCATTCACCCTGATGCAGTACCAGATGTCTTCGGAGAAGAGAGAATCCCTGGGCTGTTGCAGCATACCTTCGTACAGCCAAGTGGAACTCCAACAGCATCAGAGGTCCGACCCAGTGATTGGGCAGGTCATCACGGTCTTGGAGGCTGGAGGTGATGCCAGACCCGACTTTGTTCCTGACTCCCCAGAACTCAAGCTAATGCTAAAGGAATGGAAGAAGTTGGAATTGAGAGATGGTCTTCTCTACCGAACTCGTCAATCAGACAACGACACAATTTACCAGTTCGTGGCTCCTAAGTCTTTGAGACCCGCCATTCTCACGTGCCTGCATGACGATATGGGGCATATGGGTTTGGAACGATCTCAGGCTTGGTCAGGTCAAGATTCTATTGGCCTAAATTGGCTGCGGACGTGGAGATGAAAATCAAATCATGTGGACGTTGTGTCAGAAGGAAAACACCACCTGAAAAGTCAGCACCTCTTGTAAACATCCAAACAACTCGTCCCATGGAACTGGTTTGCATGGATTACCTGTCCCTGGAGCCCGACAGTCACAATACCAAAGACATCTTGGTCATAACAGACCATTTTACCAAGTACGCCGTGGCCATACCCACAAAAGATCAAAAGGCCACTACTGTTGCAAAGACCCTGTGGGAACAGTTCTTGGTCTACTATGGGTTTCCAGAGCGACTGCTGAGTCATCAGGGCCGGGATTTTGAGTCTCAACTCATTAAAGAATTGTGTGCTCTTGTGGGCATCACTAAAGTGCGTACAAGTCCCTATCACCCAAGGGGAAACCCAGTGGAAAGGTTCAATAGAACTCTTTTAGGCATGTTGGGAACCTTGAAAGACAAACAGAAAAGTCATTGGCGCGACTATGTCAAACCACTTACCCATGCCTACAATTGTACCAAGAACGATGTCACTGGTTTCAGCCCCTATGAGCTATTGTTCGGGTGGCAACCCCGTCTAACAGTGGACATTGCCTTCCGCCTACCTGCAAAGCATGGTTCTCCAAAGTCCTATTCCGAATATGTCAAGAAACTGAAAGCAAGGCTTCAAGAGAGTTATCGGATTGCCAAGGAAAACTCACAAAAGGTTGCTGCCCGGAACAAGCGCCGCTTCGATGAAGCAGTTAGAGAATCAACACTGGAGGAAGGAGATCAAGTGTTGGTGAGATACCTGCGGCTGCGGAACAAACAAACTCGCTGACAAGTGGGAGTCCACTATGTACAAAGTTCTGGAAAGGATGGGAGACCTACCTGTGTACAAAGTCCAGCCTATCAGTGGAGGTGGCCCTGTCCGAACCCTGCATAGGGATCTCTTACTTGCCTGCGGTGACCTAACTGAAGAAGAGGAAGAAAAACCCAGCGAACCCACAGTTCGTCGCCCAAGAACCCGGAAAAGTCACCCCCGACTCTCGCAAAATCCCTCTGAGTCTGAGAACAACATACTTACTGAGTCTGATGATGACCTACTTACCTGTCCAGTCCCGTCATCTGTCTTACCTGAGGAGAGAATTGTGAAAGTGTGTGACATCCCAAGGAGAAAACAACAGAGTGCGCCTCCAGCTCAAGACGACTACTTACCATCCTCCTCTGCGAACCCCTCAACTTCTCAGCCCCAGGATGAGCGTGATGTTAGCTCTCTTCGTTCTGAACCTCAGACTGAGATCGTGGCTGAGCAGCCCTGTACTGGAAACACTGCAGATGAAGGATGGGAGCAGACTGCAAATGGAGAAATGGATTCTGGAGATGGAGGACCCCTGAAAGTTCACCAGGATGCTGAGTCCATTGAGGCACCCATCTCTCGCACAACCGACGAGAAAAAGGAAAGTGACAATCCCATAGGTGACAACTCCATTCGCAGATCTGAAAGAACTTGACAACCTCCTGAACGCTTCTGATACTCTCAGTGGGGAAAGCCCTTTATCTCATTTGCCTAGAATTTCTTGGAAAACTTTGACCAAGCAATTGAAAGGATAGTAGATATATAACTATGATAGTTATCCTATTTGAGCTCCAGACTAGCTCATGAAGGGACTCATGCTGATTCAAGACGGGAGGGTGTAACCCATATGAAATGGTTACTATTGAGCCATTATTAGCATGAAAAGACGTCGTAGCATAGTTTGACCTCAGGGTGGCGCACGCGCCACATATTCAGCTGTTGTTATGCCAATGTCAGTTTGTCGTTACGCTTTCATACTGGAGAAAAAACCCAAGCCTAACGTCCGAAAGGAAAAAAAGGTACTAAATACTTTGAAATTCCTCAGTTCTTTCATAAATGTAGTGAAATTCAATATTAATTAGTTATTTTATATCAAAGATCAACCCAGAAGTGAAAACCAACTTGAAGCCAGTGCTCAACGTTATACTTTTCACTACGAAGCTCCGGTAAGCAGAGCTACTTGCTACAAAATACTTTGACATCGCTCAATTCTTTCCTAAATGTAATCAAATACAATACTAATTAGTTATTTCATATCAAAGATGCTTGTTTCCCTGCAACAAGAAGCTTCCATCTGGGGGTGATGGAAGACAGTGACACCCTCAGTGTGTTTGAAATGTCCAGTCGATTGCGCAATTTGGTCTTAGTTGCAGTCATTGCCGAAAACCCGGCCTCGCATAGATACGTGGTGGGAAACGTTTTCAGCGCTTTTACGGCTATCTCAGGATATTCTGCTTTGGTTTTGATCCAAAAACCCGCCAGAGAGGTTTCCTTATACACACTCTTAAGACCACCGTCATTTGCAATTTCGATCAACTGCTCTTCCTCCTCCGCTGACAAGTTAGGACTATTCGGGATATTGACAAATGGGTTGCGGACCCACTCATTGGTTTGCCGTGGATCTTTGGAGGATGGGAAGTAACGCTCAAACTCATTTGAAAGCGCAACAAGGTGATCGCGCACCAGCTGCGAGAGAAAGGGCCCTGCCTCAGTCTCTCCCAAAACCCCCACTACTGTTTGGAACATATCAAATACACCCCGGTCCACTCGTCCCCCCCACAAATCAAGCTTGCTTTAAATGCAGCGACTTTATCTGCCAGTTTAAAGACAGTCGTCATTCTCCCCTGGAGTGACAGGTTGAGGTCATTAAGCAACCCGAATATGTCACACAGGTAAGCGAGTTTTGACACCCAGTCCTCATCACTAAAATGTGCAGCTAACAGTGACTTTTTTTTCTGTAAGAAATCTCTGCAGCGGCTCTCGCAACTCAAACACTCTGGCCAGTGACCTGCTAAAGATGCTTGTTTTTTGTTGCTCATTCTAGCAGTTTAGCTAACTTCGTGTGACACTACCGTTCGCCAAGAACTGATCAAGTGAAGTGAGCTGACCTGAGGCTGCGCAGCGCTGAAGGCAATATGTAAAAGTGTTGAAGGCGGGACAGACAGACGTAAGAAAATAGACCTTGCAAAATGCAAACATGCGTGCAATCAAACAACTGCATATAGACCTATGCCATGTAAAAACGTGACATTATTGCGAATTAAATTTAGTTTAGTTCGCATGCATTTTTTTTAAACTCATGTCGTAGGCTACGGCCTGGTTAGGAATGTCCTGCGGCCCGGTACCGGGCCGTGGCCCGGTGGTTGGGGACCGCTGCTCTAGAGGTTGATTCTCCGGTTCACACTCTTTGTTGTTTTGTTTTGATCCACTATTTTTATGTAAAGAAGTAATGAAACTATTCATATAAATAAGCTTAGCTTACATCATATATGATAAATAATAAATTAGCTGTATTACACATTGTAAATATATTTACACAACAAGAAAGAAGGTTTACATGTAAAGTTTTAACAGATAAATAGATAAACAGTAATAGAGTAAAATTGTAATATATTGTAATTTAGATACTGTACTGCTGTGAATGGTAATAAGACAATCCATTTGTTTACATTCAAATACCATTTATTAATTTTGTTGATGGTGATAGCCAATCCATTTTGCTTACCAAAATGGTATTCATTGTATTCATTCATTTCATGATTGAACAGCTGTATTTTATGTTTTGGTTATATCACATGATTAGATTGTTTGATTTGATAGAGAAGTCAGTGTTATAGATCCTAGATTAATTTCTTGCATTCTGCACTATGTGTAGATTGTTTTTTTTATTGACTCCCGACCAGAACCGATTCTGAACCGTGCGGTTCAGTGGCAAGCCAACCCGAGATCTGAAGATTGTAGACAGACCCCTACCCACCGGTGTGGCCAGCCGGAGAGTGAGGATTTGCCTACAAAGATTGAATTGACTGACTTGACTGACTGACCACCAAATCTCAACCAGATTCCAGATAAGATCTTTTAAGATTGTGCATAATGAAAGAGACATTGATTCACACATTCAAGAACTTTCATACACACACACACATATACATACATATTTTATTTATTTTGTTTTTTGGGGAAGAGCTCTTTGGGTGGTTTAATTTTATATTACTGTCTGCACTTTATAGTGCTCTGATCTGTAGAGAATAAAATTGTCACCTGTTCAATTGTAACCAACTTGAATGACTTTATTGTTTATTTGTTACTCTCCTAGTCATTCATACGATTTCTAATAACCTTATACCAGCTCCTAGAACCTAGCAGATACGGTAGTTCCCATTATTCTTATTATTAATTTAAGGAGCAAGAGCGCTACACACTGAACTAGTATAATAGACAACCTCAGTACAATCATGTTACAAAATGCAAATGAATGTATGCAAAATTTGTATTATTTAAACACGCTGATATATAGCAGCCCGCATACAAACAAATGGCCTATTGGAAAGCCCTGTCATTAATAAACCTGCATCTGCTCTATTCCAATGAAAATGTGTAGGTGACTGCAATGGCAAAACTGCAGCATGATGAAGTAAAAAAAAGAGAAACAGAATAGGCATGTATCACGTTTAGGAAGTGAGTCTCCCATCCTTTATTCTTGTTTGTATGTGAAACAGAGGGAGGGGCAGAAAGGGGTTCCTTTATTGGAGGGACACTGAGGCAGACTGTGCTAGCCTATGAACTGTTGAAGACATCTAATGCATCATAACAAGAGTTTCTCATTTGCTCATGTTGCCACCATGCAATACCTCACGTTTTTTTTCTGATCTGTCTCTTTCAACCTCATTCAGTCTGAGCAAATTGTCTCCCATCTGTACATATCTCCTCTGTCTGCCTTGGTGCACTGACATTTTAACTGATCTATCCTTCTCTCATATCCTTTCCATTTTAACTGATCTATCCTTCTCTCACTTTATTATTCTGAGCACACATGTCTCTCACATATACACACTCACAGCCCCTCCCATGATGGAGGCGGAGAATATTTTCTGAGCTGGTGGAAGGAGCAGGTGCAGAGCCCCCAACCCCCATCCCCCTCACCCCACACACACACAGCCTGATCCATCCCTGCTTCGTGGCGCCCATTTTCTCTCCTTTTTCCACCCAGCATAAGCTGCAGAGGGAAGCAGCTGTCTCCTCCCGAGTATCATCATAGCTACAGGAAGGCTGGAACACTAGATAAACACTGCAAGGGATCGGGGAGTGCCATTGCTGCAAAATCCAGACATGGCTTAGTCATTGACCTGTCATTATTGTGAGTGAGGGGAGCCAAATGATACCCCAAATCATGAACTGGACTGCAGCTTTTTGTCCTAAAGAAAAGAACCATCAACCATCCCCCGCTCTCTCACTCTATTTTCCTCTCTCCCCCTCTATTTCCAATGGGCTGTTCCCTGTCCTACCCCTCCCTTTTTCCTCTCTCTCTTTTTCTCCCTCTGTGGCGGAATGTCGCAAGCGGATGCACACAAGCTACCCACCAAAGGCTGCATTAGCAGGCATTGGAAAAGCACTGCTTCACTGACCTAACTGCACCAGGGGACCATAGCTTTTAGTGGACAGATGTGACAGGATTACTCTGGAGATTGGTTTGGTTACACATTGTCTGTCCATTTCTCTGCTCCCTTTTGATTTTTTTTTTTCCGCTTGAATGTCAAACCGAAGACTGTTGTATATGTGTCTTTTCTGCGACGCTTGCATTTTATATTCATGAAAAGCGGATATTGGATATGAAGATATACCACAGCTAAGTGGTCTAGTCCAGAATGGTGATCAAATGAGGTGGTGTATTCTCCAGCCAAAAAGAAGAGGCTTTCCAGGACCTGGTGAGCTGACTCAGCGTTAGGAGCAGTAGCAACACCGAGAATGGGCTGCAAATCAATTTTATCCAAACAGGTTTTTAAACGGGCTACTGTATAGCCAAAAAAATGGAAATAATGTCATGCTTTTGGGTCAAATTGTGGGGCTAATTCAATTCAGGAAAATATAGCACTCAGAAATACATGGGGATGTGTAATCTGCTTGGGTGTAGCAGGGTCAAGGAGCGACAACAGGATCCACAAAAGGATTATTTTTTTTAGATTATAATGAAAGGTTCTTTCATTTACTTTGTATCTGTCCTTTCTACTGAGATGTTACAATTTTAGGTTTGACACACCTTTGCAGCTGGATATTGGACAAAGGATTAATCCACCATTGCGACACTGCCAAATGTCTATGTCTGTGAGGGTGTGTATGGTGTGCGGTGCATATATATATATATATATATATATATATATATATAAATGCTGTGAGTAAATGTCTGTTGCTGGTTTACAGATTGCAGCTGTTGGACAGCACTGCATCACCATAATTTTAGTATTTGATGTTAACATCGATAATTCCAACTAGCAAATGAGATTAACCCATGCTGCACTGCTGGAAAGATGAGTGAGAGTTCTGGTGTGGGTGTTACCTCCGGGGCCATGATTCTGGAGGAACCAGAAGAAAACAGGAGACCTGGGAGCAACCAACAAGCTCCTGCCAGGGGACAGAGACACCTGCGCTGTGGTCCCTGTGCCCTGTGGCCCCGGCAGCAGACATGGTTGTGTGTAGTACCACTCTTCATCGGATTCATTGGCCTTGGACTGAGCTTGATGCTTCTCAAGTGGATTGTGGTGGGCTCAGTGCGAGATTATGTGCCCACAGATCTGGTTAATGCCAAGGGCATTGGGCAGGATCCTATTTTCCTGTCAAAGCCCAGTACCTTCCCAAAGAGCTTCGATACTACTACCACCACTGCTGTCACACATTTAGTCAGCTCGACGATGTCGTATAGCACTACAGCTACTGTGGTGCGAAGCAGAACAAGGCCTGGTGTTCACCCAGTAAGCTCCACCACGAGCAAGGGTACTATGCCAGGCAAACAAGCTACACAAGGGAGCACTACCATGCGTCATGGGCCTCACACCCCCATGTTCACCACCACCAGTGCAGTTAGCACCAACTCCAATGAGGGCATCTCAACTTCCAGTATGAAGACCTCCAACCCAACAGTGCTACATGACTCCACACAACTATGGACACAGAATCAAAACACCAAGTTGTTGGCCATCACGTCCACACCAACACACAACAGAGGAACAACACGTGAGTTTGCATTCTAAATGGGATTTGAAATAAATATAGGATGGATGATCATATATGTGTCACACATGTTTGCACCTACAAATATTTCAGTCCATTCTTTAGCTTTGTCAAGGCATATGATGAATTCTGTTATTGCCATTTATTTTTAGATAGATAGATAGATAGATAGATAGATAGATAGCTTTTTGTATTATATATAAGCATACTTGCAAATTCTTTCACATATTTCAGCAATACTTACTTATTCCCTCACTTATTTAGAGGGAAAATGGCAACAATAATCATTTGAAGCCTCCCCTTAATTGTACTTTTCTCAGATTGATGAGCAAGTCTGAGTTCATGATTATTCCAGTTAGATGAATATCTGATTCTAGCCTACAAATTGACTGTACAGTGGGGCATGTCTTGTGCATTAGATGGCTGAATCCAAATTATGAAGTAGGCTATTGTGACTAGAATATGGACACTGTGGCATTAACTCTTGTTTGAGCTTGAACTACCAACACAACTTCAGAATGCCAGTATGATTTTAATACCTCATTAAAGGTCAATTCACTTGCTCTGGCCTAAAGTAAAAGCCATACCTTAATCAATATGAAATTAATTGAACATGTTACCTATTTATTCTGTAGTTCTGATTATAATGCAACAAGGTCACTCTGATTTCTGATATCAAAACTATTACTTATGATATACCTTGGACCAACGTTCATTGTTCAGCAATGATTTAGAGGTTTTGTTATAGGGTCTCCTCCTATCAAAATTCATTCATATGAAATTAAATACCAGGGAATGCAGGAAGGAAGGGTCGAAAGAGCATGGGAAAAGCCCCCCCCCCCCCCCCCCCCCAAAAAAAAAAAGATTAAGGCAGTATACCAATGTATCTAAAAATCAGATGTACTTGCTGGCATATATCTAAAATATAACTGCTATGTTAAAGACAATGGTTAAAATAATGAACTACTAGGATACTTGGTGCAAGTCCAATGGGTGCCCAAATAGGAACCAATGTTGAGCTCATACTGACCTTTTGCATACTGTAGGGCACCAAGTGTCAGAGGGGGCACCAACATTTCCCCAATGAATAGGAGTAGCTTTAGGCTTCTGCAAACTGCTTCTCACTCTTACTCAAGAGCATCTACAATTTTCAAAATGCACCAACACCATGTTACATTAGGATGCTCAATTATTTTTATTCACATGCGCACCGTACCAAGCCTAAAATGTAGTCTACTTTTTACTACATAAACATAGGCCTGGCCTCTGATTAATATATCAACAGCGCTGCTAGGGCACTGGACAGGGGAACTAACTTAGTAGGTTAACTAGCTCTAATGCTAATTAGATTATTATTATTGGTAATATAAGAATTTCAAAGAAGAGGTCCTGGTCACTGTTTGGCTTAGTCAAATTTGTATATTTATGTTGTCGGAATTGGTAACAGCGACTCTTAACTTTATGATGTTAATTTTCATGTCATGTACTCACTCCCCTGATTTCTGCTATGAAATATTTACCCATGGCATGATCTGTCATTTGCTGGTTATAAATACAGAAACACATAGATAGATGCTTTATTGATCCCAGGGATATAGGCATTCAGTGGTTTAAATACGACACATACAAAATCAAGAAAAACATACAAGAAAATAAATCAATGGTAAAGTGATATTATATCCTCCAGAGTAAATATAGAATGCTGTCACTATGATAGTGTATATCAGTGAAAGCAATGCATTATACACCTTGATAGAGCATATGTTAATGAAGATAGTACAAATGATGATTACAGTAAAAAAGAAGACCATGGAAGTTAGTCAGTAGGGCAAAAATAATAATTTTGACCACAATTATTATTAAATATGAATCATTTTTCACATTTCATTTGGTAAACAATACCTGGACAATGGTATTGACACATGAAACAGTGCACCTGTACAAATGAAGAATTTCGGCCCCAAGCGCAAACCCCCCCTTTACTGCTCTGGGTCTCCAAAGTCATGGTAAACCCTCTGTTTTGCAAGTTAATTTATTGAGGAAGACTGAGGACAGTTGTAATTCGCATAATTTCTCAGGTACTGTCTAAAATGCTGTGATGAAACTCACAGACAATGGGCCCTATCTTGACGGTCTGAAACACATGGTCTGAGATGTATGGTTTAAGCACAGGTTGTGTCCAGTCCGAAATTGCTATCTTGATGGTGTAATATGATCGGCAGGCGCATTGTTTAAAAAGAGTTGTAGGTATGTTTCTTAATTAGTCACAAGTGTGTTTTGGCCGTAACATCTATTAAACCAATGAGAGAGGCATCTGTCCTTTCCTTTAAGAGCAAGGAACGCAACATCAAACAGTGTGTTGGAATTTTGACAATGAGTGAGCACACCTCTGCAGAAGAAATCTGCTTACATGCAAGACCATGTATGCAACACCAGGATTCCACTAATCGTTGCTTTCCTAAAATGTGTGTGTGACTAGCAGTCACAGAGTATAGCCAAAGTCCTTTTAGGCAAGCCCCCCCCACTCGGCGGCATCTTGCAACGCACTTTGGGCAGTTATCGGGCAGCCTATTTCCTATTCAAGGGAAAGGGGAAGCATACATGAAGGGGCAGATATGTGTAGAGACTACTGCCATGGTAAAGCCTACATCAGGGCTATTCAACTAGCAGGTCGCGGGCCGGATGCGGCCCGTTGGATTTTACTTGCAGTCCGCCCGCAAACTGCCTTCAAATCTGGCTTTCAACGTAAAATTGAAGATGAAAATCGGCAGTTCCAGTCGGAATGGACTGACAAGTATATGTTTACATAGCCATCAACATCACGTAATAAACCAAAGTGTTTACTCTGCAATTAATGTATTTTGTTAATGAAGGAATATAATGCTAAGTGGGTAAGGAAAGGAGTAAAATGTTGCTTATTGTTTGTAAGGATACTGTTTCACTGATTTCTTTTTAAAAAATATGAGCTTTGACAGAAGTTGGGTTCCATCCCATGATACTGTCTATTTGACAAATAATCTATATGGATCTGCTTTATATGCACCTTATGTCTCTTTAGAGCCTATTGATAAATCTCAAGGTATTCAATATATTCATTGTGGCCGGTTTCAACAGTTGAAAGTCCAACCTAAACTTCACCTCAGTCTCACAGCCAACGACAAAACTAAGTAAAAAAAAACAAGTCAAAGACAAAACACTTAGTTTACACTTAGTTTACATTTACTTTCACTATTGACTGACAAGGGTTTACAATCGAAAACATAGCCTAAAAAAATAACACTTACCCCAATAATATTCAAATGACAAATGATAAAAATCCTAAGGATATTCATCCAAGCAGATGAGTTGTTGCCTGGGACTCGTTGCTAAGGACTGCTTACCTTTTGTGAGAGGGCACCTTCAAAATGCTTAACATGCACCTTTCACTTTAGACCAGGTTTTTCTTGGTCAGTGGCGTTATCATTTTTAGTGGCATTAATATAGCGATTGTGCTGGGTGTAAGATAGGATTTGTATTAAGAAATACTTAAATGTATAATGTGCTGATATGTTTACTCCGAAAGTGCAAATATGTTAATAACTATGTAACAGTTACAGTTGAATATTGTTAAATTGACAAATGTTAATGAGCTGTAGTTTCCACAGTAGTAGTTTCTCTGTATTGTATTTGAGCTGTAGTTTTCCTGTATTTGCCTACCAATAACTACCACATAAATATGAAGAGTTCCGTCTGACCACTTTTCTTTTAAATGAGCATTTAAATTCAGATTCCTATAGGTTTTTGCCTATAAATCGATATTTCAGACCAGGAAGAGAGTGGTATTTAGTGGGTTTAGAAGTTAAATTATTTGATTAGCGTATACTATGTGTGGAGAGCATCCCCTCACCATCTTTATCTCATTTTTGACATAGGTGGCGTTTAGAGGCTTTTGCATCTGAACCCTTCATATATAATATGTTATAATTCATTGGTAATAGTGGAGTTTTTTTATATCAGGTGTAGTTCCTCTGTATTGAGTATACTGTATTTTATTATGTGTTTGTCATAATAAATACATGTTGGGTAAAAGGAAGAGTTAGTACTGTATGCAGAACAGTAGCTGACCGCAACCTAATGTTAAGCTTCTAAGCTTCTTTTTTTCCAATGTGTACTATTTATGTGGGTTCATTTAAGAGATTGTGCAAACTAAAATGAATTAACATAAAGGGATATCTTTTCAACATGGGCCCTATGTTTAGATGTTTTAGTCACAAACTGCCATTAGGTACAAAAAATATGGTAATTTGTGCAATATCAATTTAAAATGCTATTACTAACAGCAATGCAATCCTGTAGGGCATGTCTTCAAACATCAAAGTAGACTACTTTTTTGACCACCAACTTGGCTTTACGTCATTGTGATGGCCAACATTTGTAGGATCCATACAGAGATACCATTGTGTTTGTTTACCTAAGCAAAAGTAATGATTGTGTTTGTGATCAGTAATTATGTACAGGATCGCCACTAAGCCAACATCATTGTTGATGTGCTGGCCTTGTTAGTGTGAAACAACAGTATTAGCATTTGTTAGCATTTCAATGCTAGGATATAACATAGTTTATGTTTTTAGATTCTGAATAAAGCTCAATAGTGACCGCCCACTCCAGGGCTGGAAGTAGAAAATCCCATTCATTTTCTCCATTGAGAATTTGATTTTAAGCCATAATATCATAACCATCCAAGGTAGACAGACTTTAAACCAGCTATGTGATGATGAAGAGCTTGTACTGTATATGATCATTTATTACACGGCTCTTCACAAGGCAAGTAGAACGCTCCATTGACTTGAATGGGATTTCCCAAAGTTCTAGCGGTCATTATGTAAGGGATAATGTATAGAACGCCGGTCACTATTGGGAAAATAAGTCCCGACAGGGCGAACCGGTCTTGCTTCGCCCTGAAGGGACTTATTTTCCCAATAATGACCGGCGTTCTATACATTATCCCGCTTATTATACGGCTACTTGCCAAAACGAAAAAATAAACTCCACGATATGTCTCTTTACACTTATTTGTTACCGTTTCGTTGTGGCTTTTGCTGAGAAACAAATAGTTTGCAACACATGCTGAACTTGAATCAAACTGATCAACCGTCTGCTTTCACTTTTGAATGAAGTTCCAATGCAAGA
Source organism: Alosa sapidissima (assembly GCF_018492685.1). Taxonomy (NCBI): domain Eukaryota; kingdom Metazoa; phylum Chordata; class Actinopteri; order Clupeiformes; family Clupeidae; genus Alosa; species Alosa sapidissima. Next base: position 33,882,586 of record NC_055972.1, read on the forward strand.
AGTACCATTGACAGCGGTAATTATATGTTTGCAGCGGTAATTACATGAAAATATTTTACCGTAGAACGTTGGGAAATCCCATTCAAGTCAATGGAGCGTTCTACTAGCATTGTGATGAGCTGTATAATAATTCCGAGAAAAGGACCTCTGAAAAAAATAATGACCGCTGTCAATGGCAACGGAGTTTTTGCTTCTAATTCAGGTATTTCATATCACTGCGCAAGGACTGGAACTTCATTCAAAAGTGAAAGCAGACAGTTGATTAGCTGTGTTCTAAAGAATGTTTGATTCAAGTTCAGCGTGTGTTATTGCAAACTATTTGTTTCTCAGCAAATGCCACGATGAACGGTAACAAATAGGCTAGGCTATGTCATATCGTGGGGAGTTTATTATTTCGTTTTGGCAAGTAGCCGTGTAATAAGCGGGATAATGTATAGAACGCCGGCCATTATTGGTAAAAAAAGTCCCTTCAGGGCGGAACAAGACCCCTCCGCTGGGGTCCGGTTCGCCCTGTCGGGACTTATTTTCCCAATAATGACCGGCGTTCTATACATTATCCCTTACGTAGACACCACAAGTTCATATGATATGTTTTATTTGAAATTTCACAGAAAAGCACACCAAAAGTCCTTAAGTGTAAGAGAGTCTTAATTGGTAGATATCACCATTGCTATGGAAATGTTTATGACTTAACTCCAACCTCAATCTACGTTGGTTTGCGTTGGAGTATTTACACATTCATGCTATACTTTGTCAGGTTAGTGTGAATTAGGTAAAATGTCACACATCTTGCACATTATGAAATACTGAATACTGTCAATTAGTGCAATTATCTCCCTCTAATATTAAAACAGGACAGAAGACCCAGTCAAGACACCAGTCTTGAGGGCCTACATGATTTATTCTTTTCAGTTCCTTAAGGCTTTTCATTTTACTTTGATGCCATGAAAAGAAATGTTTATTACATTACACAATTGCATGTAACATCTATATGATCTATACATGTTACAACTACATCTACTGATTTACCCGACTATAGATGAAAAGACTATGAACTACTATGCCAAGACAAAGAAAAATGTAGGAAAGGGATTCCACCATGACATTAGTATATGGCATTTCATCATAAAAGTTAACTGATAAAAAAATGAACTGTTAAGGCCTCATCTTAAACCCAGCGCACCATTGCACCAAGCTCGATGCAAGTCTTGTTCCTATTTACACCCAATGCAGTGATTTTTTTCACCAAGCACTCAAGTTTATAAGTTGTCAAAATTTGTGCATGATAAAAAAAACACTATTTTAATGCCACTAAAAATGATGATGCCACCAACCAAGAAAAACCTGGTTTAAAGTGAAAGGCACATGTAAAGCACAGCTAAGGTGCCCTGTCACAAAATGTGAGTGAGCCCTTAGCAACGAGTCCCATACAACAGCTGGTCTGCTTCAATGAATGTCCTTATTTTGATTTTTATTCAGACATTCAAATTATTTGGGTAAGTGTTTTTTTTTTTCTTTTTCAAGGCTATGTTTTTGTCAGTCAATAGTGAAAGTAAATAACTAAGTGTAAAACTTTGTTTTGTCGTTACCTATGAATCTGAATACTAGGCGAGTGCAGATGCATGTAGACTATACTCTGCTTATGACAAACACCTTTTAGTAAAGCAAGCTTTAGTTGAATCCTGGTATTGCATACACAGTCTGGCGTGCAGATTCCTTCTGCAGAGATGTGCTCACTTGTCGTCAAAATGTCACTCATTGGTTTAAGGATGTTATGCCCAAAACACACCCACAACTAATTAAGAAGCATAAGAACAGCCCTTTGAACAATGCGCCTGGTGTCTGATCACTTATAACACTGTCAAAATAGCACATTTGGACTGGACACACCCTAATGTGCTTAAACCGTAACACTTCAGACCATGCATTTCAGACCCTCAAAATAGGTCCCTAAATCTGATTCAAATTAAATATTTTATGCATGCTGGTCAACCGTTATTTGTTTTTAATACATTGTGAATCATGCAATTTGTTGTTGGGTTTCTGTAGTGAAAACATGACCGCATGGTACTGTAGTTTTTAATAATTACTTTAAGGATTGCTTCAACAGTTGGTTGTTGACAGGTGTCCCTTTACCTGTGTATGATGAAGAGACAAATCGGTGAAAGAAGGCTGTTGTTCTATTATCCCCTATCACTCATCATAGTTCAATCAGACAGTGTGATGTTTGAGTTTAAGTTGAGTTATGCAGCAAATATAAATCATGGCCTATCAGACAGTCTAAAGAATGATTTTATTTAGACTGAAAATGAAGGCTATAACCTGGTACTTAGAATAACTAACCTCACAGAATCACATGTAAACCAGGTACCTCATAGGGAGGCACTGATTACCAAGTATTGCTATTGCACTGATCACCATGGTAATATTTCACACATGACACCTCCATCGTCTTTAATGGTATCTATGGTAACTGCAGAACCTACACAGCTGCTATAGAGCACAGTTATATTCAGGTCTTATTTATAACAGGAAAGAAAAAATACATTATTCTTATTTTCTTCCTACACAGTACTTTGTGAGATCTTCTTAGTTTGCAGGGGTATATCTTTACCTGCGACATGTGTTATAACACATATTATAATTGCATTAGATTTACTTCTAATTATACTGATGATAACACTAGCATAAATAAATTCATTTTGCCAATAAAGTAATCACAATATATTTTCAATTGTTTCGTTTGGGTGGTTAATAGTTTAGTTTTGTAGCAGACTCTATTGTCCAACCAATGATGAGAAAATCTTAATCTTAATTGCCTGCAGAATGTGTAAAACAATATTTTACAACCCCAATTCCAAAATAGTTGGGACGCTGTGGAAAATGTCAATTGAAATAGAATGCTATAGTTTATATGGTTACCCTATATAAAATTGAGAACAGTTCAGACAGAATCATCAATTGCTGAAAACAAGAAATTTGACATTTTTAATTGCATGCCAGCAATAACTCTTTAAAAATACAGGGTATGTTTGACACTGTGTTGCTTCACCTCTTAATTTAATAACATTCTGTAAATGTTTTGGAACTGAGGAGGCCAGTCGCTAGAGTTTTGAGCATGAAATGTTGTCCCATTCCTGCCCAATATAGAATTTCAGCTGCTCAACAGTCTGCCATCTTCATAACCATGTTTTTCATCCCACAATGCACCCAATGCAGGGACGGACTGGCAGTCTGTGCGTTCGAGAAAAGTCCAGAACGGCAGTCCATCCGACGGCCGTCGACTGCCTGGCTCAGTGGCTCATCGGCCACATAGGGCTACTGTCTCTCCACATAAATATGCGTCATTGAGGCTTGATCAAAGCTATCAGTATGTCTACGCTACCAGTTGTCATCCGTTTTCAATGACACAGGCAAGATGATGCAGCCTTTATCCCCCCCCCCTCTATGGTTCATTCTTGCTCATAATAAGTGACCTTGGGTGACATGAAAGGCGCTCTAAATAAAATGTATTATTATTATTATTATTATTATAATAGCTTTGCGCTATTAGCGCAATTAAATTATGTGCGTGTCGGTAAGATGTATTTGTGGAAGAACTTGGTTAGGTTAGCCCTATCAAAAACGAAAAACAAGGCAACAGAAAACTGAGTGGGAAAACAGTGACATTTAACCAGTTTCCCCCCCTATATTTACCACTCAAATAATTTATCATAGCCTATAGTGCATTTAGTGTGACTTAAACCTACCCTTTATCCAGTTTTAAGCGTGATTCTAGAATATTTTTTTTTTTGAAAGGAGCTACGAATAGGCGTGCTGCACATCTAGGCATTACCGTTTATTTTCTTCAGTTCAACAAAATGGTAGCCTACGTATTCATAAAACATTGGCAAAACATAACTGTAAGAGCAGCAGACATACACTAGGCCTACATACAGTATCACAATAACCCCTTTTCAAATGAAAAGTCCCCATAAAGAAAGAAGGCCTCTTCATTTAAACAAATATATAATTAAATGAAAATAAAAAAACATGAATAAAAAACATGAATATAACATGTAAACAGATCATTTACATGTTATAAGGGGTTATTCACAATGAGCTACCCCTGCCTTGCCTACAGAATAGAGGTTAAACATAGGCCTGACAGTGTTGCTTTGTTTAGGCTATAAGATTTCATTTTTTTACCCTCAGTAAATGTCATGTTGAGGTTAGTTTAACAGGTATGACCTTTACATTATTCAAAGCTTGCTCAGGAGCTAGGCTTACTCCCTTGATGTAGTATGTGATGAGATTAAACTCCAAATAGACTTGCTTAAAATTTGTTTGATATAACAACCTGTGTAGATTTTTAAAGGCTGTATAGTAATATGCTATCAATATATTATAATATAATATATTTTAAGTCAATTTATCAATTAGTTTCCACAAAATTACCCAGAAGTCATCTAAGGGGTTATTTTTCAAAATTTCCGTCAGGGGGGAGCATGCTGGCGCAAACGTTTTTTATCACATGGGGCCCACATTCTCCAGCAGCATCCAATCAATAATTAGTATTTTTGTAAAATGTGACCACCTATTTTTGAATGTGATACCTTGACTGGCAAAGTCTATGAGACAGCAAGGGTGTGTGTGTGTGTGTGTGTGTGTACTGCGTATGGTCGTGGGCCTATTTGGAAGAGAGTCCAGGGGCTTTTTTAAGTCCCAGTCCGTCCTTGACCCAATGTGACAGGGCAGGGTTTCCCAAAAGCATCGTAAGCCTAAGATGGTCGTAAAGCCCCTCTTGTGCTAAAAAACTCTTTTTCAGTTTTTTAGCACTTTAAGGCCCTTTTCTGGTTTGTTTTGGATGAACTAGAGTGGTGGACACCGAAATTTTGACGATTCGTCCTGTCTCGACTTTTCTGACTCATTTTGAATCGCCTTTGACTTCTCAGGGTGGCTGGCAATTGGCATACTGTAGTAGGCTACTCAAACATGTCCTAAAACAACCCTGAACGTTCGTTTTCAAAACTGTGCAACTGTGGTGATTAAAAGCCGACAAAAATGAAATTAAAGGGTTAACTTAGCGATGTTGTACGTTTTTTTAGGCTAAAACATTTTTTGTCACTTACAGGAAACATCACCTCACCATCCGCTAGCTGCCTGTGTCCTGAATACACTGTAAAAAAACGCGATCTCTGTGGACAACCCAGGCTCCAAAAACAGCCTCAAAACAACTTGGGCAAACCTTGCCTATAAAAACATAACAAACTGTTCCAGCAAATCACATTTGAAATGCGCGTTTAGGAGAGTTTCAATTGCACGGGAGGGAGGGGGAGGAAGTAGCGAGCTAGCTTTCTGTGTTGTTTAAACATCAACAGAAGTGACGTTACCCAGCATCGCTTAGAGCGCCTTTATTAAAGTATTAAGTTATTAAACAAGACGTTGCCAGAATAGTTTGCCATTATCTTTGTGTAAGTGTAGGCTATTTTTTATTAGGCCTATGAGCAGGGTTCCTGCGGGGTCTTAAAAAGTCTAAAATTCTGAACTTTAAATTTAAGGCCTTAAAACGTCTTAAAAACGGACAGATTTTCATCCGAGGTCATACATTTCATTTAGTCAGGTCTAAAAAATATTTTACCATTGTTCATTTCCAGAAACGCTGGCCGCAGAAAGTTATTACAAAGTAACCAAAAAGTATTGAGTTGTACCATGCAAAGCGGAGCTCTAGCGTCTTTGCTACAATTGTAACAAAACCAGCTAAACGCTGCTCTCAGAACCTTGGTTCGGTGTGTTGTAGTTCTTTCTGGGGGATATTGGTGTTGGTACGGATGCGGTGATAAATCTACAAATTCCGTGATGAATGCAATACCTACCTCTGCATCTCCTCAGAGTTTGTTAAAGTTTGGCTATGTGTGGAAAATGGGAAAGTGTACTTTCAACGAGACATGGCTAGATCACAGCGATTTCCGCTGTTGGTTACAAGAGGTACCCAGCTCCAGGTTCGAGGCTCGCTGCAAATTTCGCAAAAAAATATTCAATTAAGGACTCTGGGTCATGGACGGATCATGAACTTTCAGGCCCCTGGACCCAGATGTATTAAGGGCCCCCCACTAATTGTTGCATATGTGGGAGGGGGGGTTTGGGGGTCCTCCCCCAGAAAATGTTTAATTTGTTTGATGTGATTTCCTGTATTCTGGTGCATTTTGGGGATGGCCAATACTTTAATTCAATCAGATTCATAGCCTACATCCTGATGTATTGATATTGAGGCAATGATTCCATGCAAAGGTTTGGGCTTCAGGGCTCCCTGACCCCTTGGGCCCCTGGGCCTGGGCCCGGTAAGCCCGTGTAGTAATCCATCCCTGCTCTTGGTGTGAAGGTGTTGGAGTCACATGCCAGAGCAGAGAAACATAAGCTAGCCGCATAATGCGAACCCTTTAACAGCACTTAGCCGCTAATATCATTCAGCCCCACAAAAATACTGTAAGCCCAATGACGTCCCTGACAACACTCATACACATACCTACACCCGCACATGTTCTCATGCAAACACACACACACAGGTGCAGAGAGACGTATGTCCTGCCAAAACACATTTTCACACCCAGTTTCAACTCCAGTCTCATTTTTGACTTCCTTGATAAAATCTATTTTATTTGAGGGCAAGTTTGTTTTAGCCTATTTTCATTTTGGGCTTTAGGGCATTTGGCACATGACATGGAATAGGGCATTTGGCACATGACATGGATGTTTTTTCTTGAGTGAGCAATGTCAAAAGCAGTTGGGTTGTAGACATTGGGTGTGGAAGGTTACTAGTTATTGCTTTATCTGTAAATTAAAGTAATACTTTTTCAATGACTTTTCAATGATTTTTTCAGAATTTCTTTGATTTGAATATGTTTTTGGTAATGCGTCGTGTAGGTCTTAAATTTCAATCGTTATGGTCTTAAATTGTCTTAAAAAGGTCTTAAATATGACTTACTGAAACCTGCAAGAACCCTGTATGAGGTAAAAGCAGAGAAAGGAACATGTGGTTTAGTCTGTGCTGCGTCAAAATCTAAACCTATATGTTATTTAAGCCTACACATTTCCTCATGCTCTTACTCGACCTCTTTCTTATCTTCAAACATCTTCTTAAGTGACACCCCGAAACATTATTGCACAGGCAGCACACACAGTAGGATTCTCACAAGTAGCAAAGAACTGGCATGACCGATGTACCGAGTAGCCTAATTCTAATATGTTCATATATCTTCCAACAAACATAAAAACGGCGCAACAATCTAATCTTAAATAATTACAATTATTTAAGTCTATGTGTGGTATTTAGCCTACTTGGGATGCTTGCATGCAGATGTCAAAGGTTAAATGGTAGGCCTAGCTGTGACGTGCAGTCATCTGACATCACCATCAAATTAGAGGATATTTCAGAATTATTAACGTGGACAGCTCCCCTTAAGAGCGTCTTAAGAGCAGTGCACACGCGTTCACACTACGAGCATGTTCAGAAAACAGCCGGAAAAACCAAGCGAACGATCTTAAGATGAATCGTAGAAAACCATTGGAATATCATGGAATTTTAATAGTCTAAGAATCATTTTTGTAGCAAAGTCAGGGAATATCATGGAATTTTGTATCAGTTTAAAATGTACTTGCCAAAATATATTAATACAAATATATTTTCACGCAGCATTGGTGTTTATCGTATTCCGCTATAAAAAAAGTGAAAGATTCTACAAGTCAGGGAAAATAAGAGAAAAGTCATGGAATTTTACATTTGACTTGGGAATGGGATCCCTTTTAATTGTGCCTTGCCACATGTCTAAGATGCCCATGCCATAGGTACATACTAATACTACTACTAATAATAATCATCATCATTATTTGTATAGCACACCTTTCATACACAGAATGCAGCATTTCACACAATATTAGAGAGAGAGAAAAAAGTTGTAATAATGATAGATAGATAGATAGGGGGCAGCCGTGGCCTACTGGTTAGCACTTTGGACCTGTAACCGGAGGGTTGCCGGTTCAAACCCCGACCAGTAGGCACGGCTGAAGTGCCCTTGAGCAAGGCACCTAATCCCTCACTGCTCCCCGAGCGCCGCTGTTGATGCAGGCAGCTCACTGCGCCGGGATTAGTGTGTGCTTCACCTCACTGTGTGTACACTGTGTGCTGTGTGTGTTTCACTAATTCACGGATTGGGATAAATGCAGAGACCAAATCTTTTATATATCACACACAACAACATAAACAGGATGATAAAAAAAACAAATCCACATGACTAAAATGAACAGTAAAAGACAAGCAAGGAGATAACTACAATAACACATACAATACAATTAATGCAGTGAAAATAGGAAAAGCCTGTAGCAACAGTAGAATGTAAAATAATGTGAAGAAATAGGTTACAAAATAAAAGTGAGTTAACTAAAAGCTCTCATACAGGTATGTTTTCGGGTCTTTTTTTTAAGATGTTTACAGAATTTGTCTGTTTGATGCACAGAGGCAGGGTGTTTCACATTCGGTGCATAATGGATAAAAGCAGCTTTTCCACTTTGCTTGTGGAGCACTTTGGGAACATTTAAAAGATTAGCATCTAATGTTCCTTTGTGGTTGATAATAGTTATAGGACAGAGATAGTTGCTTGGGTAGACATAGTGGTTGCTATGCTAAATAAATTGGTTGCTATGATGTAATAGTGGTTGCTAGGGTGTTACAAGGTTAATTGAGATGGTTGCTAGGGTGTTGTTATGGTAGGTATGAATGGTTGCTAGGTTGTTGGTTGTGTTGGTTTACACAAAAACTTGCTAATAAGCTAACTAGCATCAATGTTATCAGCAAAGTTGTAATGTGAAAACTTTGTTTCACAGTATGTTCTGATAACTTCCAAACTACATAATAGGCTCATTCGAGATTAGCTGTGGCTGACTTCATACATCAACTTGAATTTCAAAGGCTAGCCGGGAGGTGCTAGAACAGATGGCAGCTTGTCCCGAACAGATCAGCTGTCGTGACTCATGGGAGACATTGCAGGAGATATCACAGAATTTTGTGTGCAATAAATACAGTTTAACTTTCCTTCTTAATCATTAAAATGAGCATGATAATTGACATAATACATTGCTATGATGTAGTTTAAACTAGAATCGCATATCCGAGGAACTGCAATGGTGGTTGCTAGGGTAATTATGTTGGTTGCTAGGTTGACATTATAGAGGTGGTTGCTAGGTTGTTCCTAGGGTAATTAAGATGGTTGCAAGGGTAATAATAATAATAATAATAAGCTTTATTTGTATAGCACCTTTCATACACAGAATGCAGCTCAAAGTGCTTTACATTTGGAGCATGTAACACAATAATAGTCAGTCAGTCATTATCAATCACTTTCACTTTTTTTCATTGCTGTGGCCGTTTATGATCCAATCAGCAACATATCAGAAATATAGAAAATAACATGTAACACAGTTATTAGAGAAGAGTCAGTCATTCCCCTTTGTTGCTGTGGCCGTTTATGATCCAATCAGCAACATATCAGATATACTATTATACTACTATGGATATATAAAGGCTTTGCTGACAAATGCCTAGGCTAACAAATGCTAACAAATAATGTTTGTTGTTATGGTGGTTGCTAGGTTGACATTATAGAGGTGGGTGCTAGGTTGTTGCTAAGGTAATTAAGATGGTTGCTAGGGTTATTAAGATGGTTGCTAGGGTGTTGCTATGGTAATTGAGGTGGTTGCTAGGGTGTTACTAGGGTATATACGGTGATTGCTATGCTAAATAACACGGTTGCTATAGTGGTTGCTAGGGTAATCATGTTGGTTACTATGGTGTTTGCTAGGGTCACTTTATAGTGGTTGCTAGGGTAGTTAAGATGGTTGCTAGGGTATTGCTAGGGTATATATGGTGGTTGCTATGCTAAATAATACGGTTGCTAGGGTAATGATATTGGTTGCTAGGTTGACATTATAGTGGTGGTTGCTTGGTTGTTGCTAGGGTAATTCAGATGGTTGCCAGGTTACATATGGTGGTTGCTATGCTTAATAACGTGGTTGCTATAGTGTTTGTAATCATGTTAGTTGCTATGGTGGTTGCTAGAGTCACATTATAATGGTGGTTGCTAGGTTGTTTCTAGGGTAATCAAGGTGGTTGCTAGGGTGTTGCGCATCTTTTTTTAAAGCCAATCCAAGTCAATCCATGTGTATACAGGTCATGCACATGGTCTACTGTGGATCTAAAAAGACTTGTTTGACATAAACTGGCTTCAAAAAAGATGTGACAGTGCGGACCTGTATAACTGGTGCTGGCTAGATACAAAAAATCTGGTTTCAAATAGAGATTTCACAGCAATTCGTACTGTGAAATCTCTATGTTAATTGTGTGTTTCCAAGGGCATGGACCTCGGCTTCATCCAAGGATTCCAATGGTACCTCATTATTGAAAATAGGACATACGGGTCAAAAGTTACATGCACACACCTTCACAGACACAGACAGCCCAGCCCAGCTCATAATTGACCTGTCGCTAAGTGCCACCCTTAGAACACAGATGAGCCAATGACAGTCCAACCTCAACAGACTCGGACATCAGCTCGAACAACTCCATAGGAAAAAACAGGGAGGAGGCATAAAGTGACAAATTAATGGTTATTTATGGAGTTTATTTCCTCAAAAAACCAGACGGAAAACCATGGTCAAACATTGTGCATGGGGGATGTGTAATACCGATAGTCGGTACCCCGAGTAGCTATAACGAGGGTATATTTCATCAACAGTAGCCTACAGGACGTCTCTCGCATTTGCAACAGCTTGACGTAATGTAGGCTACTAAGGCCACAACGTGGGCACAGTAACCAGGTTCCCTGTTAAATCCCAAGATGAAAATGCTCATTAGCCAACTACTATATTCTTACTACATCAAATGTTAATATAGCCTAACACTTAGTCTCAATCTTCAACTAGCTAGCTAGCTAGCATTAACATCAGTGTTTTTTGCGCAGTGATCTGGCTACTTGCCTCCACTTTAAGCTTGTCACCTTGTATACATTTTAAAGTTTTGAATATACCCCTCCATAGCATAATTAAGTTCCTTTTGTACGACAGGGTATTAGGGCCACACATGAAGAAAAAAATATTTTTGCCATGACGAGATTAAACTCGACATGTCGACTTTAAAGTCGCCATGTCGACATTAAACTCGACATTTCGAGAATAAAGTTGAAATGTCATGTCGACTTTAATCTTGACGTGTCGACTTTAAAGTCGCCATGTCGACATTAAACTCGACATTTCGAAAATGAAGTTGAAATATGTCGACTTTAATCTCAACATTTTGAGAATAAAGTTACGACTGCTCGGGACGATTAAAAAGGAGGACAAATTAAACATTCCAGTTTTCTTTGAGTGCAGGCGCGCGGGAACCTATTTTTGACCAGGGGTGCTGAATAACAAAAATAATGGATGTCCGACGATTTCTCCCATCCTGGACATGTTTTGGATTTTGACTGCTAAATATAGACAGACTTGAGTTTGGAAATTATTATTAATTGATAAAAACTGGTCTTTACAACAGATTAGATTTGTTTGTCCAGGTTGAGATGGGAGTCTAAAATAACATCCAGGTTACGGATAGGCCTATGGATACTGAAAAAGATCTTTGGTGGAGGTAGGAGTGAAACCAGTTTAGAGCTGTATCCTTAATGCCAACCCACTGTTCAAGACACTCAAGCACTCTAGGAGTAGTAGTCACTACAAAAAGTGGAAGTAGGAAGAATAATTTAAGAAGAACAATAGTGGGCCTGCTTGATCAAGCCCACTAATAAATAAAGTACACTTAAGAAGCAATAGTGGGCTTGCTTGATAAAGCATACATAATGGCCCACCTTGATTAGAACCTTGTTATGGGAAAAACAGTTTTACATTGTGTTTGTTAAAAATGACAATTGGCCGATATATATGGAATCAAAAACAACGCCATAAAGATTTTGTGCCCGTGAAAAGATATTCACATGTGTAATAGAGTTTTGCAGCTGTATAAAATATTTGTGCTTGTGCACATAAACTTTGTACTTATATATTTTATGCATGTGTGAAAAAAAAATTGTCTTCGAAGATTTGCACAAGTGTAGAACCGTTTTGTAGCTGTGGAATTAATTTGTCTGTGTGCAAAAAAAAAATGCGTATCTGCAGAAATATTTTGTGAAAAACATTTGCCCACAGGGATGTATTGTGTGTGGAACAGCTTTATACAGTAGCAACAGGCAATAAAGGAACTTATGTATTTGTGCATACAATTAGGCAGCAATTGGGAGAAGTGCAACATCTATCTTTTGTGTGCAAACTTTTTTACAGACACGAATTTTGGCAGTGTTTTGTCGTCGTTTCTACAGAGCCAATAAGCACATTGCATCGCCTACTGACTAGCCAATCAGAAGACGTCCTGCGTCACATCTCTCGGCCAGGATCAGGCACAGAGCTAGCGAACTTAGGTCTTCTAATAAGTTATGCCTTTTACAACAAGCTTTTTGATGGAAAAGTAGTGTTTCATTTCCAAAATCTTTGTTTAGTGAACACATAAAACCGTCAGTTTATAAGCAAGAAGGGTAACACTCCATAATAAGGTGCCATAATAAATAGCAAACTAGTAATTACCTAACCCTTTGTTAATATTTGTTAATTGTTACTAAAATATCTATTTGCCACAAGTTAATAGTTTTTTCATCATTAATTAAATATTAGTTGTTTGCACAAAATCTGTATGTTTGAACAAATGTATTAATATTGTATTCATATTTGTTAATAGTTAACTAAATGTCTTTTTGGCACAAATCAACAGTTATTTCTTACATCACTTACATGTTAAATGTTTATTTACAAACTATATGCAAATATAAAAGTTAATGACATATTATTATTTATCTAGCTTTTCTAATTAGCTTTGTGGAGAATTTATGGAATTTATGGTTTATGGCTTTATGGTCTTGTGGGGTGTATAAGGCACCCTACTGCCAGTGGTTGGTTGTGTGAGAGTTTGCGTACCTCTTCTTCCACTTCATCCTCATTGGATACCTTTGTGGTTGGCTGTCCTGTAATTGGTGACCCTCTGTCTAGTGTTTGAAAGTAGTGTACTCTTTGCCTTTGGAAGTACTATTTGGTTGCTGCTCGAATTTGGTAAAATTCAGGTGAGGTGGGTGTACCAGAGTTAGAAATGTAGTTTAGTGTTTGTATGTGATTTTCGCCGTAATTAAGCAGCTTTATTGAGATTGGTGTTTTGGAGCCCCCTTTGGAGAAACGGTATACTGCAGCTCTGCTGTGTTTTGTCCTTGTATTGTTGCAATAGCCGATCAGAAGCGGTATGCTTTGCATTGGGTAGGTTGACTGTATAAAGCACTCCCCACTTTGTTTTAAATTTGTAACTGTAAAATTTTGTTTAAGTTGAAAACTTCGATATACCACCTGTATTGTTATCATCATTAATTAAATATTAGTTGTTTGCACAAAATTGCACTATTGTTAGGATTTGGGTGCAATTCTAGCAACTTAGAGAACGTTTATTAATGTTTTCATTATGACCAAGAGTTCATACACACTGAGTCTTACAGTAGGCCTACGTGACTAGCTGTAAACTCCGCTAGCAACTTAGCAAAGTGCAATTCAGTCTAGCAGGAAATGAATGTACATTTAGTTTAGCATGTCTATGCATTACCTCTGTATGGTCTACGTCTGTGAGTGTTTAGTGAGACTCAGAATATTAATTAACTGTCGTTCTGTGCACCTGAACATTCCATGTCGCATGTCTCCCTTGCTAGTAGGGCTGACAGTGATGGTATAGGAATGATGCATATAATATAGCCCATTCAACTACTTCTTTTTATTTTGCTTGTGCAGATGCTGTTTTATGTATGCCAGTGCCTGAAGGCATGTTTTGTTTGAACTTTTCCTAAAGGAATAAATGTGATAAGCCAGTTTTGGTCTCAGTCCCTTCACCGTCTGACTAATAGTTATATATTACTAATGTATTAATAAAGCTTAACCAACTTTATTATAAGGGTCCCCCATACTGATAGTTATATACTACTAATATATTAATTAAGCTTAACCAACTTTATTATAAGGGTCCCCCATACTGATAGTTATATATTACTAATATATTAATTAAGCTTAACCAACTTTATTATAAGGGGCCCCACGCTTATAGCTATATACTACTAATATATTAATTAAGCTTAACCAACTTTATTGCAATCGGTTCCGGCGCCGACAAGAGTGGCAGCATGTCAAGGTAGCTCCGTGTTTTTTTCTTGAATTTCCCCTTGGGGATCAATAAAGTATCTATCTATTGTAAGGGTCCTATGGGGAGTGGTTCATATTGGGATAGTCAGAAGCACAGTTTAATAACAATTAGTTAAATAATAATAAGTCATTAACTTTTCTGTTAACATATAGTTTGTAAATAAACATTTAACATTTAAATGATGTAAGAAATAACTGTTAATTAGTGCCAAAAAGACATTTAGTTAACTATTAACACATGTGTGTAGGGCAATATTAGTTAATAGATTTGTTAAAACATTAACATACAGATTGTATGCAAACAACTAATATTTAATTAATGATTAAAAAACTATTAACTTGTGGCAAAAAGATATTTTAGTAACAATTAACAAATATTAACAAAGGGTTAGGTAATTACTAGTTTGCTATTTATTATGGCACCTTATTGTGGAGTGTTACCGCAGAAGAATCAAGAATAGAAATCAAGAATTACGATCTTTGAGTTTGTTTATCGTTACCTAGCAACCAAGGCTTTAGGTGTTAAAAATGATGGCAGTTTCACTATATACAAGATGTGCCTTAGCACAGTGGTTAGAGGAGCGAGCTTTGGTCTAAGGATCATTGGTTCGAATCCAGCATTAATCATTCTGCCAATGTTAGTTTTGGACTAGATTTTTACATGCCAACACAAAAGGTTGTAAAAGTAGCCAAATTGACAAGCATGATTTATTTTTGTGGAGAGAATGTGCAGGACTGGGCGGCAGTAATATTTTGTATTCATCATAAATAGGCTTTCCACTTGTATTTATTCTGAGATTCTTCACAGAGATGGCACCCGATTGGTCCGATTCAATTTGTTTTGGAGTTGTCGGCCTATTTAAAAACAAAAACATTAGGCTATGCATTAAGCATTAGGCTATTGTTGGCCTTGTTGTCTTTAGAAGTTGATCGAACATTGTAGGCTACCTCACAAGTTATAGTTAACTACAAAAGTTTTACCGCCTGCGTAAATGGAGCATTTAGAAGCTGCGCTGTGTAGTTCGGAGGTTTTCGGATTCTGAAGCAATTCGATCTTTGTCTCCGGAGAACGGACAACAGAGATTGACAGCGACAGCACTGGCGCTATGTTAATTCCAAAGGCAAAGGGAACTTTATCAGGATCCATAGTCTTGTGGTGATTGGTTGAGAGGAAATATACATAATATGCTCATTTACACACAAACTTTAAAGCTGATTTTCTCAAAACTTGTTCTTTTGCTGAGAAGAGGATAGCTTTCACATTTTGGCCAATATCTCTTGGTTGGCTAAACGGAATTGAACAAATTACCCCTTGTTTTAACCCATTTAATCTTAAAATGCCTGCTAAAAACGGCTATAGAATCCTATGGCATTCTAGTTTAAATAACCTTATTTCCTGAGGGTTTTCTGAAAACATACTAAAAATTGTCAACGTCTACCAAAATTTAATATCTAAGCCTCTGTAGCACATAAAAAGCATGCTGCGCTACGCAGCATCCAGCGGGAGATTCAATGTTGCGCTATGCAGCATCAGGCGGTAGATAGAATGTTGCGTCATGCTGCATCCAGCGCGAATGGGTTAAACCCTAGGTCTGTGGATTATAAATATCCAATAAACAATAAATATATGTTTTAATTTTGTTGAACTGGACTCATTTCGTCATGGCACGCCCCAAATAGTTTACAACACACGCTGAACTTGAATCAAACATTCTTTAGAACACAGCTGATCAACCGTCTGCTTTTACTTTTAAATGAAGTTCCATTGCAAGAAGAAGTGGCCGGACTTCTTGCGGAGTGATATGAAAGTAATTATGTGAATCAGAAGCACAAAACCCATTGCCATTGACAGCGGTCATTATATGTTTTCAGCGGTAATTACACAAATATAATTGACCGGTAGAACGTTGGGAAATCCCATTCAAATCAATAGAGCTTTCTACTTGCATTGTGAAGAACCGACAATGAACAGTGTTATTCTCTTGCAGTAGTTATCTGAATATCAAATATAGAATGTCTGCCATAAGTATATATATAGCTACAGTGAGAGGGTCTGGCTTCAGTTGTATGTAAAAGGATATATAACAATGTTTGATGCAGCCATCAAAATCTTGCAATGCATGCTGGGAAGCAAATAAGGCTAAAGGAAGATGACAAAATATATTGTGCTAATTACACTGTTGTCGTGCCGAGGGACTAATACTTCCCCATGACACGGGCAATATGCAAAGTCACAATTGATTTATTCATAGCAAAGTTCCCTTTCACAAAGGCAAAACAGGCCTGTAGGCAGGCAGGCAAATGCATCAGATGCACCATAGGATGCAGTCATACTCCCAGATAAACCCCCAGATAACATTTACCTGGCTAATAAACTGACTGCTAGAAAATTCAGTGAAAAGTCTGCTGTGAGAGTCGGTTCACATAATATTGCTGCTGGATTAGAATCCTGCAACAGGGAGCCAATAAAACTAGTGTGACTAAAATCTTCACACAGACATGGGTGAGTGGGGGTGGGGTTATCATATAACTATGTTAAAAAAAATGCGATTGATATACTATATCATTGTCGTTAACAGTATTTGTTGGTAGAAAACCCATGATGAGTTTGGAGGGGGTCTGGGACACCAGATACCACTGTTGAGCCTTCTGGAGGTGTTGTGGGCCTAATTCAACAAAACACCGATGAAGGAAGCTGCCTGCTTGATAACCCCAGTGAAATGCTCTCCAAGGCTATTCTGTTGCTGATGTGTTTTTGCCTGCAAAGGTTGCTTCATTGGTGATTTTGGTTTTGATGGTAAATAGGCTTCGTTGTTGATTGGCTGCTGTGTGAAATCCCCTACCTATAGCATGAGGAATTTAACATCTCTCCTATATGTATATTTGAAATATAAAACCAGTATTAGATTTATTATAGAAACACCCATAAAACACACTAAGTCCTAAATGTGCATCTTCATGCTTTGTTCTGGCACTCTTCCTGTGGTGTCACCTGCATTGCAGCAGAGCTAAAATTAGAGCTGTCTTAGAGACAGACCAGCCTCTAGCCCTCATATCACTCACAACTGTGATAACAGTCTAAATAGGTTGTTGCTGTAACCAGAAGATGGAGAGATTCACTGGTAAATAAACAGTACATAGACAATTATCAGGAAGTAGATGTACAGGTACAGTAACAACGAAGGTTGAAACCTCCTTGCATACAAATGTAGGGTTTTAGGGACATTTGTTGGGTTAATGCTAACACTATCTGGTGTGCCAGCATCTGTCCTTTTTACTTGCAACAGAGTCATGAGGCTGACTCGTAAAGGAGCAATAATTCAACCTCAGTATATCACAGCTCTAACTAAAGGTGCGCATGAACAACAGCCTAATCCTGCATCATAACAACTGATAATATTCACATTAAACTCAGCTTCATAACACTGATGAGTCCATTAAACAAAAATATTCCTTAATTTCACATGCTATTTTAAATCATTGTGTATGTCTGATCAAAAAAGTGTGTGTCTGTTTGCACTGGCCTTGTAGATGGGTGACAAATATAGTGGTTCTGGCTGAGTCATAAACATTTCCAGACAATCAACACTCAGATTTAGGAGCATGGAAGAAAGGTTCAAATTTGATTGGCTGCCGAGTTCAAATATTAACAACCTCTCAGAATTGCAGACAACATTTTCAATTTCTCATTTAAACATAACAAAAACATTAGGCTATGCATTAAGCATCAGGCTATTGTTGGCCTTGTCGTCTTTAGAAGTTGATCGAACATTATAGGCTACCTCACAAGTTATAGTTAACTACAAATGTCTCAAGTTTTACCATCTGCGTGAATGGAGCATTTAGAAGCTGCGCTGAATCTCTATTTAAAGCTGATTTTCGCAAATCTTTTTTTTTTTTTGCTGAGATGAGGATAGCATTCACATTTTGGCCAATATCTCTGGGTTGGCTAAACGGAATTGAACAAATGACCCCTTGATTTAAACCCTAAGGTCTGTGGATTATAAATATCCAATAAACACATTTTTTTTTTTCAATTTTGTCGAACTGGGCTCATTTCATCATGAAGTGACCGGACTACTTGCGGAGTGATATGAAAGTAATTATGTGAATCAGAAGCACAAAATCCATTGCCATTGACAGCGGTCATTATATGTTTTCAGCAGTAATTACACAAAAAAATTTGACCAGTAGAACGTTGGGAAATCCCATTCAAATCAATAGAGCTTTTTACTTTCTAGAGGCCTACAGGAAACTTACTGGATCTGCCCATTCATAATTGAACTCTATGATCCAGCTTTATTCCCCCACTGTGGTCCTCTGAGCATTTTTGTTGGCCTTCCATCAATACTAAAAGGTCGCAGTCAAGACTCTTTTTGTCTGTGATTCCTCGTTGGTGGAAAGATTTACCCGGTGTTTGGATATTTTAGGGATTTTTAGGAAGCATTTTGAGCAGGTTAACAATTCATTTAGGTACTAAGCCTTAAAAGGTCAATGTATCAATATCACTTAAGTTGAATGTAAAAGTAAACTCATATGGTAACAAAGTAAAGTAACAAAGTAGCCAACAGTAACAAAGGAAGCTTACCCAAAAGCACAAACTTAACTAGGAAGCTTGCCCAGAGACAAACTTAACCAGTTAACAAGTTAAGGATTAACAGATACACGAGATATAACAATACAAAACTGAATATTAAAATATAAGATAGAGAATAAATGAGAGAAAGGGAGAGAGAGAGAGAGAGAGAGAGAGAGAGAGGGATAGGGGGAGAGAGAGAAAGAAAGAGAGTAGGCCAGGCAAAGCCAGCCCCAGAGAAGACCAAGAGAAAAGGTCAAGAGTCAAGAAGTGTGAAGAGAGAGCACATAGACAAGATAACTCTTGTTTTATCATTCACTTGGGCCAACCCCCCACTCATCAGAGCCTTTGTTATCTGAGGGGGTTGGGTGTGGCCCAGGTCGATATCATCACCTCTAGAACTATAATGTAGTTCTTAGTCTACAACTATGCACAGATACATTAAATTGTAATGAAACCATGCCCACATTACAGGTATATTTTCAAGACCAAACATGAGTGTATTATTCACAACATACATTTATAGACCAACATGATAATGAGGGGTGTGGAACATCTCACCATAAGACATCAAGTAGGCCCAGGACGGAGTTAACCTCTCAGCAGAGGGGCCAGAACAAAGAGCAAATGGCCACTTTATGCATGAGTGGGTGTTGGGAATCTTTGGCCATGACCAGCTAAGACAATACAGATAGAACACAGGTATCCACACATGTAAATTGAATGCAAAAGGCATTCTTTAGAAATGTAAAAGAGTTGGACAAAAGACGGGGCTTACACACACACACACACACACACACACAGAAAGTAATAGTTGTCATAGGTGTTTATTTCATATTTTTGAATTCATATAAACTTTATATTGTTGATTATTTATAGTATTCTATGATCTGCATAATTACTAATAGCTAAACATATTTAGTAATTTGAATACATCATATTGATATTCAAATTATTAGGCTAGATGCTTGTCTTTAATATTATCACATTTGTGGTGTGTAAATCTAATTGAGTGCCTGTCAATTTAAGAAGAACGTGAACGCAATTAGCTTTCAGTCTCATGGTTGTAGGCTAGTGGAAAATAGTTTCGCAAGTGCAAGTATATGTGGATTCAACACACCCTTATTCAACATGAGTCAACTTTGGTTGAAAGATTACAGAAGCTAGGTTTAGCTGTGACAATATTCTGGGTAATATCCTAACAGCTAATGCTATTCACACAGTAAAATCCGCATTTGAAAGCCTGGTCACCAGTTGCCAGTTTGTATGGCTAGTTATTTTTCCTACTTATCGTCTGCATAATGAAAAAGCTTTGAATGTTCCTTTTCTTCCCTGGTAGCATAGCTGATCGACAAAGCACAAAAAGGGGCAAAATGAGCATGCTGAAGGGCAAAGGAAATATTAAAATTGGCTTTTTTTGGGTTATGTATTGGCCCAGATAGCAAAAATTTACCAGATTTACCAGATAGCTGACCGCTGGTGGTATGCCGCCGGTGATGTGCCACTTGTGGTCCGCCGTTGGACCACCATCTCTTTAAATTTAACTTGTCATGAATATTAAGAAAAGTTATTAAACTGATATATGGAGTATAACTGAACAAATGAAAAACATTTTAGACCAATAGTGGCAAAATATTGGGCAATTTGTCTGCAACCCGCCAGCGAACAGCCAGAGAACCGATGACCAAAATGCCAGCAGACGCCAGATCTGCCCCCAGTGGGTCGCCAGCCCCTTGCTATCTGGGGGTAGATATCCCTGATAACAGCCTATAGGCTACCGACAAACTCACGCTCGCTTTTCTGCCAGTGTCACCACAAAGTGAAGTAGGCCTAGACTATGCTTTGACGCTGTTGTGTGTGTCAGATAAATCCCCTTTGGTTTCAGCCAATCAAACGACAGTGCTTCTTTTACTGTCGTCCTGGCCGTTGGAAAGGTCCAAATAGCACATAGGAGTTCGCTAAAATATTGGTGGGGACAATTTTCTCAAAATATTGATTGGGACTACTCCTTAGCGTCCCATCCTAAACCTACGCCCATGACTAGGTCAGCTGATGATGGCCAGTTGTTACCATCCCCAAAATCAAATGTTTTAAAGAGAACAGTTATTTATCGTGCCATAATAATTGCCCACTGAATATACGTAAAATGAATAGCAAAGTATCTATCTAGTGCCGATTGAGAATACATTATCTAAATTTGTTAGTAGGGAATGTACATATTTACTGTATGAATGTAATAATGGATGGAATACTGTAATTTATTTTGAATAATTTTTGATGATGTTAATGATGATGTCTACAATGTTTTACTGCTTTTAAATTATCATTGTTATAGTAATTGATCTTTTCTTGTTGTGGACCCCAGGAAGACTAGCTCGTCCCATTTTGGTCACAGCTAATGGGGATCCTTTGATCCTTTTAACAATAAACAATATTGTTATATATATATATATATATATATATATATATATTGGACAATGTTGTTAAGGCGGGAAAATACTGATACGGTCAGGAAGCTACAAAAGTGCATATGTCATCTTGTCAGCAGTCGTTCAATTTTCACACAAGATAAACAGAGTAATGCAAATAACTTTTTATAAAGATAAAGAAATAAAGATTTTGTTACATGCCCGTTACCACTAGAAGTAGTGGTAACACACATATACACATACAAACAAACAAACAAGCACACACACTGGAAAATCCAGACCCTGGTAATCTAGAAAGATTAAGGATTTGGCCACGAACAATGTAATGGCTCAACTCGAGGGGCGGCACCAAGCATGCATTTGAAAATCTCACTGCACGCAATTGGATAACACTAGACCAACGTTTACTCTGAATGATTCCGGACAGCGCTGTCGTCATCTGTTTAGCTCGCCTCTGGCCCGCCTATATCAGATACACCGATGTGATTGGTTCCCCGCTATGCAGGGGGCAAAAGTAACGTGCATCATTACTCATTGCCAGAGTCTCTTGCAGACACAATTGAAATTGTGCTCTCGCGAGAACTGGATTTCCAGGGTAACAATTTTCCATATTTGTGTTATTTTTGCAGCTCAAGCACTCAAAGCAGTTCAGACTGTGTATATGTACTGCATTGTTTAACAATTGTTGAGTAACTAATGAGAGAGGATGGTCAAGACTAGAGGTTTACAAAGAGTTGCAGTAGGGAATGGAGACTTGGGAAGCATACTATCATGCACCATAATGCAGTACATCTAATTATGACCACCGCGCAACAAAGCGGCAGTCATATAGGTTTAGTCAGATTTTTTCTTTTTTTCTTTTTCGCATGGCCAATTTTCCGTCAAGGATTCCCGGGACACTGAAAGACCGGGGTGCAGGAAACTTGGTGGGCATGTAGCCCCACAAGGATAGCATGGAACTATTGTTTTTCGTTTTGATCTGTAGCCCCCCGCTGGACTGGACCCCCCGAAAGGAGGGTAGGGCGGACACAGTTTTCTGTGAATATCTCGAGAACCG
This sequence comes from Alosa sapidissima, assembly GCF_018492685.1. NCBI lineage: Eukaryota > Metazoa > Chordata > Actinopteri > Clupeiformes > Clupeidae > Alosa > Alosa sapidissima. The sequence goes on from NC_055972.1 coordinate 33,904,931, forward strand.
TAGGGTTTAGTAGGACCACCTTTTTTGTATGTTGATCTTAAGGGGCCATGTCAACCCATTCCATAACCACTCATTTCATATATAGCGCCACCTAGTTAAAAACGAAAAAGTAAAAATGAGGTGTTGTAATCGCAGGTATCTGTGACCTACTGTAACATGGTCAAAACTGCACGAAATTGGAAGTGAATGATCATTATGACACCCTCTGAATGCACGCCAAGTTTCGTGGAATTCCGTTCATGGGGGGCCATACAATAAATTTATTTATGTGTACATTTAGTGTCCATACACCAACAGAGTTTTCTGTGAATATCTAGAGTACCATAGGGCCTAGGATGACCATTTTGTTTGCCTCCCGGGGTCATGTTAACCCATTCCATATACACATGTACATAAACAGATATTCACACACACACATACATTTACAGTAATCATACGTATGACACATACACACACAGTAGACATATGTACGCATGCATGCACATGCACACACACAGGCACACGCACACCCACAAGCACATACACACACACACACACATAAACACATACACGCACACAATTCAAGAATTTCTCAGAATTATGAACAGGCAAGATGGGGGTGGGGTTGTATAAAATGTATTTTAAATGTATTTTAAATCTATGAACTAATCATGTTTTGGTACTTTGTCTAGCAGATACCAGTGAGAATTGAGTGTGCATAATGCAATTCAGTGAGATGGTTAGAATTATATATGCCTTTCACCTTTTGTTTTTAGCCAGCAGCCCTTTTAGCCAGCCAGCAGATACCCTGACTTTGCTGAATTACTGAAGCTAAGCAGGCTTAGTTAGTACTTGGATTAGAAACATCCTTGGAAGAGTAGGTTCCTGCTGGTAGTGGTGTTGGTGGCTGGCCAGCACTCTTCCCTGTGGCCAAAAGCCACCAAACAAATATCAATCCCAATGTCCTATTGCAGTGACAGGGACACTGTACTGCAGGAGATGTTTTCCTTTGCATGAATGTTAAATTGAGGTCCTGACTCATCATGGTTGTTAAAGATCCCATGGCACGGGAAATGCATATCTAGTTTTACTACATGAATTTGCAAAATACTGTCCAATTATTTTCTGAAATGAATAACTGCATCCCTTCTTGTCCCTTTTGTCTTCCATTTTCTGTTCTAATTCACAGCATCACCCACTCTGCCACCTCTGCGCTCAGAGCACTTCAAACAGTGCCATGAAAAAGACCTGACATACTGCCTGAATGATGGGGAGTGTTTTGTCATTGAGACACTGAGTGGATCACATAAACACTGCAGGTAATTCATAAGGAGTTTAAAAGTTTCTTCACAGCATCATGCACAGAAATCTGTGACTACCTTGAGATAGCTCCTTATGTGTCTTAATTAGTAGTTGACAAATTAATCTTTTGTCTGTTTACAGATGTAAAGAAGGATTCCAGGGTATACGCTGTGACCAGTTTCTCCCTAAAACAGACTCAATTTTGTCAGATCCAAGTAAGTTGATCTATACGTAACTAACATTTGACTAATTTAATGACACAAAAGGCTCTATCGTACACCCGGTGCTATGTGGCACCAAGCACATTGCAATTCTTGTTCCTATCTTACACCCAAGACCGTGATGAATTGTTCGCCATGGGCTCCAGTTCCACTGAATATTGCGCCCCCGGGTGTGTCAATTAAAAAATATAGGTGTGGTCAGGGGAATGTTTGAAAAGTCAAAACTGATTTGTACTCGTTGCTCGACTTATCATGACTAAATTCAAGATGGTGGCGAACGGTAAACTTGAGAGTGATCGAATAATGTTCGAATGACTGAATAAAAATCCTAAGGACATTCTTCCTGAAAATGAGTTGTTGCCTGGGACCCACTGCTAAGGGTTGCTTACATCTTGTGACAGTGATTCTTCACCGCTGTGCTATCAACCAGGTTTTTCTTGGTCAGTGACGTAATGATTTTACATGGGTGAAAGATAGTGATTTTTGGATCATGCTCCTGACCAAACCTATTTTTTAATTGACACGCTTGTGTGCGCAATGTTCAGTGGAGCGCATGACGAAATGTCCATCACTGAATTGGGTCTAAGATAAGAACATACCTTGCATTGTGCTTGGCACCAGGTTGCGCCAAGTGTATGATATAGCCTTTTGTTTTCTTCTGTTCGAAACATGTATCAGATTCTTCAATATAGACTCAGTTACAATGAATAAATATGTTTGTTAAGCAGTTAGGTTTTAAGTTAAATATTGCATACAAGTTTTAGGTGTCTTCTAAACTACCTTGTAAATTGTTTGTTATAACACACCTTATTTTAAAGCCTTTTCTCTTTATTTTCTTTTGTATTATTTACATTCTGATTTTCCGTTCTCTTTATTTGTGCAGCTGAACATTTGGGCATTGAGTTCATGGGTAAGTGATTTTTTTTATAATGAATCTATTAGGTAACACTTTATTTGAATGTGTCGCTGTTACAGTGTACCTACCTAATTAGGTACAGTGGTACAACCTGTGTAACAACATGTACTATCAGGTACTATCATTGTACTTGCATAATGTATTTTTTGGGTACCTACATAATAATAGTTGTTACATTGTAATACTGAGTGCTTTTACAAAATTTTGCCAATTTGCCTAAATTTTCATCAGAGGCAAAGAATGAACACATTAGCTACTGCTGATTTGTCTAAAAGTACACATAATCATGAAGTTGTAGCTATATATTTGCCGCTAGAACTACAGTGTTGTGTTGACCGTTTGCACGATTGTTTGTGAACGAGGAGCTGAGAACCTGCATACCATGATTCACCGCTGAACTACGTTGTACCGGAAATGCGACTGAACGAACGAACTAACGAACAATTCAGAATGAATCATCTTGGCGAACTGAACGACGCGACTGTGTCATAAGAACAAACGATAAAATCCACCACTAATTTAAACCAATGAGAATGACATCTGCAAAGCACAACGTCAAAGAATGTATCGGTATTTTGACAGTCAACGGCGCATTTGAAGGAGGCTGTTTGCGAGACCTTATGGAATAGTCATTCCACTAAACCATGCTTTACTAAAACCTAGCATAGCCTTCACGCATTTGCACTCGTCTATTATTTGAACTCATTGGCAAAGTGAAACTAACTTCACCATGGTGTCAGTCGACAAGACAGTTATATGCAGTAAGTTACTTTCACTAAAACATAGGCTGGAAAAAGCAACACTTACCCTAATATTGTTCAAATGACTGAATAAAACAACATTTATCCTGCAGAGGAGTTGCTTATATCTCGTGACCGTGCCTCTTCAGCTGTTCTCCATACGTGTCTCTCGTCTCTCCCCTAATCACTTTTAACCGTCATTACCAATTTGCAAATGATGGTAAATAACTACTCATCATGAGTTGTACAGTATTTCGTAATATCTTTATACTAATTATATTTCCCATTGTAATCGTGCAATTTGTAATGTTTTGCAATAGACTTCTGACCAGGTGTACAATAGAGATTTTTAGACAATGCGCTAAGCCACTCCCTAAGTTGTTAATTGCCACACCCCTGGGCGCATTGTTTAAAAAATAAACGTGCAAAATAAGAAAATAAACTTTGCGCAGGGTGGAAAACGTGTTTTACGCCATGCGCCAGGGTGCAAAATATGGCCCCAAGGCTTACTAGGTCATTATTAAGATTATATGACGGAGTATTAGGGCCACGCACGAAGGAAAAAAATATTTTTGCCATAGCGAGATTAAACTTGACATGTTGACTTTTAAATTCATTAAATTCGACATTTCGAGAATAAAGTTGAAATATCATATCTATTTTAATCTCGACGTGTCGACTTAACGGGTAACGGGTGAGTAACGGAGGTTAATAGGCTTAATGTTCTATGTTTTGTCCACATGATATAGGCCTATCTAATTGTTGCAACTGGAATGTTTTATTCATCCTCCCTTTCAATCGTCCCGAGCGGTCGTTCTCGCTCCAAACTAACGTTAGCCTATTCTCAAAATGTTGAGTTTAATGTCGACACGTCGAGATTAAAGTCGACATGATATTTCAACTTTATTCTCGAAATGTTGAGTTTAATCTCGTCATGGCAAAAATATTTTTTTCTTAATGTTTGGCCCTAATACTCCATCGTAAGATTATATCAAGAATAAAGGCCTAATTCGTCATGAACAAGAAATTTGTGAACACATGCCTAACAAATGATTAATGTTGCCTAACACATGCCTTACAAGTCACTAATACAGGCATTAATTAGGTATGTATTAGTGGCTAACATGTGACCCTTAAAATAAAGTGTTTTACCATTTAAATGATAATAATGACACAGTAATTTTGGGTAACACTTTATAATAACTACACACAATTCATAATTTATTAAGCCTTTGTTACTTATTAGTTAATGGTTTGTTCATCATTAGTAATTTCTTGTTCATACATAATTTATCATCAGTAAAGCATTTGTTCACACAATTATAAATGGGTTGTTCATAGTAAATAAGCCTATCCAAAAAGTTTGTAAGTACATGATTTATACTTAGTAAGTAATGAAACAACCACTTATAATGAAATCATTTTCTTATTATAAACCAGTTGCAAACTATTACAAAATGCTTTCATTCACCCTAACTAATCATTAGTGGATGTGTATATTGCATAATTTATTAAGTATTACCAATAATTCATAAACATATTTTAGATATAGGCTTATTTACTATGAATAAACCATTTATAACTGTGTGTACAAATATTTTATTTATGAGAATTAACATAGGAACAATGCAAGTGTAAACTTTATAACTAATTTGTAAATGTGTTGCAAGGCATAAAACGTCCTCACTTTAGATGAGCTCACAAAATATCCTTAACTAACCACTTGTAACTCCTGAGTTAATTATTAATTATAGTATTAGGAAGTGGTTTATAAAATATGTATCCTCACCCTAACTAATCATTAGTGCATGTGTATGTAACAACTGTTAAATAATGGAAATATTACTTAATCAAAAACATATTATTGCATCATTTATTAAGTATTAACTATAATGTATAAACATATTTAAGATATAGGCTTATTTACTATGAACAAACTATTTATAACAGTGTGAACAAATGCTTTATGATAAATTAGAAATTACTAATGATGAACAAACCATTAACTAATAAGTAACAACGGCTTAATGGCATAATTTCTTCAGAAATACTACACATTTGATGCTGTTTAACTCATTTGTAAATGGTGCACTGTCACTTTAAGCCCATTGTGTGTCCACACGTTCTCATAATGATCTTTTTTTACCAGCTCCATTCAAATATAGCCTAGTCCACAAACTTTGTGCCACATGTATAGCATAATATTAAAAATGATAAGTATGATATTAAGTTGGTATGAACAGCTTTCAAAAAAATTAAGGAAACACAGTTTTCCACAAACCTTCCACCCTTTTCTCCATTCTCAAACTACATTCACAGAATGTCTGACAGTTCTTGCAAAATAAAACACTCGCCTCAAAAGTTTTACTTGTGCTCAGAACCAAACAGTGTCAGAGTACCGATCCAGTGTATGATTGAAGTGTTTTTTGAGTGTGAGGTGAATTATGAGCCTGGTAGCCAGTAGCCACCTAGCTAGCTGAGTGGAATGCATTTGAATCGGCATATCATGTGCTCCATGTAAACGAATTATTGAAGACTTCAAGACTCACCATTTCCATTACACAAAGGCAAAAACAATGCTTCATATTTTTGTCCATTTTCCAAATCACAGTGAGTGCAGCCTATGTCAAAGTGCCCTGGCTCTCACAGTTTATAACAGTAATGAGAACTGGATAAATCTGCAATCTCCTCTAACCTCATCTTTGTTGCCTTCATGATTTCCTTTTAATACGTTCCTTTTAATACGCAATCATCATCAACAATGACAAGCCAGCTGGAACCTGCCACTCGTTTTCTCTCCCTCTCGTGCACGCTCAGATGCGTTCTCAATTAAATGGAGTAGCATACATTTGAGTTGGCTCTTAATGGAGAGGATCAGAAAAGTATCATCTTTATGTAACATGCTGTTGGTGCATTTTGACATTGTAAACATTCTCTAACAAGGGTGCAAAGCACTTTGCAGTAAAGCTATTATTCATTGGCTAAATGTTGGTCCTTCCTCTGTCTCTTGGTCCCCTACACACAGTGTGTGATGCGCGTGGTGGCAGCACTGATCACTGTGCTTTTAACATCAGGCAACTTTTTAAACTGAAACTTTTTGGCTACAAGCTCCTCACAATTCCTCTCCATCTTCAGCTAACTCCATAGACAGTAAAATAAACTCTCAGGCTTGTGGCTTCAGGTTTTGCGGCTTCCGTTACATGACATCAACCCCCCAAAAAAGGAAATAGGGAAACACAATGCGTTAATTGCGCTAATATTTTGTAACACGTTATGTATTTCAAAATGAACCGCGTGGCAAAATAGGACAATCTTGGCCGTGATCGATGTGATATTTTATTTAGCCTAGTTTTTTTTCCGTCGTGGAAGTGAAAGCGTCTCTGGGGTGACTGGTCCACGATCAGGAAATGTAGTTTTTGACTCGAGACATGTCAAGTCATTACAAGTCAAAGAGGCAAAGTCCGAGTCAAGTTTTGAGTGAATAGTATTCAAGTCCAAGTCGAGTCATAAGTCATGCCGAATTTTATCAAGTGGAGTCTGAAGTCATTAAAATCATCTACAAGTATCTACTACCTCCACATTGACCCCCTCAATGGTGACTGGCAGCAGAGCGGGCTTAGACCTCAGGAAATCCACCACCATCTCCTTGGTCTTAGCAGTGTTGAGTTGCAGGAAGTTAAGTTTGCACCATTGCACTAAGTCCTTCACCAAGCTCCTGTATTCCTCCTCCTGCCCATCCCTAATACACCCCACAATTGCAGCATCGTCCGAAAACTTCTGCGTGTGGCATGACTCTGTGTTGAAGTCAGACGTGTACAGGGTGAACAGGACTGGAGAGAGCACTGATCCCTGTGGAGCTCCGGTGCTGCTGATCACAGTGTCGGACACACACACACAGACACAAACAAACACAGGCACGCACATACAAGCATACACAAAAGTTGCAAGTATAGGGATGGAGTAGAAGATGAAGACAAATTGACAAGTGGGAGAGGACGTACAGGTCATATTTTGTACCGCTATGCGGTATATCTAGTTATATCTAGTAGTGAATGAATAATGTATCATAAATAAATAAATGTTCTTCATTAAAATACAGGGGGCATAAGTATACACCCCCTATGTTAAATTCCCATAGAGGCAGGCAGATTTGAATTTTAAAGGCCAGTTATTTCATGGTTCCAGGATACTATGCATCCTGATAAAGTTCCCTTGGCCTTTGGAATTAAAATAGCCCCACACCATCACATACCCTTCACTATACCTCTATTTCCTCGATTTAAGAAGTGGTCTGGTGTCAACCAGGCTAGAGCATTATTTGTCCATGATGTACTGTAAATATGTTTGTGTTTTGTGTTTTTAGATGGGTCCATGGTTTCTATTTTTAGTGTGTTTCTTCGGACAACCCAAGTTAACCCTTTCAGATCAAACACTAGCCAGGGCCGAACCCTGGTTGAAGTTTCTGGACAGACAGACAGACAGACAGACAGACAGACATGTAAGCTAGATAGATTATATTATTCATCCCGAGGGTAATTCTTCCTCTGCGTTTGACCTGTCTGTGGTCAGGGAACACACACACAAACACTCGAAGCAGTGAACACACAGTGAGTAGTGAGCACACATAAACACCTGAAGCAGTGTGCAGCGGCCATTGCTGTGGTGCCCAGGGAGCAGTTGGCGGGTTAGGTGCTTTGATCAAGGGCATGTGGATGTGGACATTAATATGTGGTTTGAAGTATGTTTTATGATTTATTTTCCCTCCAGAGAGTAAAGCAGTTTACAAGAGACAAGTACTTTCTATCACCTGCATCACCACAGGGATCAGCCTTCTGGGAACAGTGTGCATGGCTCTCTACTGCCGAAACAAGTACGTATGTTGTATCACTACCAGTGTTGGGGAAGTGACTTTTAAAAAGTAGTGTTTGCTCGTTACTTGTTTCTTCTTTAAAAAGTAATCCATTACTTTACTTAGTTACCCTCTATGGAAAGTAACTTTTTATGCTACTCGTTACTTTTACGTTACTTTTATATTGCTCGACTTTGGGCAGAACCCAATATCTGTTCCTAAATGTGTAGGCCTACATAAAGTTCTACTATGGAGGACATAACAGGTATTTTTTTGTGCTCTTTATTATAAAAAATGCCATAAACAGAGCACCTGACAAGAAAACATTGGGCTATTATAGGCCTCAACACCACCACTAAAGTCCTATGAAACAATAACATAGCCTCGATATATCTTATGGGCATATCAGTGAACACAAAATACATAAGGGATTATTTTATAGCCTTACAGTATACTCTTTCATTAAATCCCGAAATTGGTGCAAAGCTTACACTCACATTCCTCTCCTTAGTTTCAACGATTTCGAAGTAATGGGAATACCGCCACCCCTTAAAAGATAGCGTTGGCTGCTTCTTGATTGCCATGATTGCTCTTCTGCTACCACGTATGGTGTGGAGCTTGTGACTATTGCGCAAGCTCGCAGCTGAGAAGGCTATGTCGCTGTCAAAGCTGTCCCTGGGAAAAGTAACGTGCCAAATTGAAAAAGGAACTATGTTTTGTTACCAAATTTTCAGTAGTAGCGAGTTACACTACTTTTTACCCGAAAAAAGTAGTTACGTTACTGATCACTACACATATATTATTGGACCTTGCATAATGGCATCATCTTATTATGAAGCTGGATCTTCATTATATAAAATAAATTTGGGAGGCATGCACAGACATGTTATTGGGACCCAAGTAACAAATCTGCTTAATTCCTCTCACAAAAATGATTCCAATTCAATGGTATCTTCTAAAACTATATATAGTTAGGAACAAAATTATTCATTCTCAGCCAACGTTTGTAGTTCATCTGTACAGCCAAATGGCAAGAAATGGTAAACGGATAACAATACCAACATTTTAGAGGACATTAATAAAACATGGACACAAGGCCAGAGTGATGGCAAAGAATCATGCCTGGCTCAAAACCCAGATTGCTGCTAAAAATATTGCGGTCTACAATTATTGTGGAGACATTGAGAGGCTAATCTCCCATCACCATCCCCACCCCACCACCCAATCAAACTCCCCAGGATCCCCTGAATACTCATCACCATCCCCACTCCTCCTACTCAAGCTTTTTATTTAATTTACAAGCTAGATTAGCAAAGATAGTGAAAACTGTACATTTACATCTGAAACTTTAGTGCAGGGGTCGGGAACTTTTTTTGCCTGGAGAGCCACTTTTACCAAATTTCCTTTTTTTTTAATCTCAGAAGAGCCACATAAAGACGGTTACAAGAAAAAGTTTGGATATTTAACTTACAGTTACTTTCATTCAACAGAGGATTTTTTTATACATTTTCTACTAGTTTTAAAAGTAATGTGCAAGTAACTTGAAATGTAAAGCGTAATGACAGAAGTCCCATGTAGGCTAAACACCACCACCTATTTTCCCAGTGTCCTTTGGTATGCAAAGTATCATAGTTAACAACACAACACTCAATTTTTGTTGACATGTCATTGGCGAAATTGAACATTAGGCCTACTAGAGATTAGATTTGGTGATGGCCTTGTAGTCTGACTGGCTCATATTCAGTGAGGTGAAGTTTCATGCAAGAATTGAGGCTGTCATCATTTAAGGGCAATTCCATGCAAAACTGTCATATCCATAATGCCAACTAAGTACAGTTTTGCTCGGAATTGCCCTTAAACGTGAGCGCAGGTTTGTCTTTATATTTTTCACATGTGAGAAAGACTTCTCACATGCAAGTGGAACCGAACAGGGTTAGCACAGCAATACTAACTCGTTGCAGTGTGCGATATATAACGGGCAGTTCATTTCGCGTTTTCAGAATCAGTCTTCAGATGGAAACTTTCCCATTTCAGCCCACTTGTGCTCGCTCGCAAGCTATGCTTGCTGATGTTTCCTTTATGACATTTTCCTTATCTAGCCTACAGCAAGCGCACACATCAACAATAACAATTAAAGTATTCTCGTTGACTGAAATGGAGGGAAAATGGTGATTTTGTTTGATATTGACATGGCAACGAACCACGAATGTAACAATATTGTGCAAGCTACAGTTACGGAGTCAAGTGAGGTGGAAAGTTATATTAAATTACTCAGATAGACCTACATATTTGCCACGAAGCCTTGTCATTTTTTTTTTTTTTCATCTTTCGCCAAACCATTTCGTCCGAGAGCCCCAGCCATGCAGCAAAAGAGCCACTGGTGGCTCGCGAGCCCCAGGTTCCCGACCCATGCTTTAGTGGTTCGTTTTTACTTTACATGAGCAAGCCAAGCCAAGCCAATGGGCAAAAACTGAATGACAAGTCACCTTGAAGTTGGACTAAAATAAAATGTGCTCCTCCGGCCCAAGACCCAGGAGATCATGCGGAAAATGTACTGAGCTAAAACCGAGGATTTCTACTTTGGAATCAAAGATTGATGCCCTTCCATCAAAACTACGAGAGACATCTCATGAAGTGAGTACAGCAACAACTGGATATGCAGAGAATGTAGCCTAGGCTAGCGAATATCACTGCTAACAGAGCAGAATGCATTGACCTCACAAAGGGAAATGTGAGTACAGAGACTTGGCATAGGCAAGGTGCCAGACCAAAAAACAACACCAGTAAACTCAGATGTTAACTCCTGGCCTTGTATCAGAAATACAGACAAACTACTACAGGGCTTGTGGTCCTAAGGGAAACCCACAGACCCTAAAATTATAGAACAGATTTGAATGCCCCCAGGACGTAAGAGGAATTTCCGAGGGAACAGACCCAAAGCAGGCAGTGATCAAACCACAACAATAGCAAGATGGGCAGACTAGAAGCAGCACTCGGCACCTGTTCATCCCACAACCCTAGTTCTAGGCGACTCTGCTGAGAGACTTTTAAATAGGGAAAGGTATGTTGTTTCCCAAATGATTCAGTGTCTGACACAAAAAACAAACTTGCAGAACTGGTGTCAAAATATCGATCAACTATCAAGTGCATCGTTGTGCATGTTGGGGCAAATTACATTTACAAAGAACAGCTGTATGTTCAAGAAGATTTTAAAGAACTTTCCTCAGCCCTGGAGCTTGGAATACAATTTTTTATCAGTGGCCCACTCCCAGTAGATTTACCAGAATATTCAGTTTAAACACCTGGCTCGCAAAAACATGCTTTTCAGTTGGAATGAATTTTGACAATTTTAACCTTTTCTGGAATCGCAGGGAATATTTCAGACCAAATAGCACAGAGCAGAGTTGGACTGGGGCCAAGATCTTAACAGAAAACTATCACCTCTCTTCTGCACCCAATATTTTTTCTGCCAACCTTGAGCCGAGCCTCTGATAAGCGCTCAGTAGCCATACAAACGGAACAAGCTGATGACATCAACAACTTGGCTAAACCAAAACACTGCACAAGCTGAAACAGATATGCCCAACCCTCCCTGCTGTGGGGCCCTCTAGTAATCACCCACTAGCCTCCACTGAAATGCAGACCTTGGAGAAACATAAACAACCAGCTCAACAATGCCCACGATAAGATAAGGTAAATGGTAACACTAAAGCAAGAGGCTATACTAGGATTCTGGAGGAAAAGATCAGGCAGTGTGCCGAGAGACCTGCCCCAATAGTTGTCATTGGACCATTAACTCATTGAATGCCAAGCTGTTTTCGGGAGCTTTGTCCTAGAGTGCCAGCAATCTAGACCATTGTTGATGATTTTTGTACAGCCACAGCATATTCTGTGTTATAGCTATAAACACATACAATAGCTCGATTAAAAGGTGAGACTTTAAGCTCTCGGTGGGTGCAAACTGTGTATTTCTACACGCCTCTGTTCCTGAGAAATCCCAAGCTAAACAGTGGCTAGTTTTCATCAAAATCACTGTTTTTTTCTAGAAATGGAGATATAACGTCTTTCATGAAATATGAAGTGTTGCCTGTTACTTACTTGTGTAAACTTTCCGGGAAGTGATAAGCGAGACCTGGCGAGACTGCCACCTAGTGATAGACCCACGAAAATGGCCTGGTTTTGACCTGACGTGCATGCTCCACTGATTCGACCCAAAGCGGCAACCGAGTTATGATAAAATATCCAGATTGTGCGTTTTCATGAGTTTTCGATCATCATATATTTCATTTCCATTCATCACAGAGTTCCCAAAATCACATATAAGGTGTGTTAGAGTGTCTAGTTTCGTAATAAAAAAAGCGAAAAACGTAATATTACGTTTTTGGCACTCAACGCATGGGAAGGAAAAACGTAATATTACATTTTTGGCACTCAATGAGTTAAACCATTATGTGGCAAGAGTGGTATTTTTAGGTAGCCAGACTACGCCACTCTGGGAATTGCACCCAGAAAAATATTAAATTGTAACAGGATACAGTAATGGTACACAAGTTCGTTTACACAAAATGTGACATGGTTCCATCCATAAAAGTATGTTTATTGACAAACGAATAGTGGTACAAGACAATAAAATAGACAAGACAAAAAGGATTTACACACACACATCAAACAAATGAGACATGTACAGGGATAGGATACGGTGGCTGAGGCTTACCGGTGGGGAGGGAGGTCACCGTAGGCCAGGAGGGATACTGGGAAGTCAAACACTCAGACATGCCCACACACACACACGCACACGGCAAGAAGGATACACATCCAAGAGCACACATGAACACAGCACACAGGAATGAGATAGCGGCCTTCCCCACTTTATGCCCTCAGCTCCTAAGAATAGAGAAAAGGAAATTAGCAATATACAAGGGTGGACACACACAGACACACACACACACTCCAACACCAGAATAACTACAGGCAAACAACAATGTAACCAAGGCTGTACAATGGGACACGGAATGCCCACAGCTAGATGTCTTGCCAGCTGTATAGTAAACTTAATCAAAACATAAACTGTGAGGGATCGAGCAGATGACACAGGGATACAGGATTGCAAATTCCGCAAAAATGGTTTTATTACCAAAAATCAATAAATTACTTTTTTAAATAAAGTTCTGTGCCCAAAATAAGGGTATCTAAACAGAACCTCCAATCCGAACATTAACCTCCGATGCGAACCTCCGACATGAACACACAACAAGAACTGACAAAAGGAGACAAAAGGGAACTTAACATGAACATGAATAACACGACAAAATCAATTAACTTTCAGACATTACCAAAACATTCAAAAAGATAGCCACACATTTGGTAGCAATAAATAAACACAAATATATTTGTGCATAAACACAAAGTAATCCCAACCAGAACGCTCCAAACAAAAACACCAAAAGATTCCTCCATTCCCCCACGGCAAAGACGCAGATGAATGTGGCCATAGCGGTGTTAAGCAGCCGGAACGTTCTGCTCCGTCTTGCTAGGATCCGCCCGGACTAAACAGCGTGACGCAAATTGCTCCTTTAAGAGTCGGCCGCACTCATTCAGGAACGCCACCAACATGATACAGGGTAAATCAAACACTTAACATTAAATAACAAACTTAAACTGATAAGTAACAGAACACAATTGATAAGTTGCGTGCACTCAACCACACAATCATGTACCATTAAATTAAGCAATACAGTCTGTATGTTGTATGAAATCAAAAGTCTATGTGTTGCGTTTTTACTGGGTTGCCACTAGTGATGGGCAAATGAAGCTTTGGTGAACCACTAAACCACGGTCCCACCGCGCTAGCTTATGCGCCAAAACAACGCTAGTTGCAAGAACGGTGAAGCAGGAAGTAGCAAACAGGTTTACAGGGAAATACTCGATACAGCAAAGCAGCAGTGAGCTAGCCCAGGCAGCGGTAGATGCCAACGCAGGCCTGCGATTCCTATGGGACATGAACACAGACAAGATTAAAACAATGTAAAATCAAGAGGAACTGAACTTAATACCCTGGCGGGCTACTTACCAATTAGGCAGCTCGCCACTCTGAACCAGACAATATGAGACATTAACACTGGATAAACCAAAACAGTAGCGCAAGAGAGGCAGAAAACACTGCAAAGATCTCATACCGGTGGCCAGGCAGGAAGGAGTGCGATGGGAAGTGGCAGAGGCAGGTGTCCAGGTGTCCACCTGGTCAAATGGTATTTACCATTGTATATGGTAGCCAAGTATACAGCCAAACAAGGCAAGAAATTGTTAACATTTTAGGGATGTACATACAGTAGTCACAGTGACCTTGACCTTTGACTATCAAAATCTTACAAGTTATTCTTTGTGTCCAAGTGACTGTTTCTAGCCTTGAGATATGCACTCAGGAAATTAATTCTAGCTTGAATTTGATCAGTAGACATGATTGATGATAATTTATCTCAATTTGTCCACCACAAATGACCTAAACATTATTTTTCAACCAATCATTGAAGTAGATATGTATATGAAATCACTGGCTGGATCACACTATTTAGGCAGTTACAGCGACAAAAATAATAAAAAGGGCGAGCAATTTTCTTTGATTTATAAAGTCCACAGATGCCCCTTTCATGTGCAGAAAGAATTTAGAAATTTTTAGGTTGCTCATTGGAGATATTCGGGTCTGAATATTGCTGTTTTTTGTCCAAGACTGACACCAGTCACACCTTACGCCTTGTAACTCCAGTTTTAAACTAACCTTGGATGTACCTTGGATGGCATGGATTGTTACTTTACTGTGGTTAAATCTGACAGCAGAAGGGACATCAACATTTTATGCAATTTTGGGCCTTTTTTGTTTTGTTTTTTTTGGCCTAAAACAAGGATGGGGTCCTAACTCCCCCTGTGTTGTTTCAAATTTTGTAATATTTTGGCTTTTTGAGTTTTTAGGTGGACCCTTCAAACTGGCCGAGTTTCATCAAAATTGGTGACGTAGCATAGCCTGGCTAACGTCAGACCTCATCTCATTGAGATGGGGTCTGGGAACTACACGTTCATTTTACGAATGCCCAGAGCCGTTTATTGGGCGCTACGAATGTCTATCAAATGCGTCTGTACTGTACGTAGCTCATAACCGCTTGTGTCGCCATCGTCTTGCTGTCCCCCTTCTGTTCTGTGATTGGTTCCTTCTTTGAGGTGAAAACGAAGTCCATGGAATCCAGGCTGCCTAGCAGTGTGAATAAAATCGCCCGCAAGGAAGCATGGGAAAACCCAGGCTAGGCATAGCATGTATAACCCCCCACCTGGTCCTCTCATTGACACATACAAAATACACTACAGCATAAACAGGATGATAAAATAACAAATCCACATGACTAAAAAGAACAGTAAAAGATACTAAAAATACTAAAACAAGGATCCACTTGAATGTACTAAGGATGTATAGGCATGGGGCGCTTGCAGTGACAGGACAGGGCCTGGCCCTGTGATTCAGTATGCAGTGGTAAGGTGCAAAATGAGGTGTGTGTCATGGTGGTAGTGCAAATAAGTCCAACAGTGCAACAGTGCAGGGTTAATGTCTAACGACCAGCAATAAATATGGACAATAAGAGACCAGCATTAAATATGGACAATATAAGAGAAAAAATGTAAGCATACTAGTAATATAGCAGTTAGAGTATAATTATATGGACAATATAACAGAAAATGTAAACAGTAATATAAGAATTATAGCAGCAGTGCAAGGATAGGCGTCATTGGGTGTCATTGGTCAATGGGTGTTATTGGTCAAGTATGAAGTCTGATTTACGTTAACAGTTAGCTTATGAAATGTATTTAGTATGGATTGTAGCCTACTGTCAACAAAACGAAGACAGCAACAAACAGCGTAAGCAACAAAAACAATCAGCAACTGTGTGTCTATTCTATTCCTTTTCATAGCCAACAAATATATTAGGCAAGTTTATTTAAATTATCTTCATCTAAATAATGCTGCCTTGTGCATTAGCCTACCATACACTATGGAGCACAGCCAGCAATAATATTCCCCACCCTACGGTTATTACACATTCTAAAGAACGCATGACAATGGGAAATTCAACAAAGCAGTGGTGTAATACAGTTGAAAGTGCTACATCTGCTGATTTTTCTAATAACCTGGCATGGTTATTCCCAAATAGGTCCTTATTTGAAAACATCTCCAAGACATATGACTTTATTATTCAACCCTCTCCCACATGGTATTTGGTATACTCTCAGGTTCAGATGACTCCAGTTTCTCAGCTTCCTAACAGGCCATTGCCTTTTCCTCTTTATAGCTAGACACTAAATTACATTTGAATGGAAGGGTACAACCCCTCCAACCCACAGAGATAGGACACAGAATATAAAGCTTGAGAAAATCAATGCCTTATAACATTTTATAAATGTTAGAACCCATTTGTAGGGACCTATTAGCCTGGAATGGTGAACTTATATCTTTACAGGTGATCTGTCCTACATACTGTTGAATATATAACAATTCTCTTTTGCTTGAAAGGTGCTTTATAAATAAAGTTGCTTTGTCTTAATCCTATTGTGCATGTGCAATGACAATAAAGATATTATGTACTATTTCTGGTATGCCTCTGACTGATTATCACTTTCTCAATATTCAATTCTCTGTAAATTTAACCACTTTGACTGCTGGCCATCAAATGTAAATAAGAGTAATTCTTAAGGTTCAGAAGTAACAACAGTGACCTTACCCAAGACAGTGAACCATTAATGTTCTGGTTTCAGTGTTGAAAAATGTCAATAGGACTCTTAATATCACATACATCAGCTGTATGTCAACTGTTTTGTTTAGTTTTGTAGGGTCCACACCCCCCTTTTTTTCTGTTCATGAACCACCGTTGGACATGGTTTTCTTGTTTTTTTACAGTTCACATTCACAGCTGATACTATTACCAGAAGCAAATCTAGCAGGGAAAACATTTTTGAACTGACTTGCCGGAAAGATAGCAAGCTCTATCGCTGCCACGTTTAAAGTCGCCATGTCAGTTAGCATAGTGTGACCATGAGCCGTTCCACCACAAATGTTTGTCAGTGGAGATTTATTATATGCATCTGTTGGTTGTAGGTGGTGGCCTGAGCAGTTTACTACAACTTGTCTATATTGTATACGGCATGTAGACTCAGCAACTTTATTACTTGTGAATATCAGTGTTTTGTGTTCATTTCACAATTAAAAGTTGTTGAGTCGCTTGTGATGTACTCATGCTCATGATCTCCCACAGACGACGCAGGGAAAAGCTCCAAGTCCATTTGAAGGAAGGCCACAGCCTGAAGAACTACTTTGTAAATGACCCCAGCCACAAACTCTGCTTGAGACCTCATGCAAGTTTGCAGCCACAAAATGTGAGTATTACCTTGATACAGTGTACAGCAGGATATTTTGCAAGGGAGATTGTAAAAGCATGTTTGTAAGTATTCACACATAAAGACAGTGCAACAGACTTGTAATGTAGTGTAAGGCGCAATCCCATTTCTCCCTTCGCCCCATCCCTCCATTTTGCACATTCATGTTTCATTCATTCATTTATTGGGGTGTTCCAGTTTTCTTTGGGATAGAGAGGTAAGTCAAATTGTTAGGGGTAAATGGCCATTGAAACAAAGATTTTTCAGGGGGACACTTTAAACAGAGGGTTTTGAGAACTGTTTTTTGTAGCTTTATGTAGGTTACACATGGAACAAGGCTACCTCTGGAATGAAGCTTATAAATGTCAGTATAGGCTACTGTATATTCTCATGCAAAAGAAACATACAATTGGATTGTTATAACATGCGTTTTGGAAAATTAATTGAAAACAATTACTTTAACCATTTCAGCTACCAATATAACTAATGCCACTTTCTTTCTACCATTCCAGTAGAAAAAAGGCAGACTGCCTTGCAGCCATTAAATTAAATCACAGATCTCTTGCCACCATGTGAATGCCAGTTCCACGTTTATTCATGTTTCACTGTGCTTCACTCTCTCAGTAGGCTTTTTATATAAAGATTCTATAATAATCACAAGAAAAGGTCTTGACTTTTACTGGCTTGACATATTTCATAGATAAAAATATTTATTTATCTTATGAAATTCTTTTTTGCAAACACAGCGCTCTCCCGTTTGTTTTCTGTGGGTGCGTGATCCAGAAAACTTAGAAAATCAAAGATTGGTCGCACTCCAAAAAATTACTTTGTTCTCGCTGATTTATTTTCACTAGCAACAGGGGTAAGTAAACAAACGTTTCGGCCTTATGGCCTTTGTTACACTGAAGACACACATCTTTGGTTATCTTATGAAATGCCTTTAAACACATAGACAACATAATAGGCTCTGGTTATTGCTCTTGGTCTCCGAACATTATGGGGGACCAAAATTACAAGGTAAAGCAACAACATTCAACTTTGTTGAACATTTAAGGCTCAAATTAACAGCGCAAATTAATTTAGTCTTTTACGCAGTGGAGAAAGTGACAGCGCAAGAAAGAAAGTGCGTCCAAATTCACCCATTCTCAGTTGAACTACTTGCGAAGTAGCTTACTCATCATCACACAGACATCACAAGTATCACATGAAAGAGCTTTTTTTCAGCTTTTAAACGATGTTAGCCGCTTTGTTGAACGGTTCGCGAGAAAAGTAAATAATAAAATTCAATTTAATCATACATTCTACTGAAGGTTTTGCGTCCATGATCTCCCTACCCATTCATCTCTTATACTTCACGAACCCTTCTTTTAACACATGATAAACCATATATCAGAATAAACAGCAGACCTTACCGAACACAAAGGTGTAAAGCAGTCCCCTGTACAGTTAGCCGTTCCAGAGTAATCCAGTTTTGAATTTGCAGTAAATTTCGACATGCATGGATGTCTCCAAATTTTTTACAATGTGGTTAAATTGTTCCACATGATTTCATAACGGGCCAAATACAAAATAAATGTTACAAATATCGCCTAGATATTGGTAAATCAGAGGACAGCTGACTAAGAGTTTGTGAAAGTAGCCTTAATGATCACAAAATGCTAAGCATGCATCTAGGCTATTTGAGTTTCTTAAAGCTGAGCTGTGCTTAAATTATTCAATACA
This sequence comes from Alosa sapidissima, assembly GCF_018492685.1. NCBI lineage: Eukaryota > Metazoa > Chordata > Actinopteri > Clupeiformes > Clupeidae > Alosa > Alosa sapidissima. Next base: position 33,924,074 of record NC_055972.1, read on the forward strand.
TGATTTCATAGCAGGCCAAATATAAAATAAATGTTATATATAGCATAGATATCTGTAATTCTTAGATGATCAGATGATTTACAGTACATGTAATATGTCATGTTTCATGTTTTTGTAATGTTTCATACAGTGATGCAGGTCTACTGCAGTGAATAGGCTAAATACAACTTTGATGATTTAGCCTACTACTGTATAGTTTTTACTGTATAGTAACTTTGGCCTTGGTGCCCTGACATGTGGCCTTTGTGCCCTCCACCAAATATGCCCAACTGCCCCCAGAACAGTGAAATTCCAAGCCTGCTCAAGGGAGTATTCAGCCTCCCACCAATCGCTCAATCAGTCATTCCGCTTCTCACCATGTTAATATTCGAAAAGTCAGTTAATACAACACCGATACACAGAATAATGGCTTTCAATCTTGATTATGCTTCCTGTAATTATGTTAAATTAGATTAAATTCTCTCCTCCCAGCTCTCCCCTATTTTAAGCAAAGGGTTAACTTACTCTAGTGTTAATTGTGTCACCTATTTTTAATTTAGTCTTAGTCTTGTGACGAAATTTCCTTTTTAGTCTTTGTCATATTTAGTCATTCAAATATCATTTTTGTTAGTCAAGTCTTGTCATTTTAGTCTGGTTTTAGTCAAAAGAAAACTAAAGGTATCTTAGTCTTAGTCAGTTTTAGTCAACACATTTTAGTCTTTTTTTTATAACAAATTATTTCTGATTACCATTTGAGTCAAATAGTTTTTCACACATCTCAATTTTCCAACAATATTGTGTGTCCACAGGGCTACTCGTCTGTTATAATTACTCGTTCTGATTTTTTGTCAGTCAGTATGTTTACATGCACAGGTAAGTCGAGCTACAGTTATAGCTCGGCTGGGATTTGACCATAGACAGTAAAAGATTTGACTGGACCACTGTCATATTCATAGACCAGTGTTTCTCAAAGTGTGGTTCGGGGATCACTGGTGGTCCGCAAGCTATCCCAAGTAGTCCGCGAGCAGACGTGGTAAAATATAATATAGATGAGTTGTTTGCAATATTGAACCAACTTGTATGTAAAAACAGTTCTGCAACACTGTCTATGTAAGATATGCCAGTTTAAATCATACAGTATGAATCCACACAATAAGCAAAGTGCAAAGACAATAAGCAAGGTGGTTCAGTGAGTAGGCCTGTTGTGTAGACTAATTATAGGCTACTGTTGAAGTAAACACAACACATTCCCCAAACAGACTCTCCATCTTAGCCATAGCTAACTTGCTAGCGAACTTTCCATATTAGCTTACTTGCTAGCAAACTTTGCATCATCAGTCTAACTAGTTAAATAGTTGACATTACATGATGAACATTTTCGTATGGACATTCTGGGGGATGTTAATTTGTATGAGAGAAGCTTCAACTTCTGGGTATGTAGCATTGTGGCATAAAGCTTAGGTAGTTAGCTTGACTCTGGCATAAATCTAGTGTTATTGTTCCATGTAGTTTCGTGTTGCAGCCACAGGGTTACAGCAACAGCACGTAGACTAGCCTACAGGAAAGCTGTTGCGTATGAACTCATTCGGAATATTTTGAAAACGTAACAGCTAGATATTCTGTCTTCTCATTTTGTAGACGAAAATGAAGAGAGATTTTATCTTAGTTTTTATTTCATGCAAAACATTTTATTCTCGTCTTTTTTCGTCAACATACATGCAAGTCTATGTCGCACAGCTAATATTAATATCAGTGAATCACACTCACTTCCCGTCTAAGTTTGTCACCCAACAAAGCTAGATATGATTTTTTATAGATGTCTCCATGTCATACTGGAGACTTTCAACGGATTCTAAGTGAAATCAGGTCAGTGGCTCTCCAAAAGAGCCTCTTGGGATGTAACTTTTACAGATAGACCTACAGCTAGAACAAAGATCCTTGATTACTAGCAAGATAGAGCAACGTAATTCGTTACTATGGGAGCAAAACGGGACAGTTCCGGTCTGCATAAGTGGGAGTGTCACCTTACGTCACTAAATAAACTTTCTCTCTTAATAAGCAATAAGAACAGATAAACATAATTGTGTTCACAGTATTATTGTCTATAATCATATATGATACCAATGAATCATTCTTTAGGACATGATATGAATAATTTAATTAGTCATGTGAACTGAGCTAGCTAGCTAGCTAACGCTAGCTTAAAATGCTATACAAGTGGATGGGAGTAGCTATGGCAATACAGCTATGCGCTAACAAGTGACTAGTAGTTGAAGGACTTCGCTTAAACTTAATATACTGTTGCAAATTCACTTGAGTATAAACTATCCACTTTAACTAATGCCAGTAATGTTATTCAGCTAGTTGTCATTTCAAAGAAATTACACTTCTCCGTTTAAAATGTTACCTTAGCTAAGAGGCTAGCTAGCATGCTAACAACCGGACAGTAACTGGCAGCAGCATGGTCTGATATTAAGTTATTTTATTACAAATCCGAACGCTAAAAAATTACACTTTTAGGCTCCAAATGATACAAATGATGCCCAAACACTTACAGATTATGACAAAATGTTCCAAAAAAACCTCAACAAATCCAGAAAGACATAATGACCAATTTATTGGTAAAATTCCACAAGTCTCCATTGACATTAGTGCAGCGAGGGTTTACTCTTGTCTGCATAAAGGGGGATTTTCCCCCCTCCCCCTTGCAATAATCGAACGCGGAAATTGTCGAAGACGTTTAGTTGTTTACCGTTATAGTCGTGGTTCCCGAACTGTCCCTTAGTAGTCTTCTTACGAAAAGCTCCTTACGTCTGACGTACAAGGCACTGTCCACCCTGAAGCTGCTGAATTGTTTGACATTGATTGCTCAGAAATTGATTTTTCACTTTACACGGAGGCATGACAGCGTTATGAAACGTTCTTTGCACAACAAAAACATTGCTCCAATATCAGTAGGCTAACATTCATAGTACTTTAACATGGATGAACTAATAACATACAATAATAAAAAGTAGAAATTAAATGATCTACCTTTAATTAACAAAGTTTTCACATGGTCTGTCGGGAAGTGATCCACAATCCGTCGGCCTGACCAGCTACCCCCTAACCACCTTTACACATTACGCCATCTTTCATCAACTTATTTGAATAATAGTATTTAGTTGTTTTTTAATCACAGCTGATTGACCAGTAGCCCCATTTAATTCAGTATTCCGTGCCATTGGTTAACATTAAACATAAAGGCCCCGGCCGTGGCGCGGCTGGCTGGGGCGCCTGCGCCGTGCGCTGGCGGCCCGGGTTCGATTCCCGCCCCGTGGTCCTTTCCGGATCCCGCCCGACTCTCTTTCTCCACTCGCTTCCTGTCAATCTCCACTGTCCTATCAAATTAAAGGCATAAAAAGCCAAAAAATATATACTTAAAAATAAAAAAAAGCAACCCCCCATATTAACCATTGTAGAATAGATGGTGGGGGAAAAGCAAGATTTAAGAGAATAAATCGTTTCGTTATTTTCAAATGCGTGCACATTATTATTTGTGTAAAAACATTTCCAGAAACTATTTTCTTAATTAGCCTACTTACATAAAATCATTGGTGAACCAAAACAGTGATATTGTACCATGAGTTGCATGTGCAACAGAGATTTCTAAAGATTTCTGGAGGCTACAGTGGCAGCGACTATCTTCGCAAGCTGAAACATTGCTTAGGTGCAGTTAAGAGAGTACTTTTCGGGAAATGCGTGGAAATGTTAAGGTAGAGCTTAAGGTAGAGGTTACAAACCCTGCAGAAAAAAACAGCCTGACCAGCTAAAGGTGGTTTGCTGGTTGACCAGCTTGTTAACCAGCTTGTTTGACCACCCTATGATGGTTGACCTACTAGACCAGCAAAACTCTTGCGAAAACATACCTTCAGCTGGTTTTCCCAGCTTATGATGGTAATTCAGCTGGTTTGGCTTGTCGTACCAACTCAAGCAGGTCATTTTAGCTGGTGTTGCTGGTCTATAGTGCTAGTTTAACTGGCCATGCCAGCTTATGTTGGTCATTCTAGCAAACCAGCATGACCAGCTTGACAGGCTGGTTACCAGCATGACCATCTTGCACCAGCTGTATCCCACAAGACAGGCTGGTCACACCAGCAAGACCAGCTTCCTCAGATGGTCACGCCAGCATATCCAGCTGGTGGCCCAACCAGCTACACCAGCAAAGACCAGCAAGAGCTGGAAGAAAACCAGCAAAGACCAGCTAAAACCAGCATAAGCTGGTTTCTAGCTCTAGCCAGCAGGGAAGGCTTTGGGAAAGCAGCCCCTGTTAATTACTTACAAAGCTCTGAATGACATAGCACCTTCATATATCTCGGAGCTTTTAATATCTTATCAACCCCACAAGAACCTTATATCTTCCATTGCTAATCTTTTAATTGCACCCAAAGTGCTCCACAAGCAAAGTGGATTTTATCCATTATGCACCGAAGCTATGGAACACCCTGCCTCTGTACATCAAACAGGCGAGTTCAGTAAATATCTTTAAAAAAGACCTGAAAACCTGTATGAGAGTTTTAAGTCAACTCATTTTTTTTATCTTGTAGCCTATTTATTCACATTATTTGACATTCTACTGCTGCTATTTAAAGGGTCTTCCTATTTTCACTGCACTAGTTGTATTATACAGTATGTGTTGTTGTATCTATTCTATACAAATATAGCTTATTATTATTATTATTATTATTATCTGTGCACACCAGTACCTAGCAGTAGGCTAGGCTACGCTGTCGTGGATGGGTAAAGGATGCAAAAATATGGCACCAGAAATATGCTATTACAGCCTAACAAAATAAAAAACAGCTGCATTGGCTAAACATCTGACACTCTTAACCTCAAAATGATTTCAACCACTTGTGGATTATGGTATACCGTTGCTGCTGGCATAAAACAGGACTACCGCGCCCCCCTTTTTATACATTTGAACGTGGTGGGATGAAGTGGAAATCATTCTGCCCTTGTTATGCCATTTTTACAGCATGATGTTTTCTGAGAACCATCATATATCAGTGAAAAGTTGTTTCATTTGTTTACTTTTTGTTTGTATTTTTACAGTATTGTAGAAACAATACTCACAGCCAAGCACATGTTGGAGTGAAGAGTCAATCCAGTTCTACAGAGGTTACAAGAGTTCCCTTCACCCAATCCAAAGACCCTGCAGGAAATCATAATTGGTATGGCTTGTTGTTATCCAATGTGTTGTTATCCAATGTTTGAAAGACCCCTCTAATCCTAGAAGAAAAAGCTGTTTTTCTTAAAATGAGTGGATGTTTTTATATATTGGGCTCTATATATTCAGCCTAAGATTAATCTTGCCCTTTTTATATGATATGCCTTTGCAATTAGACACCTATAAATCTACTAGGCTCTCTTTCAGGTAAGTTCACTCGATGTTAGCCAATGGGAAGTAATCCCTGCTTCCCACTCTTATCAACTGTCTCAGGGAATTTATTTGCAGTCAATAGACTATTCCTCTTTTTGTTCTTCAGCAATTTGAAGTATAAAGCCCAACATGCTAGCGAGTTTACTGGAGGGACTTGAAGTCCTTCCAAGCCACACTGCCCCCCCCCCTCCCGCCTCAGTTGAAACCAAAAGCAAATTTCAGTCTTTTTCAAGGCAGCAAATATTTCAAATAAAGGTGATTATAGCAGCAGATTTCCATTGCTGCGCATCTCCATCCAGCCGAGTTATGCCCATATTGGATGGGCACGACTGGTGAACCCCGCTCAGGTGGCTCTCTGCTCACCATCCTTCTGGCCCCATTGCACTGAGATGGAGCCTCATGCACTGTACTTTGTCACCATGGAGTCTACAACGGCTAGCCCTAATCCTCCTCAGCTGGCAACAGTCACCACCTATGTGTTCTTGCTCTCTGGCATGTGCGGTTGCTCATAGCGATGTCATGTTGCTCCTCGTACTGGACAGTGAGGCAGATGGTGAGGTGGCTGTCCCCCCTTCACAGGGAGAGAAAGCTACAGCCGGCCCCAGTTTCCTGGTGCAGGCATGAAAACTCCTCACCTTTCGGCGAAATTCGCCGTTTTGAATCCAACAGAACAGAACGCTTGCGCTGGAATAGCCTCCCTGTCTGTATGACAACAGATATATGCGTCTGAAATGTCAGCTGGAATGTGAGCCCGGCAAGGAGATGCTTATTGATGTCACAGGTGGGCTAGTTGAAACTTTCAACTTCTGTCAGAAAAAGACGTTGAGATAGGTGTAGCAATGTAGCATAGGCTGTTAAAGGTAGCGATATTGGACAGAAATATAGACATAAAGAGTTCATTTGATGAAGAACACGTGCAGTTTGAGCCATCTAGATCGACAAAAGGTGAAGCAAATTGGCATACTTTATCAGTATAGCAAAGGCTAATGTGAATAACAAAATAGTTGAATTAAATGCTCCTAAACTGGGCTGGTGCGTTTTGTCGAGTTCAGAGACAAAAGCAGTGTTTGACATGGTAATGCTGTCTTTTAAGAAACGTTCAGTGGCCTAATCAATAGGCCTGTGTCTACAGGGTTTAACATGTATTGTGAACACTGTTCACACAACTTTATTGGTTGGTTAAACACACTAGCACAATGCCACAATTTTTAAGTAGCCTAGGCTGCAGGTTAAAACATTTCAAACCAATTTTACAAATTAAAGCCTAGTCTACCCTACCCAGTTTATTTATTACCTGGTTTTGTCCAACAAATATTCAGACTTATCTTATTCACTTATTCTAATAGTCTACTATGAAGTGTCCATTAGGCCTATGAAATCTTCAGAAATGTCTGATAACTTCAGGCACAAAGAAAGAAAGAAAGAAAGAAAACTCATGTAGATTACTGAGAAGGAGAGGAGGGCCAGGCTGAAGCATGTTGCCAAATAGCACAAGTGGGCCCCTTCACACTGATGGTAATTTTGATACCATAGATTTAATAGAGACCCAGTCAGACCAATAGTATGAAAAATCAGGAACAGAGTTTATTTACAATGATGCGCATCAAGGGAGAGACAGCATGACTTCACCTAAAGATCCATCAGCTGCTCTAACTAGACAAGGAAATAGTTAGAGTTTAAGTATCCTTCCAGGCTGACGGGAGATGGCGTTGGTCATCCCATCTCACGTGGACTACACTGAATCAGACCCTGATTAGTGGCAGCCTGGCAATCCGGAGCAGATAGCTACTGACGCAGCCATGCAGAACAGTGAAACACTGCAAAGTCCATAATATTCTTGCTAATCTCTAAACACAGTCACACAGAGATATACACAGGGACAGTACAGATATCATACAGTCATTACATAGAATCATACTTTTAGTATCAAAGTGACCTACTAATGAGAAATGCAGAACATTAAACCACATATTGGAATATTGGGTATAATGCAGAACATTAAACCACATATTGGAATATTGGACCTAATGTTCTATTCCACTTTCTCTCAACACTTAGGCCCAAGCCAAAAAGAAGAAATAAAGGTATTTTTTTGTAAAAATTAGTCATTTTGTAGTTTGCGTTCTTTATAAATTTCTGCTTTTAGGCAACTTCATACTCCATGGAAGCTATGCACTATTGGCAACAATGTCACTCGCGCTTGTTTTGCTATGAAACAGCCATTTCCCTCTTTGCGCGCCCTTCTCACCTTTTTCACCCCTGACCCGTTTTCATGCCTGCTGGTGAGAGCACTGCACACCTACACTGAACAAACACGCATATTACACAAGATATAGCTCCCATTAGTTAGTCGAGGCCTTCACTCTGGTGTACGCTTCTCTCTGACATGACAGCGGTGATAGTGTAGTAGTTAAGGAGCTAGGCTAGAATGCAGAAGCCTGAAAAGTTGAGGGTGCAATTTCCGGCTTCCACCTTTGTGCCCTTGATCAAGGCACTTAACCCCAAGTTGCTCCGGGGACAATGCAATCCCTTGTACAACCCCAAATTAGAAAAAGTTGGGACATTGTGTAAAATGCAAATAAAAACAGAATGTGATAATATACAAATCTTGTAAACTCATATTTAGCTGCAAAAAGGACACAGACAACATATCAAATGTTGAAAATGATTGAATGATGAATAATTAAGGTGCATGGTATCATCAAAAACACCAAGAAAAACCTGAACATTTTCAAAGGAAATCTGTCAATCTCTGCCAAGACACTAAATGTTGGTCATGATTGCATCATTCATCAGGTCAATGAACCAAAACAAACGTCCAGATCAAAACAAAAATGGTTTTCTGAACACAAAATCATTGCCATCTCAGTCCCCTGATCTAAACTTCATAGAAAAACAGTGGGGTGAGTCAAAGAGGAGAATGCACAAGTGTGGAACTAGGAATCTGGACAATCTGGGGAGATTTTGTAAAGACGAACGGTCTTAAATCCCTTGCTTTGTATTCTCCAACTTTATGGGGTGACATAGGAGAATATTACAAGCTGTTTTATTGGCAAAGGGAGGCTTAAGAAGGTATTACAGGCAGGGGTGCCAATAATTGTGAGCAACGTGTTTTTGTAAGAAATATTTTATTCTTTGAGATTTTCCTTTTTCTCAAAATAAATTTGCTTCCCTTCAAGGTTGGATTTTTCCTATTTATTAAGTGTGCTTGCAAAGCAGCACACTTATTGTTCTTCTTAAGTTTTATTATTATTTTTCCCGTCTCCCTAATTTTTTGTCAGCTCTAGCGCCTAGGCCCTTTGAGACAGAGACACCGTTCCAACTTTAAAACGTCCGGTCAGTACCGGTGTAAGTTGCTCGCGAAGATGACGTCAGGTGGGCGTTCGTCCGCCATATTGGATTGAACAGAAAGCGAAACTACATTTTCACAGGTCACAAATTTGGTCCGAACGCCACGAAACTTGACGTACATTATCCTTGGACCAAGCCTCACAAAAGTTACCAGAAGGATTTTTGATTTTCGAAAGCGTTGGCCCGTCACAGCCAAACAAAATCGGCGGCGAAGCTCCGAAACAGGAAGTCGTCCATATCTCAGGAACACTGTCACATATCGATACCAAATTTTGTATTTGAACTCGGGACTCCAATGTGAGGGTGCATAAGCAAAAAAAAAAAGAAAACATTCCAAAAATGTCCAGCATTTGGCAAACCACCTACCTGTATTTGGTAACGATCACCTTTCACATTTGCTGTACTTCTATCACAATGCCTTGCAAGTATGCACAATGTCTCTGGGGAGCCACAATATCTATGGGCAGCCTTGCCCAATCATGAAATCCTTGCTCTGCCATGGGATAGTATGGACTTACGAACTGAAATAGGAGAACAGTAGCTATATATAGCTTACATAATACAGTTGTTTTCACATTGATGGTTTTCAAATTTAAATTTTCCTTATTGTTAAATGTCATGATGAGAGAGTATTATTAAAAATGTTACAAGTATGCAAATTCATATGTTTACGGGAAATTAGGTTTTACTGGGTTGTTTTGTTGTAAAGACATGCAAGGCGTTCTGGGCCATGTAATAGACAAACCGTGGTCGGCAGTGTTAACTTGATTTCCATACGTATTAATATGAATAGGTGTTTCTGTAAACCTAGGGACAATAAACAGCCATCTCTGTTACAAAAACGACCTAGTAATCGCTCACTGAAGAGGAAACTATGATAAAAAGATTGTTTTCCTCAAAGCATGGATTTGACGACAGTACAAGCAGGAAATGTCACGTTAATGTTAAATACATCTGAACGCTAGGTGGCAGCGTTGTATTACATTTCACATACATACGTGACATCATTAGAATTATGTGAGCTTCACAAGTAAGGAAGGTGCAAATATTATGTAATTTATAATGGGAAATTATTGGAAATGTTGTTTCTTGTTTATTCTAATTGCAAACCACACACATCCATTCGTAATCACACGTACACATTTAATACTTAAAGACTCTCATTTCGTTTATTTCATGTTGCCCCTAGCAACCCTGGGTGCAGCCTACAGTAGTCCAGTTTCAGAGTGACGAGTTTGTGGCCAAACAAGTGCCCAAAATATCGGTTTCCATGTGTATGTGCTGGATGGTGTGCGTCCTTTATGAAAGTAAGTGTTTTATAGAGTTACAGACATGAGTCATGTTGTAGTGGTCAACATAAATGTGCCCCTTCTGTTATTAGAATGCTAAGCGGAGAAGCATGCTAAGCAGAGATTTAGTATCATTAATTTCTTGTGTGGCTAGCTATAGGGATGAGATGTATGTTGCTAATTGGGATTTATGTTGTTTAGCGTAATGCCATGGTCATTTCATTTGATATGAGATGCTTGCACTCGTAACTTAGTCACTTGTAACTTTAGGACTGCTATTTTTTTACTAACAGTAATTCACAAAGCACTTTAGCTCTAAAAGTAGCACCTGAGTCTGTGACAGCTTAAAAGAAGTCGCGAGGACTCCTAACTCCTAACGCGATGTTTTGAAATGCGTCTACTATAGATGCACAGTCCCGCCCACAGCCAAAATGCGGTTAGGTGCCGGATGTAAGATTCCCAATTATTTGTCCCATTGACGTCCCATTGTCCATATCTAAAGAGTTTTACAGCATGTCTTAGGCTAACCAGCTACGGCATAACTCATAAGCATACAACATATCATTTCGAGTGAAAAAACGATGAGAAAATCCAAAAAAAGTCAAAGGTACAAGACTGTGTACATATTTTCATTTCCGAGCGAAGGAACTACTCATCCCATAAACCACCGCGCCTCACTGAATAATATAGGCAAAATCGGCGTGATTTATTTTGCCATTTAAACCATTTCAGAGATAGAACTGGCCTTTGGCCATAGCAACCATCCATTTAGAACGACTGGCCTTCATAGCAACCAAAGATCTGAGCTGTGTTGCAATGTGAGGCAAAGTATAGAAAGGTGATGAAATATACAGAGACAGGTCAAGAAATATAGTGCAATGTAGACAGTAGTATACAGTTGATTTACAGACGGTGGTTTAGAGTAATATGAAGTATTCCTTTATTCTGAGATACATCTGAGATAGGCTACATCAATAGGCTCTCAAAACAACCCCAGGCTCACAAAACAATCCGAAACAGACATAAGGTCTTTATAGAGCAAATCCATATAGATTATTTGTCAAATAAACCAGTAAAACATAATTTGTGGGATGGAATATATAACATTCACACTCATAGCTCATATTTTTTTAAATAAATCCGTGAAAAAGTATCCTGACAAACAAGCAGCTTTTTAATGCCTTGGTCATATTTCATAATTTCAATTCCTCTGTAGGTTACCTGAAGACGTGTGACAGTCATAGAAGCTAAATTCGAAGGCAGGCCACAGGTAAAATCCAACGAACCACATTCAACCCGCAAGCCTATAGTTGAATAGCCCTCTCCTAGAGCTTTTGAGATATTGCCACTGCTCCAACACTGAAAGGCACTGTTACAATGCCTGGATCAAGCCAGGTTCAGCATAGCGTATGCCACTGTCTGCTCATGTTGGTGACCGGACCAGGGCAAGCACACTTTCGCAGTTCCCGCCGGAAATGCAGTCTAGTTTTCATTGTGAGATTACAATAAATCACCAACAGATTATTTTTTATACCGGTTTTTAGTCAACTTTAGCAGAGGTGCCAATAATTGTGGAGGGTACTGTAATTATAATGCTTATCATGAAATTGTGAAGTATATGGGGAGTTCATCATCTACATTACATAATGTTAAAATATTTAGAGAATCCAGAGAGATTTTTGCAAACAAGGGACAGAGCTGAAAAACAATATTGGATAACCACTGAAAACCATTGTCTACTGTATAAGCACAGTTTAATACTCAATACAGAAATGCTATGTAAATTTTACCATGCAAAAAAAGAAATTGTATTTAGATGTGATACAGAAATACCACTGTCTTATCTGGGCCCGAGCTTGTTTAAAAAAGACTGAGGTAAAGTGGGAAAATGTCCTGTAAAGAAAAATGTATTTAGACGTGATACAGAAATACCTCCGTCTTATCTGGGCCTGAGCTTGTTTAAAATGGACTGAGGTAAAGTGGGAAAAGGTCCTGTTGTGAGATCAATCAACATTTGCCATTCTTATTGGAAATCATGGACACTTCATTGAGATGGGGTCTGGGAACTAGACATTCATTTTATTGTATTTGAAACGTGGTTTACGAATGCCCAGAGAATTTTATTGGGTGCTATGAATGTCTATCAAATGTGTCTGTACGTAGCTCATAACGGCTTCGGTGTGTCGTCATCGTCTTGCTGCCCTCCTTCCGTTCTGTGATTGGTTCCTTCGTTGAGGTGAAAATGAAGTCCATAGAATCCAGGCTGCCTAGCAGCGTGAATAAAATTGCGCGCGTAAGGCAGCATGGGAAAACCCAGGCTAGGACACCTCTGGGCTAAAGAGGAGAGGGCCTATCCAACTATTCAACTTGTTATAGCGCTCAATTCAAAACCCAGCATCTATGATAATGTGGAGGTGCATTGCCTACAGCATGGGCATCTTGCACATCTGGCAAGGCACAATCTATTCTGGATGATGTATACAGGTTTTGAGCAACATATACTGCCATCCAGGCAATGTTTTCTTCGGGGAAGACCTTCAATATTTCAGGAAAACAATGGCAAATTTAATTCTGCACATACTTAAACAGTATTTCTCCATTAGGAAGAGTCCAGGTGCTAAAATTGCCTGTCTGCAGTCCAGACCTTTCAAATTAAGTGCATCATGGAATGAAAAACATGATTAAGAATACCCCATACTGTTGAGCAACTGGAATTCTATATCGGCAGGTGTGGGACAGCATTTCATTCTCAAAACTCTAGCAACTGGTCTCCTCAGTTCCTAAACTAGACCACACCTTTTTAACAGCAATCTGGGTTTTCAGTCAGGAACAATTATTTGCCATCACTCTGGCCTTGTGCTCACTTTTTTAATGGATTGAGGTCTGGACTCACTCTAAAATGTTGATATTGTTCTCAGTTAACCATTTCTTGCCTTATTTGGCTGTATGTTTTGGATCATTGTGTGGTTTAATAGTCCAATGATGCCCATTGGGGCAGGTCTCTCGGCAGACTGCCTGATCTTTTCCACCAAAAATCTCAATGTAGCCCCTTGTTTTAGTGTTACCGTTTACTTTGAGAAGTTCACCATGTTCCATTGTCTGAAAAACACCCAAAACTAATACAAACATGTACAACTCAGCTTAACCTTTAAGGGCACACCTGGACAAAGAATTTAGCTTTTGCTGGATTTCTTTTTGACCCAGGGACATGGCCTGAGATTGGCATAAAAAATAAGCATTACATTCCAATGACACCATGTCCATTTCAAGTGTGGGGGTTACAACAAACCATTTATAACTGTGTGAACAAATGCTTTACTAATGATAAATTATGTATGAACAAGAAATTACTAATGATGAACAAACCATTAACTAATAAGTAACAAAGGCTTAATAAATGATGAATTGTGTGTAGTTATTATAAAGTGTTACCCAATTTTGTTCTTAACTGTAGCATCTACGGCAGGGGTCTCCAAGCTTTTTGGGAATGAGGGCTACCTGAAGACCCGAAATCATATGGAGGGCTACTCATTTGAAACAAACATACCGTCACCCCTTTTTTGCGAGGGTAGTCCTCCTAAATAATAGGCCTATGAGATTTGTACTTTTAAATTATCAATATTGTGTGGGCCTATGCAACACTACCAACATTTTTGTTCAGTTTGTTCATTTCAAAGTTTGCATGGGGAATCTAATCTATTTTTTTTTTTAACAAAACAATCAAATCGTTTTGTGCAATTAATAATTTGGGTTAAAATTTGTACCCAATTTATACCCACCCACCATTATGAATTCAGGGGTTGTTTAAGTTCTGATTTCAGTGGACAATTCAGTTTTAACATTTCAATAGTAATCGCCCACACCACCCTAACATATGAAAACTCCTTTTAAAGTTATTGCACACCTGAAATCTCTCCATGATCTGACAAAAAAGGTAATGCACAGTCCTGCTCAGTCATGTATGCCACAACATTTTCAGCGCTATTATACGGCAGTAGCCTACGGAGGAGAAAAGGCCTGTGAGCTAAAGCAATTGTTTTTCAGTTCTTGAACAATCATGCAAGAACCGTATTTGACGAACATGGAATGGCCACAGAACTTTTGCAAAGATATGCTTCCATTGGCTACACCAGACAAGCTAGTTTTTCCCCCTTTACTGTCTATGTGTGCGAGCAGCGTGTATGTGCTCCGCTTCTGTTGTTGTTTAAAGACTGAATGGGAAACGGATTTGGAGCCAAAGGCTAAAATTTAACGCAGCTACAATTTGTAAGATATCACCAATATCAATTTAATGTTACAGATGTATGGCTACATACATTCTTAAAATGGTTCTGGTTCTGGTTCTTAAATATCGATTAAAAACTTCACAATAGAGCGTGTTTTTAGAGCGTGATCTGCAGGCGACCTGTTGGCTATTTTTAGAAGGTGCGCTGGGGGCGCCTCATAGCCGTCCCGCGGGCTACCTGGTGCCCGCGGGCACCGTGTTGGAGACCACTGATCTACGGTATTTGTTCAATTGCTTTGTGTCACAACTGATTGCAACTCATTTGTCATTTGGAGTCACACATTTGCCATATCTACAGTACTAGATATCTCAAGATCGGTTTAAAACCATCTATATCATTGTTCACAACTAAATGACACTCTAACTAACCAACTCACACAACGTTTTATGAACAAAGACTATACCTTAGACAACTTTAGATGTTTCATGTGAGCAAACATCTGTTGGTGCAATTCTACAAGCCATCATAGAGAGAATCATCACATCATCCATTACTATGGGTATGGGAGTTCAGACTGTTGCACCAAAAGGAAATTAGAGCAAGTTGTCACTAAAGCCTCTGACATAATTGGGTGTGACCTCCCTACAGTCCACACTCTGTACTCTGAGCACACCTTAATCCATGCTTCCAGAATCATCACAGATCCCTCTCATCCAAACCACCACTTTTTCCAGCTTCTCCCTTCTGGACAACGTTACAGATCTATAAGAACTGAAACCACCCGTTTTAAAAACAGCTTCTATCCTTCAGCAATACGACTCTTGAACACAACTAAACTGAAATGAAAATGTAATCATTATTTATTTACAGTATTTATTATTATCACCCGGAGAGAAGAGATACTCTTTTCTGATTGGCTGGTGGGGTGGCTATTAATTCTGAATAACGGGACACCTATAAAGTAGATCTGAAATTGCTATTCTCTATCATTCAGCTTGATTACATGTATTACTTAACAAACAGCAAAATTATTTACAAATACAGTGTTATTTTATTCCATACAACAAAGTAATTGCGGAGGAAGTCAAACCTAAATGTGGCTTTATCATACAACATTACAGCGAACGTTAACGTTACCCAGAACACTGAACAGTTTTTTTCCCCCTGCGCCTGCCTTTACTAACATGTAAGTTCACCATCCTTCCAACTGTTCCCGTGGTGTTGAGCAACTACAATTCCTGTTAATCCTACAATTTTACATTATATTAATCTCAATACAAATTCCAAGTTTTTGCCTGAAATAGCACTGTGCCTATTTACAAGGGCATTGTTCCCACCTCCTTTGGGGCCTACCATCAAGATTTTTAATAGTATCCTTTGCTTTCAACCCTTTTGTGTCAAGGACAGTGGCAACCCTAAGTCTTTCCTCCTTTTTACCAAATATAATTACTTATAATATATTTTGAGACATCCAGGTGTTGATTTGTTCTATACACTGACATAGAGATTCAAGGGGACCATAGTTGTTTGGTGACAGAGCTAAGTAAATTTGTGTGTCATCTGCATAGCTATGATATGAAATCAAATTATTTTTGGAAGATTTGTCCTAGTGGGAGCATAGAGGTTAAATAATAGTGGCCCCAAGGTCGACCCCTGGGGAACACCACAGGTCAAGGATGTTGGTGTTGAGGTACAGTTTCCATTGGCAACAAAGAAACTCCTTTCTTGTAGATATGATTTCAGCCAGTTGATAACTATGCCTGTAAATCCAACCCAGTGTTCTAGTCTGTGTAATAAAATATTGTGATCAACAGTGTCAAATGCTGCACTAAGTAGCACTAGGACTGATGTTTTACCTGAATCTGTATTGAGGCGTGTCATTGAAAACCTTAATGAGAGTTGTTTCAGTGCTGTGATTTGCCCGAAAACCCGACTGAAAATAATCAAAATACCCATTTGATGTTAGGAAGGTGGTGATTAAAGACTACTTTTTCAATCATTTTGACAATAAAAGGTAGATTGGATATGGGCCTGTAATTGTTTAGCATGGAGGCGTCCAGGTTATTCTTCATGAGAAGTGGCTTTACAACAGCTGTTTTCAGTGACTTAGGAAAAATGGCAGACAGCAGTGATGAATTTACATTCATGTGAAGGACATCTGCTGCTATAAGGTGAAAAACAGTTTTAAAGAAATTGGTTGGCAAAATGTCTAAGCCACATGTGGAAGAGCTGAGATTCTGTACCGTTTTTTCAAGTGTGCCGTGGTCTATCAAGCTGACCTCTGACATCAAGTTAAGTTTCCCTTCTATTTGTAGCTGGAAGTTTCGGATGTTGAATTAGTAATTGAACAGATATGTTGAGTCTGATTTTTACCTTTGAAAAAGGATGAGAACTCATTGCATTTATTAGTTGAGAGAAGTTCAGGCGCTAATTGTGAGGGGGG
This sequence comes from Alosa sapidissima, assembly GCF_018492685.1. Classification (NCBI taxonomy): domain Eukaryota; kingdom Metazoa; phylum Chordata; class Actinopteri; order Clupeiformes; family Clupeidae; genus Alosa; species Alosa sapidissima. Next base: position 33,940,784 of record NC_055972.1, read on the forward strand.
ATTTGTTAACTTATCAACAGTTGAAAATAGAACACAAGTGTTATTTCAACTTTAACTGATGATGTTAGAAAAGAAAGACTGTCTTGCTTTGCATATTTCGGAGTTATACGTGCGGAGCATCTCTTTATGGATTTCATAGTGGATCTAAAGTTTGTATTTACGCCATTTTCTTTTGGTCTTCCTACACTCTCTTTTTTAGGTGTTTAACTGCTGGATTTTAGATAGATAGATAGATAGATAGATACTTTATTGATCCCCAAGGGGAAATTCAAGGTCTCAGTAGCATACAGACATCACACACAACATGCACTTACAGCAGAAAAAGTAATATACATATAAAAACTCCACTGTACAATAGAGACAGTAGAAGATAAACATGATACTAAAATACTAAATACTAAATATACTATATAAACTCAGTCAAGTCAAGTCAAGTTTTGCTTCCATGGTGCTTTCTGTTTGTCCTTAACTTTCTTGAATTGTAATGGAGCAATGTCACCCATAATGTTTGCCATTGTTGCATTAAAGTGATCAAATAAGTCTTCTACCGAGTCTGACAGCTGACTTGATGTCTGTGAAAGTGCTTGCTCAAAGAGAGCACTTGTCTGATCGTTTATGATTCTTCTTTTTACCATCAGACTAAAACGTTTTCCCAGTTTACACATTTTTCATGAAACTTGGCACAGATGATGTTCAGACCAAGCCTCACAAACACATTGCTTTTTGGAGTCATATGCAAAACTGTTCGCATGTCACAGCCAATCGAAATTGCCGATGAAGCCACCAAACAGGAAGTGAACTCATCTCAGCAAGGCTTTCAAGTATCAAAATCAAACTTGGCACATGAGCTCATGGCCTAATTACTGTAGGAGGAGGCTCAAGAAATTTGGTGACTTTTGACCACTATGGGGGCGCTATAATCACAGGATGTAGGCTCATATTTCAGTAACATATGGGATAATGGGGTGTGTGGGGGAGGCGTGTACCTATATGTGGGGGGGGGGGGGGGGGGGTATTCTGGGAATACTGAAGGGAGGGGTGAGCTACTTCTCTGATGTGTTTCATAAAAATATAAATGTTTAAAATATAATTTACGTTGTTTTGGACAAAAGCGTCTGCTAATAAATTTAAATAAACATAAACAAATGCGACTTTCTACGCAATTGACCTTTCGCAAAGTCCCGCCCCCCTTAGTTACTGTTGCTAAGTCCGACAGCCTCAGACCGGAGTTGACTAGAACTTCAATGGCAGCTGTAAGCCCTGCAGGGGCGGATCTAGAGATTTTTTCCTGGGGTGGCATGAGGTTCCAGGAGGGGGGCCATGGACATTATTCAAAACTTAACATTCTACGGACTTCATTGAATATGTTTTGTTCTCTACATTACATTACACGAGGTGGGAGGCAAATCGGAGATGTAGCTGGCGTTTTGGGTGATGTGGGTCTTAATATGTGAATTTCTTTCTCTGTGTAATCACTAGTCTGTGTAGTCTGTACTTAAATTATACAGTGTCAAAAAGCAATTCTAGGGGGGGTTGGAGGTATGTTCCCCCAGAGAATTCTTTTAAAAAATGACCCCTCAAATGATTTCTTCTAGTTAGTTTTGAGGGAATATGGATACATTTATAAAATAAGCCATAAATAGATTTAGGTTATATGGATTGAAACAAGATTCTGATGATTTGGGGGTATTTTTAAAACATGACCCCTCAAATGACAACTTCTAGTGAGTTTTGAGGGAATATGGACAAATTTAGTCATACAAAATAAGCCATCGGTAGATAAAAAAAGAATATTAATATCCAACACTATCTAACTGCCTATTTATAGGCCTGTCATGCAGTTGCATACATAGGTTAGGCTATTGCAAGGCTTAAAGCAAGGACATTTTCTGTGCCTTTAAGTTAGGCTATTATTTTTAAGACCTAATATTATATAGGTATTATAATATTATGATATCAAATAATGTTTTTGCTCAGAACGAACCTAAATGGAAATCAGTCCCCCTCAGTCCCTGATCTTTAGTGCCAAATGTTACGTTTTGCCATTCACAATTTAGGCTACTCACTCACACAAAGTGGTGAATAATGAAGTACATGTATACTGTATTAAAGTACCTTTATAAATATCCTATTAAGAAACAACCTCAAACACGAGTGAACAAGCAACATGTTAATTTCTTGAGGACACAAACTCCTGTGGTGGCCTCAGCTTGTTGGTTCATCTACCAGCAAATGATTGAAATCTATCACCCAATGAAACTGGAAGATTTTTTTTTTTCATATGTGATGTGCTTTGACATCATCAAACGTCTAGTCTAGTAGCCTACTCTGAGTAGGGTTTGTTTGAAAATAGTAGGCTACTTTTACTTATTGTGATTGAGTAGAATTTCAGTCATGTAACTGTACTTTTACTTGTGTAGATTGATTTACACCATATATGAAAAGAAAGGAAAAAGAAAAACGCAACCCCCACCAGCTTGACACCGATTAGATATTCTAGTTTGATTTGACATGTCGACCAAATTTGGATAGTCATAGATGCTGGGAAAGTGGATGCATGACAATTTTGAGAACCCGTGTTGAATTATCACGTGTATGGGTTGACATTGACAGCAGTATTTAGGCTACAATCAAATGTTATAAACTAGCGACACACACAAATAGACTTTAAACGTTTAACGTTAAGCTACGCATGAGCATGCCCTTATTATCTGACCTGACCATCATCGAAAAATTCGATGAGACAAAGTCTTGCGGATGTAAATGACGTAGACTAACAGTGAGGTTGTTGCCGGGTTAACTGATTTATGGACTAACTATGGGTCTGATTATGGACTTTTTCGACTTGGTGGTCAAACTTACCACTTCGTTGTAGACCTACAGACAGTTGACACATAGTTGCATGCACTGTGCAATCTGCTGCCAATGGTGGAATTTCGCGGGGATCACTGCGCTGATGGTGATGGGTGAAACCATTGTGAGGGGGCGGGGGATTCTAAATCGGCGATTTCTGTTTGAGAGGAGTTTGGTGCGGGTTTCACACCTTCTCACAGTCCAACATGTATGAACATAAAATATACCAAAATATTATCTGATTTATAAATGGGGTGGCAAGACTATGTCCCAGGGGTGGCAGTTGCCACCCTTTGCCACCCCGTAGATCCGCGCATGCCTGTCTGTAAAAGTTACAACCCAAGAGGCTCTTTTACAGAGCCACGGATCTGATTTAATTTAGAATCCGTTGAACAACTCCAGTATGACATGGAGACACATGTATAAAAATGAATATCTAGGTTTGTTGGGTGACAAACTTAGACGTGGGGTGAGTGGGACTCACTGATATTAATAGCTAGCTGTGCTAGATAGACTTGCATGCATATTACAAGGGCACCAGGTCATGTCATGTAAGGAACATGGTACTGCAAATAAACAGAAACATAATCTACATTGCAGAGCGACTTCAACTTTATTAATTTATGGTAAATAAATGTTACACTACTGTGCACAGCCCCATGCTTTTCTGACGAGGCGATGCTAGCACGTTAGCAGCAGTTAGCTAACTATGCTACGAGTCTCCTCTAAGTGACAATCACATTATACACAATGCTGGCAGTGCTGAGAACAACAAACAACATTGTTTATCTTACTTACATTAAGTTAACTGTTTGACCTGATCCATAGATGTGGTGGAACACTGTTTCATTGTGGTTTGCTAAGGAGTAACCCTTTGCTTAAAATAGGGGAGAGCTGAGAGTTTATTCTAATTTAACCTAATCACAAAAAAGCATAATCAAAATTGAAAGCCATTATTCTGTGTGTCGGTGTTGTGTTAATCCCACACATATCGTTTGCCCGTCCTTTTTCAATTTCCATCACTATTCTTTCACACAAACTCGCGTCACAGACGTATGTCACCGCCCATTTGGAGGTGCAAACAATCAGATTTTTGGTTATTTAACCATCAGTTAACTTCAAAACAGGCATTTTACTTTGGATAGACAATAGCAATACATCATAGGAGTGATTAACATCAAAAAATCTAGACTGGAGTAACTCAACATTTGACACCTCTGATATGTTTAGTGTTCTAAAGACGTCAAATTGCCCGTTATCGTTACCAAATTGATAGCCAAGGAGCCAGAAGTGCGCATGTATGGCTATGAAAACTGTGCCTTCATTTTACAACTAAACACGAGAAAAAACTTTTATAATCCTTGAGCCAGCTTACTATGTGATCCTTACTATGTGATCTCAATGGCAATGCAGCGTTTGATTGCACCTCCAAAAGCATGGCGTACCTGGTTACCTCCCAAAAACGCCCTTAAACACCCACAAATACCCGTATGTTTGTGTGAAAGAATATAAAACCAGAAAGAAATCACGGCTACCAATACATTTCTATGGAGCTGTAAGGTGTCGGACTTTGCCTACATGTGTGGAGCTACTAGACTGCCATTGGCTCATCCACGTTCGATGGGCGGGGCTTGCGATAGGTCAATTGCTGCCTGCACCTTTAATTTCATAATCTGACAGCAATTTATATTGTCTTTTTCAGCGGGGACTCTCTTTCTTTCAGCTCTGAAAAGAGTACCGTTGCTGTCAGTGGTAAGACTCCACCCCTATCTAGAGGAATGCTGAATCCCACTGAGGAAGAGAGACATTCTGGTTCCACCCAATATCTCCATGATCCAGAGTTCTCTAACAGAGAAGTTGAATCAGTGATGGGGTAAGTGGTAAATAATCTATCCATTTTTACGGAAATCGTTATGTGGATACAAGCACCAAAATTGGCACAATTACCCAGTAGGTATTGCTCTATCAAAAAAGTATGTTAGCCATCGTAAAATCCCCTCATGTCAGCCGCAACAACCATTTTACTTTCTGCCATTGCCAAATGATGTATTTTGCATGATATCTACTGAATAAAACATGATATCACAGAAAGGATGATGCCTACCCCCTTGTTTTCATGGTTAAGGATTACAGTGATACCATATACAATATGTTACATGCTTCCTAGCAGCCATGGCAGCTATTTTGCTTACCACCATAGCCTAATTATATATTTTGCATTATATCTATCTCCTGAACAAAACATGATAGCACAGAAAGGATCGTGTCTACCCCTATGTTTTCATGGTCAATGATTACAGGTATACAATATACAACATCACATTAAGAAATCATGTTCATTTCAAATACTTATATCACTGACAACAGTAGTCCGGCCAGGATATTGGCATTTACAAAGTGAAGTTGCAGCCCTCAACTGATGTTGATGTGTTTTGTCATGTCATGTTGTGTTTTGGCCTGATGCGCCACCCTCTACCTATCTACTAATCACAAAGTCAGTAGTGTTTTGGCATCCGGGTTGGCAACCTCGAGTCAGGGGGGAGGGGATACACCGCTCTACAGTAATTTGAAAGTGATTGCAGTACCAGTTTTGGCCACAATCTTACATATGGTTCCTTTAAGTAGAAAGTAGGCTAAAATAGTGTGCAAATAAAGACAACAAGCAACCCCAAGATTTTCGGACCTGATGTTACCATGGGACACAGCAATAGATGAAGACATAGTGACAGTGTTAAGGTCCAGCAAATATAGCTAAGTCCAATGTAGGCTGGTGTAAGGAGCTGAATTAAATAAAAATGATTTAGCAATTTTGCTTAGGCTTTTAAATGTTGAATTGTTTTTTTACTCATTTAGTTTTAGCTAATTTACTGAATTCAATTAAGATGCAACAACATTTCAATCATTCTAAACTTTTGCACAAAGTTAAAGAAATACAGTTCAGCCCTTTACAGCCAAGACCCTTACAATAGATAGACAGATAGATACTTTATTGATCCCGAAGGGGAAATTCAAGAAAAAAACACGGAGCTACCTTGGCATGCCGCCACTCTTGTCGGCGCCAGAAACGCTTGCATTAAAGTTGGTTAAGCTTAATTAATATATTAGTAGTATATAGCTATAAGCGTGGGGCCCCTTATAATAAAGTTGGTTGAGCTTAATTAATATATTAGTAGTATATAGCTATAAGCGTGGGGCCCCTTATAATAAAGTTGGTTGAGCTTAATTAATATATTAGTAATATATAACTATCAGTATGGGGGACCCTTATAATAAAGTTGGTTAAGCTTAATTAATATATTAGTAATATATAACTATCAGTATGGGGGACCCTTATAATAAAGTTGGTTAAGCTTTATATATATATTAGTAATCTTTAACTATTAGTCAGACAGTGAAGGGACTGAGACCAAAAACTGGCTTATCACATTTATTCCTTTAGGAAAAGTTCAAACAAAACATGCCTTCAGGCACTGGCATACATAAAACAGCATCTGCAGAAGCAAAATAAAAAGTAGTTGAATGGGCTATATTACATGCATGATTCCTATACCATCACTGTCAGCCCTACTAGCAAGGGAGACGTGCGACATGGAATGTTCAGGTGCACAGAACGAGTTTATTAATATTCTGAGACTCACTAAACACTCACAGACGTAGACCATACGGATGTAATGCATAAACATAATGCTAAACTAAATGTACATTCATTTCCTGCTAGACTGAATTGCACTTTCCATGAGCACTAAGCTAAACTACACTGAATGCATGGAAAGTTGCTAGCGGAGTTTACAGCTAGTCACGTTAGACTCGTGTGAACTCGTGGTCATAATGAAAACATTAATAAACGTTCTCTAAGTTGCTAGAATTGCTACTAAATCCTAACAATACATGTAAAGTAATATAATACAGGTGGTATATTGGAAGTTTTCAACGTAAACAACATTTTGACAATTACAAAATTAAAACAAAGTGGAGAGTGCTTTATAAAGTCAACATACCCAATGCAAAGCATACCGCTTCTGATCAGCTATTGCAACAATGCAAGGACAAAACGCAGCAGAGCTGCAGTATACCGTTTCTCCAAAGGGGGCTCCAAAACACCAATCTCAAAAAAGCTGCTTAATTAAAATCACATACAAACACTAAACTATATTTCTAACTCTGTTACACCCACCTCCCCTGAATTTCACCAAATTCAAGCACCAACCAAAGTGGAAGAAGAGGTGTGCAAACTCTCACACAACAACAAATTCCATAAATTCTCCACAAAGCTAATCAGAAAAGCTAGATAAATAATAATATGTCATTAACTTTTATATTAGTATATAGTTTGTAAATAAACAGTTAACATTTAAATGATGTAAGAAATAACTTAATTAGTAAGACATTTAGTTAACTATTAACAAATATTAATACAATATTAGTTAATAGATTTGTTAAAATATTAACATACAGATTTTATGCAAACAACTAATATTGAATTAATGATAAAAAACTATTAACTTGTACCAAATAGATATTTTAGTAACAATTAACAAATATTAACAAAGGGTTAGGTAATTACTAGTTTGCTATTTATTATAGCACCTTATTATGGAGTGTTACCCTGAATGGCAGAGCCTATACAAGCGCAGTTGAATGAAGTTAACTGATGACAACATTAAAAAGAATCAAAACATTTAGCGATCATGAAATTATACCATACATGATAAGATGTTAACAAGCAGGGAGATAATGAAGATCAGTAGTTTTACTCAAAGTACTTGTGTATGTAGGCTATGGAAAATTGGTCAAATCTAGCAAGTAGGAAAGTTTAAGTGAATGACGTGCAAGTGAAAGTAAGACATTCAAAAGGCCAACGAAAGTTAAGGTTGCTTTTGATAGTACAAATACTTACAAAACTGGTGCTCTAAATAGCGATTCTGTTGTCTTTGAAAGGTTCTCTTATTGACGCATTGAACTGCAATTTGGATTAACACCTGCTTTTACAAGGCGGAAGTATTTAGGCGCAGAATAGACATGCGCTGTCAGGAGCAGTCTTTGTACATACCGCAGAATACATAATTAGGTGCTCTTTACGCTTCCCCTCCCATTTTTTTACGCTAAACTCCCACTTTCCCCTGGATCCTCCCATGAATGCATATGCATGACACGAAAAACGCAATTAGCCATGTTCAGCTCCCGCAACAGGCAGTTTGCGCTTTTACATCATTGCAGCCTGTTTGTACATACCTCGCAATGATTTTACACAAATGTTGCGAAACAAATACGCCTGAACTGGGCGCAAACGCGTTAGTACATCTGGCCCTCAGTGCCTCGAATTCTCGGCCCTTGCCCCGTGCACTCCCTCTCTCCCTTTCAACAGACGCATCCCTCCTAAGCATGCAAATTTAATCCAAACATTCGCAATCATGCAAAATGACTGGCTAAATTGCTATTAAATCCGATTAGCATCATTAGCACGCTGCACGAATTTGTTCAAAACTTTTGCATTCATATTGACTGCTAAGTTCATATCACCTCAATCCCGATGTAAATGGAAAAGTACTCTCCAAGACTCAAACGGGCCTGTCCCAAGGAGAAAAAGTATTAATTTGAAACTTAAACACACGTGGAGAAACTGAACAGTCCAACTATAAACTACAGTAAACTATGACAAAATAGCCAATTAAGCTACTTTTGTTTACAATATTTCCAGGCTTCAACCAGTGCTGCTTTTCATTCAGACTTAAGTGCACATTTATTTATTTGAGTGTTTTTCATGATTGTGTTGACATTTCTTTTCCCTTTTTGCTTTGATTGGTAACTGAGGTGATTCCAATCAGAGGAAGGTTAAGTTTAAAATAAAAGTGTTTAAATTGAACATTTTTTCTTTTGATCCTTATCTGAAATAGGTTAAAAAAAAAATCAATAATTGTTGATATCGACTAATATAAAACACTTATATTGTGATATATAGTTTTCAGCCATATCGCCCAGCCCTAGTCAGAACACACACTGCATCGCAGTTTGTTGCATATGGGGCTGCATATGAACAATCTTTGTTTTTGGATTTTTTCACAAGGAAATGGTTGTACGTCAAGTTGGAACCTACACTGCAAAAACTGCTTAATAAAATCTAACCAAGATTATTAGTCTTATATTATCAAGATAAAAAAAAAACTAGTTTGTATTGTTTTCAGTATAAAGAGACTTACCTTGCGCTTTCTCGTGAAATCATTTGACTTAATTTAAGAAAGGTTTGACTTATTTTAAGACATCTCATCCTGAAAACAAGCAAATTTTTCTGCCAGTGCGTTAAGTAAATTTGTCTAGATAAGACTCCTTAAAATAAGTCAAAGTCTTCTTAAATTAATTAAGTCAAAATTATCTTTCGAGAGAGTGCTAGGTAAGTCTTTTCATACTAAAAACAATACCAAATAGATTTTTTGATCTTATTATAAGATTAATAACACTTGGTTAGATTTCATTTTTTGCTGTGTAACTTGGAGATCAAAGGCGTCAAAGGCATGGTTTGCGCTTTTATTATTTGAACATAACACGTTGTACATAAAGTGACAACCAGGATGGTAAAAAAATGGAAATTAGGCCATTCTCAGGATATTGACCTCTCAAAGCCCTCCCAGATGAACTTAATACTTTTTATGCTCGCTTTGACATGAAAAACACAGACTATCTTGCACTAGCTGCAGCATGTGATGCAAATGAGGATGCACCTTTCTGTGTCTCTGAGGTCGATGTGAGCAATGCCTTTAGGAGGGTTAATTGTAGAAAAGCTGCTGGACCGGATGGAATTTCTAACAGGGTTTTGAAATCCTGCGCTGCTCAGTTAGCTCCTGTGTTCACTTATATCTTTAACACATCATTGGCTCAAGAGACAGTTCCTACTTGCCTCAAGCAGTCTGTTATTGTTCCAGTACCGAAAAACAAAAGTCCATCATGTCTGAATGACTACCGCCCAGTAGCCCTGACGTCTACAGTGATGAAGTGTTTTGAGAAGCTTGTGAAAAACATTATCTGCTCATCCCTCCCTGCCTCCTTCGACCCCCTCCAATTTGCTTACAGAGCCAACAGGTCTACAGAGGATGCCATCTCAAACCTCATGCACACCACCTTAACTCACCTGGAGGAGGGGAATGGGAATTATGTGAGGATGCTGTTCATTGACTTTAGTTCAGCATTCAACACGATAGTACCTCTCACCTTGGTCACAAAGATGAAGGCCTTAGGACTAAACACCACCCTGTGTCACTGGATATTTGACTTCCTCACCAACCGTTCACAAGTGGTTAGAGTGGGGGGTCTGACATCTGACTCATTAACCATCAGCACTGGTGCTCCCCAAGGCTGTGTTTTGAGTCCACTGCTGTACAACATCTACACACATGACTGCAAAGCCAACAGTAGTCATACCTCCATCATCAAGTTTGCAGATGACACAGTGATCTTGGGCCTGATTAGTAACAACAATGAACAGCTCTACTTGGATCAGGTTGATGAGGTGGCACAGTGGTGTCAATCTAACAGCTTGACACTGAATATCAATAAAACCAAGGAAATGGTAGTGGATTACAGAAGGCAGCAGCAGAACTACAGTTACACCCCACTAATGATCAGCGGGCAACCTGTAGAGAGAGTCACAAGTTTTAAATACCTTGGTGTCCACATTACTGAAGACTTAACATGGACTGTTAACACTCAATATGTTCTGAAGAAGTCCAGACAACGACTCTACTTCCTTCGTCAGCTAAGGAAATTCAAAGTTTCTACATCCATCATGAAGGCCTTCTACACTTCAGCGGTTGAGAGTGTTCTAACTGGTAGCATCATCACCTGGTATGGGAACTCCACAGTTAGAGATTGTAGTACTCTGCAGAGAGTAGTGCACTCAGCTGAACATACTATAAGAACTCAACTCCCTGCTGTACAAGATATCTATTCCAGAAGAGTACTCCTAAGAGCCCAAAAGATTCTGAAGGACTCTTCTCATCCTAACAATGGATTATTCCTACCGCTGAAATCAAGAAGACGCCTATGTAGTCACAAAGCCAGAACTGAGAGACTCAGGAGACGTTTTTATCCCCAGGCCATCCGAACTCTGAACTCACACTATACTGACTTTGCACTCATTCACTCCTCAGCACTCATGACCTCCCCCCCCCACACACACACACACCTACACGACTTTTAGCACTTTTACATCCCTCACCCTATGCTATAGACCTTTTATTTATTTTCTTATTTCATCACACGTCAAAACACACACACACACACACACACACACACACATATCTGACTTTCTCCAACTTTTGCACATCTCCATAGAACTTTTTATTTATTATTTTTGATTTCTCCTTCATCTAACCATGTCCTTGATTGCCTAGCCTTTCTGCCCCCCCACCCCCATCCCCAACACACACACAAAAAACACACACACTTACATCATCACTGTCATCACCTCACATACATACAGCACACTGCTTGCTACAGTAAGCCTCCTCTACTTGCTGCACACCGCCCCCCCCCCCCCCCCCCCCTCCCTACATACACAGCACATTGTCTTCAGGATCTTCTCCAACACACATCCTCTACATACTTACAGCACACTGCCCCCACCTACCCACACGCACACTACACACACACACAGTCACTGCTACACTCCCCTCCTGCCCACACACACATCTTCATCACTCACATACATCATACTGTACATACAGTACTCTGCTTGCAATAGTAAGTCCCTTCACCATACTTGCAGTACACTGCCCCCCCCCCCCCCTCTCCCCTACATACACAGCACATTATTTCATCAGGAAGCTTCTCCAACACACATCCCCAACATACTTACAGCACATATTGCACACTGCCCTCTCCCCACATACACAGCACACTATCCCATCTCCCCTGTCATCCCCCCAACACACACACCAAGACCCCTGGCAGTTGGGTTAGCCCCTTGAGCCGTGGATCTGCCCAAGGTTTCTTCCTTGGTAAGGGAGTTTTTCCTTGCCCCTGTTGCTCTTGGGTGCTCCTTGTTGGTGCCCCCCCCCCCCCCCCCCCCCAATTCCAATCCTCCCCCACCTTTCTTATGCAGCCCTTGCCACTTAATCTACTAAACCCCTCTTCTACTGCACTTTTAACCCCCCCGCCCCCCCGTTGCACAAATAGGCTGACACCAGACATAATTTCACTGCATTTCTTACTTCCAGTAACTATATGCATGTGACAATAAACTTCCTTGTATCCTTGTATCCTTGTATAATCATCAAAGGTGATATCTGGTTTATCTCCACAACTGAAAATAAACCTTATGGTATTTATTAACACCAATTGAAATTCCATGCTTTTGTCACAAAATGCACTTTTCCCTGATACTACAGATTAACTACTGTACTTCAGATAGCACAAAGCCCAATAAAGCCTTGTCTGTCAATCAGTGTTTCTTTACCATGTGACTTAACTTATCTTAACAATTTCTCTGTTTGTTCTCTGATTTCCTGTAGGCATATAGGAAGACCAAGAAGTTACCAAAGACAAAATTCTCTTCTCGATGTGAAACCGGGTGGTGGAAATAAGACAGAAACACAGTCATGCCAGCTGAACCGAAGCACTTGCATGGTCAAGGACTCATCACCTACCATTCTTTCCTCACATCTTTTCTACACCAGCACTGTTCCCATAATTCCCTCTGTGCTAAAAAATGAAGATGACACTTCTTGTATGCAAAGCAGTAACACAGATACAGGCAGAATCAGCTTCACACCACATGAAGGCACTATCACAGTGGTCAAGGAACAGCACCTTCCACCATCCTTAAGCACCTCCCCCAGAAAACATACCCAGATGGCACTTCTGCTCGATGAAGCTCAAGAACAGCTCCAAGCATTAGTCCATGCTCACAGAAAACACAACAGTGGTGATACTGCCACCTCATGGGCCAGAGAGACTGTTTGCATCCTACTTGGCAATGGGACAAGTTCAGGGAGTTTGGCCTTAAATGGACCTACTGAGACCCAACTATTGAGCTCAAGAGATACAAAAAAAGACTTTGCTCAATATTGCAAATGAAAACTGGCAGTGTTAAGGACCAACTGATACTCACTTGTGTCTTTAAACCAAGTCTAAGGAGGACCAGTGGGGAAATATGTTTTTCAATAAATATCTAAATACTAAATCATAAATGCATATATGGATTAATATGGGAGGCAGTCTGAAATTATCAAAAATATTTATTGTTTATTTGCATTTATATAATGAAAACAAATAGTCTATCATGACCATGGTGTTTTAACTGTAAAAATATATATGGATATATACAAATATATGATTATGTGAAATTGAAAAGGTACCAGGGGAATATTGAACTGTTGTAAAGTTGCTGTACTTTTTGTGTCAACCAACACCAGGCTCAGTAGTAATGATCAAAAATAGTCAACGAATACAATTTTCCACCACTACCTTTTTATGGTCTATTACAGTCTTTTGTCACCCTCTGTCCATCATCCTCACCCTGCCCAGCCAAGGAATTAGTTTCCATAATTTACAGGATTTAGACTAGTTTATGGACCTATGGACAAACATGCTCAATGTATGCAACATAATTTCACTTTATGGAATAGTTGGTGAGACATCCAAGGTTTTTGCCACAATCTGATTAGAAAATGTTTGAGTGGTTAAGTGCTTAAATCACTCTCAAGCACACACAGAGACACACTCATATAGATGAAGAGTGCATAGGCAAACAATTACTTTTTTTTACCTTTTTCACTTAAGTTTACTCCCAGATATCCAAGCATATGAAAATATAAATTTTGTCCAGCAATGACCAACTACTTGTGGATGCTGTCTTTGGACAAAATAAATAATGTTGGATAATGATTGCAACACTTTCAGAGCATCTGGGCATGGTGGACATTGGCAGTGAATAACATTTTTCACATTTCTTAAGATTGATACATTTATTAAAAATGTCTCCATTCAGCTCATTACCTATTGATAATTTTTAAAACAATTGAAAGCCATGAATATTTCCAACCTGTAGCAGAACACTGTGTTGTGATTTATTGTATTCTCTATAAAACTGTTGCCTGAAACAAAGAGATAACAGCTGTTCTGATTGTTTGAGCTAATTAAAACATTAGAAACTTTCGTATATGTATCAACATTCCTTCATATCCCATTTGCAGTATTTCATAGTGTGTGTATACCATCATGACTGTTTTCATTAAAGGTTATGGAGGTTAGTGTAAGATGTGTAATAAATCTTAAATGTTTACAAGATGTATAGAGCCTCTGGTCTCAAAAATACTTAAAATGGCTTTAACGCATGTTTTGTTTCAACTTTTATACCTACATATTTCTGCAATAAAATATTATACAGATACCTGTATTAGGGTGAGCCAGGGAGAGGTCTTTCTTTTTTCTCGTTATGCCAGATTCCTGTGATGAACTTCTGGCAGATGATCCACACTTTGCAAACAAAAATAGCAAGGTATAGGAACAAAGATTTTTTTAGTTAGAAAAAAATGGCTGTATACAAAAGGTTCGACACATCCGTAGAAATTATTTTTTATTTTGGTGTTTTGGCATTTAAATTAATAGTAATATATAATACATTAGGACACAAAGAATTTGGCTCCAAAACACTATATCCTCCATTTTAATGCATTTTCATAAATCATTTTTTAAATGATTATTTTGTTTTTGGAACTGCAATTGGGTAATTGTTATTTAATCAAAACAACACAACTGCTGCCCTTTTATTGATATTACCTGAAAAACACAAATTTTTCCACAAAAATGGATTTATAGCGTTTTGGAAAAGAGCTCTCCATATGCTAGGCTATATCGTTTTCAAGACAGTCTAGCCTGTCAGCCTTTATATTAGGTAAAAATACTTTGTGCTGCATCCATGCCACCTGAAGCATGCTGGTAGAAATATCTATTCAAAAGCACTGTTAATCTGTGGATGCCATGACCAACTTTTGATTCTTTGATTTGGAAAGCAAGTTCATTATTTTGGGCTGCTATTACAATATATTAGAATTTCAGCCCAAAGTTGGGTAACATATAAGGCCAGAGTTTCTGTTGAGGTGGCCGTGGCCACCCCTTGGTGGCGCCCCTGCCCATGCAGCAAATATACATTAAATGTTAATGTTAGTGACTCAGCGGAAGTATCCAGTCACGCCTCGAAAATGTAGTCAGATTGTAGTTTCTAAGAAGACTGCAAAACAGACACAGACTTGACTTTGTTGCTGTTGAAATTGTAAGTAGCCTACCCTTGGGTGAACTTCATTTTTGTAATTGGTTTGATAGTCTCTTGAACAATGTGTTTGCTCGACCATTTTATTGTGAGCCCTGTATGTGTTTAGCTTGGTTTCTTGATGGCTAGCTCGCTAGCTAGTGGGGGTTTAGCGTAGCAGTCACTTGCTACCGAAGCTGCAGGGGGAGCTGTGTCCCAAATCCGGCGAAAACCCAGAAATAGCGAAGGAATAACCACACCTGCATAGTGCTTCTTTAAAGCTGCAGTTGGCAAGTCTGACAGATTGAGGGGACTTAGCTCGTCAGTGCGCACCAGTCTGCACCAAACTGTGATTGACAGTCAGATCTCACACAGCCCTGCTCTGATTGGACCAGAAGAATCGGGAGCTGTGGATTTTTGCAAAACAAATAACAGGCTCTAGGTCAGACCCGGCTGCAGAGTACAGTGACAGAGGGGGCACAATTTCCAAGGGGGCACAATTTTTGTATTAGGGGTGGGGGGGGGTTGTTGGCGGCGCAAACATTTAAAGGTGCCATGTGTAATGTCCGCCAAAAATCAATTCATACTCCACATTCCATAAAAGATGGGGGCAGTATACCTCCAGAAAGTGAGCTGGTTTACCCTAGAGTAACAACCGAGACTCGTGTATTGCAGTTTGGCTAGCGGTTATGTTGTCCGCATACTGCCCCCCATGGCCGAAACTGGTATTATGACACCTGTCGGGCTGTGGCTAGTAATTTAGCATGCTAATTCAGGTTGATATCTCTGCAGCACTATACCTTGTTATTTTTTTAATGACATCATCGCCCATATTTCTATTCATTCTTTTGATGCGTGTAGTTCATCTTTTGGATATTTTTACCTCAATTCTTACACATGGGACCTTTAATGTCAGTTGATGAATTAATATAGTATAGAGTATGCCTAGTGTCCGCGAG